>NC_058104.1:21084642-21725000 GCF_020171115.1 Neogale vison
CGCTCAGAGGCTCGCAGGCTGAAGGTTTCTCATACTCCTGATGGTCCTCTAAAGTATTCTTTGTAGATATTTAGGAACTTCCTGAGGGAACTGGTAAGGGTCATAATGATGACGACGGTGATGGTAAGATTAGCATTGACTGAGTCCCTGCTTCTTCTAGGAGTTTCACACGGGTTATCCAACAGTCCTACGAGAGAAACATTGTTACCGTTTCATAAAGGGAAAGTGAAGCATGTGGAAGTGAAGAGCTGGGATTTGAACACGTGCTGTTTGGTTCTGGAGCAAACCCTCTTAACTTCTCTCACATTTTGTTTCTGACAAGCCCAGCCCTTCCCATGAATACATGAAACTAATTTTGTTTTCAGAATCTGGGTTCCAGAAGCATCTTTTACACATCCATGGCTGTTGGCTTGACATCTGTCTGCAGTTCCTAACTCAGAACAGACCGCCTCCTGCTAGACCCAGAGCCTCTCCAGGGCAGGTTCTCCCTTGCTTGTGCAAGCACAGTGCCAGGCACGCCTGCAGGCTCTGGGTGAATATTGTTGGAAATGAACTGAGAGGGGATGACACATGCTGACTAGTGGCCACATCTTCGGAAAAAAATTAAGAACATGGAAAGCTCTCTTTTCCCATAGGCAGCATGGATCAAAGGGATCCAAGGCTTGTTTACAGTACCTGGAAAACCTGCTTCCTAATCTGGTCTGAGAACAAACCCGTGAGCTGGGGGCCACTCCAGAGACAAAGCATGAGAAGGGTGTTTCCCCAGCCTTCCAGGGAAGGGAAAAAACAAAACAAAACAAACAAACAAAAAAACTAAACCCAAGTAAACCCAAAAAAACTTTTTCCCACAATGTGGAGGAGTATTTCCTTGCAAGACCCTTAGCACTGTCTTGTGTCTTTGTTTCTTGGCTCCTCCAAGTGCATCCACTCCCCTGCTCCTGGGTGTCAATTACAGCTGACTTTGCAGGCTCCAGCCCCAATGCAACAGCCGGGCGCAATGCCTTGGGCCCCATGGCATAAGGTAGTGCGGCTAATTAGCCAGGCTTGGCTGTGCCCTCTGTTTCAGTGTGAAAAGCTTCTTGAAAAACAAGTTTCTGGCATTGGAGTGCATTGCTTTGTACTTTCTGGACGTTTTAAATGTCTCCATTGTGGTGCTAGCCTTCTTACTTCCGTGCAAAAGAAAATATATATATATATAATATATATATAATATATATTATATATAAAATATATATATAACATATATAATATATATATATATTTTTTTTCTGATGCTCTGTTCTCAACTGGTCTTTGAAATTTGCTGTGGCTACCTATACAGATGTGATGATGATGACGGTGATGACAGCTGACACTTAGTGAGTATGTGATATCCACCCAGAGTAGTTACAATCCCTGGATACGCTTATTAAATTCTCATAGCAGGTAGGTTTTATTGTTACCCCCATTTTACAGAAGGGAAAGCAGAGGCTTAGAGAGATTCAGGAACTCACTCATGAGGATATAGCACCTTCCTCCTAGGTGCCACCAGGTACTTCCCACATCTTATCTCTATTAATCTTCTCATCAGCCTCATGCTCTTGTAGTCTCCATTTCCGGGGCCTGGAAGCTGAAGTTCTGGAAATTTAAGTAGGATGCCATAAATCACAGGCCGAGTTTGGAAGCAGGATTTAAACCCCAGTAGCCTGAATCTGGAGTTTGCATCCAGTATCAACGTAAAGCCATGCTGAGATGCTTGAACGATTGTCGTGGGCTCAGAGGACGTGGGAGCAAGAGGCAGACTTGGATCCGACACTTGGCGCCAGTCTGAGTCGTGTTGGGATGGTTGGAAGGTGATTTAATCTTAGATCTCAGTTTCCCCCTCTTTAAAATTGAATAATAGTAAAATAAGTAAAAACATCTCGGGATTCTGTGAGGCATGGCATGATTAAGCACGGAGACATAATAGCATTCTGTCAAGAATCGCTATTAGCATAATTATGAACGCATTAGTTGAAGCCGAGTGATATCCGTGCACAACGGAGCCACCAAATCCAAGATGAAGGGAAGTTTTCTGAAGAGAAGCAGCAACAGTGATTTACAGCTTCTGTTCTTCCCCCTGTACCTTTCTATTGATTGAGGGGTTGTGTGTTGTGATTAATTAAAATCAGTACCTTCAAGCAGATACTACGATGCTTTTTACAAAAGGGGAGACAACAGGACTGCGGCGGGGTAGAAGGGCTGTGACTTTCTATTATAGTTTGGGGAGCCCACCGTCTCCCCGCGGGTCACAGAAATAACTTATGTCTCTACAGAACATGCGTCAATAAACATTTAAGACATTTTCCCGTTTTTTAAGTACCGAGAGCCCTGATCATGCATCCTAACACTGGATGGACATTTTCCAGAAACGCAAAATTATCTTGGTGAGGATTTCACCATTTTCTCATGCTTACAAACACCCCAGATTTGCTCAGGCTGGAAATGTGCTCAACCAGATGTTCGCTTTGCCAGCTTCCTGTGCAGCTCCATGCGGTCATGTGACAAGTTTTTGGTGGAAGAGAAGCAACTGGAGGTTTGCTAGGGGTATCTGCGGAGGTTTTGGATTTCTCCTTGGCAGGGGGCGTGGCCAGGTGCTACTGCCTCTCCTTTTCCTGCCCTTTCTTCTCACATCTTATGGAGCCCTAAAGGGTTGCACCACCGATCCGCAACCACATAGCCCATTGGCTCTGATGTCATAGAGTCACTGAGTCAGTGACAGGACAGGCTACCTCTGTACCCCCATCATGTGAGAAAATTAGTCCCTATTCATGGGTGCCTCTGCTGTCAGGATGTCTCTTATTTACAACCCCAATTCTAACTGAAATAACTTAAAAAGTTATTGCAAAATTTTATTTCACATGTCAAAGTGGTGTTTGTGCATGTGTGTGCCTGTGCATGTGTGTTTGTGTGTGTGTGTGTGATGTAGGACATTAGTTTTCCATATATGTTAGCTAGATGTTTTGTTAGAGATGAAGGGCTATTATCCTGCCACCACTTGGCATATCTTTTCTTTTTAAAAATCTTTCCTTTTTCCTCTGAAATCTCATTTGCCGTTTTCAAACACTGAAAGGTATACTAAGAAAAACACAAGGTTTGCTTCTTTTTTTTTTTTAAAGATTTTATGTATTTATTTGACAGAGAGAAATCACAAGTAGATGGAGAGGCAGGCAGAGAGAGAGAGAAGTAGGCTCCCTGCCGAGCAGAGAGCCCGATGCGGGACTCGATCCCAGGACCCTGAGACCATGACCCGAGCCGAAGGCAGCGGCTTAACCCACTGAGCCACCCAGGCGCCCACAAGGTTTGCTTCTTACTCTTAAATTCTTCAGTCTTCATTTGCACTCCTTGGTTCAGGGGCTACCTATCACCAGGAAACTGTTTTCCTAGCTGACATTGGATCCAGGAATCAAAACAAAGTTTTGAAACATAGCTTTAATAAATGTGAGGTGGCAAGTTTTTGCTGAAGAATTTCTGTTATCAAGAGATGTTGAGGGGCGCCTGGGTGGCTCAGTGGGTTAAAGCCTCTGCCTTCAGCTCGGGTCCTGATCCCAGGGTCCTGGGATCGAGCCCCGCATCGGGCTTTCTGCTCGGCGGGAAGCCTGCTTCCTCCTTTCTCTTTCTGCCTGCCTCTCTGCCTTCTTGTGATCTCTGTCTGTCAAATAAATAAATAAATAATCTAAAAAAAATTATTAAAAAAAAAAGAGAGAGATGTTGAGGGACTCCTGGGTGGCTCAGTTGGTTAAGTGGCTGCCTTTGGCCCAGATCATGATCGTGGGGTCCTCAGCAGGAAGGAAGGCTGCTTCTCCCTCTGCCCTTCCACCTGCTCTCTCTCTCTCTCTCTCTCTCTCTCTCCCTCTCCCTCAACTGAATAAATAAAATCTTAAAAAAGAGAGAGAGATGGTGATACTTCTCAAGGAAGAAAAATGACATGGCCAAGATTCCACCTCTCTCTGAGAGAACTTGGGGATCACAGTGAAATTAAAATAGGGCAAATTGGCACGTGGGCAGGCAAAGTTCAACAGTGATTATGTCGAGTGCATTTTGAGATCAGTTATGTTAGCCCTTTAATGACAGACGAGAAAATACATATACCCCCGAGTGGTATGTCATATAATGTCTTTGAAGCCTCATGCTCTATCTTACAAATTCATATAAAAACTTTCATTGTTTCCCGTAATATACTCATGTTGGTTTATACAACATAATGGGGCTCCTGTGCTGATCACTGGGCCAAACAGAGATGTCCAATGTTTGTCTTACTGGATGGTGCATTACGTGGCATCCAGTTTGAAAAGCCTGGGAGCCTTTCTGTAGCCAGAAACTGAGGACCCAGGGACATGTTTAGTTGCTTTCAGTTTGAAAAGCCTTTTCCAGGTATCAAAGATCATTCGCATGCATTCACACCCCATTTTGATCTTTAGAGAAACCTACCATCACCACTTGCCAACATGTAGTTTTGACTTTGGTCAATTCCATTAGTAAGGCAACGGAGTCTGATTTCAGCTTCGGGGCTGAGGTTTTGGCTCTTGGTGTTCATCTTTTAGCCCCTCTTACTCTGATAGTCTGTTTCTCATTTGTCAATGAGGGTCGGTGATAGAATGCTCTCAGAGGTGGCCTTGCCCCAGTCTGTTGTCCTACAGACTGACTCTCTGTGCTAATAGTCCCAGATCGGAGTTATCACAAGCTGAAGCCTTGCTTTGCACCTAAAGCTGAATGAAATACCTACCCCCTTTTCATGTACATGGTCTCATTTGGTCTTCACAATAAACGGGAGAGGTAGATTTTCTAGTGTCCCACTTTGAAGCATATGGAGACTGAGGCTCAGAGCATTTTTGTAATTTACCTAATGCCTCGCTTCCAGGAAGTGGCCGTGCCGGGCCCTGGACTGTGGTTTTCCAGCACCCAGCCCCCCAGGGCTTCCCTCTGCAGTTTCCTAGCTGGTTGGACACAGCAGGCAGGCACCCCTGCCCTTGCTCTCCCCATCCTCTGGCCCTGGGACCTGCTTTATCCTGTTGGTGATTGCACGGCTCTTTGGACTCACTAGTCCTTAATTAGATCAATGCACAATTGTCCGTTCAATGAATTTAGTTCATCACTTCTTTACCTGTAAATAAATTATGAGGAACGTGGAGAGTTATGAGGGGGAATCCTTGCAAAAGCCAGGGGGAGAAATATCTAGAGCAACACAGTTATCTATTTGCTGCTCCTGGTCTACAGACTTGCCAGCTTTTATATCTATATATCTGTAGATATAGATATAGATATAGATGGGATTATAGAAGATGGAAAGGAAACGCTTACTTCAGCTTTTAAGAGCAATGTAAGCAATTTTGCATTGCACTCACTCCCCAGGGGTGGTGTGAAAATGTTTCTAGTAAATTAAAGTATAATAAAAGCATTGGCAACATGGCAACTTTTATATTAATTTCTTAATTTTTTCAGGGGCTTAATTATAAATCTCTTGGGGGGAAGAGGCGAGGTCCGTGTGATCCTGGGAAAGCAGTGTCGCATTCCTGGGCATGGAGGTCTGAGCCCGTGCACCGTGACAGAGGCCGTGGGGACGCTGTGAGATGCAGGCACGGCTTGTGGGTAAAGGGTGGTGATGCCAGCCAGAGGAGGACATCAGGCTGGAAGGTCTGGTTGTGCCGTTGAGTGTCAGACAAGTCGTGTGAATGCTTGGATGGCGGTGTGTGTCACAGGTATCACGTCTGTCTATGCAGTTTGACTGCCTGGGTTTAACGTCCTGCCTCCTCCTCTGTGTGGGAAACGTTGGTGAATTCCGTCTTCCGTATAGTGGAGCTTATGAGGGGTTTTCTGTCACTCGGGTGTGTGCGAAAAACCTGGGTCCTGCTGGTAATACTGAGCCACCAAACCAGCATGGGACCTTCTCCTGCCAGACTTCTAGTCAAGGAAATAGGAGCTGCCCTTACAGATGAAGCCACTGGCCTCCAGGTTATGTTCCCTGCACCCTCAAGCTTCCTCAGTCTCAGTCACTCAGTCGAGAGTGGTATAGCAGGTCACGGAACGCCAGGTTCGCTGAGTCACAGACTGTCCCTGCTGGGCACAATGTCGGGGCTTTTCAGTGAATCTGCTATGTTACCTCTTCTTCTTCACCTATAAATATGTTGTAAGGAAAATGGAAATTGGAAGGGGGGACTTGTTGAAAAATTCAGGGGAAGATATCCAGAGTGATACGATGATCTGTTTCCCAAGCGAAGCTGGACAGATCCCAGTAACTGACTTTCTTTGAGTTTTCCTTCTCTAGACCTGGGAATTTTCCAGGTACCTGTTAGGATAGGTTACTGCTAATATCTTCTGTTAGGCATAGATTCTAGATTCATTTCTTGCCTCTGCACTCATGTGTGGTTTTAAACACATAGTCCTCTTCTGTTTGAATCCCGTATTTCTTTCTCTTGCCTCTCTTCTTTTCTGGGCTGTGTACTACTTATGAGTAGAGGATATATCTTCTTCTTATCATTTTTTTAGTGTATGGCATGTAGTAAACACTCAGTTAGATGTAAATAAATGAATCAAACAGTGAGCCAGTATGTGCCCCTGGTCCCACGATAGGTTGGTAGATGCTAAATACATGCGCGCACACGCATACACACACACGCGCGCGCGCACGCGTGCATACACACACATGCATGCACACACACAGTTCCATGGTTTTAAAAATAAGTGTAGGATACATTGGATGGAAAAGAGTACCTAGACTTTTTTGCAAATACCTTAGGTATTTGCAAGGTTTTTTTAGCATCTTTTTTTTTTTTTTAAGATTTTATTTATTCATTTGACAGAGAAAGAGAGAGCACAAATAAGGGGAGTGGCAGGCAGAAGGAGAGGAAGAAGCAGGCTTCCTGCAGGGAGCCCAACCCAGGGCCTGGTCCCAGGACCCCGGGATCATGACCTAAGCCAAGGCAGCCACTTGACCAACTGAGCCACCCAGGTGCCCTCAATACCTTTAATATATAATGAGTGTGAATCACAAATCCCTAGCAGGATGGTATAGAATGAAGCAGTTGCCAAAAGTCATTGGACCAAAGAAATCTTTTATTTATTTTTATTTTTTTTAAATCCCTGGGGCACCTGGGTGGCTCCGTGGGCTAAGCATTCAACTCTTGACCTCGGCTCAGGTCACAATCTTAGGGTCATGGTCTCAGGGTTGTGAGATTGAGTCCATGCCAAGCCCTGCATTGGGCTCCGTGCTCAGCAGGGGTCTGCTGGAGATGCGTCTCTCCCTCCTCCTCCGCCCCTCCTCCAGCTCACATGCTCTCTCTCTCTCAAATATATAAGTGAATATATTTTTAAAAGATTTTATTCATTTTTTGGACAGAGAAAGACACAGCGGGAGAGGGAGCACCAGCAGGGGGAGTGAGAGAGGGAGAACAGGCTTCCCACTGGGATCGGATGTGGGACTCGATCCCAGGACCCTGAGATCACGATCTGAACTGAAGGCAGACGCTTAACGACTGAGCCACCCAGGTGCCCTTCAAATATATAAATAAATATTTAAAAGTAAATAAAGCCTTGTGGGAACTCACTTTTAAGGATATATTTAGTTCAGATTTTTAAACTTTTATTTAATTTTTTTTAAAGATTTTATTTATTTATTAGGCACGCAGAGAGGTGGAAGCAGGCTCCCTACCGAGCAGAGAGCCCGACGCAGGGCTCGATCCCAGGACCCCGGGATCATGACCTGAGCCGAAGGCAGAGGCTTTAACCCACTGAGCCACCCAGATGCCCCTATTTATTTATTTACTTTTTAAATTTGAAACGTTTTTCTGTTTATTCTGACCAATGCTAGAGTTAAAGTACAATTCCAGTACCATACCACCTATCTAGTCCTACGGGAATCACCAGTTTTTGATATTTTACCATATTTGTTCATTCTGTCCCTCCATCCCTTCTCCTTTCAAATTCTTTGTGGGCATCTTTTCCTGACAATAAAGAGGATCATCTTCCGGATGCTGCTGGAAAGTGCTGCCCTGCTTGCCTCTAAGAAAATAACTGGATATGCCAGAGGGCAGATGGTTAGATGTTGTGCACTTTCTTTGTCGATGCCTTCTTAAATCTCACTCGAGCAGAACTCTGGAATTGCGAAATGAGCAGGGACCGGAAAAGGCAACTACCCCAAACTCTGCTCACCTGCCCATCCCTCCTGCATTCCGTATACTTATCTTATGCCTCTGGATGCCATTTAGTATTTTTTCCAGGGTTGTTGAGTCAATTCTAATTGCTGTGCAACTTGCAAACGAAGCCTTGTGGAGAGTCGGCCCTCTTCTTGGGCACTGTCCAAACTGTCTATTAGCCGCTGCCATTTATCCAAATCCCGTGTGGGTGTAGGAAGTCTAATAGGAGGAGCTCACTAAGAGAACTGCATCTTCATAGAGGGCTGAAGGGTTTCACCCACTCTCGATTATCCATGATCATAAGAATGCAGACTTGGCCCTTGTCACCCACGGATGCACTGAACCATGGAACAGTCACGTGAGGAAGAGTCTCAGAGATCACTTGGCTCAGCCTGTATTTTTTTTTTTTAGCCAAGGAACCAGTGAACGAGAGTGAGGAAAAGTTTGCCCAAGGTCTTGTAATGGCCATGGTTTCTGATTCAGGGGGCCTATTATTTCCCAAGCCACTGAGATAATCTCAGAAAGTATCGGAAACCTTTCAAGACAGAGACCCTCGCACGCGCATGTGCACATCTACACGTGTACACGGGTACCCAGATCTACGTACAACTACACCCATGCATGGGGTGTCTGCTTCATCCAGTTATTAGTCATGATTGGAGGGTATGTGACCTCCTGTTCACGATCTAGGAACGGGAACTCGCTCGTAGAAACTCATCCGCATCCTTGAGCCTGCTTTCCACAACCCCTTACTCTCCCTGCAGCTGGCGGAGGGGATAGGATAAGGGTAACTAGCATAAGGCCCCTGGGATGGCTGTGTGGTCAATGAAATGGCAGAAGAAATATAGAAATACAGCTCTCCCAAGAGGGTAGCTCCCAGTAATCACGTTTTATCCAGGTCAAAACCGAAATGCTTATGGTGGCTAGAAAGAGACCCCAAAGGAAACTTGAATTTACTAAACACCAGCTATACACTCTGCCCATGCATGATCTTATTTAATCTTCCTAATTGCCATATTGCTAGTTATTTAAAAAAAAAAAAAAAAGGTATGGAGAGGCTATACTTAACCCTGAATCTCACAGCCAGGAAATGGTGAAACCAAGAATCAAATGTGAGTCCAGAGATGATCCTCCTCCTCCTCCCCCCCCCTTTTTTTTTCCTTGTGTTATGGTCTCCAAGTTGTTGTTAGAGCAGTAGGAACATAGTATTTAAGAAAGAAAACAGATTTTGAACAAAAACGCCCCAAAGAGTTCATGTTGCCCTACCAGTAGATCTCCCTCAAAGTTTTGGGAAATAAACTTACATTTTCCCACTTGTTTCTCTGGTGAGACGACTTTCTCTTCTCACCAAAGCCCTACAGACCACTGCTATCCAGTAGAATTTTCTGTGCTGATGTGAATATAATCTCGTCCAATGTGCAGGCTATTAGCCTCATGTCGCAGCTGAGAAAGTCTCATAACAGATGCACTTGATTTCAAAGAATTTGTACCCTCAAGAAGGTAAATAGTGCATCAACACTTTCTTTTTATAAATTGATTGCATGTTGAAATGGTATATGGCTAAATTTAATATACTGTTAAAATTAATTTTACCTATTTTATTTTCTTTTTACCTTTTGAATGTGGCTCCTAGAAAATTGAGAATTGTATAAGTTGCTTACAGGATGTCTGTTGAGGACTTTAGATCTAGGTAATTTGTCTATGAAATGCCAATATGTGTGTATTATAAGTATCCATGGGCATATGTATCTATCATCTTTCTATTGAAGGTCACTTTATTTTTAATAAAAACAGCATTATATAGTTTATAATGATTTATAATTTGTTCTTATCGTTAGAGGAATTAGGATACATATCAATCAATATTTTCTTTGATTACTGCACAGCAGTGCTTAAACTGGTTTTTGAGTCACTCCTACACTTACACATAGTACATGGGTGGATATCACGTGTACGAACAAAAGCAGGTGCAGGTCCAGAAAATACCACCCTTTAAGAGGCGGGCAGAAGTTAGCTCTGCAGAATGGTTTGAGAATAAAGGCACAGAGTGACAGAACCCACCCAGGACAGCGGCACTGATGCAAACCGAGAGGCCAAAGTTCCGGGAAGGACCAATAATAGGAAGACACCTTCTGGAAACTAGCCTCTAGTTGTGAGAACTACAGAGGTGGTCGCCCAGCCAGGAAATGAAGAGAAGGACATCTGAGTTAGCATAGGTTGAGGATTAAATGGGAAATGTAGCCATACAGGCCAGTGTTGACTACTTCTCTTTCTTGAATCTTTTACAATCTTTATATAACTTCATGTAGTCTTGGGTCCTTTAGAAAATGAAATTCAAGCCAGATAGTGTGATTAGGAGAAAAAAGAAAGGTAAAACTGACTACATAAATGTTTACATTTTTTAGGTATTTAAAAATGCATTCTAGGGGCACCTGGGTGGTGCAGTCGGTTAAGTATCTGACTCTTGCTTTCAGCTCAGGTCATAATCTCAGGGTCATGAGATCCAGTCCTGCATTGGGCTCCAAGCTTAGTGAGCAGCCTTCTAGTTTCTCTGTCCCTCTTCCTTCTGCCCCTCTCCAAGCTTGCTCTCTCTCTCTCTCTCAAATAAATACATAAATAAAAGTGTACCTTAAATAAAGCCAAAAGGCAAGAGGAAACTGGAGATGCATCACCAACCTGTAGGGAAAGCATTTTTAATTCTTCTGTATTAGAATTTAAACTTCAGGAAGGCAATGACCATATGCTTTTGGCTTGAAATGTATTCCTAATAAGTAACAAAGTGCCTGGCACACAGTAGTTGTTCAGTAAACATTAGTTGAATAAATAAATGGGATTGGAACTCTCAATTCTGGAATCCCTGGGCTAGCCTTTTTAAAAAATTCTGATAGTAGTTACATAGAAAGGCAACACTCCATCCCATAGAAGTTACCCAGATTTACTAAGTCAGTATATCATAAGAAAGCTCTGCAGGTGACCGGGGATAAGTCTGCTATCTTGTGTGTCCATCTTGGGGTAATGCCAGCCCAACCTACCTGTGAAGATCAGTATATGAATGTACACCAACGAGCTTTGAAGATGGAAAATCATGGTTATACCCACTTGGAAATGATTTCCGATAATACGAGTCTTTGGTTTTTCATAGTGTATCGTGTAGATGAGAAAAATGGTTCTCACAATTTATTGTGAATGAGAATTACTGAGGTGCTCGTTGGTTGCAAACTCCAAGGCTCCGTGCCCAGATAGTCTACTTCATTAGACCAAGGGTGAGTTTTGGCCGTCTGTGTTTGTTCCGTCAGCTTAGCAGACACTCACTGAGGTACGTACACCTGTACATACGGGCAGGAGGATGCCAGGGGTGCACCCGTGAGAAAGACGTCATCTGCATGTCAGGGAGCTTCAGGTTTCCTGGAGGTTTTAGCACAATGATTGGCACAAATAAAGGGACATCTGAAATTGTAAAATTAGCTCCCCAGGTAATTGTCATCATCAGCCCTTTTTCAAGCATTAAGGTGCATAGAATTCCTTAAGTGGGGACTCCTGGGTGGCTCAGTGGGTTGAGCATCTGCCTTCGGCTCAGGTCATGATCCCAGAGTCCTGGGATCGAGTCCCACATCAGGCTCCTTGCTCAGTGGGAAGCCAGCTTCTCTCTTTCCCTCTGCCTGCCTCTCTGCCTGCTTGTGCTCTCTGTCAAACTGATAAATAAAAATATTTTAAAAAATTAAAAAAAAAAAAAAGAATCCCTTAAGTGTTTTGCTCCCAATTCGGTCTGTTGTTTTCCACCCACAGAGTTTTTGATGCTCTCTGTAAGGCGGGAATCCCAGAATCCATGTTGTTCACAGAATTCCCAGTGTTTCAAATGCTGTTACTTCTGCGAGCACCCCTTGATCACCATTGGCGGAAGGTGTGACTCACCTCCAGAAACGATCAGCACGTGTCTTCACCATTCACAGTTTCAGCCACTCCTCAGAGGGAACAGGCATGGCTGGCACTTCTTCCCACTCTCCCGGGAGCTGAGTGGACCCAGGCTAATCGGGAGGCGGTCTCTCACCTGGGTTGTTCATCCCTTCCCAGGTCAGCTCGTGTCTCATCTGCAGCCGTGGCATTTCCCTATGGGGTTAAATGCAGAACGGGCGGTTGTTAAGACGAGGTACCAGGACAGTTAAGGATAAAAGCTACCGAACGTGGACCATATGCTGTTAGAGCCGCGAGGGGCTCCGGAAGCCAGCTCTCCTGATTGACTTGTGTCTAGAATTCCCTGTGTATCCCGTAGAAACTGAGGGCCACTGACCAGAAAGCCCATTTCCTTCCCTTCCAAACAGGAAAGAAAAAAAGAAATTCTAGTGTTTCATCAGAGGCACTGCCCGTTGTCTGAACAGAGTATTGTTAATGAGAAAGTTATCACCGTGTTCTTTGTGAATCTCAGAATCCGGGTCCCCCCGTTAGTTCTTTGCTTTGAACGTGAAGCCAAGAGCCTGACACTGGGAATGTTTTTTCTCTGAGTTTCTGACAGATTTTAATTTTGCAGCTGCTGTCTGGCCCTCTCGGTCGGCCCCCAGTTTCCTTTGTTAGTTCACAGCTTGCATCCTCCGTTCTCCTGTAGGGTCCTGTTGACGGACTGAACTGTACCATCGGCTTTCCTTTCTTTGTCTCACTTGTCGAATAAAATCATTTGAGGCTGAGTGGTATTGATGGCCGAAAGACCGCTTGTGGCCCTGGAATTGCAGACCTCAGTGGCACACACTTTCCTGGGGCTCCCCTGTACCGTTCAAACCATCCTTCTGAGAATCCAGATCTCTAACTTAAGGAAAACAACACCTTTGTGCTATTTAAAAAACAAAAACAAAACAAAACAGTGAGAAGGGCGAACCTTCACTTAGCTCCCCACTCCCTAAGGAAATCCTGGAGAGTATTCTAAATTGCATTATTGCAGATGGTGGCAGGGGGTGGGGGGATCAGGCAGGGGGTGGGGGTCTGAGTGGGGGAAGCAGCCATGTCGCTCTGGAGAATGAGAATCTGTGACTGGGCTGTCTGGGAAAGGGCTTTTCCTCCTCCTAATTTTATTCTACACAGCAAGGCACGAGGGACAAGCGGGAACATATGGAAAGACTTGAGTTTAATTGTTGAAATTCTGCTCAGCCAGGCCACTTCTTCACTGCGATTTGCACTATTTAGCATTTGTGTGCATTAGGTAATATATTTAATGTTTCTCGCTCCAATCCAATTTGCGTGTGTTTGGCAGCCGCCCAGTTCCGTGGGCATAGGGGGGGGCGGGGGGGGAGAGCAGGGAGACCGTAAATCTGCCAGGGTAGAGTAGGAAGGCGCCCTTGCGGTGTTTGATGGTGTGCTTGCATGAACGCTCCAAAATGCTCTTGAAGCAGTACCTCCTCTTTCCCGAAAGTCTCTCAGGGACAGAATTAATGTATCTCATATTGTATTGATTGTAGCCAATAAGTGCCTAAACGATTTGATGTAAGGCAGAGAGATTATGTAGGGAAGTGGGGGTAGAGGCAGCTTTAGAAGAAGTATGTGGTCTAATTACTGGCTGAATTTCGCCAATCCACCACCCCCCTTAGGAATTTAACAAATAGGGCCTAAGTGCACTTTCCCTTTTCTTGACATCTGTTGAAATGATATCTGCCGGTGATGAGGGGAGCTTGGGAATTGGGCTTGGGGTATTGGCGGGATCAGGAAGCTCCTTCCCGGGCTGCAGGATGAGGGGGAAGAAAATAGTGAATTAGCACTTTAAGGTTAAGCTATGGAGAGCAGAGCTTTCTCAGAGAGAGCTCTGCCTTCTGGCTTGATGGAGCCAATTCTGCCTTCAGTGCTGGGCTAGAGAACATGTCTATATTCTAATGATCTCAAAAGCCCAGGTGCTGACCTAAACGCAGAACTGAGCTTAAATGCTGGATGGTGATCAAATGAATGTTTTATGTAAAAACCACTCCCAGTTACCTCCTTTTTAATGGCATGTTATGCATTGTGAGGAAATTCCCTATCTTGTGGGTAAACAGCAGATGACTGCTTTTTCCTCAGTCAGAGAGAGGGGGAGAGAGAGAGAGAGAGAAGCCAAAACCCAGCTAAAATTCGATGTCGACCCCAGCACAGGAAAGACTGATGTTGTGAATCTGCTAGTGTTTTGATTACATCAATAATTCAAAGAAAGTACCGTCCACTTAATCTCTTTTATGCCTCTCCTCCGGAAAGGATCCTGGTTTTATTCTGAAAGTCCTAAAGCTATCATTTTCCACAGCTCTTTCTGAAATATGTATTTTGTTATGCTTGAAACATTTATATATGTTAGTGGCCAAATTACAGGTAAGCCATTTGCTTTCAGAGACTGGTAAAAATCCTCTTTTGATGGTAGACACAGAGCGAGGTGTTATCAAAACGAAATTCTGAATTCAGCATGGGTACCTCTTTACCAGTATACGTCCCTGATTGCACATTCGATTCTTGGTTCGTTTGTGTAAACTGGCCATTCATTTAAAAAAAAAAAAAAGTATAAATATATACATGTATATGCATATGGGTATATATGCATATATGTAAATATTTCAGGTATATGGTATCAGATAATTGTGTCTAAAACTTTACTTGGTTAAGCGGAGGATTAAAAATTAAGAACAAGCATAGTCTGTTATCTGACACTGTGATTTAGGTTAATGTCTCAATCTACTCTTAGCAGGCCTTTCTTCTGGGGTGTAGGTTTTCACAACAGGAATCGGATATCACGTGATCAATGAATTAGAGGATATGATTTGCATTATTCAGACCTGTATTGATTACTAAGTTCTTGTACATTGCAGACTTTGGGAGGGGTTCTATACTTTATTATTATAATTAGGTGGGATAGGCTGCTGAGGATGTTCTAAAATTCCGAAGCTGATAATCTTGCTGGTGGAGCTCAAAAAGGAAAGTTTGAGTTAAGAGCTATCAACGCTCACACCACAGAGTTGTTCGGTTTTATAACTCAACACGCAACTCTCTTTCTCGCAATCCTCCCATGCGTGAACCACCAAATTATTAGAACACGTATAAAGGAACAATAACCTCATTCCTGTGGGTTGGAAACTTCCTACTCCTATCCACTTTCTCTCATTGGAACTGTATCTATAGCAGCAAAAAAATCTAAACTTCTACACTTACATTGATAATTGGTCCCCATGTTGATGGCCCTGGGGCATGTGGAAGGACCTTCAAGGATCCGAGTGTATTCAATTAGTTATAATGTCAGGGACATTTTATTGTATCCTAATTCTCTCAAAATTGGTCATGTGGAATCCATGGGGGCCCCTGATGAACTATAGCTCTTGGATTTCCTGGGCATCCTGGATATATGAAAGCTTGCTCCGACTTCCTGCTTTTAAATGAAAATAAGCATGGTCATGTTCAGTATTACTAGTTTAGGACAACATTGGAATAACCCTGGAATTTTTCCAGTTTTATACTGAGACAGCTCTCGTTATGTGTGGGTATTTATGCATCTACCTATCTATCCATACATGTATGTTATTTAGCAATCACGTGTGGAGAACTTACTTCAGGCACTACTCTAAGTGCTTTGCAAATATTAACTAATTTAATCACGTGACAACCTATACTGTAGGCACCATATCCTCATTTTACTCATGGGGCCACTGAGACATAAGCAGGTGAGTTTACTTGTCCAGGGTCACAGAGCAATCAAGGGCTAGAGCTGGGATTTGGTTCCAGGGACCCCACATGCCAGCACCTAACCAAAATAATGGGTTGCAGTCGTTGATCACTTTCTACATGTCAGGGATTTAACTTTTTCTCATTCAATCTTCACAACACACCTGTGAGTTGATTATTATCATCTCTGTTTTGCACAGTGGGACTTAGAGGAGCTGAGAGGCTAATACATCTTTGATCGTACAGTTACAAGGCGATAGAATTACATCCAGGCAATTAGATTAGAAAGTTCTTAATATATTATAATGAAATGTTCATACATATTCATACATGCATATGTTTTTTCACATATACATACATGTGTGTGTTTATAGTAAATAAAATATAGATGCATATGATAAGTGAAAAGACAAGAAACATTTTCTCTTTTTGTGTTGACCACGGTTTTTGTTTTGTTTTGTGTTGTTGTTGTTGTTTAAGATTTTATTTATTTATTTGAGAGAGAGAAACAGAGACAGAGCATGAGCAGGGAGCCCAATGTGGGACTCGATCCCAGGACTCTGAGATCATGACCCACGCCAAAGGCAGATGCTCAACTGACTGAGCCACCCAGGCGCCCAATGTTGACTATGTTTTGCTCTCAGAATTACATCTCTGTAAAACAGTGTCTTTTCTTACTATGAGCTTAAACACAGAATCATCTGAGCATTTCCTTCAAATAATTTGTAAGTGTTTGAAGAAATGGAAAGTCCTTATGAACACCAGAGTGATTTGACCCAACTTCTCTTTCTAATGAGAAAAAATTTTCCGTAGCCAATGCATATTTATTAAAAGAGCGTGTTTATGAATATCAAGTGGCATCAGCAAAATCAATAACTGAAAGGTAGACTTGGAGACTGAATTTGAAAGAACGTTGAACATCCAAGAGAGGAAATGACTGCTTGATCAGAGTTCATTTATATCCAAGAGCATCGCACCAGCAATAAACTTTAAGTTAATGCTAACAATTTTAATTTGTATCTTTTAATTGTTGGATTCTGAATTGCTTTCCAATTTCCCACAGAGTTTAATGTGTATGCAAATTACACAGCCAAGAAACTCCAGATACAAAAGATAGATTGCATTTTGCAAACATACCATAATTATTGCTTAATTTTTAAAGGGCCTTTCTCTTCGTCAGGGTGTTGTTCAATTTCCCGAAACTGAACTGGAGACAACTTTTGGTTAATGATTAGTATAAATCTTGTGATGGGACTTAATTGAATGTTCACTTTGTTGTTCTCACAACTGCAAACTACTCAATTTCCTAGTTCTCTGAGGTAGGGTTTCTTGCTCTCTTAGCACAAATAACTCATCTTCTAATAATAGCAGGAAAGAGTTATCAGGACATCCCTTTAATTGTCTGAAGGTTGTGCACGCTCATGCAGGCTGTTAACAGAAACGTAAAAGCAGCTCTCACGTCTATTGTAATGTTTCTGATTAGTTCCAATTAGACTTATCAATGATAAGCCCTAGCAAAATAAAATATCACTGAAGAAGAGAGATGATGTTCTTTTTTTTTTTTTTTTAAGATATTATTTATTTATTTGACAGACAGAGATCACAAGTAGGCAGAGAGGCAGGTGGGGGCCAGGCAGAGAGCCCAATGCAGGGCTCGATCCCAGGACCCTGGGATCATGACCTGAACTGAAGGCAGAGGCTTTAACCCACTGAGCCACCCAGGCACCCGGAGAGATGATGTTCTGTTGTTAACATTCAAGGTAGGAGATGCATAGATTCAGAAGAAAAAAATATATATATATATGTATATATATATAAAATATTTAGCATAAAATGGCTACAGCTAAACCAATAGATGGGGTGAGTTAGTAATGATTTAATGGTGAGGGATTTAATTTTCAAATGTTCATTGATGATCTGCTAGATTCCAGGAGCTGTCCTAGATATGGAGATTTAGGGTTGAACAGTATCTCAGTACTGGGCAATACCTGCCGCCATCATGATCATGAAACCAACAAAATAAATGAGATGCTGGAGATGGTGGTAACTGATTGGAAAAGGGGAAAAAAAGTGATTAAAATATGACTGGGGATTGGGAGCAGCTGTGGGCAAAGAAGACATCATGGGGGTGAAAGGGATGATGTCTGAGCTCAGCCCGAGCAATTAGCCCAGGAATAGCAAGAGAGAAAGTTGCAGTAAGACAGGAGAGTTGCAAAGGCCCCAGTGGGAACAAGCTGGGTGTGTGGAAGAATCCAAAGAGGTTTTATTCAGGTTATGCCTTTATGAAAGAATAATGATGTTTCTTTTTAGTCTTGAAATGCCAGTCCTCCTTCCCATTTTGTGTCATTTACCCTCAGACTATTCCAGTGATGGAGGACCGTTAATGGGTGGACACAGGCTATTTTCACAAAAGATGTAACACATCAGGCTCTGTTGGAAAGTAGAAAGAGCACGAGTTACAGAACTGAGTCTGTAGTTACTGTAGAACTGTAGAACTGAGTTCTGGAGTTACTCCTGAGTTTTCTTCAAGATCCCCACAAATACTGATGTTGCAGTTTCTACTCCATAGTCGTCAGTGGACCAAAGTAAACCATTTTTTACCTCAGAGAGAGGCCAGGCTTCTTTCTGTTGTACTTTGTCTCCCTCCCTCCCTCAACCTCAGAGATATTTTGAAGCAAATCCCAAACATTACCTACCCTTCTTTTTCTTTCTTTCTTTCTTTCTTTCTTTCTTTCTTTCTTTCTTTCTTTCCATTAACATATAATGTATTATTTGCCCCAGGGGTACAGGTCTCTGCATCCTCAGTCTGGCACACTTCACAGCACTCACCGTAGCACATACCCTCCCCAATGTCCATCACCCAGCCACCCTACCTCTACCACCCAGCCACCCAACCCCCCAGTAACCCTCAGTTTTTCTCCCAAGATTAAGAATCTTTTATGGTTTGTTTCCCTCCCTGGTCCCATCTTGTTTCATTTTTCCCCCCTTCCTTCCCTCCACAATCCTCCGCCCGCCGCCACTCAAATTCCTCATATCAGAGAGAGCATATGATAATTGTCTTTCCCTGACTGACTTCTTTCACTCAGCATAATACCCTTGAGTTCCATCCACATCATTGCAAATAGCAAGATTTTGTGGGGTTTTGGTGGTTGCATAATATTCCATTGTATATATATACCACATTTTCTTTATCCATTCATCTGTTGATAGACATCTAGGTTCTTTCCATAGTTTGGCTACTATGGACATTGCTGCTATAAACATTCGGATGCACATGGCCTTCAGATCACTACATTTGTATCTTTAGGGTAAATACCCAGTAGTGCGATTGCCGGGTCATAGGGTAGCTCTATTTTCAACTTTTTGAGGAACTTCCATACTGTTTTCCAGAATGGCTGCACCAGCTTGCATTCCCACCAACAGTGTAGGAGGGTTCCCCTTTCTCCACATCCTCACCAGGATTTGTCATTTCCTGACTTGTTCATTTTAGCAATTCTGACTGGTGTGAGGTGGTATCTCACTGTGGTTTTGATTTGTATTTCCCTTATGCCGAGTGATGCAGAGCAGTTTTTCATGTGTCTGCTGGCCATCTGGATGTCTTCTTTGCAGAAATGTCTGTTCATGTCCTCTACCCATTTCTTGATTGGGTTATTTGTTCTTTGGGTGTTGAGTTTGACAAGTTCTTTATAGATATTGGGTACTAGCCTTTTATCTGACAGTTCATTTGCGAATACCTTCTCCTATTTTGTCGGTTGTCTTTTGGTTTTGTTGACTGTTTCCTTTGCTGTGCAAAAGCTTTTGATCTTGATGAAGTCCCAGTAGTTCATTTTTGCCCTTGCTTCCCTTGCCTTTGGGATGTTTCTAGGAAGAAGTTGCTGTGGCTGAAGTTGAAGAGGTTGCTGCCTGTGTTCTTGTCAAGGATTTTGATGGATTCCTGTCTCACATTGAGGTCTTTCATCCATTTGGAGTCTATTTTTGTGTGTGGTGTAAGGAAATGGTCTGGTTTCATTTTTCTGCATGTGGCTGTCCAATTTTCCCAGCACCATTTGCTGAAGAGACTGTCTTTTTTTCCATTGGGCATTCTTTCCTGCTTTGTGGACAATTAGTTGACCATAGAGTTGAGGGTCCATTGCTGGGCTCTCTATTCTGTTCCATGGATCTATGTATGTTTTTGTGCCAGTACCATACTGTCTTGATGAGGACAGCTTTGTAAGAGAGCTTGAAGTCTGGAATTGTGATGCTGCCAACGTTGGTCTTCTTTTTCAATATTCCCCTGTCTATTTGGGGTCTTTTTGATTCCCTATACATTTTAGGATTATTTGTTCCATTTCTTTGAAAAACATTGGTCGCATTTTGATAGGGATTGCATTTAAAGTATAGATTGCTTTAGGTAACATAGATGTTTTCACAATATTTGTTCTTCCAATCCATGAGCATGGAATGTTTTTCCATGTCTTTGTGTCTTCCTCCATTTCTTTCATGAGTACTTTATAGTTTTCTGAGTACAGATTCTTTGCCTCTTCGGTTAGGTTTATTCCTAGGTATCTTGTGGTTTTAGCCGCAGTTGTGAATGGGATTGACTCCTTAATTCCTCTTTCTTCTCTCTTGCTGTTGGTGTATCAACTGATTTCTGTGCATTGATTTTATATCCTGACACTTTGCTGAATTCCTGTATGAATTCTAGCAGTTTTGGGGTGGAGTCTCTTGGGTTTTCCACACAAAGTATCATATCATCTGCAAAGAGTGAGAGTTTGACTTCTTCTTTGCTGATTTGGGTGACTTTTATTTCTTTTTGTTATTTGATTGCTGAGGCTATGATTTCTAGTACTATACTGAATAATAGTGGGGATAGTGGACATCCGTGCCATGTTCCTGATCTTAGAGGAAAAGCTCTCAGTTTTTCCCCACTAAGAATAATATTCATTGTGGGTGAAGAACTTTGTGAAGAGTTTTGATCAGGAAAGGATGCTGTACTTTGTCAAATGCTTTTTCAGCATCTGTTGAGAGTATCGTATGGTTCCTGTTCTTTCTTTTATTAATGTATTGTATCATGTTGATTGATTTGCAGATGTTGAACCAAACTTGCAGCCTTGGAATAAATCCCACTTGGCCGTGGTGAATAATTCTTTTAATGTACTGTTGGAGCCAATAGGATCCAATAATTTTTACATCCATTTTCATCAAGGATATTGGTCTGTAATTCTCCTTTTGGTGGGGAATTTGTTTGGTTTTGGGATCAAGGTAATGCTGGTTTCATAAAATGAGTTTGGCATTTTTCCTTTTATGTCTATATTTTGGAACAGTTTCAGGAGAATAGGTATTAATTCTTCTTTCTCTTTGGTAGAATTCCCCTTGGAAGCTGTCTGGCCCTGGGCTTCTGTTTGTTGGGAGATTTTTGATGACTGCTTCAATCTCCTTATTGGTTATGGGTCTGTTCAGGTTTTTTATTTTTCCTGGTTCAGTTTTTGTAGTTTTTACTCTCTAGGAATGCATCCATTTCTTCCAGATTGTCTAATTTGCTGGTATATAGTTGCTCATAATATGTTCTTATAATTGTTGTATTTCTTTGGTGTTGGTTGTGATCTCTCCTCTTTCACTCGTGATTTTATTTATTTGCATCCTTTCTCTTTTCTTTTTGATAAGTCTGGCCAGAATTTTATCAATCTTATTAATTCTTTCAAAGAACCAGCTTCTTGTTCTCCTGTTCTTTTGGTTTCTATTTCATTGATTTTTGCTCTGATCTTTATTATTTCTCTTCTCCTGCTAGGTTTAGGCTTTCTTTGCTGTTCTTCAGCTCCTTTCTCCTTTAGCTGTAGGGTTAGATTGTGTACTTCAGACCTTTCTCATTTCTTGAGAAAGGCTTGTATTGCCAAATACTTTCCTCTCAGGACGCCTTTGCTGTGTCCCAGAGATTTTGAGCAGTTGTGTTTTCATTTTTATTTGTTTCCATGAATTTTTAAAAATTCTTCTTTAATTTCCTGGTTGACCCATTCATTCTTTAGTAGGAGGCTTTTTAGCCACCATGTATTTGCGTTCTTTCCAACTTTCCTCTTGTGGTTGAGCTCTAGTTTCAAAACATTGTGGTCTGAAGATATTCAGGGAATGATCCCAATCTTGTGGGACTGGTTGAGACCTGATTTGTGACCCAGGATGTGATCTATTCTGGAGAATGTTCCATGTGCAATAGAGAAGAATGTGTATTCTGTTACTTTGGGATGGAGTGTTCTGAAGATATCTGTGAAGTCCATCTGGTCCAATGTGTCATTTAAAGCCTTTATTTCCTTGTTAATCTTTTGCTTGGATGATCTGTCCATTTCAGTGAGGGGGTTGTTAAAATCCCCTACTATTATCGTATTATTGTCAATGTGATTCTTTGATTTTGTTATTAATTAGTTTATATAATTGGCTGCTCCCTTGTTAAGGGCATAGATATTTAAAACTGTTAGATGTTCTTGTTGGACAGACCCTTTAAGTATGATGTAGTGTCATTCCTCATCTCTTATTGTAGTCTTTGGCTTAAAATCTAATTTATCTGATATAAGGATTGCCACCCCAGCTTTCTTTAGATGTCCATTAGCATGGTAAATTGTTTTCCACCACCTTACTTTAAATCTGGAGGTGTCTTGGGTCTAAAATGAGTTTCTTGCAGATAGCATATCAATGGGTCTTATTTTTTTTATTCATTCTGATACCCTGTGTCTTTTGATTGGGGGCATTTAGCCAATTAAATTCAGAGTAACTACTGAAAGATAGGAATTTAGTGCCATTGTATTGCCTGTAAGGTGACTGTTACTGTATATTGTCTCTGTTCCTTTCTGGTCTGTTACTTTTAGTCTTTTTCTTGTTTGGAGGACCACTTTCAGTATTTCCTGTAGGGTTGGTTTGGTGTTTGCAAATTCTTTTAGTTTTTGTTTTTCTGGGAATCTTTTTATTTCTCCTATTTTCAATGACAGCCTAGCTGGATATAGTATTCTTGGCTGTATATTTTTCTCATATAGTGCTCTGAATATATCATTCCAGTTCTTTCTGGCCTGCCAGGCCTCTATTGATAGGTCTGTTGCCAATCTAATATTTCTACCATTGTATGCTACAGATGTCTTGTCACAAGGTGATTTCAGGATTTTCTCTTTGTCACTGAGACTTATAGGTTTTATTATTAGATGACAGGTTGTGGACCTATTTTTATTGATTTTAAGGGGAGGGGGCTTCTCTGTGTCTCCTGGATTTTGATGCTCGTTCCTTTTGCCAAATTAGGGAAATTTGCTATAATTTGTTCCAAAATACCGTCTGCCCCCCTCTCTCTTTCTTCTTCTGGGATCCCAATTATTCTAATATTGTTGCATTTCATGGTATCACTTATGTCTTAAGTTCTCCCCTCATGGTCCAGTAGTTTGTCTCTCTTTTGCTCAGCTTCTTTATTCTCCGTCATTTGGTCTTCTATATCACTAATTCTCTATTCTGCCTCCTTTATCCTAAACAAGAGCCTCCATTTTTTATTACACCTCATGAATAGCTTTTTTAAAATTTCAACTTGGTTAGATTTTAGTTCCTTTATTT
Organism: Neogale vison; assembly: GCF_020171115.1. Taxonomy (NCBI): domain Eukaryota; kingdom Metazoa; phylum Chordata; class Mammalia; order Carnivora; family Mustelidae; genus Neogale; species Neogale vison. The sequence goes on from NC_058104.1 coordinate 21,108,003, forward strand.
CTCCAGAAAGGGATTTTATTTCTATAAAAAGGAATTCTCTAATATCTTCCATGCTTTCTTTGATCCCAGCTAGCACCTTGATAGTCGTCATTCTGAACTCTAACATGACATATTACTAATGTCCATATCGGTTAGGTCCCTAACGGTCAGTACTGCCTCTTATTCTTTGTGTGTGTGTGTGTGTGTGGTGAGTTTTTCTGTCTTGTCATTTTATCTGGATAAATATAAATGAATGAGAGAACAAAATACTAAAAGGGCAGCAACAACCCCAGGAAGATATACACTAACCAAACCAGAAGAGACCGATAACCAGGAGGAGAGGACATGGGGTGGAAAATATGTATATATTTTAGAATGGTGAATAGAACAGAGCCTCACACTTGATTTTGGGTGTATTTTGGTTTGTTAGAAGAAACTACCTCCCAAAATGTTAAAGAAAGAAAACCCTAAGTATACAAAAATAAGGTTAAACATGATGAAGGGATGGAATATGATTGTAAAGATGAATATTAAAAATGATTTTTAAAAAGGAACTGATAAGAAGTTGGTTGGAAAAAGAAAAAACAGGAAAGAATGTGGTCAGACTGGAGACTAGAACAAAACCATGCACTAGATTTAGGGTATATTTTGATCTATTAGAAGAAATTGTATCCCAATATTTTAAAGAAAAAAAAAGTATATGTATACAAAAAATAAGATTAAGTATAGTGAAGGAATAAAACATGATTATAAAAATGAAAATTAAAGAGAATTTTAAAAAGGTATGGATAAGATAAAATAGTTAAAAAGATGTTAAAATAGGAAAGAGGAAAAATTAGAAAAATAGAATATGAGTTTGAAAGTCTCAAGGATCATGGGGAAAAAGCCATGAATTCCACGTGTTCGTTTTCCCTAGCTGTAGAGTTCCACAGTTCTCATTCATAGGTTGTAAGGGCCTACTTAGCCAGAGCGAGCCATTTTGTTGTTTATGCAGTAAACTTAGATTGAACCTGCCCCTTCCCCCCAAGAGAAAAGCGCTTAGAAACAGAACTGGTGAAATAGGACTGACCAGCCCCTGAAAACGGAGCCCACTTACAAGGACGTGTCCGGCCAGGTGGAAACGTCCAATCAGTGAAAGTGCACGTATTGCCTCCCTACCTGCCAAGGATGAGCCAGGCCAGGTGGAAGCATTCAATCAAGGGAAAGCGCACGTATTACCCGCCAAGGAATGTGAGCCCCGCTTTTGGGGCACCAGACAAAGGCGCTGATTCCAGCCAAGGTCATAGGCTGAATTAGATGACTATCATGGGGTAGAATGTGATTCCATTGACCACCTGTGTGTGGCCAGGCTCAACCACATGGCCTTTACTCTATAAAAGTTAGTCTGTGAAGCTGGGAGGGGTCGCCTTTTTGCAAGAGATGGCCCTGGCCGGTCAGTTTGATTCTGGATGCTTGGCGCGAAATAAAGCTTTGCTTGACCTTTGCTTTGTATCATTCTCGTCCTTTTGTCTACGGACCCTTTCAAGGTGAAATTGGTCTTTGCTGCTTCTTGCTAATTTTCTGGGGGAGGGACCTGTTGCAATGATTCTCAAATGTCTTTGCCTGAGGCGGAATTGCGCCGCCCTTGCCAGGTGCCAGGTAAGCAATCAGCTCAGGTTCGCTCTCGCGAGCTTTTGTTCCCTGAAAGCTTTGCGTGCGGCTTTGTGGAGGACAGGAATGAAAATGGCCGCTACCAAATCTCCGGTTGTAGGAGCTGAGAGCTCAGGGCCCCACTCCTCAGCGGGCCCTCAGAGAAAGACTGTCAACCACTCCTGTCTCCCTGATCTCTGGCCCCACTCCGAGCTCACCCGGCCTGTGACCCAGCATTTCTCTCTCTGCTGCGCGGCCCCGTTTGGAGTCTCCAAACCCACCTGTTTCCTGCAGCGCGCTCCTGCGCCGCTTCTCCCAGACGACAAAGGTGAGCCTCCCGGACCTGCGGCTTGTTTTGTCCCTGCCTGAAGAGCAGTGCCCCGACTGTGCCTTAGATCACAGTTTAAGGTAATCCCGAGCCTAGAGCCCCCTCCTCCGTCTCTTCAGCTGGCTTCCCTGCTGTGAAACCTGGGAGCGCTGCCGCACTCAGGCACCCCTGGTCTTTTTGTGTCCCCGCAAGGGCCCCACCCACCACCTAGCCCCTGGAGCAAAGTCCCTCAGTGGAGCCAACTTCTGAAAGTTCTAGTTTTGTGCTCCACTGCTCTATTGTTTGCCAAGAGTTGGCCCCTCCCCCAACAGTCTCTCTTTCTGTATTTCACCTCAGATCACTTCTCTGCAGGTCCTACCTTCCAGAAAGTGGTCGCTTTTCTGTTCCTAGAATTACTGCTCTTCTCTTCGATCTCCTGTTGAGTTTGTAGGTCTTCAGAATGATTTGATAACTATCTGAACTCCTGGGTCCCGATGATACTTAGGTCTCCTTCTTCTCCACCGTCTTGCTCCTCCCCCTAACCATTACATTATTATTAAATATTTCAATATGTGTGTTCAAAAGATGGGACTTTTTAAGGAAAATGTCATATCATCATTAATGTTCTTACCTATTAAAATTCGCAATAATTCCTTAATATAACCAGATTTTACACATCATATCATTTAAAAATATCTCTATGTATATTAGAAAGAGAAGGACTTTTTAAAAGTGTGGTTTTTTTATTGGTTCTTAAAAGTTATGAATATACAGTGTTTATTCTTGAAAGTTAGAAAATTAGGAAATGACAATTAGACAATTAGACATTAGACGATTAGAAAATGACTTCTAGACAGCCAGAGTTAAACTTTGGATGCCCTGGATCTTTTTCCCATGCGGAAGAGAATTTTTCTTCCTTTTTTTCTTCCTTGCTCCTGTCCTTCCTTGTTTTTGTGTAGTTAAGAGCAAGAGCTCTGAAATAAGGCAGACATTAACTCAAATTGCAGCTTGAAACTTACTAGCCATGTGAGAACTGTCAAGCAGTTATTTTGAAACTATGAAACCACATGAGCCAATGCCTTTCTTTTTATTCCCAAAACTAGTAGGGGTGTGCGTGTCTGTGTGTGTTTACACACTAATGTGTCTTGTCTAAAATGAGGTTTTTCTACTTCCCTAATAAAAAAGAAGTTTATAAAGATCTTTTAAAATATTTTAAAATAGCACTAGGTAGATTAAAATGCATTTCTTAAATATCTACTCTCCATAAGATGTTGTACTTGACGCCACACAATAAAGGAAAATTAGCCAGACAGGACTTTCTCTCTCACTGAAATCAGTGTGTTAAGACATGGCTTGAAGTCACAATAACATGAGACAGAAACTTATAGAGTCAGAAAGCATGAGGGCCCTAGCAAGGGAGAGGAAGCCACTATCCAAAGGGCTTTGAATGCAAAGAAAAGGAATTCTGATTTTATTCTGTAAGCTATAAGTAGATCTTAGAGACTATTTTTTGTTTTGTTTGTTAAAGAAAGATAATACAATCAGCTTGTGCTTTGCAAAGATTAATCCTGCAGGTCTATTGCATAGATTGGGTTTAAAGACAAGTGAAGAATGTTGCTCAAACCATTTATAGGAAAGTTTCTGAACCTCTTTTAATCTTGCTCCTTAAGGATGCATAGTTACGCATATACTCTTTTTTTTTTTTTTGCATAAAATAGTAGGAGTTAAAGAACCTTTGAAGTAAAACTAGGTATTCCATGAAGCTTTGTTTAGATATCAACCCAAAGTTGGTAATATATAGCATCAATGGAAAGCCTTTTGATAATCTAATGGTTAAATATAAAGAAGTTAGTATGTATTAGAAAAAATATGACCTACATATCAAAGATCCTAATTTTATGTCTGTAGCTACCTGGGGTAAGACTAAGTAAGGGGCAACCCCTTGACCAGATTCTGTGCAGAAACTGCAGGCACTCATTAACGGTTTTTCGGAGAATTGGTTATTTGGTGAATTGCTTTCAGAAGGTGAGTCAATGAAATTGTCATTGGAAGAACTATTTATCAGTATATTTGTCTGTTTCCCCTTAAAAATATGCACCATTTCCCCAGTGTAGAAACCACTTTTTTCTTATGTTCAGTAGGTCATCTTTTTAAATTTTAGGTGTGTGTTTATAATTTAAAATTAGAAAAGAAATATACATACCTGCAAATTAAAGTGACTCAATTCAGATTGCCAGGGCTCTGTTTATGTCTACTAAACACATAGATATCAGATGATGTGGCTAAAAGACCACAAGATCTGATCAGATCACACAACTGGTAGAATTCATTGCCCTGGTGTACTTATCTTAGTCTGGATGTGACCTAACCTCACTGAGTCATCAACCTGCTGTGTCAGTGCTCCAAGAGAGAGACCATCTCTTTGTAAAGAATGCATTCTAAACACGTTTATGAGATTTATTAATACAATGAGTCTCCATTTAATGACTTGAATTTAGAAGGAATTTTCCTGGGAGGCTCTAATACTTGTATTATACAGAGAAAGAAGTTTCCCTACCAGGGGAAACTACACAAGAAGCCACATCATAATGAGGAAAGTATATGATGATCTGGCATTCAAGAAGGGCGAAGCGGCTGTAAGACACGAAACCTTGGTTAGACCAAATTAAGACAACCCAACCCAATCTGTCTCTAGAAGTACACCAGCCAGCTGTCAGAACCTATTGGAACAGGACAGGTTGAACCCTTAAGCAAAGGCATGTCTTCTTTTCTGTCATGTGTAGAAAATAAGTTAGTAGTAGGTGAGTGATAATAGCCTCTCCCTTATCTTTTGAGAGAATTTAATGATTCCTTGCTTATATTCCCATCTCCTTCTTTTTTTTTTTTAAGATTTTATTTATTATTTACTTGACAGACCGAGATCACAAGTAGGCAGAGAGTCAGGCAGAGAGAGAGGAGGAAGCAGGCTCCCTGCTGAGCAGAGAGCCCGATGCATGCGGGGCTCGATCCCAGGACCCTGGGGTCACGACCTGAGTGAAGGCAACGGTTTTAACCCACTGAGCCACCCAGGAACCCAAGTCTCCTTCCTTTCTAATGAGAGAACCTTCATGCTTGCTAAGTATCCTGTTGACCTGTATAACAGAGGGATGGAGAGAGAACGAAGGGAAAAAGCGATAAACGTTATGGAACTTTTGATGAATTATATAAAGGATGCTGTTGGGTCATCGACAGGGCTCCTTATTTTCTATGAGCTATTCTGTAACACAATAGAAATTTTAAAAAAACTATTTTTACTGAGTGCTTACTCCATTTTAGGCATGGTGATAAGTACTTTATATTTATTGTCTTGAGAACCTGGCAGGTCCTATCACCTCAGCCTTGGTGTGGGTCGGAGGCAGCCTGACCCTCTCAGACAGCCCCTTAATTTTCTTTTAAACAGAAACAACCTCACAAAATGTGAACATCAGACAAGGCTACCCCATGATCTTGATGGGTCAGGACAAAACAAGACCACTCTGAACTCAGTCAAAACCATAAACCTTGTCTAAACCATAAAAACAACTGGTTATCTCCCAGTTCTGGCTAATATGGATAACTGCTTCTTCTTTACCAACTACCACTTTAGTTTCACTATTTCTTCCTTCCACATGAGATTTATTAAAATCCCCAATAATAAAACTGCTTCGCTTGCTGACGGTATCCAATCCAGAGGAAAGCCCTGATCCCTTGAACCCTCCCACTAGAGCACAAGCCCAAATCCTATGTGAAGTCTTCCCTGACACCATCTCATTAAGACACCCCATGGTTCCTCATGGTGTACATCTTCCTTCATTGCCACAGGTAATAAACCCAACTTTTCAAGTACAGGTGTGATATGATAATCTCTAGCTAGAAAGCACAGGCAATCTCTCTTTCCTTTTCTCTCTCTCTCCCTCCCTCCTTTTTATTTTATTTTATTTATTTAATTATTTTCAGTGTAGCAGTTATCACTGTTTATGCACCACACCCAGTGCTCCATGCAATACGTGCCCTCCATAAAACCCACCACCAGGCTCCCCCAACTTCTCATCCCCTCCCTTTCAAAACCCTCTGATTGTTTTTCAGAGTCCATAGTCTCTCGTGGTTCATCTCCCCCTTCAATTTCCCTCAACTCCCTTCTCCTCTCCATCTCCCCATTATTTTATTTTAATTTTTTCCCTCCCTCCTTTTTAATAGTTAAAGTCTATGAAGCAGGGGATACTTAATATGGTTAAATTATTTGCCCAAGGACACACAGTTAGTAAGTTGTAGACCAACATTTTGAACCCATTTTGAACTACCCATCATTTCGAACTACCTCTCCATATAGATTTTTTCTTTTCTGTGTTTCCATAGCCTGTGTTTTCTGTTGCTGCCATAGCAAACTACCACAAAGTTAGCAGCTTAAAGTAACATAAACTTTTTACCTCACGGTTCTCTAGGTCAGAGGATGAGTTGATTCCACTGGTTTCTCTGCTGGGGGTTTCACGGGATCTAAGTGAAGATACTTCGTCCCGGTAGCTCTGGGAAGCATCCACTTCTAAACTTACTGAGAAGATTGGCAGAATGTAGTTCCCTTGCAGCTTCAAGACTAAGGTCACCATTTCCTTGCAGGCTGTCAGCCGGGGACTTCCTTTAGGTCCTAGAAGCCTCTTTGGTCCTTGCACGGGGTACCCTCCAGCTCCGAGCTGTTTTCACAGTTGGAAACGTGTTGACTTTCTTTCCTGCCCTACTTCTCCCAGATCATCTGGGCAAACTCCACAGCTTTTATGGGTTTGTGTGATTAGAGTGCGCCCTCCTCCAAATCCAGAGTTATCTCTCCACTTTTAGGTCCACAGTCTCTGTTACATCTACAAAATCTGCTTTGTCGTGTAACGGGCCGTATTTGTACGGTATGGAGGTTAGAGCATGGATGTCTTCGAGGGTGCCGTTGTTCTGCCTACCACCCGTAGCTATCACATTCCCACGCTCTAACCATCTTCTGATGGGTTTAACCATTCTTTCGATATAGTATAGCACATTTCTCTTCTCTCTTATTTGGAAGCTCTTTTCTTGAATGTGAATTTGCATATATTCCGCTCTCATGCTCTTGGCAATACAGGGTAAACTCCAAGAAAATTGTCTCATTTCCCCTTACACAGGTGCTTGGAAATTGTGAGGGAGAGGTGGCCTGCTGCCCCTGGGCCTCTCTGTTCTTTTAAACAGGTCTTGTTCATTTCTGAAGGCTGCCAAGAGACACTTCAAAATTAGGAAGTAAAGCATGGGACGGGGGGACGGGGGGGGGCGACACCTCCATGTGATATCAGGATGGGTAGCTAGGGCCTCCTAATACAGTAGGTGCCCAGAGAAGCATAGGAAATGGCAACAAATCTCAGGAATGATAGCAAAGGAACCAGTTACAACACTGGGCTTCTGTGTCCATCGCTCAAATTAGCATTAGCTACGTTCGGCCAATAGCAAACCTGTCATCCTGTTCTTAGCCACACCCGCAGCTGTCAGGCTTCCTTGTCTTATGTGGGAGTTTTTCTTGGAAATAGTCCATCCACTGCAACATGGGAGGAGCTAGCACCAGAGAACATTTGTTTGCAAACTCTATTTTTTTTTTAAACCCCTTTGCCTTGCAGATGATATTTTTAGTTGGTTGGCTTTCGTGGGACTTGAATGGGCATCCTAAAATGTTAGAAAGTAAAATTCAACTAACATAGTAATAATTCAAGTGCTAGCCTGCTGTACAAAGGAAGGAAGGAAGGAAAGAAAGAAGGAAGGAGGGAAGGAAAGGAAGGGGAGGGGAGAGAAGGGAAAGGAAAGAAAGGGAAGGGAAGGAGAGGAAAGAAAGTAAAGGAAGGAAAGGAAAACTCCTATAGTTGAAAAACTTCCTTCCTTCCTTCCTTCCTCCCTCCCTCCCTCCCTCCCTCCCTCCCTCCCTCTGTCCCTCCTTTCCTTCCTTCCTTTTTCTCTCTTCCACACCTGTGTAATTTGAAAACAATGTGTCTGGCAGCCAGATGGGTTCAGGGGCATCTTAAAATGAGAAAATCTCTTGCCACAGTGACAGATCCACAGGCCTCACAAGCAACCCCGCAGATCACTAACACACAGCCATAAGAATATATTGACTGCGGCCCAAGCTCATGAGATTGATCAATCCAGCCGACTTGCATTAATTGTGGAGTGGAAAGGACGATGCGATCAATGATAGGGATGGTAGTGCCTCAGTAACGATGCCACATCCAGCTAATCCAATAATGGAGAAGCTGATGTATAGCATATTGGAATTCTACCGTCTGGGCACTTGTCACCATAAAAAATATCCCGCAATTATGGGGAAAAATTGAGCAGGCAGCAGTTGAGCCAACCTAATCAGCCTGATGCCACAGTAGTTCTCCTGATTAAACACTAAATTAAGTGGCAGTCAGCTCTGTAACCTGCCTGCATTATGAAAAATAATCCTAGAGCTAATGTGAAAAGTTTGTATTTTAATCAAAGCAAACTATGAATATTAAAATATTCCTGGGCTATTTTGGTGTCGTTTAGCTGTGAACATGTTTAACAATTTATAAATGGATCTTTTGCCATTGGCTACAAGGAATAAGGGCCCAGTGCTATATTGGGAGGTAAGGCTTCCTGTGCTAAAAATCAATTAGACTTGATACAAGCTCAGAGAACTCTTAAGGAAAAAAAAAGAAAAAGAATGCATTCAAGAGGCCCTAGGAGAATTCAAATTTAGTTAACTTCTATAACGGTTTGCCTAAGGGCATCAACTCTATTCTTTTCTGAAAAGCACGTGATCATTCCAGGAGGGTTGAGGCTTAATAAGCTGTGGATACTACAAGGACCCCTTACACGCATGCGTCAGTATTAAGTCCCACAGCACAAATCCACCGACAATGTAGGACTAAATGGCAAATTCTCCAGGACCAGCAGAAAACTGCTTTTCATGGGTATTTGGAGAACGCACTAGAAAAAACTTGCATTATTACCATCAAGCCTACATCCTGGTAGGTCTAGATCCTTATCCAGGAACACACACAGACGATACTGGCTGACTGTTTCATGCTTTTTCAGAAGAGAACCCTCACAGAGAGTTGACAGGGTCCGTTAACATCCCTACAGCCTAGTGGCCGGAAGCCTGGTAATCTATGAGGGAAACACAGGTTGTACCAGGATGGTACAGCTTTTTGTTTGGAATCTCCATTCTTCATCAGAAGACAGGGCTTCTGTCTTCTATGAAAGACAGCACAATGAGTCAGAGCAGGGCAGTGGGCAAGATGAGAAATCAACTTCCTTTAGCTATTCTTTTCTAATATTTGTTGTGTGTTTTGTTTATTTGAAGTCAATTTGTGGACTTTTAAATTTAAAATCACTTTTTTTTTTTTTTTGGCCTGGGTGGAGGAGTTACTGGAAGAAGGGAGACTTCCAGGCTGTGACTGTATCATTGAAAATTCAAAACCTGTGCCACAATTTATTTTAAATAAATAAAATAAAATAAAATAGATTTATTTTATTTTCTTAATTAAGAGTCACCCGGCCATCCCTCGTTTATCCAGGCCTGGTTCTAAAGGCTGCTGTAATAGTAACACTTAATATTTAAATATTAATAATATTTAATATTAATATGATTTTGTGAGGTGCTATTATTATTATTTCTAGTTTGGAGAAGAAGAAGCTGAAGCCCAAAGAGCTTAAAGAACTTGCCAAGGTCTCGTAGGTTTTAAGTGGCAGGTCGGGATGTGAACCTAGGCAGGGTCTTTCCTGCTATGTCTGCATGTAATAGGCTAATTTTCTAAGGCGTTGTTGAGTCAGTGATGTCAGTCATGGGCATGGAAAGGAGTGAGGTGCCGTCAGGTGGTATTAGCCCGGGCTGTGCCATGTGTTCTTCTGAGTTCTCTCCCAACACTGTCCCATTCTCCGGATACGTCTTGGACACGTCCCCTGATACTGTCTTTTTCTATGTAGATCTTAAAGTGATGATCTGATCATTCTGGTCTGGGCCAGACATTCCAGGTCAGACCAGATCATTCAGACCTCCAGAAGAAGAGATGGGGTCTGAGCCAGACAGGTGGTGTCACCATTGAGAAGCAGCTCCAGTACTCAGCTACTTGAAGGTCTAGAACCCTCTTAGGCTGACACTGTGCTCACTACTGCTTACTGACCGTCACTGAGGGCTGAGAGCTCTAGCAGGAGCTTTTCTTCCCCTTTCTTACTTAACTCTTCCATAACCCTACATGCTCCAAATAAATTGCCCCAATTTAAAGGACGAAAGATATGAGGCGGAGAGACTGGATTGCCTAGTAGTGGAGGTCGCATAGCTGTTATTGGCAGACAGACCTGGGACTGAAACTTAGGTCTGTTTCATGCCATCATTTTTCACAGAAGACCACTCATCTCCACCTGTAGGTGATATTTGGGGCCATGTGGGCATATCAGAAGGTCAGTAGCCTTCAGTTCCTCATGACATGAAAAGGTACTTCTCCCTCATTTCCCAAGCTCCATTAACAAGAACTACTTGGAGAGACCTGGACTTTGGAGCACCATGTGTCTGCCTCCTTCAAGCTATGCATGGCATGTACAAATTCTGGATTTTCTTTCCTGATTTGACCAATCCTTGTATAGACTAACAAGCTTCCATAACCAATCCTATATGTTTACAGGAAAGAGTTTTTCCTGGTCCTCTGCTCCCCCTTTAGATTACACTGTTTCTCAAGGGAGAAACTGAAAACACCCAACAAGGAGACAAATTGGCATTTGCTTTCAAGGAAGAGAAGCAGTGGTGAGCATACATCCACTTATGCTTTCTGAGCTGAGACTTACACTTTCCACATGCTCCAGCCTGTGCATCCTGGATGAACCCCTCCTTCAGAACCTTTCCACTTAGTGCCGTGATTCCAAGGAAGTGTGCCGGTGCCCACCACCTTCTCTTCACTCCCAGCTGAAGGGCTATTGTACTTGTGGGTCACAGAAAGCAAAGTCAGATTAGCTCAAGCACCAAAGGCAATTTGGCATGAACTAAACTTAGGGATTTGACTCTTCTTCAGGCAAGTTCAGATACCACCAGGGCAATCCTTCTGGTTGTTCCTCTGTCCTCTAACACATTTGATTGCTTCTCTCTTTTTGTCCAATAGTATTCCCAGCCCATAAAGTAACAAATGGCTGCCAAAATCTCCCAAATTACAAAAATTAACATGCTACCATGAAAGAGATTGGAGAAGAATAAGTTATCATTTTATCTTTCCTCAATCAAATGACGAATTATCAATGGAAGCTTCCAGTTAGTCCAGCTTGAGTCAACTGTTCACTTAGCTCTGGCTGAGTGCACCTTATAGAAACAGAGCTATTTCCATGGCAAGGTAAAGGGACAAGTCCTTAGAAGAATGTTCTCAACATCTTCTATAAGAGACATCTTATAGGTCCAGATTTATTTCCCCAAAGAGAATGAAGTTGTTGAAAACTGAGGAGTGGCTGAAATTTTGTCTTGCCATATTGAGCAGGTAGGAGAGAAGTTGGCCTTCTCCTAGCTTTGATGCCATATAGAGCTCCTTCCACACTCAGTACCTGCTGGATTGCTAGTGCATTTCTTGGAGATCCATGACATCTTGGGGTCTGAACGGAACATGGTGCTGTGGGGGGGGGGTTGTATAACTTCCTAGAGAATTAGTGCTCTCATTCAGACATCAAATATACTTGACAGTTCATTTCTGTTAATACAGTTCATTCCATAGATGAACAGTAGGAGAATTGACTTGTGTGTACTGCGCAGAGTAGAGGAAAGGGCACTGACTTTGGAACATCAGATCTGAGACTTACCAGTTCAGGTCTTTTACCTAAAAATCCATATACTAATAGTTCCTCTCACAGCAGTGCTGTTGAGAGAATTAAGTGAGAATTAAGTGAAGTAAGGTATGTTAAGAACTTAACCCCATGTTTTGCTCATAGTATATGTGCAATAAACCAAAACCAGCCTCTCTCAGTTGGAGGTAATCCTGTCCCATCTGGAGAACAGGTGGCAATATCTGGAGACATTTTTGGCTCCCGCAACTGGGAGAAGTTGCTATTGGCATCCAGTGGGTAGGGTCAGTTGATGCTGCCAAACATCCTGCAATGCACAGGGCAGCTCCCAAGAACAAAGAATTGTCTCGCTCAAAATATCAGTAGTGCCAAGCTTTAGAATAGCCAATGCAATCTATTGGGGCAACATGACAGTTGGTGTTCTGTTTCTTGGAATCAGAGAGGAAAGAGGATGATCTTAACAAAATCCTGTGTTTTTCAATCCCCCACATTGAGGTTCTCTTCAAAAGAAAGAAGGGGAGTGTTTCAGGGAATTACTACACTCAGCAGAGTAAAAACAAACACATAATGTAATTGAAGTGGCAAACCTTTTAGGAGAATAAATTAAAAAGAACTGTCCAAAGTTCTGAAACTTTGGCTAACAACCCAAATCTGTTCAAAGCAGTGTGTAGGCTGAAGTCTAAGTTGAACAATGATCTTTGCAAAAATTCATCAAAAGCTTTGGGAAATAGATTCTGGCTTATATCCCAAGGCTTTCAAGGTGATGGAAATTGTATCTAGGCGAGGAAGAGTGGATAACAGTCTGAAGAGAAAATTCTTTACCAGGCTGTAAGCTTCATGAAAACAGGAATTGTAATTGTAAAAAATCAAAAACAAAAACAAAAATTGTATTATCTTTTTTTTTTTTCTGAGCTCCAGTTATTTTTTTTGGGGGGGGGTCAAACTTAAAATATTTATTTTTTTGTGGTAAAACACTTACCATGAGATCTACACTATTAACAAATTATGATATGTACAGTGCCTTATTATTGACTCCTGGTGTGGTGTTATACAGCAGATGACTAGAGCTCATTCATTTTGCTTAACTGAAACTTTATTCTCATTAATTAATAATGCCTTATTTCCTCCTCCCTCCCAGCCCCTAGCCGCCACCATCCTATTCTCTGATCCTATGAATCTGATTATTTTAGATACCTCCTACAAGTGGAGAAGTGAAATTATGCAGTATTTGCCCTTTTGGGGCTGGCTTATTTCATGTAGCATCATGTCCTCAAGGTGCATCTCTGTTGTCCAATATATTGCAGAATTCCCTTTCTTGAAGCCACATGTGTGTGTGTGTGTATACCATATTTTGTCTCATCATGTTTTGGTGTCTTCGTGGTATAATATAAACTTGGGGTCTGGAATAGAGTACATAGTGAATGCTCCTTTTCTCCTGTCCCCTTGTCCACTGTCTAATGGTCTGGCTTCGTCATGGTAATAGTAAGGAGCCGTGTCATGTCACAGTTATATTTAAAGGTACTCACCTGTATCTTCTAATATAATCTTCACAATCAGATGGCATTGAAAAGACATTATAACTTTGTAGAAGAGGGCACTGAGGCTGAGTGAGTATATGGTGTGGGATTGGAAACCAGAAATTCCTTCTATTCAAGACCTATGAGATCAGAACCACTGGCATATAGATTCCGTATGGAGCAGGAGGTTTTTGGTAAGTGACTTTTAGTCTAGGAAAAAGAGCAACAATTTTTCCCTTCTTGTATCAGACATAATCTTAATTTTCAGGGCTGCTTTGAATAGAGGTTGGTTACAGTATTTTGAATTTCTGGCTAGCTTGAGAGCAAGTCAGAAACCCATTTATGATTCATCTCCTCTTGTCAAAAAGATTCTTTAAAGTAAACAAGGAAGTGTGATCATATTTGAAATTTTCTTTGATGCTTGGGAATCTAGAATCTCACTACTCCATCTCCTGTTCCATTCCATTCCATTCTATTCCCAATAACTCATTTTAATGCCATTTTCTTGTGTAGGGAGGGAACCATATATCATTACATAGTGGTGAATCGTGAACATCAAATGCTTACAAGTAAGCAGCATGTTTCAGAGAAACAAAACTCTCCGTGAAGGGGAAAGACCTAGTTAGTCCATCATTGGCATGTGTTTTTGGTGTGATAGACCACACCCATGCTTCTCCCGTGTGGTTACAAGGTTTCCTTTTCGGTTACAAGGAAGACCACACCTCCCAGGGTGGCAAATGCGACCGTGAAACTAGTTCTGTCCAGTGGGTTGTGTGTCATTGCTGAGACAGAGCTCGGGGAGTGGCTGGAAGGTCTCCAAGCACTCTCCTCTGCCAGAATGACTCTGAAGTCCCATGTTGGGAGACTGGTATGTCCCATCTGCCTGGGTCCTTGAGTGATTATGTGGAACAGAAGCTGCTGCACCCCCGGATCCACCTCAGATGTGTAGCAAATGTGAGAAATGCCCTGCTGCTGTATCACGTTACCAAGGATGGGGAGTTTAAGTAGTACCGTCCTATAAACCAGCTGGTGCGCTTGAGTCTTAGAGGAGGGCTGTAAGATACGTGTTTTGAAACACCGGCCTTGAATTTCGCCAACTGGATTTAAGTCTGGGCTCCTGTTCCACACCAGCCTTCGGTGTGGAACGTGAGCCTGTCGCTTAACTGCTGTGGTGACACTTGTAGGGGAAATTTATTAAGCACATCAGTGTGCCAAGTGCTGCGCCTGGGGTCTTGTAGGCATCATGTCGCCTAATCCTTCCAGATACTCTTTCACTTGGGTAGACAGTAATCACTTGGTGGGTTCAAAACAAGCATCACAACGGAGGCAGAACCGGAAAGTGGAGATGCTGGGCTTGAACGCGGTCGGACCGATACCTGTGACTGTATCTTGCTCGCTGCTAGATTGGAGTTGATTAAAATATCTACCTCGCTGGGCAGATTCAGGATTCTACGAGCAGCCTCCGCGACAGAGTATCTGGATGCCTAGTGGGCGAGGTTATTCCTTATGCGGGGTCTGCCAACACTTGCGACAGAGAACTGGAGCCCCATGTACCAGCCTGGAGATCCCTGACTTGTTTTCTTTTTCCCATTCTTTTTTTTTTTTCCAAGTGGTAAATGTTTCATCATTATTTTTGTCTCTTGCGCATGTTGACCTACTCTCTATCATGACATTTGGCTTCATCCTTCAGCCTTTCTCTCTCTCTCTCTTTTATGGTTCCATGTTGCTGTTAGCAGAACTCATTTTTCAAAAGACAGATGGCAGCGACCCCGTTCTCTCTAAATAAAAAAGCAAAACAGCTGTTAAGGTGCAAACAGAGTTGCGGCCAGCAAATTGTATCTGCTTCAAGTGTTGGCGAAGTTTCCCTGTAGGGAAGAGGAGCTATCTAAACAAAATGTGCCGTCTGGGCTGGGCTCTGCCAAGGCCTGAGTATAGAATGATGGCAAATAATGGAAATTTATAGCATGCTATAGATCCAGCACCTTTCTGTCTTGGCGGGTGCATATTTAAATGCAGTGCTAACGGAGCTGAAATTTATTGCTCTCTGATAACGATAAAATGCCATCAGAGAATGAGATAAATCTTGGCCCCAAATCTTAGAATGCAGCGCACACACTCACAGGCACACACATGCTTGTAAAATACAGCCAGATACTGCTAACTCAGGAGTCTGAGTTCAGAAGAAGCCAATGGAACAGAGAAAGTAAAGGACGTGTTTTATAGACGACTGCAAATTGTTGTTTTCATGAGGCTGGGGTCAAGGTACATTGTGGCCTCGGGTTGAAATGAGTGTTGCTTTGTCTCCTGGCTGATATATACTTGACCTTGGCCGGGAAAGCTTTTTGCTTTTCTGGATGCTCAATAGCATTCTCTTCACCTTTTCGCAGCCTTGGGACAGGACGACTTCCAAACACATACTGATGAATTGTAACCCTCTGGGAGAAGAACATCATCTTCTTTTTTTATAATGTATTTTCCTATTTCTTTTCTTATTTATCTATTTCGAGAGAATTGGAGTCTCAGGGGCTTTGTAAGAAGAGAGCGAGACAAGGAACAAATCTGCCAAAATACTGTACTTGCAAATTGCTTGTGATGTGTAAATTAGGTGTGCACCCCTCCTCTTCATGGGACCTTTAGCATTCAGAGAATTAACATTCTCACAGTGGCAATCAGGAGGCTGTCACTGACATCCAACAGCTGGCCTGCGTGGCACAAACCCACCTCTAACGTTGGGACCTCTCGGGTTCACAAAGTGAAGCCCACCTCGCAATCTGCCCGAACCTCTTGCCAAATTTCCATGAGCCACACTTTGGTGGATCATTTCAGATCAGCAGCTGCCTAGAAGAGAGGCTCTTTCTCCCCACCCTCTTTCTGGTTGTTTCCTTGGCGGCTTCTGATGCAAGGGGATTTCTAACAGCCCAGGTGAGATCTTGACCCTCAGTGAGAAGCATAAGCTCTAAGGATTGCTTTAGGTCAATCCCTGTTAGGTTCATCTGTCTGGACACTTTTTTGAGCATAATTGTGTGTGTGTGTGTGTGTGTGTGTGTTTGTTCATGTCTGTTGCCTTAACTGATCCTGTTTTGGAGACATGGGCAATGTCTGTAAATTAAAACCCACTCCTATTCAGAACTAGAAAGAATGCCTTAGTTTGCTGGGATTTTATAACTCTGTGTGTGTGTGTGTGTGTGTGTGCGCGCGCGTTGGGTGTGGTGAGTATGGGTAGGTATGGTGGCTGAGAGGTAATGATACCTATTGAGCTTGACAACGACACACATTCTCTTAGAGGCTTTTGGGATTTCTACGTATACCTGGTAATATTTTATATAAACCCGTGTTTTTAAACACTTTCCTCTTCCCTTATATGCCTTTCCATTTTCTATACTGAAGAAAAGTATGAAATAATATAATTTAGTGCATTTACCTTGTTTAGTTTTGTTGTTGCTTGAGGAAAAAAGGTCGATTTGGGAAATTTTGATGTTTGGGCTGAAAAGGGACCTCCGATTTTATACAAAATGAATTATTTTGAGCTTTGAACTGAGTTTTATGGACTTCATAAAAATGTGTGTGTGTGTGTGTGTGTGAGAGAGAGAGAGAGAGAGAGAGAGAGAAAGAGGGAAAGAAGGAGAGAGACTGAGATAAAATGCGCTATTTTTTTTTTTTTTTCCTCAGAGATTTTGTAGCTTAGGTTCTCAAAAGCTGCCTCATCTGTGGCCCTGACCTGTGGTCCTCTTGCTCTTGGGACATATCCTGTGATACTCAGTTCCCGCACAGACCTGTGATCCCAGCCTCCTCATTTCTGGGAAGGGCCTGACTTTGGCCAAAGAGGAATCAGATCTCATGCGAAGCTGCGATGCCAGGTCCCAAACACTGCGTCTTTGTGGGCTTTGCCCACCAGGTTAGACTCACAAAAGAAAAGTCCCACATCTTCCTCCGCAGTAAGCCTCCACCAGTTGAGTCTGGCCAGCTGCAGCCTTCACCGCCCAATCTGTGGTCCTGCAATACTGATCTTCTCTCAGTGGTTCCGGATAAGCCTTGCTCTCACTTACCTCCCAGCCTTCATACAATTTGTTCTCTCCATCTGGCATGGTCTACATTTTCTTCTTGCTGACACCTCTTCTTTCTTGACTCTGATGAAACGCTGCTTCCCCCAGGAAGGTTTCATGTACCTTCTGTATCTTCCTCTGGCATCCCTAGGGTGCCAGGGCATGATCACTCGCCATGATTTCTTAGGCC
Source organism: Neogale vison (assembly GCF_020171115.1). NCBI lineage: Eukaryota > Metazoa > Chordata > Mammalia > Carnivora > Mustelidae > Neogale > Neogale vison. The sequence continues at coordinate 21,125,469 of NC_058104.1, forward strand.
AGGGAGGTGTACACAGAAACTCTCTGTACTATTTTTATAACTCTTCTGAAAATCTAAACTTATTGCAAAACCAAAATATACATTTAAAAAGAACAGGGGAAAAAAGAAAAAAAGGGGGATGTAGGAGGATTTATCTGTGTTTTATCAAACCAAACTAAAGACCGGAGATACCAACATAAAGTGTGAATAAGTAGAAAAGCGAATTAAATGGGATATTGCCCGTGTGGTCACATTACAAAAGGAAGGGGCAGAGGAGGAGGAAAATACCCTTCTCTCTTAGAGCCATTTTTAAAAATAGATTTTATTTATTTATTTGACACAGTGAGAGATAGTAAGGGAGGGAGCACAAGCAGGGGGATTGGGAGAGAGACGCGGGCTTCCTACTGAGCAGGGAGCCCGATGCAGGACTTGATTCCAGAACTCTGGGATCATGACCTGAACTGAAGGCAGACACTTAACAACTGAGCCACCCAGGTGCCCCATCTCAGAGCCATACTTCTATGAAGTCTCTGTCTTCCTGCCTACATCATTACTGTTCCCCAGTACCTACCTTAATACCTGGTTTTAGTCAGCGCTTCATAATATTTGTAGAATAAATGAAAAAAAACAGATGTGTAAATAGTCAACAAAACCTTATGTCAGCCCAGTTGCTGCCAACCGAATTGTTCTTCTTTCCCGGCGTATACTGCTTCAGCTCTCATGTCTCTTGGTTACTCCCTGCAGCCCTTTGGTGTAACCTTTGCTTTGAATTTCACTCTTAAAATGTCCTTGACTAAGGCCACACAGCCTCGTGCAAGCCACTGGGGTCCTCTTGTTCATCTGCCAGTGCCGGTAGTTGACTTTCCCAAAGGCTGTCCAGCTTCAGAGTGTCACCCACAAGGGGAGAGGGGGTAGGAAGGAAAGAAATGAAACAGGGAATGAGTATGAATGGTCTTAAGTGTTTCTCCCATCTTGCCTCCCTCCCCACCCCTGTACTTGGACTCCTTTAGCCGATTGGCTTGAACATCTAGAATCACTGAACAAAACAGAAGAAAATACTTACTACTTTGTCATACTGGGTGACAACCAATGTCCAAATCAGTATGACAGGGTTTTCTCCTATGATAGAGCCTTATGGGTCAGACCATGGTTCATCATGGGACTGGATGATTATTTTGATGAAATGGTGCACCCTTGATAAAAATGATCAGTATGGTGATAGCTACTATTTTTTTTTAACATTTTGAGCATTGCAAGCATGTGCTAAGTGTATGTTTACTTGTAATATAAGACATTTTACACTTACAGGGTAAAATTGCCATTTTTAAATTGTACCTGCGCTACCTTATAATTATCTTTAAAAACATGGGGGCGGGGGGAAGACTTAAATGAAGTTAAATGTCACAATTTAAGTAATCCGGTGGCTAGAAAGTAGCGAGGATGAGATTCGACCTCAGTTCTTTCATACTCCAAAGCCTGTACTAAGGAGGGTGTGGGGTGCTTCAGAAACATGGCGCCCACTTTGCTTCATCACCAGAAAAATATTGTGGTTTGGAAGAGAGCTCCCTGGGGTCTGGCCACACGCCGGGTTGTGTGGTTGCAGGGAACAAGGTGGAAGACTTGTGGATGGAAGCCTAGAAGGAGGCTTCTTGCCATGCTCTTCTGCCAGGGTCTCTGTGCCAGGGGACACTGGGGGACACCAGATGTTTCCTCCCCCGACATCAATGCTGGCCTGCCCCTGGGGGCACCCCGGGAACCCTTCCTGAGGGCTTGACTAGGCTGGTGGGAGCTCAAAGTGTTTGTTAAAAAACGAGAGGTGCTTCCCGAGGGGTCTGTAGACCTCTTGGGATCTTGTGGCCCCATGTGAGCCTGATTCTTTCACTTTAAACACCCTCCCACCTTTTTTTTTATGCTTATATTTATAGGCTATATTACATGTCCACCACTGTTTATTTACCAAGCCTCCTATAAATAGTAAAAATAGGGACACCTGGGTAGCTCAGTGGGTTAAGCCTCTGTTTTTGGCTCAGGTCGTGGTCTTGGGGTCCTGGGATTGAACCCCACATCAGGCTCTCTGCTCAACAGGGAGCCTGCTTCCCCCCCCCACCTCCTGCCTCTCTGCCTACTTGTGATCTCTCTTTCTCTGTCAAATAAATAAATAAAATCTTAAAAAAATAATAAAAATAGCACTAAGTAAAATAATGTAATAATAGCATCTTTGATGATCTGTAACAGATATCTTTATATATTACATCTAGATAGCAAATTATGTAGTGTGTATATAAATATTACATATTTAATTTCTCTCTACATAAAATCTAGATATTTCCTGATTCATAAAGGTGAATATCATTACCCCCATTCTAAAGATCAGCAAACAGAAGCCGGAGAGAGAGAAAAATAACTTGCCCAAGGTCATATTCTGAGAAAGAGCCAAGATGGTTTTCAAACTCAGGTTCTTGGAACCCCGGAGGTGTTCTGACTTCACCACACCATCCCTGTCGCCCTGACCTTGTGACGTTTAACTAACATGTTGCTCTTTGTTTTCTTTGTTCATAGCCCAGGTGCCCCACTAGGGCAGAAATTATGCTTTATTAGTATCCAGGGAAGCCCTTGGTATAAAATACAACTAATACCTATTGTGCATTGGCAGATGATGAGCCGGGCTCTATAAGAGGTTCCAGAGGGGGCCGTGTTCCCGTACAGCCGACGGTTAGCAGGAGGATGTAGAAAGCAGATATAGTCAAGGGGACAAAATGAGAAAATAAGTACTTCCTGGTGCCTCACTATGTGCCAGCCACTTTCTCAATGTTCTTTGTGTATGGAGTTCACTGACTTCATGACATGGGTGCTGTTCTTATCACTTCTATTTTATACACAAGGAAGCAGAAGGGCTGGGAAGTGGTATCACCGGCTCCCAAGTTCATGCAGCCAGAAGGTTGTGGAGGTGGGGTTTGGATCTTGAGTGTTTACTCTCGGCACTAAATAAAGGCAGCCGGGACATGGGCAAGGTGGGCAGTGCAGTGCCCCTGCGATAGGCAGTGGTTCGTCTGAGGCATGAGAAAGAAGAAGGAATCCCATCTAACAAGCAGGGGTAAGGGAACTCTTAAGCAAAGAGGCAGCCCGAGCAAAGGCACTGAGGTGGGAAGAGATCCTGACTGTTCAAAGAAAGGAGAGCATGAACAGGGAAGCTGCAGAAGGAAGGGGTTATGATCCTTGGGAATTGAACTGAAGGTTTCTGGGAGATAGAAGGGAGACTTCTCGGTGCTAACGGAATGGAGATCTGTTTTTTGTCTGTCTTTCCATACATCTTCTTTAGAAGATGCTTTCCTTTTTCATGCTTTCTTTCATGTGCAAGTGGATATGAGGCAACCAAAATGGAACCCAGATAATGACGTTCAGCATGGGTATATCCCCCAGCACACACAGGGAAATCTGACTGGGTTATCGTCCTTCTCCTAGATCACAGGTAGAGGTTACCTGCACTCCGTGATATATGTGCATACGGTGCCCACAGCAGGCAGCACTTACCACTTACTGTTTTCTCTTCCACTCAGCTCACATAGAGCCTCAGAATCCTTCTCAACCCAATATAGTAGGCTGCCATTTTTAATCACCCAGAGAGGAAAGGGAGTTAACAAGTAAGACTTACTGCTTCTGAAGGCCATGGGGGTGATATCTGCCACCATCCACCAGTGGATGGGGGTGGTTTAGCACAGGCAACCACTTAAATTTCTCTATCTCTATCTTCATGCTAATCATTATCTTAGAGAAAGCTTTAGGAAGAGGATCATAAAACCAGGCATTCCCTAACAGCAGGCTATAGTGTGACTTGCTAAGAATGTGCTCCTAATGCATTTTAATGACATGGTTTATAATATCTTATTAAAGATTGTAAGAGCATCTAATAATCATTTAATAAATATTAATGAAGCATTTACAAATTGCACCTTAATTTACAGCATTGGGACTCATATACTACCCCAGACCTTAGCACATGGGGGCACGGCGGCTCCAACAGAGACTGCCATGGACAGACTTGCTCTGTGACATTGGGCCATCCTGCTACCATAAGGGATTTTTTAAAAATAATAATTCTTGGAGAGCAGTTCAGTGCAATGAAGCTTGATACCCAAAGCAGTTTAGCAATTATTATTCTGTTTGGGGAACATTAAAACATAATCTACCATGAATTTATAATCCATAGCTTTTCTCTCATGCATTTTTTTTTTTTTAATAATAGACAGTAATTATAGGCCCTCACACAGAAGCTCCTGTAGATGTTGGACAGTGTCTGGGCCTCCCTGTTAAGCCTTTTAGGCAGCACATTCAAGATTGAGTGTGAACAGTAAGCTGCAATTCACTCTGGATGTTGCTGGTCTTCAGCCTGGGCTCAGAGTCACACCTCGCAGAAAGCCAAAGCTGGATGAGGCCTTGGAAATCACCCAGTCCTCCTCCTCACTTTATGTGGGAGGAAACTGGAGCCCTGAAAGGTGATGGGATGTTCGGAGGCCACACAATGAGAGAACAGCAGGAAAGGGACCAGATCCCAGGGTGTTAGATTTGCAGTCACATGCTTGTTTCCTGGGCTCGCAGCTGAGGAGAGGCAGCATGCCTTGGGAGGATCGTGGATAGAGGGTGGCGCCTTCTCCTTGTGGGTTGTGTGGAGTGCTTGATGTCCTTGCCAGCGTCTCTGCCTCTCTGCTGTCCCAGACGGGACTGGAGCTCCTCTGCACTAAGAGGACTTGGCCAGCAGATGGCGCTGTAGGGATTCAAACTGGAGCCGCTTCATCCAAAAGCAGCCCTGGGAGGGCAGGGATTCACAAACCCCTGCAACCAAGAGTTATTTGCAAAGGACTCTGTCCTGCACTACAGGGACCTACAGGGATCCCCAGACTCCTGTGGGATGCCCCAGCTTTGCTTGGGAGAGGAAGCCAGGTCTAGGGTGAGCTGGCACAGGCACTGGTGGGCTGGGCACACTGGGTGTTGGAGCAGGTCCTGCACCCAGCTGTAGCAGAACAGAGAAGTGGGCTGTGTGCAGAGTCCGCTGTGTGCTCTTTTTGCAGGACTCAGCCAAAGCTCAGGGTGGAAGCATCAGCAAGACATCCTCCTCCCGTGTTGGGTCTCCCTAACACTCAGCTTCTTGGGATCACTCTAAGAAATAGTGAGACCTCCTTAACAGGGAGGCAACAAGCCAGCATTTGTAAAGCAGGTGTTTCTCCTTCCCTCTCCGTGACTTCCAGGCCTATTAATTGCTCCCAGGCCATGTTCAGTGTGTTCCAGCTAATAATTTAATTTGTGTGCCATGACAAAATGGTTTTGCAAAGGGTTTTGATTTGCTTTTCATCAAAATTGGAGAATTATAATGAACTGAGGAGAGTATAGGACAGTACTTAGAGTCTGAATATTTTCATCCTCGGCATCCCCAATATACCTCATCTCCTCTCTGTCACACACACACACACACACACATCCATGCACGTGCAAACACAGGCACACACACACACACCTCACAGCCTCTCCTCTTTCCCTGCAGCTATGGCATGCCTGCAGGGAGGAAAGAAAGGCCCAGATCCCTGGGGCGAGGATGGGCTGATCTATTACATAGAGGCACAATTGCCATACTTCTCAGATCCTGGCCCCTCACACCTCCCAACTCTGTCTGTGCTCCCCCAGCTCTCAGCCCCCACCTCCCTGTTAGCAGAGGGCACTGTGCCACCTTTACATCAGATTGAGAGGAAGTTTCCGTGGGGCGTCTGCAGTTCTCTACCTTGTAGTCTCCTTGTTGTGTCTTCTGGTTGCAAGGGAAGGGTTTGTGTGAGCAGCATGTGATACCGAGTCCGGCTGGGCCTTGCAGGCAGGCTACAAAGGGTCAGCTACTCGTCTTCTCCAAAGCAGGCATCATTTCCCCAGGAGTCTGAGCCAAGTCCTCCCCTTGCAGGGAGCAGGGCGGGAGGTCTGGCTGTCCTGCAGCCACGGCCCACGTATTCCTGTTCTGTCTGGACAGCAGGACACTTGCTGAGAAATTAATGGTTGGTTGTCAGGGGGCACCACGTCCCCAGCTCCTTTCTCCTAAACGCTTGCTATACCTTCAAGTGCTTATAGACAGTGAACCTTCTTTAAAAGAGTGAGAGTTTCCTGAAGGCAAAAGTGGTTTCCTTAACTCCTCTGGCCCACCACAGACACACAAATATTTGTTCAGCTAACAAACAAGGAAATGAATAGAGAGGATGTATTGTCTCTCTGGATAAGATAATTGCATGTATTTTATTTAACAAGCATTGTATAATACTGTCTCTGTGCCAGAAACTGCTCAAAGTGCTTTTTTAGATATGAACTCATATATGCCTATTATAAACCTTGCAAATTAGACACTGCTAATACCCACCCCCCTTTTTCTTTTTCACATGGGGTAGTGGAAGGACAGATAGCTTAAGTAACTCGCCCAAGGCCAGGCAGCTAGTAAGGAGATTGGCTCTAACCAAGAAGACTGACTCTAGAATTTTTGCTCTATGCCTCCTCACTATACTTCCTCGAATCGTAAGTGTTATTCTCCTCTGACCCAGATCAATGCACTTGAATAAACCTAGCCAGGGAACAGGTGTACATAGATTTTAGTTCCTGAATCCCACCTTTCAGAATTCAACTCTCAAAAGACATGGCAAGGAAAGGTTTTTAGATGGAAGAAGGATGGTCAAATTATTTTATTTTTACCAGGAAAAACAGATTTCTTTTCCTTCAGTTCTGTAACATATAGAGTGCATTTTTGGGTGTTAAAGAAGCAAAAAAAAGGGGGAGGTAGGAAGGAAAAGAGGGAAGGAGGAGAATGAGGGAGGAAGAAGGAAGAAAGAGAACAAGCAAGCACACTTTATTTAATCTCCAGCACAGAAACGGTGTCCTCAGTCCGGAGAAACATGGTTTTTCATCTGCCTGTTGCTTGGCACAGTTTCACTGCCTAGAAGCCTGCAGAAATATTGGAAGTCAAGATCCAATATAATAATTGGCTTACAGATTTGAAGAAGGATGGACAGACTTTCCCATTTCCAAGATACATTAGCCCAGCTCCCCCTCTAATAGACGGGACTGGCTCTCCGTGTAAGCCATTTTCTAATCAAGTTGGCACACTGCTCACGCTCGGACGGGGTGTAAACGGGCAGCTGTGGAATCTCTCTGCTGGGGCTGGGGCTGCAGGGGGAGGGGCAGGGTGGAATTTCTCTTGCTGATGCTTGATCATCCTAAGTCCTTCCTTCAATCACAAGAAGGAGCCGACCTCCTTGAAACAAAATTCAACCAAATCTTAAAGTGACTTCTACTGGCGGAAGACTCCCAGAAGGTATTTGTAGACCCCCGTGCTTCTTTGAAAGTATGCACCATTAGTGAATTATCCTCAAGCTTGACGTACCTTAGAAAATGTAACAGGAGTGCGGAACCTGGGGATGATGGTACAGGAAACTTAGACGATCCAGAGGTTTGCGATCAGCACACAAGGCGGCACGGCAGAAGACTGGTAAGAGAAGGTGCTAGCATCAGTCAGATCTGAGTATGGATCCCAGCTCTGCCCCGTAGCTACAAGCCATGCCTCTGGTTCCTCACTACAAGTGCACATCACATCAGTGTGCAAGCCCAGTCCTCACAGGGTTGCTGGTAAGGCTAACGTAAAACAGAAAAATTGAAAAACAAATCTGATCAGAAAGAACCACAAAGGGATTGACGGTCTTTGGGAGCCAATAGAAGAAAGTTGGTCTATCACATAGAAAAACAAAAACAAAAACAAAACAACCAGAACTCCCCATTGGTTTGCTGCTCTCTGTCAAGAGAACTCATCTTCAGTCGGGATGGGATAAACTTTGGAAGGGGTGATGGAGGCAGGTTTGCTGAAACAGTCTTAGGATGATGTTAGCTCTAAATGAACCTAAGTATTTTACCTAGACTAATACCCTAAAACGATAGCATCACTCGGGTACGGATCATAAATAGCATCGAGAACGTGTGGTGAAGTGTAGAGGGGTATGGGATCGGAAACCGGAAAAACTATCAGATACCCTCGCAATTTTGACAACAGATGGAAGGAAACTGGAGAGTCCTAGAAAGTGTAGACTGGTGACTTCTCCTAAGTCTACAGCTCGCATCTGGGGAGGCTTGTCAGAAGCATGGTTTGGGAGTTTATTAAAGAGGAAAGCATGTCAGGAGACTCGTGTATTGGTTTGTTTAGGATAACCTAGACCCAGCACATGTCCTTTCTCACCGGGGTGGTCGGTTTGGAGAGTGCAATGTAGACATACCGTGTGTGCATTTCAGCAGGACGGTTAACAAGGACACCTTTGTTGGACACAGATGGGATTCCCCCTGAGGCAGTGTGGAGGACGATGGGATGGAAATTCAGAAAATTAGGCAGAGAATAAATTATTGACAGATTGATTTCACAGAGCCGTAAGAGTCCTGCCTGGTGGTTTGAGTTTGAGCGACACCCTTCCCCCGCCAACAAGCCTTGTCTCAGTTCTACCCATGTGGCATTGTTTCCCAATGTCTGCATGGAGACCGAAAGGGCTGCTTTTTGGTTGCAGGGGTGCTATGGTCTGGAGCTCCTCTGTGCATTGAGGGTGTGACTTTTCCCATCTCTCTGACAGATGAAAAAATGAGGCAGAGGAAGTGTATTCATTTCCTAGGGCTACTGTAGGGAATAACCACACCCTGGGGGTCTTCAAACAATAGAAATGTGTTCTCTCGTGGCCTGGAGGCCAGAAGGCGGAAAACAAGGTGTGGGCAGGGCCAGCTCCCTCTGAAGGTTCCTGGGGAAGGTCTTCCCTGTGTCTTCCAGTTTCTGGTCATTCCTGGTGTTCCTTGACTTGTGGTCGCATCTCTCCATCTTCACCCTCTTTTGTCGTGTGACTTCTTCTCAGTGTGCAGTTGTCTGCGTCCTTTCCCCCTCTCTTATGTGGGGGCTGTCGTGGGTCAAGGAACCACCCTAATTCATAACCAGCTCATTTCTGTCCCTCCCTTCCTTACATCCGCTAGGACCCTGTTTCTGATAAGGTCACATTCTGAGGTTCCAGGTGGATGTGAATTTGTGGGGGACACTCTTCAACCCACTGCAGGAATTTATAGGGTATCTTCGTGGTCCAGCAATTAACTGGCAGCTCAGAACCGAACTCACCTCTCTCTGCCTCACTTCCCCCCTTTATCTTAGAGGAAGTGATCCGGAAAGAGAAAGGGCTCAAATCCATGTCATTTGAGGCAAAGTTGAGGCAAGGTGGGTATTTATCCTAAAAAGAAGATACTTGAGAAATGTGATTATGGACACGCAGCAGAGCAGTGGCCCAGAAAGGGAACGTGTTTGGTCTCGTTTGGGCTAGGAGAAGCCTCACTCAGTCTGTGGGCTGTTGCAGAGCCAGAGCTGGGGGGGGGGGGCATGTAGGTGGCAGAGCAGCTAGAAAGCAGATGACCAGCGGCTGTACTGTAAGATCCAGAAAATGGGCCCGCAGCCTCGTTGCCTGGCTCAGATCCCAGCTCTGCCGTTCTCTTTCTGTGTCAGCTGGGAACGGGCGGCTTAACTTCTCTGAGCCACACACTAGAGAGGAAAGCACCATCAGCCTCATCCACTGTGATAAAATGCATGGAAAGCCCTTAGTTCAGCGCACCTCACAAAGCCAGTCCTTAATGAATGCCCGTTATCATGAGACCTTAAATGCTCCACTTTTCTGTGCCAGCAAAAGGCATCCCATGTGTCACCCGCTGCCCAAAGAAGGCAGGCAGCTTGCTTCCCGCCTGGCCGCGGTGGTCCCGGTGTGCCTGCCTGGTACCCCTGGAACCTTAACACCTCACCCATGGTGACCTGGAGTTCATCTCCTCCTCATTAGTTTAATTACAGAGGCTTTCCCCCTCTTCCAGCAGCACTGCCAGTGGCTGTGAAGGAAGGTTTCAGCCAAGTTGACTGGACGGACTTCCTCATTATTTAAGGCACTCATTACTGAGTCTAGAGTGGCTTCTCGGCTGTGCTCAGTCCGGCGAAGGAGACCGGCTCTCCTTTGCTTCTGTCCTCTGTGGCTGCCAGCAAGTTCTGGGTGGCTACCACGTCTCCTCCTGTTCTCCTTTAAGTTGGATGGGTTCGTTGTTTTGTTTTGGTTTGTTTTTTTTTTTCCAATTTTTACTTATTTATTTATTTATTTTTAAAAAACTATTTATTTATTTGAAAGACGGAGATCACAAGTAGGCAGAGAAGCAGGCAGAGAGAGAGGAGGAAGCAGGCTCCCTGCTGAGCAGAGAGCCCGTTATGGGGCTCAATCCCAGGGCCTTGGGATCATGACCTGAGCCAAGGGCAGAGGCTTTAACCCACTGAGCCACCAGGCGCCCCTATTTTTATTTTTTTAAGGAAAGATTCAAACCTAGGGTCATGAGCCAGTTGCAAATTGGCCAGCTCCTGGCTGGGAACAGCGCCCATGCAGAGCTTTTTGATGTAGGTCTGCTAGAGGAGCGTTACTTCCCCGCTGCCCAAGCTCTCCGAGGATGCCCTGCTGGAATTAGACCTGGTATTCCTGAATGATCATGAGAGGGACTTGTTCATTGTTAAACAGGATTATCCTTGAATTTCACCCGCCATTGTGTTGGTGGTGACAGAGTTTCTTTTCACGTTTTCTAAGGAACCCTGGCTTGGGTCCATGTGAACTGAAAATGCCTTTGATGTCCCCTGAGGCAAGCATAGCCCCTGCCCTAAACCTCTGTAACTTCCAAAGCCCCCCAGTGCTGTGGTTGAAAGCAGGCCCTGCATTTGTTGAAGGAGGCTCTTGGCCAGTGTGAGAACTGCTTCAGCTGGGAAGGCGATGTGAGTCAGCAAAAATGACACGAAGTGGCCAGAATTCAGTTCAACCAAGAGAGCAGAAGTACCTGCTGTGTTCACTGGCTTGAAAGACCCCTGCCCTCTGCCCTCTCCTTCCGTCCTCAGGGCCGGGCTGGTTAGGGCAGTGAGCCTGCCTTGGCAGCCTTTGGGTGCCTACCAAACATGAAGACAGAGTTGAGCCGCCGGTGGAGAGCACCCAACTCTCCTGACCTCAGTCCCTTTCCCGATTTCATGTGCGTGTGAATCCCGTGAATCACCCGGGGTCCTGGACAACATAGATTCTGATTTAGTGGGTCTGGGCTGGGGCGTGGGATAACCGCCTTTCTAAGTTGCTGCTAGATGATACTGTGGACCAGACTTTGAGTGGGATATGCAAAGGTCCTGTAGGACAGTCCAGGGAAAACTGTACTTGGGATCTCGTACTTCGCATCTCCTTCCTCACCCAGGATTGCCCATTCGACTGCAGAGCCGGCCCATTTATCCTAGTTAAAGGGTTCTACTGCTCCCTGTGATTATTCCTCATGATACTGATTACGTTATACACTTAAATTAAATAAAATGCACCCTATTGAATGCACGGCACACAAAAAGAATATTTATTTGAATATTAAGTACAGATAAGACTTCCCCTGGGATTATTTCACAGCGCATTTGCAGAATTTAATTGCAAGGTTTTCCCACTCAGGTTCCTTCAGAACGCTCCTTGTGAAAATATTTTCTTTCCGAAGGTAAAGCTGTGCTCTGTTGGTTTATTATTATTATTATTTTAAATCTGAAGAGCTCTCTGAGCTCAGTCATTACTTCCAGCGTCTAATTAATACTGATGATGACAAAGCAAACAGCCAGATGACCTAGATTTTCCTTTTAAATTGCCTGCAATTTACATGAATCCCTCCTCATTGTTTCAGAACTTTTGTGAACCGAATTCTTCCAGTAAAGATTCTTTAAGTTGAGGGGTTATAAGCGTTCATTTTTCATGAAGCATATATCTTCCAGCACTCCTTCCATTAAGCTTTCCAGGAAGAGTGTGACTCTTTCTCTCTCTCCCCCCCTCTCTCTTCCTCTCTCTCTCATACACACACACACACACAGCAACAATAACAGCCACCACCCAGGCAACCCTTTCAGACAACTGAACTGGAAAATTACAAAATGAACACTCCTCAAGCTTCTCCAGCTACAGGATTGTTCCCATTTCTTAAATGATGACATTTTGTAAAGTCGCAGAACTCAGGAATGGTAAAGACCTCTTACAGCTATGCAAAGATTTCTTTAGAGGCAGATAGCAGCGTAGCTTAGGAAGCCAGCCTCTGGTTGTTCACCTGAGCTGCCTTCGACTGGAAAGTCATTTATGCCCCTATTTCCTTGTCTGGAAAATTGGTCCAATGGGACTTCATTCTCTTTGCTTTTTTTTTTTTTTTTCCTGATAGTACAGTGGTTGTTACATGATTTATTTCTGTTGACATACTCTACGATCTGTGGATGGGAACTTTTAATGTCGTAGCACCAGACTTCCAGAAGCATCAAACACTTTTCAAATCCTTGGTTTTCTGTCACTGTGCTGTGCACTGGGCAGACCCAGTCCATTGTCAACCTATAAATAAAAAAGAATAAATAACAGCAACAGCAACCAATAGACTTTGGATAAAGTTCACTTTCTTACAGCGGAAAGACCCTTATTGGGTGCTTTCTGGGTACCCAGGCACTCTCTAATTGCTTCACAGATGTTAACTCATTCGGACCTTGCGATGACCCCTTTGGGAGTGAGGGCAGGTCCCAGTGAGGAATTTGTCCAAGCTCCTAAACTAATAAGTCGTAAGGTTGGGAGCTGGACCCTTGGAAATCTGACTGTTGGAGTTTATCCTCTTAACCGCTGCATTTGAGATGCCTTTCAGATGTCTCTCAATTAACATGATCAGGATGACTGCCCAGATAAGGCCAGTGGCCTGTGTGTCTCTGCTGAATCTATTTAATTGGGATGCAGATTATAAAATTATCAACTCGTGATAAAATTATCATTAGAGCTTTGCAACATCTAACCAGAAAGGGGGGGTAAAAAGAACTCCAGTTAAAATGTCTTAATGCAAAAATGTCTTGAGAACATATATTCATCCCAGGTAAGAGGTGTGTAAGTGAGTGGTATGTACATCACCCGCCTGGTTTTCCCTCCCTCTTTCTCACCTCTGGATGTGGAGAGGGGGGCCACAAGAAGTCTGTGGTGAGATTCCCCGCTCCATAATCAGAGCTCTCTGGCTATAAGGTAATGATGGTCCTAGGAGACTGGTTCAGGGAAGCATGCCAAGCCCTTTTAGTTCCTCAGGACATTTTGGTGAGTGTTGTTTGAATTTTCTTGGCCTGAGCAAGAGGTTGGGGAAGGAATGGCGGGGGGGGGGCAATTATAACCCTTGATTATGAAGGAAAGGAATGATGATTACTTCTGCGTCTGAAACAAACAGAAATCATCTTCCTAATAACCACAATTGTTTCCTCCCTCCCTCCTCTGCCTCGGTTCACAAAATACCTTATTAAATCTGGAGAATAAAAATGTGCCTGGGGTAATGGTTTATTATTAGAATAAATAACGGGCAATATGCCCCCCCACCCCCACCCCACCTTGCAAGTTGTTGGATGCAAAGATGTATTCTGGTTGTACTTGGAAAAGGGTGTGCATGTGTCCGAGCAGCCGGGCCTCTTTGTGGCCAGGGGACCACCCTGTCCCTTGGAGGCCTGAAATTAACAACTCGAAGAAGACTGCATCCTTTCAGGAAGCAGATGGATGCGGGAGGCTGAAGGGAATCCTTGCCAGGTGCTGCTTGTGGCTGCCACCTCTTGCTAGGTGTTTGTCTATTGAGTCTGTCTGCCTGGATGGCTTTGTCTCAGACCTGGGGGCCCTGCTCTGTTGCTAATGGGGTATTTAACAAGTGGGTGCATGGCAGAGGAAGTGTAAAAAGCATTTCTCCCTAAAGAAAACAGCTCTTTAAAACCCGTTATTTGAGGCTCATTCAGGTTCTGCAGGCATCCTGACCTCTGACTTCCTTTTAATCAGATAACCAACACTTGGGTCTCCCCAGTGACTTACATCTGGAGCAGTGCCTCTCTTGCTAGAAGTACCAGTATCATCAAAATGATACAATTTTACCAGGAACAGCGGGAGAAGAAGTGCTCACTGTTCAATGTGTAGTGCCTGGCACGTACCATGCCGTAGGTCATTTAAGTGCCAGAAACCCTCGGTATTTTGGAATTAAGGACACGCTTAATAAATTATCCCAAGCATTGTTAACCATCAGTTAGTTAGGTTAGAGCTTTCAGTCTTTGGGCTTATCCGTTCAGGGTTTTACATAACAACAAACCCATTATTCTTCTCCCCCTCTGATGAGTACTTAGCCTTGCCAAGCTCTTTTCTACTGTCCCCTCCACCCCGTGTCTCCCCTCCAAAGCCAGCTCCTCGACCAGACAATGAGACTTAAGGAGCAAATTTCTAGTCCTCCCCAAGGCTGAAATGAAATTGTTGGGGTAGAGATGAGTGGACTTCCCAGGTTGTTCTCTCAAATGCCTTTTTTTCAATTTATACAACATGAGCCAGAATCGAGTTAATTAATCATGGCTGACTTGACTCATTGTTGTGACTTTTTGTTTTCATTTTTTTTCAATTGATTATCCCTCGCTTCCTTTCCTGAAGCCTAAGCAATTACTACTTCCACACACTTTTTTTTCTCCCTTATACCGAAAAAACCAAAACCAAAACGAATAAACAACAACAACAAAAAAACCACTCCAAATCCCCCAAACAAATGAAAAAACCCAACCACTACAAGTGATGGGCTCTGTATTTTCTTTTTTTTTTAAGATTTTATTTATTTATTTATCAGAGAGAGAGGGCGAGAGAGCAAGGACAGGCAGACAGAGTGGCAGGCAGAGGCAGAGGGAGAAGCAGGCTCCCTGCAGAGCAAGGAGCCCGATGCGGGACTCGATCCCAGGACGCTGGGATCATGACTGAGCCAAAGGCAGCTGCTTAACCAACCGAGCCACCCAGGTGTCCCTGGGCTCTGTATTTTCATATCTGATATAAATGGGACTGTCTGGCTGGAATCAGAGGACACAAATCGTTGTGGGATACATTTAGAAAGAGCTGCGAGATTTATTACAACCAGTGCAATGGACTGCATTATATTCAAGGATTTGAGGTATTCCTAAACTCAGATCTCTAATAAACATTTCATGTAAGAACCCAGAATTAGAGTAGGCAGACCAAACTTTCTTTTTATTTTTTTATTTTTCACATTTCCATTGAGGAGAATACAAACTCAACTATAAAATGTTCCTGAAAAATTGGAGTTGAGCTTTTCCTAGGACATTCACCCTTGGTTTACCCTTCCGGTGTCTTGGAGAGTTATTGACAGCTACCTTTAATTGAGTACTGACTATGTGGGTAGGTACTGGGCGAGGCCTGGGCTTGATGCCCTACATCCAACTCCTCCTAATGTAATTAGGCTTGATGCCCTACATCCAACTAACTCCTAATGTAATTTAACCATTACAATAACTATAAAAATCAGATTTTAAAAATTATATTATTATGACACTATTCATTTGAATGTACAAAAGCACTGAGCATTCATTGCAAGAAGCTGAAATAATAGAACCCATGGTTATGAGAAATAGCCTTTCTACTTCTTTATCCCCATTATTTTTTTCATTCCCAGGACATAAGTTTTGTGTTTTTGTTTGTAGTTTGGTGTTTGTCATTCCAGACTTTTGTCCATGTGTAAATGGGGAGATATATATATATGTGTGTGTGTGTGTGTATTTATATACACACATATGTATGTATACACACGCACACACACAGAGCTTTTTAAAAATTGGATATTTTTTAAATTGGTTCGACTTGCTTTGTTTCATTCTTCTTTCATGGACACCATTTCATATCTATAAATTTCTAGTGAATCCATAGTATTCCATAGTATAGATCAAGGGTTGGCAAATTATGGCCAGAAGCCAAATGCAGCCCACATTTTTCTGAAAATAAAGTTTTACTGAGACACAGCTGAAGCCATTCGTTGACACATGGATTTTGCTGCTCTCTCACCACGAGGGCAGGACTGAGTAAATGTAGCAGATTTATTTATTTATCTATGGCCCTCAGAGCCAAAATTATAAATTTTATAAATATTTATTTATTATTTATCTATGGCCCTCAGAGCCAAAATTATTTACCATTTGACTCTTACAGAAGAAGGTTTCCCCACCCCTGTTAGAGGTGAACCACAATTTACTGAACCGTTTTGGTACTGATGGACGCTCATCTTCTCCACGGTCCAGGTCTGTGGTGTGAGAAGTCATGTCCTCCCCTCCCCATTCTTCCATCCATTCTGTGCTCCTAGCAGAGGAATCTCTGAGAGAAAGGAAATGCACATTCTGTGTTGTGACAGCTGCCACCTGCTCCCCAGCAGGTGTATACCAAGTCACGCTCTAATCCATGTGCCTGACAGGGGCCCATTTACCCAGCCATCTTAAAAGGATAATATCAAACCTTTAAAAATTTTAGGGCAGCTATTGCCTATATATATTCATATATGTGTATACATATATTCACTTTTTTTTTTGTGCATGAAAAGGAATCTGAGACTCCGAAAGTGTCATTTTTCAGTCAAATTCCCACAGCCTAGAGGGAGCAAAGTCAGGATTTAAACCCAAGTCACTGGCCTAATGGTCCTTCTGAAAACCCCTGGCCCTCCCACTAATTCTTAATTTCTAGTATTAAGTTAAGCAATTTCTAGTATTTGTTGAATTATTTAAATGTGCCAGGTGATTTACTTAGTACTTTACCTGGATATCTTATTTTGGGCTCACAAGAAAATTAGACACCAGGTAGACACCATGTTATTCCCACTATACAGACGGGGAAGTTGAGAATAGGGAGATGATATAATATGGCTAATATTATGTAGACAATCTGCCATGATTGGACTGAAACTGTCTGATTCCTGGGCCTTCAGTCTCCACTGGGGAAGAAACTCAGCCTGCAAAAGGATCCAGTGGACCGTCGTCAGAGAAATCTGATTTGGTGGAAAGTATCCCAGTCTACCCTCATTCAGCCACAAGGAGCAAAGTGTGCAGATCTGTGCATTTATGGAGCCCAACAACATAGTCATTTTATGTTCTATTGAAGACAACCACCGGTATATATAAACAGTATCATGTCAGGCAGAGCAGCAGACGAGCACTCACTAAGGACAAATGGGGTGCAGACTGGGGGTGGGTTAAAAATGTGGGTTTCTTTGATTGGGGTTTATTTCCTTGATACTGGGAGCTCTGCACTGCGCTGATTCAAAGAGGGGCTTGAGTCGAGCTCTCTGGATGGCAGTTCCCTCCCGAATCCTTCCTCGCTTTGTAACTTCTGAATGTCCCTCCACCTGTTTGTGCCTCAGTTTCCCCATCTGGAACATGGAGCTGAGGGTACGGTCTACTCATGATGGGGTGAGCGTTAACCACGATCTTCCTAAAAAGCATATAGCACCTTTTATTGGTGTGTCCTAAACATTAATGTGAAATTTACTTTACTAAAAATTAATTAAAATCATTATTCTCCCATTAGCACAGTTAATATGAGCAAAATATAAAGGTTGTGTGATAATAATGTACCTCCCTAACCCCCCATGCCCCACTCCAGGGTCCTCCTTTACTTTGTCCTGCCTTCAGCTGTGCTCTTTGTAATATCCTCTTCCCAAATCCTCGGGTAGTTCTGCCCACCCAACTCGTATTCATCCAGTGAATGTCAGATGAAGGACTCTATCTCTGGAAACACCTGACTGTTGCCTCGCTCAACTATTTTTCCCACACAGCAGACTGGGTTGGTGCCGCTCATTTGGGTGCCTGTGGGATCCCCCTTTATCACACTGGGACCTGACACTATAATTTCCATTTTATTCATCTCTTCTCCTGTCTTTGAGATTTTTTTATTTTTTTATTTTTTTGGAAATTCACCACGTATCATTGATATTTGCATCCCCTCCCATTACACCGTGCTTGTCAGATAGTAGGAGCTCAGAGTACCCCTGTGAAATATATACAATAATCCTGAAATGCAAAGGCAAACTGTAGAATTCACCCTAGGTAATTTGGAGCACATCTTCATAGGGAATATCATCTTATTTCAGAAGAATTTATAATGACTATGAAAATGGAGAATTTGAGAAATGTCTGTAGGTACCAGCTGATTTGATGTATTGAGTTCTATGTTGCTAGACTTCTTTGGTGCTTTTCTTCTGGATAATTCACAATTTCCCTGAAATTTGGAATTTCTACCATAATATTATTTCAATCAATCTACCCATCTATTTATCTATTAATTTATTGTGTCTTACTTCTTTTGACTTGTACTTTTCCCAGTTTAACGTTTTGTTTCGTTTTTGAGTAGTGGTCCAATTGATCTTAATCTCTCCTCACTGTCCTCTTTTGCTTGACTCTTCTGCCATATTGAATTACTTGCACTTCATAATCTTACTGGGATTTCCACACAATCTGTTCTCTCCTTGAAAGGATTTTGTTTAATTCATTCTTTCTCTGGATCTGTTTTCTAAAAAAATAATGATGACAAAAATAGCACATGTTTTCATTTCTCTGAAATAAGGTGGTTGCACATCTTATTCATTGTAGCGAATGTTCCCTGTATTGTAATTATCATTTTTATTGCTTCCCCCCCCTTAGTAAGCTCCAGAAGACTTTTGTTTTTACTGTTGCATTTCTAGTACCTAGAACAGTGTCTGATATACAGAATATACAGTGTCTGTATGCACTTCTTGTTGGATACATGGAGGAATGGATGAAAAGACAAACAAATGAATAGAATCCAAAGACCGTCCTGGTCTCCAGAAGAAGAGATCCGAGTAAGACTCAGTCCTTTCCCGGGGCACCTGGGTGGCTCAGTGTGTTAAGCCGCTGCTTTCGGCTCAGGTCATGATCTCAGGGTCCTGGGATCGAGTTCCGCATCGGGCTCGCTGCTTGGCGGGGAGCCTGCTTCCTCTTCTTTCTCTCTGCCTGCCTCTCTGCCTATTTGTGATCTCTCTCTGTCAAATAAATAAATAAATAATATTAAAAAAAAAAAAAAGACTCAGTCCTTTCCCTTATAGATCCAGTCTGATGTGTGGGAGGGGAAATCAAACTAATAATAGGGTCAAGATAAAGCGGGAAGAACTGGTAAGAGAGAGCTCAAGAGAGCTCAGAGTCCGTAGAAGATGAAAAAGGCTGAGTCTGAGAAAGATTCTTCGGCCAGGTTGGCTCAGTGAAGATAGGAGATAGAAGAAGGTGAATCCCTGCTATTAAACATCCCGTTCAACGAGGAGAGCAAAGGGTCTTGGGCTGAAGTTTATTGCTTCAGTTTCTAACCTTTCATAAGTGCTTACTTGGCAGCCCTATCAAGAGTGGTATTTGGTTCTCTGGAAGCATCTTAAAGGAGCAGCCCCAGATCTCCTACTTTCCCTTTTTCCATTTAGGCTATAAAATATATTGGTTCTGTGCTTTACTGCCATGAGTGGGGGAAAAAAAAAATACTGCATGTTAGTTTCCAAATGAAATGACATTTATGTAGTGTACATTTAAGATATTTTTCAAGGTTGGCTTTTAAAGAGTGCACTGGAGGGGTCTTTCTTCATAACAGATGATGAAAATTTACAGGTGCCTCTTGTCCTCTAGCCCTCTCTCATCACGGTTACGGGAAAAATATTGAAGAGGTCTAGCAGTAACTGGGGAGGCTTCAGAGCATCATGACCCCTTGCCAGATCCTAGTGTTGTGCAATGAGCAGAGTCTCGGGCTGTGATGGGACTCAGCCATCTTGCCCGACTGGCCAGGTTCGCTGTGTCACTTGGTGAAGAAGGGGTGGGGAGCAGCCCCGTTCCTCAGAAGATGCTGGTGTTACAAAGTTGACTTCCAACCAAAGAGGGAATGGCAGAAGTAGGCTCCGTTAGGCAGCGGGTAGAATGTAGTAGGGAGGATATCCAGTTCACAGAATATTTATAGGATCAGACAGGAACATGTCCCCAAAAGGAGAAGCAGGCTATTGTTACCAGAATAACGGCAAAAACAGGGACATCTGGGTGGCTCAGAAAGTTAAGCGTCTGCCTTCAGCTCGGGTCATGATCTCAGGGTCTTGGGTTTGAGTCGTGCATCAGGCTCCAGGCTCAGTAGCCTGCCGCTTCCCTGCTTGTGCTCACTCTCTCTCTCTGACAAATAAACAAATAACATCTTTAAAGAAAAGAATACTGGCAAAACAATATGGAATGCCATGCAGGAAAATTAAAAAACAAAAAACAAAAATGCAAATAAAAAAAAATGTCCACTGTACAAATGACTCAAATGCCCTTTTTTGTTATATCCCATTCTCGTTTTCCTTGATCAGCTTCATTGGCAGGACAACATTGCTATTTTCATGGCTACTGGTGAATTTTGCATTTGATACGCTCTGTAATAGGAACATTATAATGTGGCATCACACCACCTTGTTTAGGTCAGTAGGCTCCTTGCTTTTTAATTTTTTTTAAATTTTTATTTTTTTTAGATTTTATTTATTTATTTGACAGACAGAGACCATAAGTAGGCAGAGAGGAAGGCAGAGAGAGGAAGGGAAACAGCTCCCTGCCGAGCAGAGAGCCCAATGGGGGGCTCGATCCCAGGACCCTGAGATCATGACCTGAGTCGAAGGCAGAGACTTTAACCCACTGAGCCACCCAGGTACCCCTCACCTTCATTTCTAATGGCTGTTTTTAATGGAATTACAATTCTGGATTGACACTTCTTTCAATGCTTAAAAAAACCATGTGCCACCTTCTGAACTTCCTGGTTTTTGTTTGTTTAAATGAGAAATCATAGTTATTTGAATGGTTCCTCTCTCACAAATAATGCATCATTAGTCTCTGGCTGTATTCAAAGTATGCTTTTGTTTTATTATTTTCTTTGTTTTGTTTTTCAGTTTTTAGCTGTTTGATTATATCTAGATATGAATTTCTTTGGGTTTACCTCTTTAGGGTTTGCTGAGCTTAAATTTATAGGGTTATGTCATTTGCCAAACACAGGGAATTTTTAGCCATTATTTCTTCTAACAATTTTTCTGCAGTGAACTCTCTTTATTCTAGAATTGCAGTGACGTGAGTGTTATATCTTTTAGTATTATGCTACAGGTCCCTGGATTTACTTTTCTCTCTCCGTTGTTTCGATTAGGTACTTTGTATTCTTATGTATTCAAGTTCATTGAGTTCTTTCTGCTCTCTCCATTCTGCGTTTGAACTCATTCCCCGAGTTTTATTATTATCATTATTATTTTTTCATTTAGGCTATTGTTCTTACAGTACTAAAATTTCCATTTGGTTCTTCTTTGTAGCTTCACTTCCTTTGCCAACACTGTCTTTTTTTGTTTGTTTGTTTGTTTTTCATTTGCTTTCCTGTATTTTCGCTTACTAGTTGGAACATTTCTAGAATAGCCGCTTAAAATCTTTATTTGACCATTTCAACATCTGTGTCATCCCCATGTCAGTGTCTCTGACTGTCTTTGCCCACGTGAGTTTAGGTTTTCTGGTTTCTTCACATGCCTAGGAATTCTGGCTGTATCCTAGGTACACTGAGTATTCATGTTACGATACATCGGGTCTTACTGTACCTGTGGAAACTGGTGATATTTTTGGTTAGCAGGCAGCCGGTCCAGTTAGATTAAAGCCGGAAGTTCTTACCTTCCTTCTGTGGATTTTGTTTCCAGTATCATTTCTGCTGTCAAAGACTTTCTGTAATAGTTGGATCTGTCCCACATGTGTGCGTCCCAGTGGCCAGTCTGGCTACCCGAGCAGTGGTCTGCCCAGTTCAGCTCGCAAAGTCTGTGGTAACTGTTGGGGTCATACGCAGATACGTGTAACTCGGGTGAGTGTCGAGTTCATAAAAGCAGTACATGGTATCATTTCCCCAAACTCTTTCCTTCCTTCCAAACTCTTTCTAGGATCCTCAAAGTATTTTTTTTTTTTTTAATTTCCTAGGGCTCCCCTTTCTTGTTCTCTAGCCAGAGAGCTGGTGCTTTTTTACCCTGTTCTTGTGCTCCTATGATGAAGCCTGCCTTTGTGACCAAACGGAAGAGAGAATAGCCCGTGGGGATTCACTACCTACTGGGACCAGAGTATCTCACATCACCAAGAAGTTTTGTCTCTTCCAGATGTTGCGCACCTCTCTCTCTCTGTATTTTGATGCTTAATCCTGGGCTCTAGGCCACCTTGAATCCATGCCAGGGGAGGGGGGCAGAACCCACCATGTGTTTAGTGGTACTTTGAATTCTCTCTTCTTGCCCACCCACCTGCTTACCTTGTAGAGATTGCAAATGGTCTGCACTGAGTGGACGGAGACCGGGTGAAGTGGGCTTCTTCCATCCTACCTAGAACCAGAACCTCCTCACCTGCTTTGTTTAATATACTGTGGGAACATACACATAAAATAAAATTTACCATCAATTTAGGGACATTAAATACATCCACAGTATTGTGCAGCCATCACTCTCTAGTGTGAGAACTTTTTCATCTCCCCAAATGGAAACTACAAATCCCTGAAGCTGTCCCTCCTCACGGCTTCTTCCCCAAATCCCCTGGCCGCGACCAATATGCTTTCTGTCTTTGTAAATTTGCACCGCTTCATTTTTTAACAGTTCCTGGAGATAAAGTTTGCATACTATTAAGTCACTTATTTCAAGTGTATAAACCACGGTGTGTCTGTGTTTTGTATATTTATAGAATTGTACCCATTTTCTTTTGAATATTTTGGAATATCTCCTCCCGGTTGTTTCTTTTCTTTTCTTTTTTTTTCTGTTATCTTTCTTTCTTCTTTTTAGTGATCTCTTTTACTAGTTTTTCTTAAACAAAAGAGGAATTATAACATATGTGCACCTTTCTACCTTCTTTTCTCAAAAACTACAGATTGCCTTTTGAGCATTTTTTTTTCAGAACTGTGGTTCCAAATGCCGCACGTTGTGCCATCATACAAATGTACTAGCATTTATTTTGTATTTTCCCATTATTGGACATTTTAATATTTACAGTTTTTTCTTTCACACGTAATGCTGTAGCTAATTGACATACAAATAAACATCTGCTTGTGTCTCTTCTTATTTTCTTAGGTGCTACTCTCAGAGGTCATGTTTCTGGGTCAAAGGGCATTGGCAAAACACCGATTTATAGATTCTGGGGTTCTGGCATATCCAAAATAAAGATTTTTGTTTTTGTTTTTGTTTTAGAGAAAGTGCAAAGAAGCTTTCAATACAAAATACATAAAATATACATCCAAAGTCAGTTCCTAAACCTTTCTATCCTTTAGTAAAGGTTTCAACATCTTGCAATAGACTGTCAGATGTAAGGGGTCAGGGGTCGCTGCATTGGTTTAAAAAAAAAAAAAATACGAGAAATACATAGAATCCAGTGTGACGGCGGACCCAGATTTTACTCCAGCTCACTATCTGAGCTGAAGGTAGAGTGCCAGTCCCCACAAAGGTAGAGTGGCCATATATCACAGTCTGCCTTGTCACTCCCACTTCATGTCTGCTGTCCCTCGCATCATCACTGATGCCCCCCTACCCTCTCCTCCAACTCACATTCATTTTTCCTGTTTGGATACTACATTAGTGGTCACTCTCAAGAAATATCCTTGATTTTAAGAAGTACATTTTGGTAAGGGGTGGGTCATCGAAGCATGGCATATGTATCATGAATCTCTCTTTTTTGAGCTTACGATAGATATCACAAATTCATCAGAATTTCTTTGATATAAGGATGCCCTCGGAATTCTCCCCAACACAGTTATAGGGGGACTTAACTATGGTATGATCAGAACTGGGCCATAAAATGGAGCCCATTTGCCAAGGCATGTAGGTGACACTATTGATCCTTGACAGGGGACAAGATGTCGTGTGATGGCCAATGCATAGCCCCAACCGTTTTGAGTGGGCTTTCAGTGAAGAGCGGCCAGCACCCTTAGGGCAAGAGGGACCTTCACATGGAGGGAAACCATCATCCCTGGGCAGATTTTGCCTCCCACGCCCTCTTCAGGATCTCTCTCCTCATTGTTCTTCAAGACTCTGGCTCATCCTAGCTGTATTTCTGGATCACACGACTGAAAACCCAAGTGAAGCTCTGACTGTGTAGACCTAAAGGAAAAAAATTAAATGCGTAATTAATTAATTCCGGGTCTGCTTTGAGCCAAGTGATTAGAAGCAACTTTCCATTTTCTTTCATGTTGTTTTTGTGCAGAACCTGCTGATTTCCCCCCCTCTTTTTCTTTCCTTTGTAGGTTTCAAGACAACAGATGAATTGTGAAAGAGAGCAGCTAAGGGTAGGTGCATTTTCCAGTAAAATACTTCCTGGTTCTCGTTTCTGTATGATAAGCAAAAATTTCCTTGTCTCTCCCAAGACACGGGGTTCTAAATAGCGGGCTTCTTTTTAAGACTGGTAGAGTTGAAAATATTTATCCCAGCTAATTTAGTATTGATTGAGCTGGTAAATACAGTATATCTTCTTTTGAAGTGCCATTATAGTAGATATGGATTTTTTGATTTAGATTCAGCAATAAATACTTCTCTTCTGGAATTTGTTTGACATCATTGTACTCTTTTTATGTACAACACGAGGTCTGAGTAATAACAAAGGTCAAAAGGATGTCTTGCCGCCTTCTTAATGTGAATACCAGGCTGTTTGCTGAGTGGCTAAAATGCTCTCTTGCTGTTAACCGGGATAGGTGAGCCACGAATATGTCAAGGGCATTTTCTAGGAGAATTTGAGTCCTCCGTAGATCTTCTAGTTTTAGTGGCATTTGTGTATGTAGAAGAAAGAGACAGAATTTTAAACCTCATATGCTATTTATTTACCTTCTTAAAAATGAAGCTTTCTCAGTGCTCACGAGTTAGGGATAATAAGTGTTCCCCAGATGAGGGGAGGGTCGTTTGCTTATAAAGAAAGACAGCTGGTTGAAATTGTTCTCCTCATGGTATCATGGTTGATATCCTTCTTGGCACGGATATGGTATTTTAAGAAACATCAGGATTTTCTCCACTCCCCTCCCATTGTGTGTGTGTGTGTGTGTGTGTGTGTGTGTTTTTTAAATGCACTCCTGTTTTGGATGGATGGCTTTGAAATCATAATTAGCCCCGTTTTAATGTCGCTGATGGAAGTTGGCAATTTTAACTGGACAGTGTGCCTTATCATCGTGTTTCCATATTAAAAAAAAAAAAACTGGAGGAATACACTGCTTTTAAAAGCATCACAGTGAGGTTTGGGGTTGAGGGACCATTGTGCTCGAAGGGATCTAATGCATCGGAATAATTCATTAAACCAGTCTAATGTCATTTATACACAGCCTTGTAACTTTTCAGAGCATTTACTTAATGCCGATCTCAAGATGACAATGATTTGTAGAGTTCTTTCCATTTTACAATTGCTGTTGGCATCAGGTTTGTTAAATCCTCATGTAAAACAGAGTCTGGTTGCATAGAACTGAGGAAGTGAGTCGTGGATGTCTTCTTTTATGCATATTTATTTTATGTGGTCTCCCAGCATGGCCCTCTCTGTTAACCTCTCATCTATACCCACTTCATTCCTAAGTACCTGTGCCTACATTAGCTGTGACTCCTTCGTGAAATAGCCTTCAAGATGTTTTAAGCTTTCCTGAGCTCTCTTATTGCTTTTTCCCTGCAGTCTGAATTACTGGTTCATCCTGGTAAATAATGTATTGCAACTTCAGATTTCTCTTCCTGTTTGGATGAGGACGATGGCCAGAACTAGGTCAGAGCTAGATAAAGAGGAATGCAAGCTTTTGTCTCCAGGATCCCTGATAAATGCCTCAGAATTAAGATAATCCTGAAATCTCTGTTGCAAATGAGACTCACTTGGCAAATGCGGGGCTCCCGAGGTAATGGAGTGCTTGTGCGCAGTTTGAGGGGTTTATTATTTTGCATTGATGAGGACATTGTCAACAGGGGTGTGGTTTACGAACAAGAATGGTGCCCTCCCCACTCTGTTGAATAAATTCAAGCAGGTTTGATACAATGGGTCATATAGTTCAGTCCCCATGTGGCTCCAATAGCCCCATATAAAATTATCTCTAATACCATGAATTGGTACTTTGTTTGTCGTTGCTATTACAGTTTTTGTTTTTATATCTTGAACTAATTTATGTTGTGAATCAATAGAAAACACATTTCAATTGATGGAATGCACATTTCTGTGGTTTAAAATTTAAATGATACCACAGGGAATGCAGTGAAGACTTCCTTTCTGGTTTGTATCTTAGGCATGTAGTCCCTTCCTGGAAGTCGCCCAGTGTTACTGTGCAGTCTGGCCTTCCACATCTGCGGGTATTTACTCCGTCTCCGCCTTGTCTTCCAGTCCTAGCCGTCCGTGTACTCAGCCCCTCTACTACCTGAAAAGAGAACTTTCTTGATTAAGGTGATGGCCTTATTTTGGGGAACCGAGGTCCCTGGAAGAAATGTGGTTCTGATTTGAAATGCTAATACTTGGCCTTCTCAATGAAATGCAGTTTCCTTAATCTCAGTTTTTTCTTCTTAGAAAGAGAGCCAGTGGGAGAAAAACAGTTACCTCTTTAGTTACCATCACCATTTCAGAGTGTCTGCCTGCCAGCTACACTTTCAAAAGTGTGTTTTAAGCACAGCAATCAAGCTGCGTTTCCAGATTTGCTGTACAAGATGACCAGACCGTGGGCATGTGGTCAAGTTCATATTTCTTCATTAGTTCATTCTGTTATGTTGTCAGAATTCAGGGATGCAAGCAGGTAATTGTAAAATGCATCCCTTTTTCTTGGCCTCCTGGAAACAGCAGCTAATGCAGAAAGGTACAGCTGCTCTTTCCGTTTTGTGTGTGTGGGCACTGTGTAGGGACTGGCATGTCCCAAACCTGCTCCTCTGCTTTCCTTTCTCTTTCTTACAAATTCTCAATTATTTTCTTTCCAAAATGGACTCCAAGGTACATGTTCTGTAAGATATTACAGGTCTGAAACAAATTCTCTGATTTACTTAATTCTCTAATGAATTTTTTTTAAGTTGAAGAAAGGCAAACTTTTTTTTTTTTTTTTTTTTTTTAGATATCTGCAGGACTTCTCAGAGCCTTTAATATGCAAAAGTGAAGTACAGGGAAGTGGAGATAATATGCAGTGTTTCATAAAATCATCTGATCACAGAACATTTTTGGATACAGAATACACTCTGAGAAACACTCCTAAAAATCCTATCAGTTTTTTAATTTTTTTCCCCAGCTAGGATGTCGTAGTCTATAAATACAGAAAAGCAATGCATTATTTAAAGTATAAAAACATTTCATCATTTCCCAATGCCAGGGCTGACTCGGTGGACTTCTGGTGTTAGCACAGTTGTTTGGAATCTCTGTACTTCTCTTGGCCTTTCTCTGCTTCTTCCAAGATGAAGGACAAGCGTCCCTTCCTCCCTTCTCATTGGGAAGTAGGGGACGAGGAGGAGGTTTTTCCTCATAGCTCTTGCATTCAGTTGGAGGAAAATCATTCTGAAAAGCCGCCTCTGTGGACGTTCTCTTTCACTGCATCGGCCAGTCTCTATGCCAATCACTCCTACTGTCCTGGGATCTCAGGGATTGGCTCTAACAGCCATGAGTCATCCCAGGGGACAGGCCCATTGTCACCTGATTAGAAACAGGATCTGTGGATCTCTTTGGTGGAATTACCCAGTAGAGTCTGCCACAAAAGGAATTCGCATGGGCCCTGTGTGTCCCTCATGGTGTTGCTTCCTGCCAGCTCCTCCCAGGGCTCCCTTTCATCCCACACACATGGAGTCACATCTAAAGCCTCAGGAAGCGCCTGAACTCTGGCCCATGGAATTTCGTAGATGCTTTCTCTGCCGACTTCTCACAGATCACATCTCCCCATTCTACCTCTTCTACCCGGCTAGGCCCTCCCTTTGTATTTTGCCTTACGTTCTTTGGAACGAGCCCAGATGCAGTCTTTATTCATTTCCCCTCAGCATCAGGTTCTGACGGTGCACTCACCCCAGCACCCAGCTCGGCCCCAGAGATACTGTCCGTGAGCCTCCTGGTCCCTGCTCTTCCCAAGAGAAGAGCCTCATTCTGTTACTCCTGACCCCTCATCTGCCCTTCTCAGATGGAACTCACGTTCCCAGTGAGCAAACTACAGAACAGAAAACCCGTTTATTCCTCCATCCCTTCCTCTGGGTTTGCATTTCAGGTTGCCACTGGGTTCTGCTGGGGAGTGGATCCACCAGTGCTCACCATGGGATCTGTGCATTAAGAGCTCCTGACTCCAGGGACTGCACTACCCACCTTGTCCCCGCATCACTGGTGAATGACGCCAACAGGTCGGGTAGCGCTTGTGGTGCAGGTACCATAATCCAGCCACCAACATTTACTTTTCTGGTATCTGGAATGACGAATGGAGAGAAAAATAAGGGAGAGAGAAATTATGTGCCTTTAGTAGCCCTTTGTCTCCCTCAGTGATCTACAAACTGGAAAGATGGTATGATCACAGGGTAAGGGAACAAATGCCCACGGTTGTTAGCATTCACATAAAATATCTGGTTACAAAAGGATCTTTTGTGCTATGAGCATCTGACATTGGCTTGGAGACTGTTCAACATGTTTGATAGGAATCCTATGAACCAGGCAAAGGCTTCGCTCCTGCATGGGTCTGTATCTGTTCATGGACCAAAATCTTTATCAGCAACATGGCAGATGGATATCATGGGGGTCAGCACGGCATGAGGGGTGGTTAAGGGTGGTCCGGAGCTGTAGGGATATTAACTTAGGTTCATATCTCAGATCTGAATCTGCCCTACTTTTTTTTAAAGCTTCAGTTTCCCTGTGTGTAAGATCGGGATTCTTTCTCTCTGGATTGTTGATCAGATGAGATGACTTATATGAAACAGTTCAGAAAAAAATGTATGCTTCTTAATGAGCAATCTTAGCTGTTGTCCATATAGTAGTCTTCCCAATGATTCTCTCATTCCTCTCCTACTAGCAATGCCAGGCAGAGAATACAGATATCCAGAGTATATCCATTCCCAGTCAAACCCCGACATTAAAAACAAACAAACAAACAAAACCCTCAAAGGACAGGTTCCATAGAAGAAAAGTGCCTCTCACTTAGCTATGCAAATAATAAGGACTGATTCAGGTTAGTCTACACAGAAAAGGCATATAAACTAGGCCTCCGGAGGAGCTTAGCATCAGAAAGCTGTCAGAACTCAGTCACTTCTCTCTCCTTCCTCATCTTGAATTCTGCTGGTGGGCCCACTCTGGAATTTTCTTTTGAGAAAAGGATCTCTCCCTTTTTTAAGCTTATGGCACCTTTCAGCCCCTAAGATATATGCTGCAGGTTCCTGCAAGTTTAGGGGCTGTTAATGCCTGCTGATTATACATTCCTGGAAAAGCCTTCTGATTGGCCCAGTCTAGCTCAGCGGTTCATTCTGGTCCAATCAGAGGTGTCTGGAGAAGCAGGACAAATTGCCCGGGGCCAACTACTGAGGAGACCTGAACATCAGGGAGAAAGTCATAGCCAGCTGCGTAAATATCCCCAAGGAGGTGTGCTGCACCCTCCAAACCTGGCGATCAGTGGCAGGCAGAGGATCCTGGGGAATCAGTGTGTTACACCCAGGGTCCAGCTCAGCATTTTGCAAAGGGCAAGACACCTACCCTCTGTGTGGTCCTCACAGATTTCAGGTGGTGACCATCTAGTCCGTAAGAAAGGGGGGAGCTACTCAGAAAGTGATTCCTTTCTCACTTCTCTCTCAGGCCTTTTTATGTCAATGAGAAACTCTCAGTTGCAACTACACTGTCTTTGACAAGTCTCTAGCTGGTCCTAAACCCTGTTTTTAACAGAAAGGGAGTGTGTGCCTCAGGCTTGGAGCCTGCAGCAGCCAAAACATCTATCTAGACTTTAAAAACATTGTTTGCAAAATATAGTGGTTAAGAACGAGGGGCCTGGAGCTAGGCCCTGCTGAGATGAAAATCTAGGCTGTAATTTACTACTTGTGCAGGTTACTGAAATTCTCTGTACCTCGAATGCCTCCTCTGGATAATGGAGATAATTGCCTATTTCATAAGTCTTCTATCTGTGTATGTGTGTGCCCCGGCAAACACAGATTAAAGTCACACATGCAGATGAGGATCTTAGAACGTGTGGAAGAGGTTCTTAATAATTGTTAGATATCAATAGGTTTATTTTCTTCCCATTAACTCTTATTTATGACTGCTGATATTGGTTTTCCAATTACAGTAGCAACACAAAGTTCCCTTGGCAAACACATCTATTTAGGTTAAAAATGAGCTGCTTGAAAGACAGATATTAACAACATAATGTTACACAATGCCTGCAGTTATGACAAAAATTGTGACGTTGGAATGCAAATGACCGAAGTTTTAGAAACATTGAAATTGCAGTGCCAACCTTGTGAAAGATGGTGTCGAGCAGATCTGCATTATCAATATTTAATTTGCCAGTTAGAAGCAAGTTTCTCATTTCTGCTAGATACAAGAGTGATGTGGATTGCAGAATGCAAATTGCTAATGATCATCTTGGCTTAAACCCATTGCCTTCATTCAGGCATCAGATAATGAAACTTCCCGGCTGCCTTGGAAGTGAGCTATCAGCATCAGAGACACCTTTCCCCTACCTCCCTGCCCCCACACCCTCCTAAAGTCCTACCCATCCTTGGGGGCTGCTGAAGCAACAGGGAAGGGAACATAACCGCCCCCCCCCAAGGCTTGATGAAACCTCACAGCATTCATGATTTTTAGATGACAAAGCACCTGCTTCCATTCTGTTACTTATTCAAGAAATATTTTTTGACCGCACACCGTATGCCAAACACAGTGCTAGGTAGTGGAGATAAACCAAAATCTACACACATCTGTGTTCCTGTGCCTTACAGCCTAGCAGAGAAGGTAGGGATTTGTCAAATAACCATGGCAAAATTGAACATGTGACACTGACAAATGCCTGAAACGAGGATGTTATATAAAAGCTCATGGATAGAAGAAGCTTACCTGATTGATGTCTACTTATCAAACCTCCCAAATTAATACTTCCTGTCCAGTCCCTTTATAAAACATACTGATCCATGCCGATGACATCCTGTGAAGTAGTTGTTCTGTACAATCTTACCTTTCTCTCTGCTCATCGAGGTGTCTGCTTGCCAAGAGTCAGTTGTATTTATTCCCAGACCTGCTTCTGCCAGCTGCACTTGTTATTGTAATTACATTATTTAGTGGAATATTGTATAAACTGATGAAAAATGAGTGCAGTAAGAAAAAGAGCTGTTTCTATGAAAACTAAGTTAATGCTTTGGAAACATTCTGTGAGAGCAAGCCTCAACAATTACTTTGATTAGCTGTGAGAGGACTGTAAAATGTTAGTGGAAAAAGAACCCTCAGAAATCTGGACAGATTCTGCAGTCAGAATCTTTCCAGCGTGTCTTGAAATGTTTACCTCACTTTAAACCAAACCAGAACTGGGAGTATATTTCAGACTTTTCCTGTAAAGCAAACTTTTCCTGTAAAGGACCAGATAATGGCTACTTGAGGCTTCATGGGCCATATGGTCTCTATTGCAACCATTTAACATTGAATTATAGCATTAAGGCAGGTACAAACACAATAAGTGGGGCTGTCTTTCAATAAAACTTTATTTATAAGAATAAGTGGTGGGCCAGACTTGACTCCTGGTCCATATTTGGCTGACCCTTCCTGGAGACTATGAAATGTGGATGAGGATTTCTCTGGGACTGATAATGAGGAATTTCAGTCAACAGAAATCACTCAAAGAAGATACCTCAGATGCACATCGAAGATCAACAGAGTGAAGCACACTAATATATTTTACATTAAACAAAATATTGAAGAGACCTCTGTATCATTGTAAAAGTGATTTCTTGTTTTAATAGGCTTCCAACAAACTACCTATTCCCATCCCAAATGAGATGATTCTGAAGTATGGATAACTGACCCAGGGCTTGAAACATAAAGTAAAGTAGACTTATTTTCATGTGCCAACCCTAATGGCTCAAATCCCTAAATCCCCTCAGTCTAGAATGGAAGAATAAATTTATCCTTTTTCCCAGGATCCCTCAACAAATAATTTCGGTAACTCCCCAGTGAGGGTAACCTTTTCCACATGTACATCCTGGTGCCTGTCCTCTGTACACTGTTGTTCAGCTGCTTCAGAATACTCTCTTTTCCAAACAAATGTCTAGTAACTTGCACGTCTGGATTATTTTGTCTTCAGAACCAGTTCTCTGGAAGCATGAATGTTGTCCTCCATATTAACATCCCAAGTACTCAGCTAAAGTCAGACTTCAGTGATGAGCAAAGATTTGCTGAATGCTCAGGGGGTAACAGAAGTCCAGTATGCATGGGGACTTGGAGAGGGGGACCCTCAGGGTACTTAGATCCCCACCATCAGTAGCCCTACCCAGTTTCTTAGAAGTTCCCCCACATATGTCCATGTGTGCGCACACACATGAATAAAACCTAATCAATACTTTCTTTAATCTTACGTAAGTAATGGTCTCGTTTTAGTGATTTTCTCCCACCAAAGGGATTTTATCCCAAAGCAGACTCTCTGCTTGTAAAAATTGCAGAGACTCAGAGCACTACAAGAATCTCTAGCAGTAGCTCACCTACTAAATGAAAAAGTTATAAATGCTTAAGTTTTTAAAAGAAGCACTGTCTTCACAAGACCTTGCATTCCACACTCTTCCTTACAGATCTCTCATGCTCCCCAGTATGTGCAAGGTCTTTAATTGATAAGCATGAAGGGGAATGGATCAAGAAGTCAGCCAACTAGTGACAGATTTCGATTTCCCCAGCCTCGCTGTGAGACATGGGTAAATAAGGAAATTTGCAGGTGACCACCTCCCTGTGTCTTTGGTGAAAAATCCTATAATTCACATGCATGTTGAATATCTGCCCTCATTTGAGTCCCCCCCACCCCAGGCATTTCGGCATGTTCTTTGGGGAAGACTCCAAAGTTATCACATTTAGGACACTTGGTCTAATATTCATTCTCTTTAATTTTAGCCCATTATTCCTAGTTATCATCCCCTTTCCAGGGCAAATCTGCCCCATTTTTTGCTTCATCATTAAATCGGTATCTAACAGCTTCAAGCAAACTTGCTAATAATGCTGACATTTCAATTTGTCATAGCCGCTCCTCATTCCTATGACTGATGCCTCAGCGAGGGCTTGCCTTGCTCCTCTGCTCTTCTGAGATCTAAATACCATTCCAGGAAAAATAAGATACCCTTGGTAGGGAGGGGGAATGGACCAAGAAGCAGATAAATAAGTCTTCTGTAGTTTCTTCTACTTGGGGGCAGAAGAAGGTAAGTTTGACTGAGACAGCAATATCTCTCCCAACTTTGTTTGGCCTGCAAGAACTAGCATGTTGGCTGTGCACACATGCAGGTAAATAGTGCATGCAATGGGCATGTGTTTGTCTGTTGTCAGAGTCAGCAAACATTCCTACCCCTAGGTTGCCAGTGCTCCATTTTCCTTCTGGGGTTAATTTTCTTTGCTCATCTGTTCAGTTTTAGAGAGGCAAAGAAGCCAAGGTCTACAGATATGGCCAAAGCAGGCCAATTGGATTCTCTCTCCTATGACTTTGTATGTTCTCTTAATCCATTTGGGGTGCTCTAACAAAACACGACAGACTGGGAGGCTTAGAAACAATGGAACTTCCTTCTCACAGTCCTGGAGGCTGGAAGTCCAAGATCAGGGTGCCAGTATGGTCAGGCGAGGGCCCTCTTCTGGGTCACAGACTCCTGGTTGTGTCCTCACATGGTGGGATGGGTGAGGGGCTCTGTGTAGTCTCTCTAGGAAGGGCACTAACCCCATTCATGGGGGCTCCACCCTCATGACCTAATCACCACCAAAGGCTCCACTTGTTAATATCATCACAGTGAGTATTAGGGTTTCACTATATAAATGGAGGTAGCAGATGTTAAGTGGAGTGACATACAGTAGACAAACAGATACAGTACAAAGCTGGAGTTGATTCATTTCAGCGGTGATGTCGGTGAGGTCCTGGTGAGACTGGGGGAGGCAGTATTTCCTCGGGCTGGACCTCTGATCCACACTGACTCCTCTTTTTATCGTGTAAGCCTGGCTACCCACCCCTCCCTTGGGTTATTTCATAGCCTTTGAGTGATCTCTTTTTCTGCTGATGTTAGTCAGAGCCCATTCCTTTTGCCTGTGATCAAAGAACCCTTACCGATACGCTGGGGAAATACACTAAACTTGGGAGAACTGCAGAGCCAAGCGTTTGGTTAACGACTTGCTAAAAGCCAACTCTAGTATCATTTCCCAGAATACTCCCCTGGTCGCCTTTGTGGGTTGGCACCACCATTTTAGTACTGGCAGAGCAAAGCAAAGAAACTATAGGTTTATGCCACACACAGAGCTAGCTGTTTTACCAACATCTGCTCATTTCCTCGAGTCCTTATGAGCCTGGGAGGCATGGGGAATGAGACTTATGTTTCAGGGTAATCGGAGCCCTTTCCTTCTCTGCACAAGTCAGAAGGTCTGCTTTCAGTCAGTCAGATCCTTACAAACAAAGGAGGGTCAGAATGAGATGATCACACTTCAGTTAGTTAATGCTTCTCAAAGGAATCTCCAAAGGCCACCTGTAGTCTTTATAGAAGATACCATCTCCTCAAACCTAGTCAGTAAAACATTTTGATGTCCTAGACTCACCCTAGAGACACTGAATTATCATGGTTTTATGGCTTAAGATGTGTCTCCCAAACTTCACACACTGAAGTCCTAACTCTCAGTATCTCAGAGTTACAGTATTTGGAAATAGGGGCTTTAAAGATGTAAATAAAATAAAATGAGATCTTAAGAGAGGCTATAATCCAGCATGACTGGTGTTTCTATAAGACGAGGAGATCAGGGGACAAACCCACAAAGAGAAGACCATATGAATACAGGGGAAGATGGCTATCTTCAAGTGAAGAGAAGATGCCTCAGAAGAACCCATCCCTGCTGATACCCTCATCTCAGACTTAGAGCTTCCAGAATTCTGAGAAAATAAATTTCTGTTAGGTAAGAAACGCAGAGAAAATCTTTACCAGTCATGGCAAAGGTGAAGTTCATGTGTCCACACTTAGCCATCCCCATCTCTTGAGACTGGCCCTATCAACTGATCAAGGGCTCCTTTCCATTCGACCCAGAGAGTGACCTTGTAAACTTAAACAGAACTTTTCTAGGTAGCCACAATGAGCAGATCAGAGCTTTTTCTCATGTTAAAATCTATTCCTATTAGTTTTCTATTGCTGTCCTAAATAAATTGCCATAAAAGTAATTTACACAACAAAGATGTAATATTTTGCACTTCTTTAGGTTGGAATTCCAGCATGAGTCTCATTGGGCCAAAGTCAGGGTGCTGTCTAGACTATGTTCTTCTGGAGGCTCTAAGGGGGAATTTATTTCTTTGTTCATTCTGATTATTGGTAGAATTCAATTCTCTGAAGTTATATAACTGAGGTCTCCATTTCCTTCGTGTCCATGAGCCAAAGGACATTTCCAGCTTCTAGAGCCTGCCATGTTCCTTAGTTCATAGCCCTTTCCTCCATCTTCAAAGCCAACTATGGCAGAGTAAGTCCTTCTCATGGATTGAATCTCTCCTGCCTCTTCTTCTATTGTATCTCTCTGACTGATCCTTGTTATGCTTTTAAGGATTCATGTGATTACACTGGGTCCATCCAGATAATCCAGGATTACCTCCCTATCTTAAGGCCCATAATCTTAATGCCATCTGCAAAATCCCATGTGCCATGTAACATAACATCCTTAAGTCTAACACCAGTAAGCAAAGATCATGTAGTCCAAAATCCCAGTTACAGTATTTTTATATACCATCCCTACTCTACTTGGACTGATTCTGTTGGGCTTTCACATACTGCATACATTTACTCTGTGATCTGGGATTAGCCACTTCCATTTCCATGCAGAATTTCCAAAGTGAGAGGCCAGAGCAACCAGAACCACCATTGAAGGCCGCCCAAGATAGCTCATGGCACACTCATGCCTACCTCATGAGCTTCTCCTTCCACATTTCCTATTGGCATTTGGTTCTTTCCTACTTAAGTCCAGGAGTGACAAATGAAGTACTACAGGAATGTCTGTTTTTAAGAGCACTGACCCTTTGATATTTTTTATTATTTACTTATTCCATTGATTTCTTTCTTTTTTTTAAAAGGTTTTGTTTTTTTATTTATTTGACAGACAGAGATCACAAGTAGGCAGAAAGGCAGGTAGAGAGAGAGGAGGAAGCAGGCTCCCTGCTGAGCAGAGAGCCCGATGTGGGGCTCGATCCCAAGACCCCGGGACCATGACCCAAGCTGAAGGCAGAGGTCCCAACCCACTGAGCCACCCAGGCGCCCCTCTTCTGTTGATTTCTACTCACAAATTATATAAAGTAGATAAAGAAAATGCAAATAATTATTTAAACAATAATCACTTATGTGTGTTACCTAAGTGTTGAATGAAACACATGAATAAATGAGTAAATCAAGGATTCTAAAGACTCCTGGGATGCCTATCACAGGTCCTTTCTGAGCATTGACATTTCTTCTCATCACTCGCCTCCATGTGCCAAAGATAGCTTCCTGAAAACGCTGACGAACCTCATTATAGGAGCTGTTTTCATGCACAAGGCAACCCCGAAACTTGGAAGAGGCTCTCCACTCAGGAGGGACAGGGATTTGATGGGTTAGTACCCCAACTTCCTCACCCCTAGGGTATCGTAACTCTGAGATGTATTATTGATCACTGCCTAGAATTCCACAACTATTAGATTAAGTGCTGGTTTCCCATAGCGGTCACTTGCCTGTTAAGATTACTTTCCTTACTGTCTTTCTTCATTCCACATCTCCCTCACTTATTCCTCTACTGGTGCTTCCTTAGATCATCTCCCAAACACAGTATTTGCACTTGAATTTTACCCCATTTTGGTGGATCCATACTGCAGGATTACCACCACCATACTGAGCGACACCATAGCTTAATGATTCCATCCAGCAAGTCATTCTGAGTAGTAGATTTCCCATCAGTCTGGCCCTTATATGATCATTCTTTCGCCCCACCCCCCTCTTTTTCTTCTCTTTTATAATACATCACTCCTGTTCTGGAGGGCAGTCGTGGATTATTGAATAGATTTGAAAGGAGCTGCAGCTTGATCTTTCCCTCCTATTGCATTTCCCAAAAGTTGGGAAACTTGTGTTGATCTGACAGGGTAATTGGGGCATTTGATGTTGATAAGACAATGTCTTGCTCACATGTGAAGAGGCCATTGCGTTTGCTGCTACGATGTGGACATTTATATTTGCTCCAGTGTCATGTCTAATTTGCTTTTAGAGCAAATTAGAGGTTGCTTTTAAGAGTATAGAAACCTCGGGCACCTGGGTGGCTCAGTGGGTTAAGCCTCTGCCTTCAGCTCAGGTCATGACCTCAGGGTCCTGGGATCAAGCCCCGCATCGGGCTCTCTGCTCAGCAGGGAGCCTGCTTCCTCCTCTCTCTCTCTCTCTGCCTGCCTCTCTGCCTACTTGTGATCTCTCTGTCAAATAAATAAATAAAATCTTAAAAAAAAAAAAAAAGAATATAGAAACCTTCCTGGGTAGAAAGCACGGGGTCGTGATTTCTGAAAACTGGTCTGCCCGCAATACAGCACATGTGTGCACAGATACGCACACTCACAGAGTAATCTGCTGATAACAACTTAGGAATTTAAATATTTTTGGCAATTTTTATAGAGTTATTTTCAGTGGTTGTATACACTTGATCTTGATTGCATATATGGTTTGACGCAATACG
This sequence comes from Neogale vison, assembly GCF_020171115.1. Classification (NCBI taxonomy): domain Eukaryota; kingdom Metazoa; phylum Chordata; class Mammalia; order Carnivora; family Mustelidae; genus Neogale; species Neogale vison. The sequence continues at coordinate 21,163,159 of NC_058104.1, forward strand.
CCAAAGGCATATTTTTATAGATGTCTGAATTAAACATAGGATGCTTTTCAAGATAGCAGAGTTAATGTTTAAGTGGTTTTGATTAACCTGGTTTTGCTTATTTGCACCTAAATATTCCAAAGCAGAGCCATCTCCCTTTGCATAAAGTGATTTGGGAGCACAGCCCTAGGAAACATAATTTTCTAAATAGCCAAGAGCTTCATGCCCAGAATATTTCCCCAAAGATGCCTCAAACTAAAGATTTGAGGTTTAGCCATTTCCACACACCACCACCCCCCACCTCAGGTAGTGCAGATTGGGAAATCGGTACCTAACTATATAGACATCCAGTGATTAAGGTCGACAGAAACCAGAGCCAGGAAGATGATGTTTGGTGGGGGAAGGGGAGGGACGGTATCGTGAACCAGTGAGCGGGACTCGGCTCGGAATTTGGAAACCCTTAGTGTGCACAGTTTGCCCAGAAAGGCATGCTGTCGATTTTTTCCTCGGGCAACATTTTCCATTAAGGAAAATGAATTCCTGATAAACAGGATGGCCCTTCATCAGCACATCTTTTTGCCAAGAGTGATAAATGCGAATCTCATCTGGTTTAATATATCATCGGTTCTTTACAAGCAAAGCTAAAGCTTCCATCTTGAGAAGTGTTCATTCTTTGGAGTCATAGATTATGTTATTATAAAACCTTGCATTGAGCATCTACTATATACCAGGAAAATAGGTATCTTCTCTTTAAGGCAAAATAAGTATAGCTATCTTGTCTTAAAGGAAAACATCTTGCCTTTAAGAGCTATGCAGTCTGCTAGGTGTGAAAGGTAGACAGATGTAGGTAATGATGCAAGGTAGAAGAAAATGCCATTTGGTAGATAGGAAATGAGATATCATGAGGGCTTAGTCCCTCCTAGCTACAGGTACTGCAACAGGTCTCTTAAAAAGGAGATTTTTCTCCCTCAACTTTGTAATCTTGTCAGAGCTCTCCAGATCTCAATACCCAAAAGGCTAATGTATTTTTCAATTTAAAAACTACTTAAGCATCTCAATATACCTAAATCCATACACATAATCTCTCCCCTTCACGCACACCCATTAGTCTGGTCTTCCTTGCTTGTGCCTTCTCTTTGTAACAGCTCCCAATTCATGTGCTGGGGCCAGAAGGGTGTTACCTGTGACTCCTGCACCTTCTCCTTCTTCACCTCCAAATTTGAGATCTGTCATATCTCTCAAATCTGTCAATTCCTCTTCAAATCCATTCTCGCACATACAGTTGAGGCCACCGTGATCTCTGTTTGTGATTACCCTGAGAACTTTCCAAAATTTTACTTGTTTTCCTGTCTTGTTTCCTTTCACGGTGGACACATATCCTGGGTTGCCTGAAACAGTCACAGTTCAACTGTTGTCTTTGTGCAATTATGAATAACACTTACATTCTTTCCAATAAAGTCTGGTTTGGACAATAAATTGTAATTACTCAATATTCCATTCACTCTTCTGGGCCAGGATGACCTTTCAAGGCATAGTTAATGCCCCTCATAATTTTTATTTTGTCACCATGCTTATTACCTTCATTACACTTACCCACAATCTGTGATTACCTAGTTTATTTACTTCGTACTTCTTTATGGTCTCCCTCTTCTACCTTCCCACTTCCTTTATATTAAAATCCACTAGAGCTGGGACAATTTTCATCTTGTTCGTTGCCCTGTTCTCTAATGCCTATAACCACAGAAGAACTAAATAAATGTCTGAAAATACTACATGAATATTACTTTTTTTTTTTTAAGCACACTGAAAGGAAACAGCATAGGCACCAATGGCACAACTTGACCCAACTGATAACCTACATCCTAGAGAGCTGCTCTAGATCTAGATATCAGAATGGATCAGGGGAGTCTTTACTTTTGGCCATAGAACAAGTTTTTTTTCCATAAACAACTTTACAACTGGCAAAATGTATGAAACACAATTTTCATACATTGGGCACTAGCAAGCATAGAGTTATGATCCTTGAGAGAATGAGAGGTGTGTGAAATGAAAGTGACGCTTCACCCAGCTCTGTGCCTGGGGGAAAAGCCTCACCCGTAGCTGCAAGGAAGTGGAGCCCAAGTGGACAGCAGAAGTTTCGTTGAACTGAAGAGGCAGAGTATAAGAGTTGGGGAAGGTAAGGGGGCTGGAATTTGTGGAGCAGGGCACTGGAGAGGGCATTTGGTTTTTGTTTTTGTTTTAAAGATTTTATTTATTTATTTGACAGACAGAGATCACAAGTAGACAGAGAAGCAGGCAGAGAAGCAGGCAGAGAGAGAGGAAAAAGCAGGCTCCCTGCTGAGCAGAGAACCCGATATGGGGCTCGATCCCAGGACTCTGGGATCATGACCTGAACCAAAGGCAGAGGCTTTAACCCACTGAGCCACCCAGGCACCCTGGAGAGGGCTTTTATTATCTGGCCCTTTTTAGAAGATGTGAGCCATTCCCTACACCACAGTAAAGCCCATGCTTTAGGACTATGGATAAATCCAAAGTAGACTTGCTATAACCAAGCACAGAAGTTAGCCTGATAGGGTTAATAGCATGTATCAGTTATTTATGTGCTTGTAGAATCAGTTATTTAAGTGCTTGTAGAATAAAAGCCAACTGTCATTTAAGGGAAGAAAACGTAACTCAGAACCACTAAAATCTATCAATTAAATCCCCATCATAAAACAAACCAAAAAATGTTAGACATGTATAAAAGGAAAAAAATGTGAACAGTCATCCAGGGCAGGGATTGGTTAACTACAGCCCGTGGAACAACCACCTTCTTTTGTAAATCAAGTTTCTTTGGAATACAACTATTCTTTCGATTTACATATGGCAAGGGCTACTTTTCTGTGGCAATGGCAGAGCTGAGTAGTTTAGGAAAGACCAAATAGCCCATAAAAACTAAAATATTTATTTTCTGGCCCTTTAAGAAAATGTGTTGGTCACTAATTAGAAGAAAAAAATATAGTCACTTGAAAGAGACTACCAAGTGAATCAAATGTTAGAATTTATGGACAAGTTGTTTTGAAAATAACTATTATTACTGTTGAAGAATTTAAAGAAAAAGGTAGATACAATAAACTCATAGATGGGAAATCTTAGTAGTGAAAGGAAAACTTTAAACAATAACTAAATTGAGATTCTAGAAGTGAGACACATATTACCTCAAGTGTAAACAGAAGTTTGTGAAATGCTAAGTAAAGAAATAGGTAAACTTGACAAAAGAACAAAAAAGTGGAACTAAGAGAGAAGAAAAAAGTATATATTGGAAAAAGAATTAAACAAAGCCTCTGAGATATGTAGGAAATATTGAACATTTAAATATGTATAATTGGTGTTTGAAATGGAGAGGAGACACAGAAAATGAGACAGAAAAATACCTGAAGAAGTAACATCCAAAAAATTGCCAAATTTGGTGAAAACATCAACCCAGAATCCTGAGAGTATATGAAAAAATGAACGGTCTAACTACAAACAAATCTCATGCCCAGGGGCATTATAAAGAAACCACTCAAAACCAAGAACACACAGGGGGCATCTGCTTTTGGAAAGAAAATCTCTCTTTGTCTATTGTACAACATCTCCTCTCTGGATCTGGGTCTAGGTGACGAAGACTCACAAAGTCATGCCCCAGGGAAACATTGTACAAACTTCTGCAATTGGAAATGAGGAGAGTAAGGAGGGGCAGAAAGACTCACTGACAGCAGCATCAAGGGGAAGTCAACATGTTAAAGAAAAAGAGAAAAAAGGCAAAGGGACTCACGAACATGTAGAGGGAGCTTATGGCAAGTTGTGGTAGTCAGGATGTAGTTCCTACATTCCTGGAAGCAGATCAATAACAGGGCTGCAACTCTGGGCTTGATCTCACCACAGACAGAGTTGTTCTGCTGGGTAAGTAGTGACACTGCATTTAAAGGGACTAGTGGTTGGGATTGGCTATATAGTGGGAACGGTTTCTAACATAACCTCTCTCCTGGACGTACCAAGAGTAAATGTGCTTCACTGCTTGGTGATGACCAAAATCTTTAAACGCTGACAGTTACTAATTTTAGTTCACACTTTCTTACAGAGCACTGACAGGTTGCCAATGAGAACGCTGGTAAAGGGTTATGTGTGGAAAACCTTTGGCAGTTATGTTGCTTTGGGACAATTCTTTAGTATGCATAATGATTTCAAAAAATAGAGTAATTGCCAATATTTAGAAATCTGAATGTTTCATACAAATATCCTAATTTGTGACTTCTCTTTAAAAGACCAAAAATGGAGGAGCATCTGGGTGGCTCAGTCGGTTAGGCATCTGCCTTTGGCTCAGGTCATGATCCCAGGGTTCTGGGAGCAAGCCTCCCATTGGGGGTTTCTGCTCAGCGGGGAGCCTGCTTCTCCTTCTCCCTCTGCCTGCAGGTCTGCCTACTTGTGCTAGCAAATAAATAAATAAATTCTTGGGGTGCCTGCGTGGCTCAGTGGGTTAAGCCTCTGCCTTCAGCTCAGGTCATGATCTCAGGGTCCTGGGATCGAGCCCCTCATCGGGCTCTCTGCTCAGCAGGGAGCCTGCTTCCTCCTCTCTCTCTCTCTGCCTGCCTCTCTACCTACTTGTGATCTCTGTCTGTCAAATAAATAAATAAAATCTTTTAAAATAAATAAATAAATAAATAAATTCTCATTAAAAAAAGACCAAAAATTTCTTTTAAAAACAAAAATCTAAGAAATTTGGGGCTTATATTCCTACATGGAAACAAAAGAAAGTAAATGTTGGGGCATCTGGGTAGCTCAGACAGTGGACCATGTGACTCTTGATCTCGGGGTGTGAGTTCAAGCCTCATGCTGGGTGTAGTAAAAAATAAAATCTTTAAAAAATAAAATAAAATCTTAAAAAATGAATAACTTGCTTATCTAGATGATGTTCATACTATAGTTTTGCCAGTTGCTATTTATTTTCACATTGTGCTGTTTTCTTCTTTTTTCTTGATCAATAGCTAAGGGAAAAGAAAAACAAATTGCTTTTACTCAACTCTTTGTTTAAAATGGAAAGACCAGGAAGAGTCAGGGCCATGCAAGAATAAATAATATGTAGTATACCAAATTTCTTTGTGGAAATGTAGAATATTTTCATATGTTTCATATGCAAAACCTATGTCACATACTCCTCCAGCCCCACTGAAATGCATCAGCTATGTGACCCCCTGCAAATATTTGAATTTCTTCAAATGCTTGCAGTAGAAGTAACAGCCCAGAGAAGAAATAAACAGTTCTAAACGCCACTTTCTCATTGCCAACCAGGATAATCACTTGTAACAGTTTATACAGACGATGGGTTCACCGCTTTGAATTCCCATTCCCGTGTCCTAGTCGGCGTGCCCACCTGCATAGCTCTTGTGAGCCCTGGGGATGATGACATAGTTTCCTGCACAGCTTTGGTAGTGTCACGTCTCTTGAGACCAGAGAACAGGCTGCTGGTTGTTGCCTTAAACGCTTACATTCTAGCAATTTTCAAACACTGCATTTCTAGAGCAGTTTGGGAGTGTGCACTGCTAGTAGGCGTGGGTGGGAGGGGTGAGCCACTCATCCCTCTGATTTCATGGAACAGGGCCATTCAGTGGATAAGACCCCAGAGGTTTTCCTCGCACAGACTTCTCCTGATGCACCTATAATTTTCTGCCCAGAAATCTCTCCAATGCCTGTGGAGTTTTAGCTCTGGGGAAATGATCCCTCCGAGCTAGCTGCATTGTGGCAGCACACATAGCGCGTTAGTGAGGCTCGTCCTCGTTCACGCCGCCCAGAAGGGGAAGTCTTGGCGTTGGAGGGCAAGGTACTGTCAGCTCAGTAGCGTCAAAACATATGGCTGATCCCTGTGTTTAACTGACCGAAGTAAATGCTGTTTTGCGAAACACAATGAGTTTTACATGATGAATTTTCTTAAGGAAGCCGAATGAGAATTTTAGGTTCATGTAGGCAGCAAAGCCCCGGTGCATTTGTTAGCATCGAGGGTGCATGATCTCAAAGATTAACTAATCTGTGAATAACTGTGCCATTTGTAACATCATAAACACCAACTAATGGGGAGATGGTGCAGTGGAATGCAAATATTTGCAACCTATCATTATATTAGTACAAGATCAAATTTGCGACTAAGTTCCTCAGCAAATATTCAGTATCGTGTTTGTGTCTTCTTGTTATAATTCGTATGGTATTAGTAGCATCTTACCATATTAGTGGCGTTAAGATGCTTTTAAAATTATATCTCTTGGGTGGATGGAAATGGAATGTTCTGAGGTTGTGCGAGTATTAGTCATATTAAACTTGCCCTGTTAGCAGCTTTTCCTTGAACTGATACTCAAATGAGGTTTTAATATAAACAAAATGTACTTTTGAAATGCGCTTTCAGCTACAACCAATTTCTCCCAGTCCATTAGCCACTTTGCGTCCCTTTTACGAAACTTGAGATTCTGCTTTTATTGAGGAGCTGAAGTCTTTCCTTAACTCATTAAGTCAAGTCGTGAGAAAGTGAATGCAAGGTCTGTAGTGTTTTCTGGCTTACTCTGGGTCCCATGGCGGTGGCATTCCCTCCACCCACCCTAATGCAGGCAGGCATCTTTGAGATTTCCCTGCCAGTACCTTCCCGTACCATTCGACACGCCTTCCCTTTGCCTTGTGGGAGGTTGGTAACTCTGCTGTTCCTGCTTTTCCATCTTCACAGTCTTGGGATTTCAACAACCAGAGATTCCTTGCAGAAGAAGGGGGAAGAACTACTGAACTATCAAAGCCCCTGACGTCCACTAGACTGGGATTTACGGTGTCCATGAGTCTGTCCAGGAATCACCTTAGGAGATGACCTGACCCAGGCATGGCTTGGCTCTGTGAAATGGCTTTCTCTCCTGTTCGTAACCGACTACATGGACATTCTTATTCAAGGAGCCTCAGAACCCCAGAAAGAGCTAGTGTGTTTGTTTCCTAGGGCCGCCTTAACGAAGTACCTAAAATGTATCACTTAAAACAACAGATACTTGTCCTCTCCCATTTTTGGAGCCAGAAGTCTGAAGTCAAAGTGTCTATAGGACCTTGTTCTCTCTGGCAGCCATAGGGGGAGAATCTTCCCTCGCCTCTTCTAGTTTCTGGGGTATGCCCCCAATTTGGGGTGTTCCTTGGCTTGTAGATGTAACACTCCAGTCAGATGGCCGTCTTCTCTCTGGATTTTTTCACATTGTTTTCCCTCTGTATGTCTGTTTCTGTGTCCACATTTCCCCTTTTTATGAGGACACCAGTCATATTGGCTTAGGGTGGACCCTACTAACTCCATTTTAACTTGATTACGTCTGTAAACACTTCATTTCCCAATAAGGTCACACTCAGAGGTGCTGGGCATAGGACTTTGGTGCATCTTCTTGGGAGACACAGTTCACCCCTTCATAGTTGGAGATTTCCATTCTTGTACGAGATGCCACAGGGTTCCTCAGCCGCAGTAACGGGAGCCCTGCACGGTCCTCTACTTCGTTTTCATTGGTCTTCGGGGAACATGAGCATTTGCTGGGGAACCCAGCCCTCTGGGTACCAGAAAGCTTCCAGGTCCCTTTCTGGGACCACAGCATGGAGAGGGCATGGAGTGATCATAATTCTGAACCATAACATTGTTTACTTTGTTGATAGCCAGTCCATATAGATGTTGAGAAAGGAGCAAGGAGAAATAAGGGATAGAGATGGGTAGGAATTGCGTTATTTGTTTATATGTCCAACATATGTTCACTAAGGGTCCATAATATGTCAGACACTAGAAACAGAGAATTATTAAGACGGCATCCTTGTATTCAAGGAGCACACAGGCTAGTGGGGTGTTATTTTGTCCGCTTTAATGTAAAAATTAGAATAGTAATGATTTTTGTGTTAACATTAACTAATGCATTTTGCAGAGGCTTACAGCCTGCTGTGTGGCAGACTCATGATCTCATATTCGGTATCTTATTAAGTCTCCCCACAATTCCATGATTTGGGGACTGTCTCCCCCATTTTGTCCCCAATGTCCAGCTAAGTTCCCTAAATAAACCCAAGATTGTACCAACGTGAAGGGCCAGATGTGGGATTCGAGTCAGATTCACTGACTGCTCTCCCCATCTCTACACCAACCCCCGTGGAGCGGGGGCTGCCTGTGTTCACCGGCAAAAAGCCTGGTATCACCAGCCCACTCCTACTTCCGGCTCAGCCCTGATGGGGCCAGGCACACTGAGTGTTCTTCGGCTTCCCAAGGGAAGACCTGTGTGCGCTCCTAGAGGGAGCATGGGAGGCACTGGGTAGGCACAGTTAGAACAACACACACCCACGTCAGGCAGGAAGATCTGCGTGGGCAGATCTGATTTCCTACTTTGCACCCCCGCCTTTCATCATCCAGCACCAGCCCCAGGCACAGGAGATGCTCAGCAACTCAGAGTCCTTCCTTGTCAAAGTCAGGTTGTAAATTTTTGGAGAATATACAGGAGGTGTCACATCTGTTTCTCTCCCTCTGTAGAAAGAAAAATAAAATGCCACAGTGAATAAGGACCTCATAAAGGCTTTTGCATTATGACGGAGAGAGAACCAGGATGAGAGAGGAAAATAAACATGGTCCAGTTTGGCAGAAGGGAGACTTCTGGGGGGCTTGATATGTTCAGACTCTTGATCTGGGCGGTAGTTGTATGGAGGGCTGTGGGGTGTGTGTGTGTGAGGCTGTGCACTTAAGATTAACACACTTTATGGGATGGAGTTAGTGTTCTTTATGGTGGTTGGCAAGGGGCTCTGGGGATAGGGTGATGGGGAATTACTGTTTCATGGGTACAAAATTTCAGTTTGGCAAGATGAATAAGTTTTGTGGTTCAGACGGAGATGATGTTTGCTCAACAGTGTGAACGCACTTAACGCCACTAAACTGTACACTTAGGGTTGTTAAAGTACAAATTTTATGTTATGTATATTCTGCTCCAGTTAAAACAAACAGTGTTCTGTATCAGTGCACCAAAAAGTAAAGATGATATAATACATGTTCCATTTCCATTTCATTCTGGGGGCCACTAGAACGGTAGCATTGATCTCTGATCATTTCATGCAAGCTGGACAAGCAGCTGCAGAGGTCCTCGCTCCAATATCTCGGCAGCTTGTTGAACATGGGTATAAATAGATTATTCCCCGCCAATGCCTTGCCCATCTCCCTGTAGCTTCTTCTGATGCTCAAGTCCTCGTAATGAGTAACCGGTCTTTATCCCAGCAGAACTGCCTTTGCTATGATTTCAATGCCAGAGAAATGACTGTTTGTATTGAACAAATTTAACAGAGCTGTAGTCCCTAGGAAATGTGTGTTTTTCTCCTTCATGTTTGTTATAAAGTTTGCAGATCATTGTCTCTCTGGTTACTTAAGCTCGCCGGCCAACTCCGAGATTCCTCTGTGATTTGCTGTTTCAATGTCCTCTTACCCTGGTCCCTGTTCTCTGGGGACCTGTTCTCTCACTCACTCCTTGATCTTGTCCAGCTGCCTGTCAACATGTTGGAATTGGCCGCCACGTGAACCATTTGGGTTAGCATACGCTCATCACACCATGGGGTTCATCCCTCCCCTTCCCCACCCGCTCCAGCCCACCAGGCTTAGTGCAACCAACTCCTGACTGGCCTTCCCCCTCTCACTCGGTCCCAGGGCCACAGTCCATTGTCAGCAGCCAGGAGACATTGGTTTGAAGTCATTTTCTGTCTGAATTCCCTTGGTGGCTTCTCTTTGCTCTTGGCACCACACCCAGACTCTGCCCCAGGATGACTAAGGCTCAGCTCTATGCTGCTCCCCGCCTGGCCAGAGTCTTCGGCTCTAGCCACAGTGGCCCTATTCAGAGACAGAACGTGGATACATTTTCCACTCTTTTGCCACAGTTTGTATCCTAAACCTTGGCCAGTGTAACTTTGGCTGTTCCTCAGGGGGAAGGCAGAGGAGGATGTGCCTGGCTTTAGAGAAATTAATTTCCAGTGCTGGAAAAATAAAAGCTCTCATTCCTCACTAATTACGAGAACAGAAGTAGCAACAGTTTTTATAAGAAGGGCAATGCATATGCACTTATTAATTAATTTGTTCATTGATTCGGTGCATATTGAGCCCTTTACTGCACCCATGTTCTATATCTCCAGTGAGGAGTTAGGTAATTAAGTGATGGCTTTATTATTGTTCATATTTCCTAATAATTATATATGTTAAATATTTCACAGTAAATACATTTTAAAAATTGTACTGGTGATCTTGGGTTAATTAATGGGGATGATTTGAGTAATTACCTGCCTGGAGATTGTACAAATAGGACTGTCCTTACTGATTAACCTGTGTGTCATCATCTTTCTGCTGAGGTCAGTCTTTTTGGTGGCCTAAAATAGTCCTTGAGGGCACTAGAGTTTAGGATAATGTAGTAAGCATTACTGGAACTTCCACTGACGGGGAAGCATCTGCTTTTGCGTCTGTGGCCAGAGAGATCAGGCTTGGATATGGACAACCATGTGTTTTTAAGGGGAAGAAGAAATGATTGGATTCTTCCTAAGCTTTTGGTGTGTGGTGAATGGCGGGATGCTGAAGGTCCTTTCTGGAAGCCATCGCCTGGTGTACCAATGCTCTATGGATTTCGTGGAACATCGTCCTTGTGGTTGGATACTGTAGCTGTTACAACATTGAGAACTTCTAGCTCAGAATTGATCTACCTACTCAGGTCTTCCATTCTTGCAGAACATAGTGTCAAGCGAGGGCTCCGTAAAACCATATTAACTAAAGGTCCCAGCACTGATTACGTCTGGTTTCTCAAGTCATTTTTCACATTCAGTTTAGTGTTTAGTAGCTCAGGTTTTTAACGAAGAATTTCTTTCACAGAATGGAAAGTCCAGTGCTGATTGTGTTGTATCATCTACTGTGCCACAGCAGTGTTTGATCTCTCTAGCAGATTAGAAGCCACTTACATACACAGAGAGGTCACCAGCAGCTTAATCAGTGTTGGTTTTAGGCCATTGCTTTGCAATTGATCAATTTTGATGTCGAGCTGATAATTGATAACTGGATTGATTATTTAAAAATAATTCCTGTTGGAGCATGACAATGAGGAGCTTGAAATGTATCCACTGTGAAAGCGGCTCCTGGCCTACCAGCCAGGTTGCAAATGGGGGAAAATTGGTTTTGAATTGAATATCTGAGTGTGTTTACTTTGTTATTAAAATGATTTAAAATGGAAGTTTTGGGGGTGGCAGTAAATAGAAAATGTCAGTCTGCTCATTTCAAGGAACAAGGTTTGAGGAATTGATTGAATAATCAATTTGGTTATGAGCAGAATTTCAAACATAGAAATAATTTGCTGACACCCCCCGAGGGGGCAGCCCACTGAATGTTCCATTCTGTCTGTTTAACCTCTGGACTCCAGAGGAGAAGAATTGTAACACCTCCCAACCTTGATTTATGGGAAACAGCTGTCTCCTGCATGTGTCACCGTGATAAAATGTTTCACCATCTTGGGTGAATCTCATTCCTTGCGGAGGGGCCACATGTTCAAGCAGGTGGGAGCATGAATGGGTGCACGCTGAGAAGAGGGAGAGAAAACCTAATCAGGGGAATCCTCTATGCTATCAGGAGCTGAAGATTAAATGTAAGAAAAAAAAGAAATACAAACACCTCAAGAAATAATAGGTACCAATCTCTCGATTTGCTATAGGCTACCAAGTCTAGACTGTGTAACTACTTCTCTATGGCCAGACATATTTCCTGATTACCTTTCTCTGAACTTGTATGATAAATCAGTTCATTAACTAAGATAGGCAATAAATAACTTATTTCATTGTTTATTTTGAATCAGCCTAATTTTACGTCTAGTCTCCTATCCTATCTCCGTCAGGCAAAGTATTCACTCTCAACCGTCTCAGAGTCCTCCCTTTTCCTAGGCATGTGCAAGGGTCTGGGAAGTACAGGTGGCCCTACCAAGAAGGCACTGGGCACGGGTCATGGATCACCATTAGGTGTAGTGGTTACCACAGAGACACCAGCTATCCGATGCCCGTGGTTTCTTTTGCTTGGTGTTTTCTCAGTTATTTCGCTATCAATCTGAGCAGTGTGGCTCTGGAGTGAAGCTAGAAACCCCTGGCCCTTGTGTCCAGACTGCCTGGGAGCACTGTGCTTCCACCTTGTTCTCAAGATGTAGAGATGTCTGCTTCGTTCGCCAACTTTAGAGCTCCTGCTCCACACCCAGTTGTCTCTCCAAGGCAGTCTTCTCTCTCCTACTCACCTTTCAGGTCTCCTGCTCTGATACCTCCCATGGGCTTTTGATCCCAAGGTCATTCACATACCCACAAAACTTAGACAAGTGAGTGAATGAGGCAGAGCTGGTATCATACAATCAAGACCTGTGGGGACTGTGTGACCAGGAGGGCATAATTCAAGTTTAAAGATGATCAGATACAACCAAATAAAACACAATGTGGAAGGTCAAATGGGTCACTTAAATTATTACTTGACTTGGACTTAACTAATGGGAAGAAAAAACATATTACTTTTATGTCTTTGCATTGCCTTGTGCCGTGAAATGGAGTTGGGGTCAGTGATGGTGGAGGGATGATGGGGGGAAAAATATGGAAAGAAAAACATATGAAGACTTGAGCAAATTGTCCTGTTGTGTACACCTTCAAGAGGAAAAAGATAGTGTGAATTTGCATAGTCAACTTGAAGAGACTGATTGTTTCCTATAGCGGATTTCAGTAGAACCAGCCGTAGAAATTCGAGTTCCATGCAATGGCTAACTGACGTCAGTGCCCATGTGAGAAAGTGAGGGCGTTTTGGAGGTGATGATAGATATTTGCAAGTCGAGGTTCAAGGACTGGAGCCCACCAGGTCTCTGGAGCTTACTCACCCTAAGTGAAATGAGGTTTCTACCAATGTAGTAGGACAGAGAGGTGCCCTGTAACTCTCATTGTGGAAAATGAGCACAGAGTGAGTATAAAATATACACACACCATGATCTAGTCCTTCTCTCTCCTCCCTCCCTCTTTTTCGCTTTCTCCTATCTATCTATCTATCTATCTATCTATCTATATCTTTTCTCAATAATGTGCCAATCTCTTAATTCAGATTAGGGAACATTCAAGATAAAATAAGTATTAGATTTCATTGTAAACATTCTGTATAAAGTCCATATCTGAAATGGAGGGTGTGTGTCTGTGTGTGTGTGCGTGCACGCTTACATCCCAGATCAGATCAAGAGGCATTTACGAACTTAGATGCTTCCAAGGCCAGGCCCATAAGGAAAAACAGCAAACCCACTTGCCCAGTCAGTCACATCTGATCTCAAGGACACTTGGGAGCGGTGTCGATTGCAGAGAATGCATCACGAGCCCGTCGTCGTCTCTGTGAAAATGTCACTCTTACGTTGCTGGATCACATCTAATATTTCCCAAAAAACTGCACTCCCAGGTTTTCATTAGAAATCTGGTTTTTAAATATAGGCAAATATTTATGGCAAATGGGACCCTAAAAGATGTATTGATTCAACGAAATGCATCTTCAGGCTATTTGCTGTCTACAGATCTGAAACATCTGCATCACACACTCACCACCTCTGCATTCCAAGTACGTACAGAGATTGATACAGAGCAGGTGTTCAGTAGAATGTCTGTGGAATCAATAAATGAACACATGCATGTAAATATTTAAAGATATTCCCCCCCCCCCCAAGTTTTCCTATCAGGGACACGTTTCTGTCCTCCGTGCAAATCTAGAATTAGTGGAGATCATGCATAGAGGTGTTCTCCATCATCAAAAAGGAACATGTGCAGCAACCGGCTTCCCTATGGAAGATGGATCCCCTATTTTTCTTAACAAAGTGTGTCTAGTACTTCTCCTGAGTAGAGTGACCAACTCTTCTGGTTTGCCTGGGGCTGCCCTTTTTTAGCACTGAAAGATCGGTATCTCAGGAGGTCCCCTGTCAACCAGAACAGCTGCCCACTCTCCTGTCCATCCCGATGGAGATTTTACTAGTCGGTGGCTGTGTGGTTATTTTCTTGCCACTCGCAGGTAACCAGCTCCGGGGATCTCTCCGTCACTGTTGGTTTAATGGCATGGCTTGGCATTGCTTCTCCCCAAACTGCTTGGCCATTATACATCTTACTGCCACTACTTATGGGCTATTTTAACAGGTGCCTTGCCACCTGCCCGGTGCTACAGACAGTTCCACAATTTAGCTAATGCATTTTAATTATTTAGGTGACATTTTGCCTTGTGCAGTTTTAGAAATCAACCAGGGGCTCAGTTAGGCAGTTTCTCTTGTGTGATATGTAAATAGATAACCAGTGGTCAACTCTCAGAGTCCAGCAAGAGATCGTTTTTCCCCTTCTCCCCTAAAGTAGGAGATGTGTTTTAATATTAATTCCTCCTTTATCCATATATCAATAATTGAGCACTGCATCAATTAATATGCCGGGCAAATTGCATTCCCCATCCTCTCGCTCATGATGTATTTCAGTAATGGAGATAATTTTCAAGATAAAGTATACAATTTAAAATGGATTAAAAAGAACAACTAATAAAGGAGAATTGATTCAGGGAAGAAAAAAAAATTTGGATAATTTCAGGAAATCTTAACTGTGCATCCAAGCCTGTGGATTTTTGTAGGGAGAGCCTGTCGAAATGATCAAGTTTTATGCACACTGCAAAATTGCCCAGGTCTGCAATTGCAAAGGATCATGGAGAAGGAAGAAAACACACACACACACACACACACACACACCCCAAATCTGGTCTCCTAATGAGGGCATATGTATAATCTCCAAATCTCCATCTGTAGGTTAGGAAGGTTAGCAAGTCTTTTTGAGGCTTTCTATTTGCTGGGTTTAGTTGTGGGGTCTGGTTTTGTTATTCATTTGCTGAATTGGTACAGAAGCCTCAGTGCCCCCCCGCAACCATCCACCTCCCACCCCCCTGCCCCCAACCCCTTTCCTTCCCGACCCCGTGCACACCCGGGCTGCTGAGAGCCTGCAGGGGGAGGCAGTGGCGGCCCCAGCACCACGATGGACAGCGGCAGCTGCAGCGGGCGGCAGGCAGCCGGGGAGCCCGCAATGACACGGCCGGGTCGGTAGATGGCTGTAGACAAGTGTGCTGAGCCCTGTGGTATAAACAGCAATGAGTCTGGGGAGGCCTTGACCGGACTGGATGCTGCTTTTATCTGAAGTACATTTAAAGAGATAAAGGGGAAGCCGGTTGCTGCACATGTTCCTTTCACTGCGGCTGGAGCTTTACTTTGAGTTTCAAAAAAAAGAGAGAGAGAGAGAGAGAGAGAGAATTCTCAGATGCCGGCCTCCCAGAGTCACTGGCTCTGTGCAGACGCGCTTGCCTCCAGAGGACCGGCCGCCTTCCTGTAAATTCCACCAGTGGGGACTTCCGTGAACCTCCCACCGGCCGCCAGGAAATGGTGTAGTGCCCGCCTGGCCGCGATCACAGCGTCTCCTCTCTCACTCACACTCAAGTACCGCCAGGCTCTGTTCGCGACACCCGAGCTGGCTGCCTGGGGTGTCCGGATTCGCTCATTAAGCAGCCACACCAAGAATTTGTTACCTAAGCAGCCTTGACAGGAAAGAGAGGAAAGGCAAGAGTTAGGAAGGAAAAAGGGAGAGAGGGAGAGAGAGGGGGGGAGAGAGAGAGAGAGAGAGACTGAGAGAGAGGGAGAGAGAGAGAGAGGGAGAGAGAGAGGCAGCCTGAAGCAAGTCACATCACACAGTGCCACTGAAGGAATGCTGTCCTCATAAACTCATAAACAAGCACACCAAACCTTGTGTAAGGAAAGAAGAGGGGCTCTGAGGACTTGACAGGAAAAAGGCAAGATTTTCTACCCACTGGTTTCAGTTTTTCTTCCAGATACTCTTGGTGAAGTAAGGAGACTTCTGTTTGCTGACAGAGAGCCCTTGATTTCTCTTTCAAGATGATGATGTATTTGTGGGTAGGTAGTCTCTCTCTCTCTCTCTCTCTCTCCCTCTCTCTCTCTCCCTCTCTTTCTCCCCACCCCCCTCTCTTTTCTCTCTTTCTGTCTGATTAATAAATTGACTTCGGGGATAAAGATTGCAGCCCAGAGTAATCGCATTCTGTGTGAGGTGATTATACTGTGACAGAATCCTCTCCCAACGCTCCAGTACATGCGCTCGCATTTCCAGTGGGAGTTTAGGCAAGACCTGGTTCATTAGCATGAAGCTGCAATTTTATTTTCCGTTGCAAAAAGGAAACAACAAGAAAAAAAATGTGTGTGTGGGGGGGGAATGCATGGCTTTCTCTTTTCTTGAAACACTGCGATGGTGAATTCAGGGAGGGGGAAGAAAAAGAGAGAAAGAAAGAAAAGAAAGAAAAGGTCTGGAAAAGCCGGTGCAAGCATGAAGCAAATTCTGCATCACGTGTAGGTGTGTGGGATTTTATTTAATTACCAAGAACGAGCTGCTCTGAGTCGGAGCGGGTTTTGTTTTTTTGTTTGTTTGTTTTGTCCTGTTTTGTCTTGTTTTCTCTCACAAGTGACTACTTACCTGTCATTTCGGGGCCGAGTGTCGTAGATGAGTGCAGCGTGTTGTGTTTGCCTTAGCCAGGTGTGTGTTGCGATGTGTGTATTGTACAAGATTGTTTTTTTAAAAAGGTGGATTTCCCTGTATTTGTCTAGGCTTTCTGATAGGCTCCTTGTCACCATTTGTGTGTGTGTGTGTGTGTGCACGCACGTGCACGTGTGTATGTGTGTGTGTGTGTGTGTTTCAGGAGATGGCATTCACATACAAACATTGAAGTGGAAAACCAGTAGTTATAAATTACAATTTTTACTGTTGAAGCAATTTAGAAAAATAGCAACCTGGCACAGAAAAGCTCAGAAAAATTCCTTAATCATGTTTTGGGGACAAATACACGTCCTGGTTTAGTTTGGCCACCGAAGGACTGTGTGCTATTATCAGCAGAGGAACCAATCTCCTGTGCGCCACGGGTGTCCCCCTCCTCCATGGGAGGGAGGCATGTGCCACGTCAAACTCTATCTTTTCCATCAGCATCATCATCAGTGCTGGTTTCTGCTGTTCAGCATACTTAGAAAAACCCCTTTTTATTCTCCTCCTCCAATTACTTTTCTAGCTCAACTCAGATCCAAGAACTTGCCTTTGCTGGAAGAAGAAAGCCTCTCTGTCGACTTCTTTGTTAATCAAGTCGTTCTGTGACCTCTGCTGGTGTCTCAGCCTGCCTCCCCCTCAGTGAGCTTTGTGATTTCGACTTTTTTTTTTCTTTCCCCTCCCCTCTTCCCTCCTCTTTTCTTGTGGACATTTTCCTTTGTAGTGACTTTAGCTTCATTTCCACCTGGTTTATTTTGGCACAATGCAATACAATGGCTTCTGCCAGTTGGGGACAGACTGTCTCTATTATCATGTTGTTTTCATTTTAGGGCAAGTTTCCTCTTCAAACTTGCCTGTCCCAAAAGACGTGTTTACAAAACTACTGAATAGCACAGACTTAGCGTGAATGTAACAGAGATCGTTTTACCTAAAGACACCAGAATTCTCATACCATTTAATTGGGACGGCAGAGGCTGAAACGATTAAAATTTTGAATGTTTACAAAATGTTGATTTTTTTTTTAAGCACTAGGAAAATTTGTCACCTGAGATCATCATATCAGTTATTAAAGAAATTAGTATTCTGGTATTTCAGGAAAAGGAGTCTATTTTGGTTTTTGTTTTGTGGGTGGATTCTGGCTAGTTGTAAACAAATTTCTGTTCCACTGTGGTGAGTAATGGTTTGCTGGTCACACTTTTTCTCTGAGTTGCTAAGTGGTGGTGTTGATTCTATTTATTAAGTTTGGTGGCTCACACGCACATGTCTGCAGTCCCACGCAGGGGAAGAAGCATTGCCAGCCTGGGCCCTCTCCTAGGTCCTAAAATCTGGCTAACCGGATTCCTAGTAATTAGTCCATCTGTGACTTTTAAGACCTGAGCACCACCCCCCACCCCAAATTCCTGCTTTCCTCTTTTGCACCGATGCTTTTCTGTGCTACGTTCTTATTAACTGCATTTATCAAATTGAAAAATGTCTACTACCTTCCTGCCCTGTGCTCCAGTATTCTATTTCCATCTTTAATTCAGAATTTTTTGGTCTGCATTCAAAAAAATGGCAGAGACTTGAGATGGGAACAGCTGGATCCACGCTGCTTAAGGAGATACGAATTAGCGAGTTAGCATTAACGCTATGAGGTTTGGAGGGTTTTTCCTTCCTCCTCTTTCCTTCCTTTCTAATGCAGAGGCTCTGCCCTTGCCTCCTAGTCTGTAAATACAGATACTCTCAGTGTGTCTGATCGCTCTTAGAGCTTGTGTTGCTCGAGGAAAATGAGTCTCAGCTATACCCATGTATGAAAATATGAAAACAGCATTCGCTGCTCTGTCACGGATATCACAACGAAAATGAAGGAACCTGGAGACACAAGGGAAACAGATACCACGTCCGGTCTATTCCTGTCATTGTTCCCTAAATGTGTTAAGTAGTCTCTGAACATGCACCTGTGCTCAGAGAACACAATTTTGGCAAGTCTGTGCTCACTGGGATCAGAACCTTCTCCTTGGGAGCTGTGGGATCCAGTGGGGTAGAATCATCTTTCTTTTCCTCTATCCCCACTCAGTCACTTTTGTGTTTGGGGACTGTCTTCTCAGGATGTGAATGGAATGCTCCAGAAGAGCACTGACGGAAAGCTCAGCTTAGCTCCCCTGTGCCAGTGGGCTAATAACGATTGCAGTCATGACGCACTGAGGTCTAAAGCCCCTTCCAACATGTGTATAGCCTTTCCTTAAATTTCTTTAACAAGTTCTTTGCTATTAAAAAAAGGAATGAAGTTTGGTAGTTTTTGCTGTGCTCCGTTTCCCCAGCATGAAGGCAAGTTGGTGTAGGGGGAAAAGAAAGTTGGGTTCTCGGGCACCGTTAGGCTAAGTAAGCTCTGAGCAGTTCTGATTCACCAAACTTGGGGACCCTAGAAGAGGGAGACAGCTTTCCCTGGGGACTTCCAGAGAAAGCAGGGAGGTCACTTATACTGACAGCGGAATTTGTGCGGGGTTCCAGGCAACACATTCCCTGGAGTGAGATAACGCCTCTCGGCCAGTACAGCTCCCAGCCCCACTGTGCTAATTCACCTGCTCGGGGTTTAGTCTTTTTTGGGATTCAGAGAAGCTGTGTCTTCCCAGGGCTGGCAGAACAAGCTGCCGTTTGACGCTTGCTCATGGCCTTTGGAGATAAGGTCCCATCTACCCTAGCCCTCAGGTCCGGGGCCAAAAGGGCCCCAAATGAAATGCCACTGTGATGGGTATTTCGCTTTCAAATTTTGTTGTTTTACTTTTTCATCTTAAAATTGAGGACCCTTTCCATTTTATTATTTCTACTCATATTTTCTCGTTTATGTACCAAGAGCTCTTCCTGTGTTCTTTTTACTCGTAGTTAAAATACTGTCATTTTTATGTAAGCTTTCAGTCATTTTATCACATTTCATCATATGATTCTCCACATCCTTTTATAAACCGAGTTTTGTACATAGGTGTTTGATCTCAGAGAATCTTGGAGTGATGTTGAATAGGCAGGGGAGGGAACCAGGAACCCCAGTAGATGACACCCCTACTTTTGACAATGCAGCTCAATCACTAAAAAGGAAAAAAAAAAAAAAAGGAGCCAACAAAAATGCATCTGCAGGATCCTGGGAGTCTAGAATCCCCTACAGTGTGTTACCCATGGCAGGATCTCCACCAGCCGGAACATTCTTTTCTCAGACCGCTCTTAGCAAACTTTGGAAGTAGCTGAACTATCAGCCAGCCTCCCCCATTCCCCCCACCCTGTGCCGGGCATTTGGGGGAACCTCCTCTGAGCTGCCCACTCTCTTTCCTGAATGCCTAAAGCTTTTTCTGTACTTTGCTCCATATTCTAGCACCTGGTTACAAACCAGTTATAGAATGCTGGATTTATAAATTTTGTATAGACTCGAGTTTATGCATAAATTATAGATACAGACTCAGGTTGTTTTATGTTCTGGGGTCATCAAACCAATTTAATTTAAACCTCTTTAGGGCAGAACAACATCTTTCCCTCTTATTTTAACAATTTTTCTTGCTGCTTTATTTCCAACAAAGCATGTGCCCCTTGTAGTAAAAGCGGACAACAAGAAGAAAACAAATGGCACTAGTTCTTGTAGCACCGAAGATATCTACCTAAATATTAACGCTAATTTCTTGTGTTGTTCTAACACACACATCAGCACATGCGCATTTATTTTCCCAACTTGGAAGCAACATTGATTATAAGGACTATAATAGCATTGATTTATTAGGAGGACGTATGTGTGTGTGTGTGTGTGTGTGTGTGGCAGAAATGCCGTGACACCAACAGGCCATATCCTTGTAAAACACACCTTACGTTCAGGTACATTAACATGTGAAGAAGGGAAAAAGAAAGCCTCTGAGAGGGAATATTCCGTTTGAAAAAAACGAGATCACACTGTTGTAGAACTTACTGTTTTGTAACCTGCTTTCATCACTTACCATTTGGTGCCATTAGATATTTTCCACAGCAACATCGTTCATGTTTGCCTGGTTGGCGTGCCTGAGTATGGCTTCTCCACAGTTTAACCCATTCTTTAATTGCCGGTTGCTTCTGTTTGTATAAATCTTTCCCAGGACCTAGTATGGTGCTAATAGACACATGAAGCATTCGCTCGCTCAGTCTGTTGATTATTTATGAAGCCTTTATTGAGCACAGACTGTATGCTAGTCATTACGCCGCACCTTCGGGAATATACAGGGAAGCAGAGGCTCTGCTCAGAATTCGGAAGAGCCGGAAATGGCAGGTTGATGGTGGACATTAATCACCTGTTGCCTGCAGTTCGCGGATTTGCTAATTATCTGTTCCTGCCTCTGATACACGCTCTCCTTTGCCAAATCTAACTTTAGGATGGCCTCCTTTCTCGCTGTGATTCCTTAGCTCTGCTTCGGAGGCCTGAGTCTGCTGTTTTTCCCCGTATTTGTTGGCCCATCCATCGGATGGTTTCTTTTTGTGGGAACGGGTGCTAGAGATTTCTGGTGGCAACCAAAGAAAACATTTTTTTGTTGCTGTTGCTGTTGCTGTTGTGGGGAGAAAGGTTTCTGTGTTTTATCCCGATGCTGAGAATTTCTACGTTTTCTATGACTGGACTGCTTTGTAGCAAAATGCCTCAGGAATACAAAGATGATTCCTTTTCCCCCAAAGAATTCTGATCCAGAAATTTATTTCTATGGACCTGGCGAGTTTTTTCGGCACCTGTCGTGGCCACCATATGTCTTAGTGAGGGGCCCGGAAAAATGGACCCAGTCGACACTGATGGCTGTGATGAAGAATCCCATCCTTACCCATCTCTTATCTTTCTCGACTGTAATTTATACTGAAATCCCCTCCTTTGTCTCTGTGTCCCCAGGGGCAGCTCCGCTCTCGCAACACACTCCCATTCTCTCAAACACTTCAACCACCCACCATTCTCTTCCTCCCAGCCCGGCCCACCTCTTCTTCTTCGCTCCAGCAGAGGCACACCTGTGATGTTGGTACAAGATATTTTTAAACATTTGGCAAGAGCTGGTTTCCCAGCGTCTCTGTGTCCAAGGCACCCATTTGTTTAGATGCTCTTCAGATACAAGAAGGCCAGTAGGGATGAGGATCCCAACCTTCTGGGTGATGAGCGGGAAACTGGATGGACTGAAAGTTAATGAATGGGAGCTCGTTTATGACTTAGATCTTCTCTCCCTCTGGCTTAACCATTCATGGCCTCTACTCACTGCAGACTCTCTCTGGCAGAGGGAGTAATACGTTATTTTCCGCTTGAGCACCCAGAAGCCATTGATGTAAATTGATCGGTACTTTTTTTGTATTTTTCTGAAATTCTGTTTACATGCACATTCCTCTTTGTCTGCAAAGTGATTTGTATCATAAAGCCCCATCCATTTTTCTTTCCAATCTCATAATGACAC
This sequence comes from Neogale vison, assembly GCF_020171115.1. Taxonomy (NCBI): domain Eukaryota; kingdom Metazoa; phylum Chordata; class Mammalia; order Carnivora; family Mustelidae; genus Neogale; species Neogale vison. Next base: position 21,185,157 of record NC_058104.1, read on the forward strand.
TAAACTCATTGAATTCTTGTGTCTAAAGATTCTTGCAAAAATAATGGGTCGTCTATATAGGGCAGCAAAAACATGGCATTACATGGAAGGAAATAAAATAAAATGGGCCAATGCTTTCTCTCAGTAGGAAATTCTCAACCTAAAGGCTTACAGTCTTTCTGATATTGATCGATCAATCTATCTATCTATCTAAAAGCAAATCCTGATGTGTATTGACAGAAAAGGGTTATAGAGACTTTGTGTTTAATTTCTTTTTAAAAGATTTTATTTATTTATTTGACAGACAGAGATCACAAGTAGGCAGAGAGGCAGGCGGTGGCGGGGGCAGGCTCCCTGCTGAGCAGAGAGACTGATTTAGGACTTAATCCCAGGACCCTGAGACCACAGCCATAGCCAAACAGAGGCTTTAACCCACTGAGCCACCCAGGCGCCCCATGTGTTTAACTTTTAAACATAGTCACTGGCCAATTCTGCAGGTTCTTGAGCTCTAGCAGATGGTAACACACTGACTTAAGGTGAAGCAGCCCTTCTATTCTTCGTTTTACATTTGGAGCAGCGTTTCCTACCTGCACCCTCAGAAAACATCACAAACTTCCAGCCACATACTTGATCAAACGATGCAGGTTTGAACGACATAAGCAAATTAGTTTCTGTACAAACCTTGTGTCCCCATTCAGAGAAGAACAAATTGAAAAATTGATATTCAATACCAACAAGATAATTTCGGGAAGCAATAGAGCATTGTTTTGACAACTAAGGAACATGAAGCTTTTAGGACAAGTGGAGGAAGAACTGTAGATTGTGCTTTCCATTTATTGTCCGAAGACGGTCTTCGGTAGAAATGCAAGAAAACAATTGGGAGGGAGAGGGAGGTAGGTGTAGGAAGGAAGGGGAAGACCGGGGAACCGTTGGGAGAGATGTAATGCTCTTTCAAGTGGTGATGTGCGTTGGATGGCGGGTGTTTTTATTATTGGTGTATTTTTCCCATTCCAGTGTCTTTGCCAGTGAATTAGGTGGTATGGCTGAGATGGGAGGGGCCTTTGACAAGAGCAGAATACGAAAGGGGGAGGGCAGAAAGAGCTCTCTGCTTATATTTAAATAACTTGCTATGGATAATATATTGATTATTTGCTCTCTTCGGTTACCCAGAAGTTTTGCCCCGTCTCTCAATATCTAAAGAACAGACTTTGCTTTTCCAGTACATGAAAGGCAAATGTTCCTTGTGGAATAATCTTTTCACTGTTAAAGAGTGACCTGCAATTCCATCATTTGCAAATCTCTATTTTACTGGCAAAGTTCGTAATTTGTTCTAGCAAGAATGTTCTGTCTTAATGGGACCCATGACAAGATGAAAATTTGGCTACATTTTTTTCATCGATATGGAGTTACATGCTGTCTTACATTTGGCTGTTTCTTTCCTAATTCTCTGAATTACACTGCGAGTCTGTTCATGGAGGAAGTGTCTCAAGCCCTGTCTCTACTTCTCTGTACGTGGCTGTCCTGATAAACACTAGGTGGGAGCTCAAATAGGTTTATTGATAATGACGATGTTTACAAGATCATGGTGCATCACCAAGCAAATAGAAATTTGTTTTCTTTTCATTCATTTATTTGCTCAAAGATAATTAGAGAATTTCCAATGTGTCAGATACCATGTGCCCTGAGTGTTTGGGACAGAGGGAGTATGATATGGTTCTAGCCCTCATGGAACTGGTATATAGCTCAGCAGACAGATAAAATAGAACAAAACAGGGGCGCCTGGGTGGCTCAGTGGGTTAAAGCCTCTGCCTTCAGCTCAGGTCATGATCTTGGGGTCCTGGGATAGAGCCCTGCATGGGGCTTTCTGCTCAGCGGGGAGCCTGCTTACCCCCGCCTCATCCCCACTGCCTGCCTCTCTGCCTACTTGTGATCTCTGTCTGTCAAATAAATAAATAAAATCTTTAAAAAGAAAAAATAGAACAAAACAAAGCACAAGTGGTAACAAAGGAGCAACACCGGTAGATAAAGGGCTTTAGCTAAGACTCATGGTTGCCACGCTAAGCTGAGTTCAGAAGGGGCATATATGGGTTCACATATCTGAGAAGTCCGAAGATAGCTGTTTAAGGGCACGTGGATGTCAAATCATGTCACTGGGACTCAGACTTAGTTTCTCAGGTCTCTCTCCTGTGTGTTTTCCCCCACAAAGTGGCCAAGGTGGCCACTGGTGGCTTCCAGCTGACATCCACTTCCCATGATGGCAGCCCTGATAGATGGACCACATTCATGCAAAAAGTAAGGGGTTCTGAGAGAAGTACTGGGAGCAGTTCTGCGCCCCCGGGGTGGGTCACCTATCCACCCCCAACCGATTCCTGAGACTTCGTGTCCATGCCTGGGTAAAACAGTCACTATTCAGAATCTGAGGGTAGGCTCAGTTCCAAGAAAACATGAACTGAGAGGAAGGGAGAGGTGGGCTTCCCAGGAAATATTAAAGAGCTGTTACCAGAAGGAGAAATAAATGCTGGTTAGGTAAAAACAACAGATGCCCACTATACAAATAAATAAACATTAGAATCGCAGTTTGTATTGAGAGCTAAGACACAAACCCCAAGTGTGCTGGGGAGGGGTATTAGGAATGGTGACGTCAGGCAGGGTTTGTCCAAAAAGGGATTTTTCTCAGCTGGGACCTGGGGATTAGGAGGCTGTTAGCGGGGAGGAAACTGCTAGGTAGGGGTGGGCAAGATGGACACTGACTGCAAGGAAGTTCCAGAAGGCCAGTTTGGCTGAAGCTCAGGGTGCAAGGGAGTGTGGCCAGAGAGGGAGTTCTGAGGGCTACAGGAGTCAGATCATGCTGGGTTAGAGCTACGGTGCACTTCCTGTAATGTCAGAAACCCACACCTGCCGTGCCTTCTAGAATTAAAGCAAGGGGTAGGGGGAGTTACAGAGAGTTGTGGAGAATACAAGGAGAGTGACCTTCTTTTTTCTTTGAGAAGTGTTGAAGCACTGAGTAGTTGTTTTCTCCCAGGATCTTAAGCACCTCTCCTTCTGCTACAAATAACTGAATTCTACCCAATTTGACTTTGCTGCCACTCATAAAAGGCAAGCACACATATGTACTCCACCCACTGCTTCTCCGCATCCAAGCTCTGATCCCTGTTTTCAAAGAAACCTGATCCTCAGACATCTACAATGACTCCTTCACAGATGCTGAATCAGCAGGCTTCTCGTGCTTCTGTACCAAAAAACTCTGAGGGGGGAGGGGGTAGATAAAGAGAGACTCAAAAAAAAAAAAAGAGCAGTGTGTGGAACATTGCAACCCCAGGTCACCTGCAGAGCTGGGGAGAATGGGATGGGGACTCCTTGAATAAATCACAGGCTTTCCACAAGGTTCTTTCTGTCCAGCACCAAGCACCTCCAGCTGAGGATCAGAAACACAAAACTGTTTAATAATGGTGAGTGTTGTTAGGAATTTCGAGTGTCTTCAAGGGCATTTGACTTAAATGAGCTCAGTGATGGAGTATTCAAGTAAAGAGGGTGCTGTTAATGTGCTAAATTAAAAGGCTAATCAAAGAGGCAAATGCTACAAATGAGAACAGGAACACAATTAGTTAATGGGGGATTGAGAGGAAGAGGGGAGGGAGGTGTTTGGGGGGTTTTGTTGTAGTAGCTGTTATATCGTTTTTGTTTTGTTTTCATAGGTGCGATAGTTTCGGGTTTTCCCTGAAGCCCTCAATATTTTAAAGCAACAAAAGGGGCAGAGACTCTTCTGCCATTCTGTCATGTGTCACATTAAGCCGAAAACAGCCTACTTTACCTTTTTTTTTTTTTTTTCTTAAGATTTTATTTATTTATTTGACAGACAGAGATCACAAGTATGCAGAGAGGGAGGCAGGGGCAGGGGGGAAGCAGGTTCCCTGCTGTGCAGAGAGTCCAATGCGGGGCTCTCCAGGACCCTGAGATCATGACCCGAGCCAAAAGCAGAGCCTTAACCCACTGAGCCGCCCAGGCACCCCCCTACCTTACTTTCCTAAAGAAAGAGATTGTGCCTGCATACTCTCGAAGGTACTCCTACACATCACAATCTAGTATCGTATGCAGATAATTCAAAGTTTCTTGGTGTATTATAATTACTAAGCCATTGTAATCGTTAAGAGGATGGACTTTGTGGTAAATCATACTGTCGTTAAAATCAGGCCTCCCCATAGTACATACACATAAACCTCAGTTTCTCCGTCTTTCACACGGGGCCGATGCCAGCCCACGAGGGTGCCGTTCACTTGACGTTGAGCCGGATTGATGTGGCCCGTCCTGGTTGCCTTCTAGCCAGCAGCCTTTCCCATTAGTTGCTCCGTCCGAACGGTGGGTCAGTGCCCAAACCATCTTGCTTGCTAAATATTTTACGTGTCACTCTTGCCTAGCACTGGTTTTAAAAGGTTGTGGTCAAATCAAATGGTGCATCGCAAGAAGGGTCCTCAGAATCATACATAGCAGGTAGCAGGTGTTGGGGGAAAAGTTACCTCTGTCAGTAAAACAAGCCACAGCCCCTTCAAGGGTGAGTGAGGGTGTGCATCGTTGCAGGGGTGACACCCACCTGTCTGTCCACAGTGGGAAGTTGTCTAAAGAGCAGGCAGTTTAGGAGCCAGCCCCATATGGGCTCAAATTCATTTTGTACCAGCGCTGTGTGACCTCACTGTGTGACCTCAGACATTTTACCAAACCCACTTTAAAATGGAGGGTAATACTTGAAGAATCATGAGGATGAATTGACAGAATATTTTTTAGTGCTTAGCTTAGGGCTTTGCACTGAAATGTGAGACTTTAGGCTCCTCCCCTCCCCATGACTAAATAAAACTCATAAGCAGATGGGGGGCGGGGGGACAAGCTTCAGAGAGGGGTGAAGAGGAAAGAAAACAGAAGATGAAAGCAGATTTTAAATTTGCGCTTGGGAGCGCCTGGGTGGCTCAGTGATTTAAAGCCTCTGCCTTAGGCTCGGGTCATGATCCCAGGGTCCTGGGATTGAGCCCCACATCGGGCTGTCTGCTCAGCGGGGAGCCTGCTTCCCCCTCTCTCTCTGCCTGCCTCTCTGCCTACTTGTGATCTCTGTCTATCAAATAAATAAATAAAATCTTTAAAAATAAATAAATAAATTTGAGCTTGAAAGGAATGAATTAACTCGGGTCTTTGTATCTACATCCTGAAAAATGGGTAGAAGAAAATGCCCATGAGAAGTGTTCCCCTTTAAAAAAGAATTATGATTACTCTTATGAAAACAAAGTAGCTGGACATTATAAAATTGAAATATAAGTAAGAATATTAATCTCCCAAACCTTTCTCTCTCTACCGATAATATTTTGATATATTTCTGCATCTTTTAAGAGACCAATATACTCAATTTAAGGTCCTGTACATTTCTGTCAAACACTAGAGTCACACTAGAAATACAATTTCATACAAATTATTTTAGAAACAGTTTCTGGGATTACTAGATATCTTTTGAAAATAGGAGTTTTTAAAGTTGGTATCATTTTTTAGCATTTTGATATAATTTACTTACCCATTTCCTTATTGTTGGATTTTCTTTTTTTTTTTTTTTAACCATAGCCCATGATAAATATTAATGAAATGAACAGTAACAACTATAAAAATGTACCAAGTGGGCAAAGGAGGATAAACGGACGAATCAGATGGAAAAATCAAATGGCCATAAATATAGGACATTATGTTCATCCTCCCCAATGTCAAATAAATGTAAACTAAGACCATTTTTTTTTTTTCAAATCGAGAGACATTTTTTGAAGGATAATATACTCAGTGCTTGCCAGAGCTTGATAAGACTCATTCTCAGGCACTTTTAGTGGGGATCTAAGCTCCTGAATACTTTTATAGGTTAGCTTGCAGGTATCAAGTTTGTTGTTGTTGTTCTTGTTGTTTTTAAAGAGAAGAGCTTGTACTTTGTGACCCAGCCAAGGATTATTTCCCAAGGAACTCAGAGACACAGGGAAAAAAAATACATTATGTACAAGGATATGGGATACTAAGTTATTTAAATATACTAAGTATTTTCTCAAGCTTTCATTTGGAAGTTTCCATGCAGACATTTCTTGGCTTGTGTAGGACCCATTCCCATAGCTAGGAATTTATTCCTTCTGCACCAGCATGGCACAGAAAGAAACTAAGCCAGTGCCGTACCGGCTCTTCTTCAGGCTGGAGGAATTCATGATGCAGCCTTGAGATTGGAAAATGTACTGCTCATTGAATAAGATGGAATTCAGGAAAAAATTAATACTCATATGTAATGGCAAGAAATCGCTGAATTACATCCCAGAGCATTGATGATACCGATCATAGAATATAGCAGCGCACACCTAAGTGACATCAGAAGAATTTTAGATGCAAAAAGGAGGCTCAGAGAGGGAGATAGGACGCAGCCAAGTTTATATGATCAAAAGCATGTATAGAAGGAAAGTAAACTACATATCAGAAAGTGACACTCTTTTAAAAGATCATTAACAGCTATTAAGACAAAGATGAAAATTTACCATCAGGTTATTAGAAGATGCATTTTGTGAGGGCATGAGTTTAAGGCATGCAGAATAGGTATTCCATGTTTTGTGTATTTTTTAAATGTGTTTGCCACTGAAGACAAATGTGGAATTTGCTCCCAAGCCTGCTCCTCTCCCCAGCCCCTCTTAATGTTAGAACTTGGCTGATGGCCAGCGCAAGCAGCAAGCAGTGAGTTGCAGTTTCTGACTTCTAAATGAGAGCTGTTTGGCTCCGGTCTGTTCGCATCCTACGGCCAGGGATTGTATAGTTGGTGAATTGCACCAAGGCATGGCTGCAAGGGTGAAATCCAATCTTTGCTCCCCTTCGCCCCCTTTATCAAACCACATCCCATGGTCTGGAGCTGCACCCAGCCAGAGGCCAGGGTGCCATTTTCTTTGCACAAAGATGAGATAAGCTGTCAGTTCTTACACCTTCCAGCCTGCCCAGAGAAGGGGCCTTTTCCTAATTCACAACAAAACAGTGTAGGCAGGCAAACTCTTGCCAGAGTCTACTCTTTCTCTCATCAAGATGAAAAACACCCTCTCGTTCTTGGGCATCAGATACCAACTCAGCTGCTATTTGCAGGGGCTTTCCTCATGAAAATTCAAATTTGAGAAAGGAGATGAAAATGCCTACCTTGATTCTAACTTTGTAGAGGAACTCTGTTCTGAATATACCGTAGACTATTGGATTCCATTAGCCTCTACATGAAGAGGGATCTGATATTGAGCCTAAATCTTTCTGAAAGCCTTAGAATTGTCTTTAGTGAAGTGTTAAATAGTAGCCTTCAAGCATTCACTTTTTAGATGTCTTCACAGGATTTAAAGGAAGAATAAAACATGCCAGGATATTTATGAATCATGAGATTTAATAGAGACCAAAGTAGATCTTATTATTGATGTGCTTACTGCTTCATTAAATTCCCCTTAAGGTTCGCGGCATGGGTACGGATCATTTGCAATAATAATTATGCGGTGATCGATTGATTGGGTCTGACATTGCACTTGTCACCTTGAAATGCAAAATCCATCTATTTTCAACAGTGTGAGCATTTCTCGCTAATCTTACACACCAGCATGCAATAGTTTATTTTATGGAGAAAGTACAATTTATAAAGTTTGGAGGCTTAACATTAACCTTTTGCTAAAAACTGAAGTATCGCTTGTCATTTTACAGAGAAATGAAAATCATCCAACCAGCAATTTTTTTGAGATTAGAAAACACAGTCTAATTTCAAAAGAACTTTTCAAACCAAAAATGCATGTACTTCAATTGAGCGCTACAGTTATTGTGAACATCACAGTCAACTGAGCCTTCCCGCAGAGCATGGATGATACACTTGCAAGCTTGGGCCTAATTCTGCTTGTGACACACAAGCGCGCTCACACACACACACACACACCTGTCTACCTTTTATCTGTCTGCTATTCATTTATTTCTACACCTAACTCTCTAAGTAATTCTCTCTGTTCCTGAAAACAATAATGGAAAGTTCTGTTTCTGAAAAGCGTGGGTGCTTCCCAGCATTTCTGTACAAGATATTACTGTATGTTTTACCACTTGAAGATTCACACATTTCTTTCCAAGTTGTGACTTTTTTTTTTTTTAAATAGGGAATGGAAAACCAGTGACCTCATTCTCTTGCATTTTTATCAACTTTGATTTCCAGAACTTGAACTGTACTGAAGTGGTGACGTGGCCAGTCTCCAGGGAGTTTAGCAGCACGTCATCATGCGTGACGTTGCTTCTGGAGGGCCAGGCATGGGGTCTCGTGCTGGAGAAAACAACAAATGAAGCTGGTGTGACCCTTTATCCACATGGAACTTATGTTCCAACGAAGAAGTGGCCCATCTTCAGTCTTACTGAATTTAGACATTCAGCATAATAATTGGCATGAAAGATTCACAATATACTAATGAATTAAGAGATGATAAATTTAAAAAGAGAATATAAACTAAGGTCCCCTTTAAAACACATTAAAAATAATAATTATATGAAGGAAGGTGTGATTATTATCCCCATGATGCATGTTATGAATTTGAAGACTAGAGAGGTTAAAATTCCTAAAATTTGTGAGCTAATAAGTATCAGAGAGCCAGTATATGAACCCAGAAAGTCAGTCTGCAGAGGCCATGCTTCGCAGAGTTTATTTCTAGAAGTGTGTATACACACCAAAATGGTATGGCTGGTTGCTATTTTCTTCTTTTCACTTCCCTGCAGTTTTGAATTTTCCCTGTTATGTATAGGTGATACTTACATAATAAAAACAATTTAGAGAAATATGAATAAATAGAAAAAAATAAGCCTCATATAGGACACAAAACCAGCAAGCATCGTAGTATCAGAATTTGCAAAGAAAAACCTGCAAGGCACTGAACAATATTTCAGAAGTCTCTAGTTCTGTGACCTAAAATGAATTTCCCTCTAAGCCATGAGGAACTACCAGTTCCTAATGACACCATTTGCCAAAGCTCTTCACAAGTGTGAGAACTCTCAAGTAGCTGTTTCTGTTTGCTGACCCGAGTCTCTCCTTCAAACGGGCATGGACGCCTGGAGTCTGCAAGCCATTTGCTGGTTCAGACAACTTTGTCTCCCATTCCATAATAACAGCAAGAGTAAAAAACAGAATTTAACCTTTTTCTTCTGTTTTTCCACATATAGAATCTGAAGTCATCTGTTAAAGCAATCCCAAATGATGGCTGAATAATATATATACAAATTAAGTCTCAGTTAGATAATAAAAAACAACATTCATATATGGAATGCCAGGTGCTACGTTGAAGACTTCACATTATTAAACTTATCCCCATCGCCCCTCCCACCCCCTCCCACAGAACTGAGGGTATAACATGGTGCCCGTAGTTACTGTGATTTCTCATGGGGCAGAACCACTGTAATTTGCAAGCTTCTAAGTGAACTGGGCACCTAGCCTCATCCCCATCAGGAGATGCTGCCCTTCTGACTAAGATAGGCTGTTCTAAATCTGAGATTAGGAAAACTGTGTCAGGGTTATAGATGAGAAAAGTGATGTTTAGAAAAGTAAAATAACTCGCTCAAGGTCTGGTTTTCCATTAATTTTCAAAATTAATGTTAAGGTGGGAGGAAAATGTTGGGCTTCTGTAGTCAAGTCAGGACCTCTTTTTACCAGATTGCTAACTCCTTAGTGTGGCTCTTTCAATGAGGGCGCCCAAACACAAGTGGTTTTCGTGTTGGTTCCATGTGCGTGGCCAGTGGAGATAGGGACACTAAACCAAGGGACTCTAATGTGCACTTCCTTCAACGACTTACTCCGTCATTGGGTATTTCTCTGCCTTCTTGGAATCGTGGGTGGCCAAAGTAACCAACTCCTGTAGGCTTAAGCAAAATCATGTGAGGTTGGAGAATTTACTGACATACTAAACAGAAAGTTTTAAAAGGAAGGTGTCATGTGCAGTTGCGTCAAGAAACTCAGATAATATTCTTTAGACTATTATAGATTAGACGGTCTATAGATGTCTCTACAGATTAGATAGTGATCTATAGACAGATCTACCTAAAATATACACAGATGTAAACACAGATATGTGTATGTAGACATACATACATATATATATATATATATATTTATCTTTCCTTTTCTCAGCTGTTTTTTTTTTTTTAAGATTTTATTTATTTATGACAGAGAGATAAGGAGAGAGGGAACACAAGCAGGGGGAATGGGAGAGGGAGAAGCAGGCTCTCTGCTGAGCAGGGAGTCTGACTCAGGGCTCAATCCCAGGATCCCAGGATCATGACCCAGGTTCCTCAGCTCTGTTTTCTTTGATATAGGCTTCAGTCACAGACAAGCCCTTTTTCCTGGTAGCTACCAGCCGTTCCAAGCTTCTGGTCTTCTAGCTAAGTACCTCCAGTTGAAAGAGAGCATCTTTGCCTCCAGAGTCTTTTCAAGTTGAAGCAAGTTTCAGGACTGCCTTTTATTGGTCCAGCTTAGGGTATGTGCTCCTCCATTAGCTAATCACATTGGTCCAGCAGTAGTATAAGGCCACTGGACAGCTCTGGGTCTCCTGACTACCCATGGAGGCCAGAACTTTCATCTTTGCATCCATTTGATCTGAAAATGGGGAAGGTTGGGGCCTATTCAAGACAAGTGGAGGTGGGCAGTTAATGCTAGACAAGGAAAACTGTTATCCCGTGCCTTATGTTTGTCTTTGCTAGTGACAGCTCTCTGAAATGATTCTGCCTAGCAGGATTTCTAACTGCACAAATCTTTGGCATTTCTGGGACTGAGAGAAAGTCCTAAAATATTTACAGTTATTTAGTATCCCCCTGACGAGTTCCTCCATACTCCTTAAAAATCCTTTGCTACAGGTTTGTAACAGTACCATGAACTCTGAAGAGTTCATGTAGTTCATGTCTTGAGTCTAGTCTACCTGTGTGCTCCTTTGTGTTTTTAACTACCATATGCTGGTGGCTGTGTGTGTGTGTGTGTGTGTGTGTCCATCTTTACAGATAACTCTCTTATCCATACTGGATAGAGAATGGGTAGTTTTAGCTAATTATATAGTAAGGTTAGTTGAGAATTGGCAAATACGGGGATCAGATTGAAAGGTATGTTGCATTTCTCCACCTTTTGTTTTACATTTCTGGTGAAAAGACAAACAAAAGATCAGATACCCCGGGTGATTTTCAGTGATGAACCTGTCTTTGGAATCTCTTACAATTCAATAGTTCGTTGATCCAAGACTGCCCATTTGTCTTTTTGCTTAAATGTTTGGGTTTTCTATGTGCTTCAGGACTTTTTCTTTTGGAAATTCGTCTGTCTCAAGGCCCTGGAATAATAATCACTGTTTGGTTTCTGGTGCAATGATTTAATTTAGTTCAACAAACATTTATTGAAAGTCTATTAGGTGTAAGCCCTATGCTAGGCCCTGGAGATATGAATTCATAACATATAATCCCTGACCCCAGGAAGCCCCAAATTTATTAAGGTGAATTAGGTGGGGAGTGATCTGAGCAGATGCCCCCAAAGGTGTCTGATGAATGGCATTAAACAGATACACAGCAAATAAAATAGAAAACTAATGAATTAGTTAAACCTGTATTTCTTATGAGCAGGCACTCTTCTCGTCAGTGGGTATCTGAAAGTAAGGAGATGGACAAGATCATCTGTGGCATGAAGCTTGCTCTCTAGTCTAAGAGACAGACTGAAAACAGGCAAAGCAAATACATTAATGTGTGATGAAATTCTGTGGTAGCTGCTCTGAGGGACGTTAGTGGGATTTGAGATAGAGTTGTCAGGAGGGGCCTCTTAGAGAAGGGGATGTTTAAGCAGATTCTCAAAATGGATCCAGCTCTGCAAAACACCACTGTAAGAACATTCTGGGCAGGAGGAGAGGAAGTATGGAGTCTCCAAGGCTGAAAGAGATGGCTGGGTTCAAAGTTGGAGCAGCTGGAGGGTAGTAAGCAAGAGAGGGAGTGGCAGGTGATGAGGTCAGAGAGAAGGTGGGGCCCTCCCCCAGGGGCTGAAAGGGCAGGCTAATGCTTATATAGAAGTGTAGCCCATCCTGGGGATGATATTAGCTCAGAATGCACTGGGAAGGAGGCCACCCCAGGGTGAGAGCCTGACCACATCTAGAACTTCTTGATTATTGGTCCATTGTCCTTTTTCAGGATGGTTTATTTTTTTTAAAATCTTTATTTGAGGAATAATCAATACCTACTAAACAGCTAATACCTACTAAACAGCACGCATTTAAAGTGTACACTTTGGTAGGTGTTGAGGTCAGTGGTACGAGGAAGCATCCCCACCATCGGAGACCGAGCATCTCCTCTCTCAAGTGTCCCCCTGCCCCTCTGTCTCTCCCTCCCACCCTCCCCAAGGCAGCTGCTGATCTGCTTTCTGTTTCTATACATTAGTTTGCCTTTTCTAGCATTTTATATAAATGGAATCATGGAGTAGGCGGGGTTACTTTTTATAGCCGTTGAGCCTACACAGAATTCGAGTCTTCTAATCTTTTTCTCATATGTGTCCTTTGTGTCTGAAAAGGATCTTAAAAGTCATTTAACAATAACCTCTTTTTCTACAGTTGAGGTCTTAGAGTGTGTGTTTGCTTGACTCTGAAGAGTTGAGGGATTTTCCTGACTTACAAAGGCAGAGTTTGGCTCCCCTTTCCTTTTCTCAATTATTTATTCAGAATATGCTATTGACCTAGAAAAGACAAAGGGGGGAAGAAAATGACAAAAAAATTGGGGAAATGGGAACAGAGAGACATAGAGACAAATCAGGGAAAGATGCTGCATAATGCTTCTGGTCCCAGGAATAAGATGCAGGGATGACCAATCTTGAGCCAATTAGAATAAAATAAAATACGTCTCCCTACTCTTGTGGTCGACATAACTCAATCTCTGATGGTTCAGAATGGCCTTGGGGTCATCGTGACATCAACGCTGGAATCAGAAACGTGGCAGAAAGGGGTCGCTAGAGAACTCACATTCAGGGAGCAAGCATGCGGGTGTGCTAACGCTTGTGTTCACCATTCTCCCCAGTAACAATAAGGAGCTAACTTATTTATATTTTATTTATGTACAATTCATGCTTTGCTGCTTCCCAAAGAATTTGAAAGCACTCACAAGTTGTAGAGCATATAATGGATGACATTTAGATGTTACCCTATACAGAGGCCAGGTGTGAAATTTATCCATACATCCCTTTACCAAGCCTTTGTCAAGTATGCATTTATTAGGCCCTACAATCTCCAAGATATTTTTCTAGGTACTGGTATACCCAGTAGTGAACAAAATAATTACTGCAGTCTCTCTATTTGCCTGCACGTGTTTGTGTATTTGAGCTCGATTCCCTGGGATTTGTTAAATATGTTATGAATTGATTGTAAAACAAGAAAGCCAGTCCTATGCAGAGAAGGATATTAAATTAATACACCAGTTGGGCAACAGCCATTGCGATTAAAATTACCCATACTGTTTGATATTCTAATTGCACTAGTAGACATTTTCTTAGAGTTATACTTAACTGTGTGCACAAAGATGCATGTGCAACAAGCCCTGCTTGTTGATCCTAAATGCCTATCAAGGTAGAACTGGTTAGACAAGTCATGAGACTTACTTAGGATTGAATACCATGCGTTTATGAAAAGAAAGGTATTGACTCACCTGCACTGCCATTGAACAAACATACGCCCATACGTATGGTTATGGGCGTGGGGGAGGAGGAGCAGGAGGCATATAGCACGTGAGCTAGGCTTGCATTTGTCAACAGGGTGGAAGGGGGCTGTGTCTGTGCTATGTAACAACACAAGACAATTAACTTTAGAAAAGTTGTCATGGATCAGGGGAACCAGTATGGACAAAGGGTAATCTCTTTGAATTATTTTAAATATTTATGGTGTACACACATGGGATTTCAGTTTTGTTAAACTAGTTTTTTTTTTTTTTAAAGATTTTATTTATTTATTTTACAGAGAGAGATCACAAGTAGACAGAGAGGCAGGAAGAGAGAGAGAGGGAAACAGGCTCCCCGCTGAGCAGAGAGCCCGATGTGGGACTCGATCCCACGACCCTGAGATCATGACCTGAGCCAAAGGCAGTGGCTTAACCCACTGAGCCACCCAGGCACCCTTGTTAAACTAGTTTTGAAAGCAGATACATAGATAAAACGATAAGTAAAGGATATGTAAAGATTTTCTAATATCTAGCTTAGGGTGTCTTATAATGATTCTAGGCAGAAGTCCCCTCAGGTTTCTGTTCTGTCTCTCTTCCCCCTTTACCATGCCCTGACGCAAATAAACAAAAGGGGTAAGGGTATTCACCCACAACCACACCCTCTCATCATATTCCCCCTACTGCCCAGGAAATTAATGACCTGTTAACTGCTACTCAGACCCCAAAAGCAGTATGGAGCCTTGAAGGAAGGGAAAGCCCTCAGGTGGACACTTCCCACTTGGACAGTGATGCTTCTTTGGGTCACCAAGGAGGGGCATTGGTGAACCAGGTGTGGGACTGGGGGTCTCAGCTCAGAAGAAGAAGATCTCTGCGCCTGGGGGCTGGAGAAAGAGGATGAGAGAACTTCACGGTACCCAGCGATCCCAAGCTCAGACGTAGGACAAAAGATCCTAAGAAGAAAGCCTTTCAGGGACACAACGTCCTCCTCTATTTCATAACAGTGGTGGATTCAAGGAGCGAAGGGGCTCACGGCAGAGGAAAAAGGAATGATTCCAGACAAAAACAGAAATTGAAGTTAGCCTCTTAGGCAGTTTCATTCATTCATTCATGCATTTAACAAATAGGAATTGGTACTTTCTTTGGTACTGATGGTGCGCTCCATGCTGGCATGTGATGGGGGGGGGAGGTGGGGAGAGGACATTGCAACAAAGTTGCTGACTTCGATTTCATGCTAGGAAGAGAGTCAAGTGTCAGATAATCTCTCAGATGAATACACTGTTATAAATTTTGATGGGGATCATTGAAGAAGCTTGCAGAGGAGACAGAGGGGCTGATCCTATCACAAGAATAGAGGAATTCTTCTCCTGTTTATTTAGAAGTCTGCTACTATTAATGATTAATAACATCATCCCCACTTTATAGTCGAGGACGCTGCGGGACAGAGAGATGAAGCCAGCATAGGTAGAGCTAGGATTTGAACAAATGAACACAGGGCTCATGCTTAAAGAGAGTCTGCGTTGAGTCTGCGCTGGGGGTTGTTTTAATTGTAAAATCCACAGCCTTCATGGTTGATGGTAAACAGAGATCCATGCTCAAGTGAGCATGGATAGTGAGCAGAGATCTCTAAGCACAGGGATTAATTCAGTGGCTTTGGTGACATTTGGAGTGTTAATTTGGGACCGCAAGGACCCTAAACCATATCCACTGGCTATACTTAAATGAAGCAGAGCCCAGACAAACTGGAGACTGTTATTAACTGTCTAGATACAAGACTGTGATTATTTTTTTTATTTTATAAAAATAATGTGACAAAATGATAATGCCACAGGAGAAAAAATAGTGACTAAAAACTGAAATGTATGTCTGTATTTACTCAAACCCCCCAATTAGGGACTAAAACCTGAAATGTCTGTCTCTATTTAGTTGAACCCCCAAAGCCATAATAAGCTTGATAAAGGACGTGATGCTTTTTCCCAGGGCCACTGGCAATGAAAAATTAGGATTCTGAACCTTCGGTTGTGGCCGGACACCAAGGTATCCATATATCCCCTGAAATGTGGTGTTGAACCATCTTTCTGGGAGAAAGTCTTAATCCCTTCTTACTCTTGGAGAAGGATATGGTGCACCCCCTTCCCCGCCCCCCAAAAAAAAGGTTTAGAAAAACTGCTCTTCTCAAAAAGCCAAGGAACTCTGGTTCCCTATTTTGAGACATTTGGTAAATCTCATTTTCCTACAGATGTTGTTGGACATAAATTGATGATTTCAAGAAGCAAATAGAATATTCTGCAATGCTTGGTATTAAGGAGTTCAGTGTGATCAGATGGGGCTTTGTCAAGTTGAAGTATTTGAATTAACTCACACCGTAAAAGTGAAAGTGTAAAGCTTTGCTTTTCTTCCAAGCTAATCAATGAAGATTAATATTCTATGGGAACCTGATTTCACAGATGGAGCTGAGCTGCACTATTTTCCCTTCCATTTTTTCCTCATAGTAAATAAATCATTTTTATTATACTGTATGAATTTACTTAGCTCTTTTAATAGCCTTTGTAAGAATAATGCTTCCTTTGATTATATTACATTTTTAAATGTGTGCCATGTGTAATACAATTCTGCTGTTGGGGGGAGGGGGCAGTGAGAAGAGAAGACTTACTGAATATATCAGCCTTACCAGCTTATCCCCTGTGTTTTAAATCAGATGAAGAAATGTCTGGGTACCCTGGGAGTTTTAGGAGTAAATCACTAAGTGTTTGCTTCGATAAAAAGGGTTCATACCTGTGCCTTGTCTAAAACTTTTTCTATTGGGGAGGATTAGATTAATCTAAAAGGACTTGGTCTTTGTAAAACTGTTCTGGTTGTTATTTTGTACCTTTTTTATCTTGGAGGTGCTGGCAAATTAATTCAATTTTTTTTTCCCTTAAAGGAGGGAAATTTTGTAATTCCAGGGCTAACATCCACACTGTATAAATTGATCAAATTGAGAAGCTGCTGACTGGTTGACTTGGCATGTACTGCGAGCAGTCTCATTCACAATTAATAAACTGACTTCTCACCTTGAAAACTTGGAGGTTTAACCCTTGACAGACAGATACAGCAAGACCTAGTGCACTTGCACTTTGCATGAGACAAGAGGAGAGAGGGAGGCGGGAGCAGAGGAGAAAGAGGCAGGTAAGAAAGAAAGAAGGAAAGGCAGGAGGAGGGAGGGGAAGAGAGAGAGAAACAGAGACTCATAGAGAGATTTCATTAGAGACAAAAATATAGTATGATTTTATTCATCAGACCGAGTCTTAAATTATTAAAGTTCCTGATGAGAAGAAATCAGTCTCCCAAACTTGACTTATGCCTTTTTGTGCCATTTACCTTGTATAGAGTCAACAAACTAATCCTCTTACAGTGTTTTGTCCAAGTCACTCTCATGTTCAGAACTATTAATAAATAGCTCTGCACACACTATCATGGGATTAAAAATCAATACTTGTATCTTATAATTTAAGGTTTTAAATATGCAGTGTGTGTGTGTGTGTGTGCGCGCGCATACACACGCGCACATCTCAAAGTAATAAGCTCATGGAACCTTGGTCCTCTTTCTGCTTTTGTTAGTCATTCTGATTTGTTAGTCATTTGACAAAGATCAGCCATGCATTCTAGGCCTCAATTTTATTTTTGTCACAGGAGTAATAGCGGTAAAAGCAATAATAGTGACGACAGCAATGTAATGCTGCTTAAGTGATTTGAATAATGTTTCTTGGGGGTAGGAATCGAATCTGAGATCATATCTGCAGGTGCTTCCTCCCTCTCCGTGGCCACGGGCACTGTGGGCTGTTCCAACAGGAACACATGGGTGAATCAGACTCCTCTAACTCAACACAGAGCGGGCTATGCGAGCCCGTTGGAATGCACCATTAAATGCCTCTACTCATTCTGACACATGCCAGACCATTGTCAGTTCCAAATTGAGCTCTCTGGGGGGGATTTCAAGTCCTGATATTCTATAGGGTTGGTTTGAATGGAGATCCAAGAACACAGCTTCTTGTTTTTGGGGGTAAGAATAACATTCCATACTCCCTACCTCTTTTGGACTTTGGTGTCTGATTTTGTCAGAGTTAAGTGGGTAAGAATAACATTCCATACTCCCTACCTCTTTTGGACTTTGGTGTCTGATTTTGTCAGAGTTAAGTGGAAAGACTGGGATCCAATAGGTAAACACTACAGATGCTTACACAGCAAGCAGTAGGGGTCCCTTTTCTTCCATCACCCCCTGCCCTGCATTGTCCTCTTGCTGACAGTGTGTCATCAATACACTGTTTAGCTATGTATTAGCTACCTATTACTTTCCACCTAGGTATACATTAGGTCCCACCACATGGCATTGCTGATATTTGACCATTTAGACTTATAAAAACAACAATGTATTATGCTTCAACTGAATACACATCCATATTATAAACATAAAAATGCATATTATTTTAGCCCAGACATATATACTCTATAATGATTCAGTACCCTTCCACTCAATATGTTTTGGAGATCTTTGCATTTCAAAATGTGTAGATATATCTCATTCTTTTTAAGGCTACATAAACCCTTATGTTATAGATGTGTTCTCATTTATTTGAATATTTACTTCCTCATTAATGGATATTAAATCTCCCCCCACCCCCGCCAGTTTTCACAAGTTTCAGCAGTGCTGCATGACCAACTAAGAATGTACACCTCCGTGCATAGGTGAATTTTTTACAGAACATATGCCTAGAAGTAGACACCTCGAGCCTTTTAAAAAATCACCCATTCTGTCTTTTGCATGGTGAGTGCTTAGTAAATTTGTAATTATATGACCAATGATATATGTACAATGAGCTTTATGAGCAAAAAACTCTCACCTTCAATTTTGCAAAATGGTCTCTTGCCGCAGACTTGGGCCACCTTAAGAATAAAAAAAAAAAAAATGGAAAACATTTTGAGTTTTTATCTCTTAATTGTACCTAAGAGATGAGTTGGTCTTCTGGGGGAGAGACATTCTTCTGTGGTTGTTCAGAAAGTTGCAAGATACAAAATGCAATTAAGAAAGTGACATGTTTGCGTGCCTGTGAGCCTGCGCACATTTTGGACATTTTATGTCCAAGTCTGTATGAAAAATGTGAATCCTTGGGGGAGCTGCCATGTTGCTATTGAGGTCCGAGGTCATGTATCTAACAGTTCTAAACGTCTACCCCTGGGAAGCAAGTATATGCTCACTGTTCCCTTTAATAAAGGCACAGAAATGGACCATGCAGTCTGCAGCAAAGCATGAGTGAGTGCTCTTCATTTTAAGAAGCGCTCAAGCACTGTGAAAATTAGCACTGGAACACGGTTCCAAATGAAAGCGACACCATGGGCCTAATGAGAAACTGAACACCCTATATTCATCTCCCCTAGTCCGGGGTCTTTCTCTTCTGTCATTTGAGTGGTTCTGAAACGCCTTCCCCTTCCGGGTAGAGTCTCTTCAAGGCTGAGCGGCATCTCTCACTTCCTTCCCTTGCCTGGCTGAGAACGAGAGCCCCTCTGGCTTTTTCCTTTCCACTCTCCACTGCAAATTGGGGTTTAACCATGTGGGAAGCCCTGTTGCCTTTCTGTTTACGTGCCCATCTCGGTCCTTCTTTACCGCTGTCTTTTGCTTTTGGTGTGATGACTCTCCTGGTTTGCAGACAGCCAAAGCTGACTGATGAATGTACACTATTTGTGGGTTGGTTTGCTTTTGAGCAAATCAAACTTTGGGAAATTGTGTGGGTAGGGAAGGGTCACTTAGCAATGAAGCTAATGCTGTTAGGGGCTAGAGAAGGGGTCTGAGGTTGCAAATAGGATAAAGGCTTGAAAATTTTCTCTGAGCATTTGCTTAAAATCATGTGTTACATAATGTTCCTCAAATAATGGTCAAACAGATTACTTTCTTTTTAGTATTCAATCTCATGCCTTCCAGGGAGAAAAATGGTATGTCTTCTTTATGTTATTGATGAAAAAACTCCAGGTGAGTTCTGGGCATTCCCATG
The DNA here is from genome assembly GCF_020171115.1 of Neogale vison. Taxonomy (NCBI): domain Eukaryota; kingdom Metazoa; phylum Chordata; class Mammalia; order Carnivora; family Mustelidae; genus Neogale; species Neogale vison. The sequence goes on from NC_058104.1 coordinate 21,204,854, forward strand.
TTGGCGGAGTTTTGGAATGGCCACCAATCCTTCATGGTAAAATACCTTTTATGAGCACTTGTTGTGTACCAGCGATGTTGATAGATATTAGGTATATGCTAGTGGATAAAAAGCACAAAAGCTCTACCTGAGCTCATGAAGCTTACAAGCTGATGCTGTTGGCTTTGTTGTCTACTGCTACCTAACATATGACACCACGGCTTAGTGATCAGAAACAATACACTCTTATTATTTCACAGTTTCTGTGGGTCAGGAATCTGGTATAGTTTTGGTAGGTATTGGTTGGGCCAGAACTACGTCAGGGCTTTACAAGAGGGGGATCTGCTTCTTAGCTCTTGTTGGTGGGTCTCAGAAGGTCTGCCTCAATGACATGGATCTATCTAGAAGACTGCCTCATGACAAGGTTCCTGGATCCCCCAGAGTGGGCAATTCATGGGACAGTGAGAAAAGACACCAGAATGGAAAACACGGGCGTTTTATTACCTCATCGTGGACATGGCATCCCATCAGTTCCGCTTTACTTTAGTTGTTGTAAATGAGTTCATTAATCTAGCTCACCCTCAAGGAGAGGGAGTCACACAAGGATAGGATCATTGGGGACCATCTCAGATGCTTCCTACTGCATTTATTACATGCCTGCTGGGAAGCACTGCAAAAAGCATGAAACAGCAGCAATGGTGATAATGGCCAGTGACATTTTTTGAGGACTTAATATCATAACAGCTTTGAATGAAGGCTCATGGTAATAAAGGCTCACATTTATTGAGCAACTACTGAGTATCAGGCACTGTGCTGAGTGCTTCATGTGTCTCTTCTCATTTAATTCTCCGAACAACCCTCATGGATGGTATTGTGTACCCATTTTCCAGTTGTGGAAACTGAGGCACAGACCAGCAGCAACCTCTGAAACTCCCTTCTCCATGTCACACACCATAGGCCCACGTTTCTGTCCCATTTGCCAGTCACAGAATAGGTCTAAATTCACTTTCCCCACCTTGAATATCCAGACAGAAAACTCAGCCAAGCAATCAGGTCCTCACTGTGTTTCTGGAGGCCTAGGGGTAAGTGGTGATTGCCTTGAGCAGGTCATGTGGAGTTATATAAAGTACTTTTGAGGCAAAGCTACTGTATTTCATGGATATAGGTCACATTCAACAAAAGTTCGGCTTTTCCCAGCCTTTCCTCCCAAACTAATTTATGGGAATGCGCCCTCACTTCATAAGCAAATAAACTGTCAATAAATAGTCAAGGTCCTATTTTGTCGCTGCTCTCACTGAATGTACCTCTCCATTAAGTGAGTCTGTTAATGCTTAAAACTGAACCTTTCAGAAAAGAAAATGAAAACCCCCGATACCACTTGGGGCTGTGGGAATTCGAAAATGCAGTTCATGTGACTTGGGGCAACGTAGCGAGGCTGCCATTAGGGGATTCATTAAGAAGCACTCTACTCACTTTTAAGGTAAATGGAGACAGAGAGGGCTCTGGAGACGCCCACCATGCATTTGACGGATAGTTATGGCCAGCTCCTCTGTACCAGACACTATGCTAGGCATCGACATATGACGGCACATAGGACAAAGCCTGTCTCCTCAAGGCTTTCACAGTCTGCTGGGAGTAGTCAGCAGATGACCTAAATAACATGTGACATGTGCTAGGCCGAGAGGGATTAGGATTCTGTAGGAGCACATGGTGTTGAGAAGAGTAAGGCAGGGAAGTCTTCCTGTAGGAGGAGTTGTCTAAGCTGAGAGCTGTAGGCCAAGAGTTAAACAAAAGGCAAAGGAGAGGGCAGTTTGCCAGCATTAAGTAAAATACCTAAAGTTAACAGAAATCATGGCACATCTGTGCAACTGCAAGGCACCCAGTCTGTTGAAGAAAGGACAACCAGGTGAGAGCGGGAAGGAAAAGGCAGAGAACTGACTGGTTGGAAGAATAGCCAGAGTTCAGATCACGATGGGACTTTTAAGCCACATTAAATAGTTGGGATTTTATAACAAGTGCATTGATGGAGGGGGGGCTGTTCTCTCAATGAACAACCTAGCTCATTTTCTAATTTTTTTTAAAGATTTATTTATGTATTTATTTGACAGACAGAGATCACAAGTAGGCAGAGAGGTAGGCAGAGAGAGAGGAGGAAGCAGGCTCCCTGCTGAGCAGAGAGCCCGATGCGGGGCTCAATCCCAGGACCCTGGGACCATGACCTGAGCTGAAGGCAGGAGCTTTAACCCACTGAGCCACCCAGGCACCCCTCATTTTCTAATTTTTATCAGAGAGCTTTGGGAGTACTTTTGAATCAATGCTAATGTGTTAACAACCCTAATATTCCATGTTTCTAGTAGCCTTAAGAAATAGAGGGAGGCAGTATGAGGTAGTTATTAAGAGCACAGTTTCTGGAATCAGATGTGTGTAAGTTTGAATTCTAGCTCAATCATTGCTTAATGTATGATATTGGGGGAATTTGCTTAGCTTCCAAGAATCTCCATTATCCTATCTGAAAAATGGAGATAATGTAATATTTGCCATTTGGAGCTTTATAAGGATTGTATTGTATTTGCTGCAGAGCAAATTCCAACACCTAGAAGCTTAAAACAGTACACATTCATTATCCTACAGTTTCTGTGCACATGGCTTAGCTGGGTTCTCTGCCTAGGATCTTGTAGGCTGCATCATGGTATTATTCAGGACTGGATTCTCATCAGATTCTTCTCTGGAGCTTTCTTCAAGTGCCCTCGGGTTGTTGGCAAAATTAATTTCCTTGTGGTTGTAGGTTTCGTGGCCGCTTGCTTCTCCAAAGCCAGAAATGGAGACAGAGAAAGGGAAAGAGAAGGATGGTGTGGGGAGGGAGACAGAAAAACACAAGAACTTGAGCAAGAGATGTTTCCGTCTCGTGTCATAATAGATATACAATCCGAAATACCTTATCGCTGTTGCTGTACTCCATCATCTGGAAGCTCACTGCAGGTCCCAGTCACACTCAAGGGGAGACAAGTTCACAAAGGCTTGAATCCTAGGTGGCAGAGGGTCAGAGTGGTGAGCTGTCCGATGTCTGTATGCCTCAAGAATCTAGTAAAGTCATGTGCAGGTAGAAAGAATGAAAGAGTATAGCCTGGTGCCTGGCACAAAGAGAATTCTCTCGGATCTGTCACCTGTTGTTACAGTGAGTGTATGATTTGAAGATGATGCAATAAACTCTTGCTGGTGGTTTCTTCACCAGGATGCATCGGAGGTACTAGACTGGTTGGCTCTGTTGGCCCGAGGATGCTGAGAGGGAGAGATCACGTTCTCGTATTGTAGATGAATGGAAACCACCTTCCATAAAAGTAAGCCCCAGATGGAATCCTCACAGGTGCTGTGATGCGTCTACTGATATATGACCATGCATGACTCAGGCTGGGAATACAGAGCCCATATCCCACATCTGAACATAACTGTGTTCACTGTAAGCAGAAGGCAGTAAACGTGTCATGCACATGTGCATATATGCATGTGTGTACATATGTGTCTTTGTGTGTATATATGCAGATACACACTCATGTATATAACTAGCAGCTGTCATCCTATCTCTGTATGGTGAACTGATTATTGAATCATCAGAGCTGTTGAGAACCTGCACCGGGGTAAACAGTATGCTAGGCTTTGATGTTACAACAGTAGGAAGTATACTGTATGAACTACCTTCAAAAAAAAAAAACAAACTATTACGGCAGGTAGAGGACAAATAAACAGACAATTTAAGAATGCCATGTGGGAGTTCTATTTCCAGATAAGATAGAACATGCTGAGAATGACTGCCGCTCTGTCTCTAATGCTGAATTTGAGACAAAGTGCACTTCAGAACAAGGAAAGTAACTAGGAATATAGGGACATAGCATAATGATAAAGGGTCATTTCACCAGGAAGATATAGCGATCCTTAAATGCATATGTACCAGGCTACAGTATTTCAAAATACATGAAACAAACCTGACAGAATTGAAAGGAGAAATACGCAAACCCAGTAGAGGGCTTTAAGACCTCTCTCTCAGTACTTGATATACTCTCTAAAGAGAAAAATCTGCAAGACCATAGACATGAACTATACCACCGACCAACAGAAAATCATTGAAATACATAATCCACACCATCCAACAATAGCAGAATCCCCATTCCTTTTGACCTCACCTGGCACATTCACCAAGATAAACCATATTCTGGGTCATAATTCCAACTTTAACAAATCTGAAAGAACTGAAATCATACCACACTTTTCTTTGATAAAAATAGAATCAAACTAGAACTCAGTAACATAAAGTTAACAGGAAAACCTACCTACGCCACAGGTCAGACTAATCCATGGTTCAAGAGGAAAACTCAGAGAAATTATATTTCAAACTGATTAAAAATTAAAATACAATATGCAAAGTATATGGTATGAAGTTAAAGCATTGGTTTGAGAAAAATTTATAATGCTAAATGCTTCTATTAGAAAAGAAGAAAGTTCTCAAATCAATAAACTTTCATCTTAAGAAACTAGAGAATTAAAAGTAAGCAAATGGGAAAAAGAAACAGTAAGAAAGAGGTACTAAATATAAGAACAGAAATAAATGAAATTGACAATAGAGAAGCAAGATAAAATCAATCAAACCAAAACAGATTCTTTCAAAGTATTAAAAAAATGATAAATCTCTAGTAAGACTGGCAAAAGAAGAAAATGACAAAAATGAGAAACATCACATGCATTGAAGAAATAATGACATGTTACAATCTATGTACATTTGATCAACAACTTAAATAGACTAATTCTCTGAAAATCAGTACCAAAACTCGCCCAAGATGAACTATATAATATAAATAGTACAGAAGTTGTTTGTTTGTTTTTGGTTTTGCTTTTGTTTTTTAATTTGACAGAGAGCACAAGGAGGTAGAGAGGCAGACAGAGAGTAAGAGGGAAGCAGGCTCCCGGCTGAGCAGAGAGCCCGATGCGGGGCTCGGTCCCAGGACCCTGGGATCATGACCTGAGCCGAAGGCAGAGGCTTAACCCACTGAGCCACCCAGATGCCCCAGTACAGAAGTTTTTAACGACATTTAATTTATTTAGAATATCTTTCTAAGACAAATATTTATAGACTCGGATGGTGTTGCTGTTTATTCTACCAAACATTTACAGTTGAAAAAACACCAATTATACATGGTTTCTTCCAGAATAGAAAAGAGAAACAGAATACATCCCAACACATTTTACGAAGCTAGAGCTAACCTGATAGCAAGCCCAGGTAAAGGACATACAAGAAAAAGATACTCAGTCTCGTGAAGATGGACAAAAAGTATCCACAACAAAATACTAACAAAACAAACCCAGCTGGGATGCCTGGGTGGCTCAGTTGGTTAAGCAGCTGCCTTAGGCTCAGGTCATGATCCCAGTGTCCTGGGATCGAGTCCCACATCGGGCTCCTTGCTCGGCAGGGAGCCTGCTTCTCCCTCTGTCTCTGCCTGCCTCTCTGTCTGCCTGTGCTCGCTCTCGCTCCCTCTCTCTCTCTGACAAATAAATAAAATCTTAAAAAAAAAAAAACAAACCCAGCCACATATTTAAAAATAAAGACAAACATAATAATAACACAGCACAATGAAGTAAGGTTTTCCCCAGGAACATAAGACTGATTTAATATTTGAAAAGTATATGTAATTCCCTATGTCAACACAATAAAGGAAAAAAAAAACAGGACCCTATAAAGCTAATGCCAAAATATATTTGAAAAATGTTAATGCACACTGATGACAAAAACTCTCAATTGAAACTAGAAAGGAACTACCTCAACTTGATAAAGGGCATCTGCCAAAAACCCTATAGCTGACTTCATCTAGAGCAGGAAAAAGGAAACGAGGGCTACAATTACCACTCCTATGTGATCTATATCGGAAATCTTAATGTAATAAGGCAAGAAAAAGAAATAAAGTACATACTTATTAGAAAAGAAGATATAGAAATGCACCTATTCACAGACAATATTTAGAAGGTTCCAGGAACTCTCTAAAAGTATCTTAGAATGGATAAATGAGTTTAGTATTGCACCTAGAAGCTAGGTCTAAACACAAATGTCAGTCTGTATACTACATCAATATCTGTATCTGTATCTCTATACTGGCAAATAGCGTTTGGAATCCAAAATTTATAATAAACCATTACAATGCTTCAGAAAATGAAATATTTATGTATAGATCAACAAACATGTGAAGGATATTTATGGCAAAAACTATAAACTATTCATGCAATTAATTAAAGAAGATCTAAAGAAACAGATCTGGCTTTCGTGGATTGGAGGATTCTACATAGTAAACGTGCTAATTCTCCATAAAATGATCTAAAGATTTAGCATAATATGAAACAAAATTTCACAGATTTTTTTTTAGATATAAGTGTAAATATTCTAAAGCTCATATGGAAAGATAAATGAACTAGAATATCCCAAATAAAGAAGAATAGAGAGTAAAGCTAGGTGAGCATATCTTAGAACGTTTTATGAGTATATTTTATTTAATATACACTGAGAGTAATCAAGATAGTGTAGTGTTTGGCAGAGAAAAGACACACTGATCAAGGGAACAAGAGAGTCCAGAAATAGACCCACACCAATATAGTTAATTGAATCTTGAAAAAAGTGAAAATCAAGGGAGAAATTATTTGTTTAGCAAAAATTATTGGAACAATTAGAAATCCATATGCTAAAACATATGAGCCTTGTCCTACATTTCATAACATACAAAAATTAACTCAATATGGATCTTAGATCTAAATGTAAAATGTAGAACTATAAAATTTTAGAAGAAAATACAAGAGAAAATATTCATGTCAAGGGGAGTCAAAAAGAGTTTTTGAGCATAACTTTAAAATTACAACCCAAAAAAGAAGAAATATAAATCTGATGTAGGATTTTCTTGTAAAAATCTATCTGCAAAGAGCTATATTAAAGAAATAAAAGAAAGGGAGAAACTGAGAAATATTTGCAAATCACCTTGTTGATAAAGGATGAGTATCTAGAACATATAATGAATTCTCGAAACTCAAAAGTAAGAAAAAAAAACAGTTTTAAAAATGGAGAAAAACAAAGAGTTGATATTCGTAAGGCAAGTAAGTACATGGAAAGATGCTTAGTATCAGTAGTCATTTGGAAAATACAGACACCGAGATGTGATAACACTAAGACATCTAGTAGGGTGCATAAGATTGTTTAAAAAAGATTTTATTTATTTATTTTGAGAGAGAGATAGAGAGAGAGAACACATGATTCGGGGGTGAGGCAGCAGGAGAGGAAGAGGAGGGGCGCGTGGGTGACTCAGTGGGTTAAAGCCTCTGCCTTCGGCTCGGATCATGATCTCAGGGTCCTGGGTCATCATTGGGCTCTTCGCTCAGTGGGGAGCCTGCTTCTCCCTCTCCCACTCCCCCAGCTTGTGTTCCCTCTCTTGCTGTGTCTCTCTCTGTCAAATAAATAAAAATAAAATATTAAAAAAAAAAAGAAGGAGAGGAAGAGAAGCAGACTCCCTACACGGGGCTGGATCTTGTGGGGTGTGTTAGTTTTTTGTGTGTTTCTTTTCTTTTTTTTTTTTTAAGACTTTCAGTAATGGGGCTCTTAGGTTGCAAAGTTGGTTAGGCTTCCCACTCTTGATTTTGGCTCATGTGGTAACCTCAGAATCATGAGATCGAGCCCCGTGTGGGGTCCACGCCTGGCCCAGAGTTTCCTTGAGATTCTCCCCCATCTCCTCCTGCCCACCCCCTCTCTCTAACATAAATAAATACACCTTTAAAAAAAATACTCTCAGTAATGTCTTCTCCATCAGGGTAGCGTATTATACCCCTTCTTCCCAGCTCATTTCACATCCCATCCCAAAATGGTAACATCGGAATGATTCAGAACACCCAAAAGCAAACAGACAAACAGAACTCCTCGACGCAGAGAGAAAAGGCAGCTGGGTGCGGGGCAGAGGTCACCAATGTGGAAGCTGTCTTTTCTCATGAAAACAGACAGCCAGTGGAGAAACAGTCCTTATCCCATTTCTGCATAGGCATCTGATTCATAAATTACTAAAGTGTATTCCTGAGAAGTAAATACTTCACCAGCCGGTGACAGACTTATGAGCTAATTAAAATCTGAGTCTTGGAAGAAGTGGTGGCCCTTAGCTCGATTCACAGGACTGGAAAGCGTGTGGCTGCTCCTTGACTCAGAGGTAGACGTTTTCATGTGGAAAGGAGGGGGCTGGCTTATTAAGAACAACATTTGGTTTGTGGGGAAGGGAGCTCTCTGTTGATGCTGAACTATTAAAAAAAAAAAAACAAACAAAAAAACGGAAGTGACAACACAGAGGTTCTCTGCTCCTGGGAAGCGGGAGGTAGACCCTCATGGCAGTGGCGCAGACTGCCCGAGTTCCAATCCCATGCTACCACGTATCAGATACCGGACTTTGGGTTCATGGTTCAGGTTTCCTAAACTTCACTATCCTGTCCGTACAGATGAGCGTAGAGATGCCCTCTTTCTCATAAGGGTGTGAGTATTAACTGTGATCATGTCTTTAGATCACTAGCGGTGTGCCAAGCAAATAGTTACTCAATAAATCTTAGATAACTGGCCAACAGTTTTAATGTTTAAGTGTTCAGATTTCTCTTAAAAATTCACAGCCCATTGGATTATAAGCAGTTTTCTAGTGCAAAGTGGTTCGTTCCCTTGGAAAATTAGGATAACAGCCATTTTTTGAGCACTTATGTACCAAGTCAAAGATGGTTATAAGCACTTTACATACACTCTCATTTACTCCTCACAATACCCAGGAAGATGGGTATCATTAATTCATCTTTACAGAGGAAACTGACAGACAGTGGTGATGCATTCTTTGCTCCAAAATTCCACCCAAGTTATTCTTTTAAAAAGCTTTATTTATTAAGAGCTCCCACCTCAAACAATTATAAGATGCGGCCTTGGATTTTAATTCCAAGTTCTAACTGTTTTTAACTCATCTCCTTCGCCCTAGACAGCTGTGGGCAAGAGAGTGGTTCATATAGTCACATACGGTGACTAACATCCCACCTGAGGGCGACTGCAGTTTTGGAGAAAGTCTGTGTGAACCGGGTACAGATGTTTTCCCCCCAAATGCAGTATTTTTTTAGCATTGTCCACGTCTTTTATTTGTGGTGTCATCAACAATGTCTAGTATTATCCACTGTACATATCACTCTATGGCTGTTTGGTTGCAAGAGAGGAAAGAGAGTTAAAAATAATAATAATATAAATAATATTAATAAGAGCTAGTAGTGTTTCCTCTCTGTCCGTTCTGGTTATAAGCATTTTGTGAATAACAACTCATTTGATATTTACTATCACTGTTCAGGGTTGAACACTATTATAATCAAATCCATTTTATAAACAGTGTAATACCAAGGTATGGAAAAGTAAGTCTTTTTTTTTTTTTTAATTTAAAGATTATTTATATATTTATTTTACAGACAGAGATCACAAGTTGACAGGCAGGCAGAGAGAGGGGAAGGGAAGCAGGCTCCACGCTGAGCAGAGAGGCCAATGTGGGGCTCAATCCTAGGACCCTGAGACCATGACCTGAGCCAAAGGCAGAGGCTTTAACCCACTGAGCCACCCAGGTGCCCCAGTATTTTCTTATTAATAAACAAACGCAGGAGTTTTTGATGGGAGGGATTTACTGCCCAGTCTTCTGGGATATAGTGTATACATTGTGTGTGTGTGTGTGTGTGTGTGTGTGTGTGAGAGAGAGAGAGAGAGCGCGAATCAGTACTGAATCCGCGGTAAGGCAGAGTGAGAGTTAGTTAATGACAGTTCTAGGTGTGGTGATGATTTTAGGGAAGTGTGTAACTAAAGAATGAATGAGATTCCCCACACCCCCTGCCAGTGGACTTTGGGTTGCATACTTCACAGGAATGGTCCCTGCCTTCTGCATTTTTCTTTGTAGCCCCATGGAAGCTAGTTGGTAGTCTCAACTCCCCTTGTTTAGATGACCTGGCTTCAAAAAAAGGTAGTTTGCAAGAATACAAGGACTTTACTGAACAGTATATTAATCAGGACGTTATTGGTTGCAAGTGACAGAATCATAACTCTAACAGGCTTAAATAGAAGACACCATTTATTGGCTAACGTAACTGGAACGGCCAGGAAGAAACTGGGTCCGGGTGTACACATTGATCACCTGAAATCTGGATCTTTTCTTTTATTTTGCTCAGCTTTTCTCTGTTGATACAGTCTGTAAGGGCTCAAAAAAGGCAGAAGCTCCAAACTTATTTTCTACCAAAAGGTCAGCCCTTGTGGAAAACAAATGCTTACTTCCTGAACATTCTCACACCCAGAAAGAAAGAGGATTTCCTTTAAAAGAATAATGGTGTGTACCAAATTCTAGTCCTTTTGTAAGTGCTATATATATATATATATATATATATATACACACATATATGTGTGTATATATAAAAAATTAGATCTATTATCACATTAATCTTCACAGCAATCTTATAAAATAGGCATTATGATTAAACCCATTTTAAGATGATATAATTTAGGCACAGAATGGTTGTGTCTGTTGTTTGTTCCTAATTTCCTGTGTAACAAACTAGCCCCAAAGTTAGTGACTTGACAGGGTGACCAGTTGCTGTTTCTGCTGGGTCTTTCAGCAACAGTTCAGTCGTAGTTGTGTGTGTGCTCAGGAGTCTGCTGTTACCAGGTCAGGTGGTACCAGGATCCTTGTGTGCCTGTGGCTGAGGTGGTTCAGTTCTGCTCCTCGCCCTCCTCACATAGCCCCTGGTCCTCGCGGGAAGGGAGAGAGGCCCCGGTGAGCTGGCAGACTTGTGCTGGAACAAAGGGCAGAAGTACTCAAGGCTTCCCCCACGCCCACAGCTTGTCGGAGATACAAATGACGTAGAACACTGTTAAGAAGCACAACATGATGATTTCATACATGTATGTATTGTGAAATATATTACCACAATACGGTTAGTCAACACATTCATCCCCTCACTTAACCTGTGTGTGTGTGTGTGGGTGTGATGTATGCAGGTGAACATTTAAAATCCCTCTTAGCAAGTTTCAACTATATAAAACAGTATTTCTAACTATATTCACCATGCTGTATGTTAGTTCCCTCGAACCTACTCTCCTTGTGAGAATCTGTACCCTTTGGCCCACATCTTCTCGTTACCCCTACCTCCCAGCCTCTGACAACCACCATCTTTTCTGTTTCTATGAGTTTGACTTTAAGTTCCCACATGTAAGCGAGGTCATACGGTACGTGTCTTTCTCCCTCTGGTTTACTTCACTTAGCGTAACACCTTCAAGGTCCATCCAGGCTATCACAAATGGCAGAAGGTATCTATATCTGTATTTATATCTATATCTATATCTATCTATCTTTCTATCTATCTGTCTGTCATCTATCTATCACATTTTCTATACCATTCATCTGTCAGTAGATACTTAGGTTGTTCCCATTTGTTGACTATCGTGAATAATGCTTCCATGAACATTGGGTACATATATCTCTTTGAGAGAGTTTCATTTCCTTTTAATGTAAATCCAGAAGTTGGACTGCTGGTTTAGGATTGTTATATCCTTCTTTTTTTTGAGGAGCCTCTATACTGTTTTACATCTAGTCTGTATCAATGTACTTTCCCACCAAAAGTGCACAAGGGTTACATTTTCTTCACATCCTTGCGAACACTTGTTATCTTTTGTCTTTTTGGTAACAGCCATTCTGACAGATGGAGAGTGATTTCTCATTGTGGTTTTGATTTGCATTTCCTTGATAATTAGTGATATTCTGCATCTTTTAATGTCCCTCTTGGCCATTGTATGTCTTCTTTGGGAAAATGTCTATTCAGGATGATTCATCCTTCTACCATTGAGTGGTATTAGTTTCGTACATGTTTTAGGTATTCACCCCTTATCTGATATGTGGTTTTCTAATGTTTTCTCTCATTCCACAGGTCACCTCTTCATTTGGTTAATCATTTATTTTGCTATCCAGAAGCCATTTAATGTTGCCCCACTTTTTTGGGGGGGGAGGGATTCCACATGTTTATTTTTGTTTTCATTGCTTGTGTGTTGATATCATTCCAGAACATTGTCGCCAAAACCAGAGTCAAGGAGATTTCTCCTTATATTTTCTTCTAGAAGTTTTACAGTTTCAGATCTCATATTTAAGTCTTTAATCCATTCTGAGTTAATTTTTATGAATAGTGTGAGATAGAGGTCTAATTGCATTCTTCCGCACGTGCACATCTGGTTTTCTCAGTACCATTGTTTCGATTACCATATCTTTGTAGTACAGTTTGAAATCAGGAGGTGCGATGCCTTCGTCTTCCCTCCTCTTTTTCAAAATCATCTTTGTTATTCTGGGGTCTTTCATGGCTCCATGCCAACTAAGATTCTTTTTTTTTTTTTTTCTATTTCTGTGAAAAATGCCTTAAATTTTTTATAAGGACTGCATTGACTCTATAGATGGCCTGGGTTAGTCCGGACATTTTAACAGTATTAATTCTTCCAATGCATGAGCACCGATTATCTGCCCATTTATTTGTTTCTCCAGTTTCTTTCATCATTGTCTTACAGTTTTTATTGTGCAGATATTTCTTCTTGGTTTAATTTATTACTAAGCATTTTATTGTTTTCAGTGCTGTTGTAAATAAATTTTTTCTACTTATTTCTTTTACAGTTGGTTTGGTTAGTATAAAGAAATGTGATCAATTTTAAGGTTGAGCTTATATCCTTTACCTTTATTGAATTTGCTTATTTGTTCTAAGAGGCTTTTTTTTTTTATGATGTCTTTAGGGTTTTCTATATATAATATCATGTCACCTGCTAACAGAGACAGTTTTTCTGCCTAATTGCTTAAGGCCTTTTGGGGCTTATGCTCAGAACCAAAACACTGTCAATTCTGCCACCCTTTTTTTTTCTTCTTTTTTTGCCAAAGAAACTAATGAGTCCAGTCTAGATTCAAAGGGTAGGGAAAATAGATTACCACTTCTTGAGAAGGTATTGATAGTTATATAGAAAAATGGCCTTGATAAATAATGGGTGAATAATTGGAGCCATTTTTGTAATCAGTCTATCATAGTGATTATCAAACACGCCCAGAGTTACACTTCTGTTGGGAATCAAACCAAGTAAGTCTGGCTCTAGAGATATCGAGAGATATTTTTATATTATTTGGTTGACTTAGCTTGAATGGTGGTCCCACAAATGAATCAATCATTTTGGTCAGGACAGTGAGTCATTGTCATTGGTTGGGCTTGGGTCATATCTGTACCTCAGGTAAGGGGGAGCAGTGAGCCCCACATGATGCACAGATACTAGAGGTGGTTAGGGGTAGTTGCATAAAGGAGAAACATTTTCAGAAAGAGGAGAAATGTAGATAGCTGCAAATAGAGTTATGTTGTATTTGTTCTGTTTGCTGAGGAAGAAGATTGAGGAGTTTCAAATCCACCTGGTGAATGGCTGGTTAAGGATAAGAAATTAGGAAGAGATGTCTTATAGTATGAGGCAGAAATATCAAACTTCAGATGTCCTAGGGAGTCCAAAGGGAATTGTTTTTACACAATATTTGAATTCTCAAGAGGTTAGCATAACTCCTGGCTTAAAAGACATTTATCACACTTTTTTGCAAATGGGCAGATGGTTAGATGGATGGATAGATCATGTATGGTGAACAGGTGGATGGACGGATGGAAAGATGGATGAATGGATGGTAGATGAATAAATCAGTAATGAATGAGACTCTGTTGGTGATAAGTTGAAGCCTGCATTGCATCCTACTTCCTGTCTTGAATTTTACTCATCAGCAATCCCAAGTTGGATATGAATTTCTCCACTTCCATCTATACCTGGCCTCTATGGCTTTGTCCATATGACTCCTTCTGTGTGGAATCTAATTTTCTGGTCTAATCTTCCTCATTTTTTTGAAGATTCGTAATTTTGAAGCCAGTTGAATGAGTTAGGCACTCCTGTAATTCTCAGAGCGTGGCTGTATTATTACATTTGATATTTCTTATGATAATTATCCTTTTACACACTTAGGAATCCCTCACAGTCAGCACATTTGCCGTAATCCTTGCCATTCCCTAATGCCTAACATAGAACCCGACCCAGAGAGAGTGCATAGTAAGTCTATTTTCAATGAATCAATGAAAGGATTATTAGTCAACATACAAGTAATATAGAAAGGTCAAGTAATCTAGGGTAGGCATGTGGGTATGGATATGCATATGTGGATTTTATAGCCAACAGCATTTTTCATGTCTTTTCCTTCACAAATATAAGATACATTTTAAAAAGAAAACATAAAAGTAAGCAATATTCAGGAATCCCATCCTTGGCAAAATTCCCCCTTTGGTTCTTATGTTCAGTGTCATCAAAGCATTTTACGAGAATAAGAGCACGCTAGAGTGGAGACCAAGAATGATGCCCATCTTCTTGTCTCATTGATAACCTGCCAGGCAGTTCTGGAATGGCATCAAGAGATCATTATGGGACAGGGGGACAGTTTTTCAGTTTTATGATCAGTCCTACATGGAAAAGACACATTTCCTATAAATGGGGGCAATCAATTTTTTAATCAGGTAGATATTTTTAAATTTAGGAATTTATGACTTTAAATTATCTTTTTTTATCATAAGAATAATAACTTCTGCTTAGACAAGCGCCTTCTTAAGTGTCAAGGACTGGCTGGAAACTTTATGTCTACTGCCTCTGCTCAGACAGGTTTTATCTCCATTTTATAGTTGAGGAAACTGATGCAGAGATGTTTGAAGAAACTCACTGGGAACCACTTGACTGGCAACTGAACTAGGGATGAGATTTGAACCCAGGTTCACGTGGCTCTGAATGCTGCAAACTTTCCTGCGTATGACCTCATGGAGATCCGGGCCCATTTGAGATGGGCAGAGCCTCTTTCAGACCAGATCAGTCTTCTCTTTCTAGCAGATAGGCACTTGGTCCCTCCTACATCTGATCAGAGGCTGTTAAGCAAATGAACTACTCAGCCTTCTGGAAGGAGTTTTCACTGAGGTTTGTTAATGGTCCTGTGAAGACTGGGACACATAAACTATGAATGTTCCCTATTTCCAAAGCTTCCAAAATGCTTCACAGTGTTTTAGAGAAGAAGTTCTACCCCACCTTCACCTTAGAACCACTTGAGGAACTTTGCAAAGCTGGTGCCCACACATCCATGGTCATTGCAGCATTATTTATGGCAGCCAAGAGATGGAAGCACCCTAGATGGCCAGGGACAGATGAACAGGTAAAACAAATGTGGTATGCTCGACCCTTGGTCAGCCCTGTAAGAAAGAAAGGAAGAAAAGGGATAGAAAGAAAGAAAGAAAGAAGAAAAGCGAGTGAGGGAGGAAGGAACGAAAGAAAGAATCCTGTAATATGCTACAACATGGATGAACCTTGAGGACATTCTCTAAGTGAAATAAGCCAGCCATAAAGAGACAAATACTATGGGGTTTCACTGATACGAAGTACTTAGAGTAGTCAAACTCACAGAAACAAAAGGTAGAAGGGTGGTTGCCAGGGGGGCGGGGGAGGGGGAAATGAGGAGATACTGTTTAATAGATAGAAAGCTTCAGATCTGTAAGAAGAAAAAGTAACAGAGATGTGTTACGACAATGTGCGTATAGTTAGCATTACTGTACTATACACTTAAAAATAATTAAGACAGTAAATCTTGTGTGGTTTCTGCCACAATAAAGAATATTCCAGTGCCCGGCCCCTCACAAGAACAACTAAAGGAAAATCCCTCAGTATCGTATCCAGACTCACCCTGTTAATAAAATGTCTGTTAATGAAGCAAGGATCCAAGACCGGGAACCGAAAACTGTCACCGTAGAGCAGTTGTCTGTAACATAAGCTGATTATCAGAATCTCCCCAAGCCCATGCAGACATTTGAATTCCTAAGTCCCACCAAAGACATAGCAAATCAGAATCTTGGGGTAACTCCTGGAATCCCCAGTTTTAACCAGAGACTGACTGACTTTCTTTCTTTTCTTTTTTGTGATTCTGATGAAATTGCAGGCTAGAGTCAGAAAATAAACCATTTGGTTCTAATGGACCCTGGTATTTGCTTGGCTCTCAGGAATGACCTCATTATTACAAAACTAGTTTTTGATATTCTGATTTGTATGTAGGAAATAGGCAGGTTTTAGTACCAAAATTCATGATCCAGATGAGACTTTAGTATCTTATTCTCAATATTTGAGGGGGCAGAGGGGAAGACAGAACATATAATTTAAAAAAATCATATTCAGTCTCATAAGAGAAATGTATTTTGGGCAAAATACTGTTTTATATATAAGCCATGGAGCGTCAGCTTGACAAGTTGTGTCTGTGGCAACATTTGGATTCTACACTCTAGTTTCTGTGAATCGTAAATCCCACCGTGGGATGAGAATTTGGGTAGGAACATCGCAACTCACAGTTTTCACAAGAGAAGTGGTTATAACACTTAAGTAGAATTAGAATAGAAGCAAGATTTTTAAAGGACATTCAGTAATTTTGGCCACTTTTGCTGCAATAAGGAAAGACTCTAGAACAAAAGGGGGGTGGGGGGAAAAACAACCCTTGTCTTAGTTTAAAACCAGAAGAGATGCAGTGACTAATGCCAAAGAAATCTTCCATTTTACTCATGGGCCAAAAAATATAAAGCTAAAGCTTATTTACATTGGTGAAAGGCAAAAGGGAAAAAAAAAAAAAGTAAACCATTTATTTTAAAAATGACATTTTTCTGAGTTGCACTCACATTTTCATTACACCTGTACCAACACATCATTAAGAAAATTCATAATTGATCTGCTGGGAAAGAAAAAGAGTGACCAGCACAGCTTCTTTGCTGTCAGTCCCCTTGTACTCCAAAACGTAATGTTCATTTTGAAATATCATGGCTAATCCAAAAAAATATACAGCCACGCAGAAAAACAACATCAGTTCAGAATACGAATACATGATCTGCTACTTAATATGTCAGTGTATTTGTCAGGCTGATAACATTAGGCTCCTCGGCATTCGGTCCTAAGCCTTGCAATATTTGAAGTCTGATACTGTGCTTCACTAAATTTAATACATGGGCCTCCGTAATGGAGGGAATCGCGTTAGTACTTGGCAGTTTGTTATGCTGTATAAAATTGACTGCCTCGCAAATACAATAGCGCTCGTAAAAACGGCGGTCAGCAGAGGGGGCGTAATGTGTTTTGGAGGTTTCAGTAAAGGTCCAGATGAAATTTATTGAGATTTTTGCCATTTGGGTGATGATCAATAGAGCCGGGCTAATAATTTGTTGCGAGGACATTCTCCCGGGATATGACATTTCACTGAGAAACTTTGGGAATTCAGGAAGTAGACTAAAGGATGATGCTGCCCGAGTATATATAACCATCAAAGACGTTCACATCACTCCGAGAGAAGATTTACAGTGACGGTGATTACTTCTTCAGGCATCAGGGATGCAGGACACTCAATTATTGATACGTTCTCACGCATTTTCCAGTTTGGGCTCACGATCATTCGATTGCATCGCTGTTTCAGCCCAGGGTTTTCTGGTAGGTATGTTCTTAATTTCATTCACAGTTTCCAAATTGCTATTTTCTTAATTAGGTCATTGATTTCCACTCGCCCCCCCGCCCCCACCCCTTCCCACCTCCTGCTTCACCCGGCCAGAAAATGATCTTCTTTGAAGAAAACAAAAGAATTCCTGTTAGCCTTCATTCACACCACCAGAGCCTACTTAGAACCCTGACTATGAAAACCACTTTTCTTGGGGCGTGGCTGCTGCCGGCATACACCGTGGCGTGTGTGCCGTGCTAAATTTGCAGATGGGGTTTCTGAGTTAGAGGAGTACGTGACATGGAGACAGTGTTTGTGATCGTTACAGTTTTAATGCACACATGTCAGGGGACCCGTTAAATCACCATAAGGCAGCCTTCTCTGGCTTTCTGGTGGTTGCTGTTGGATTTATCTTTTTTTTCCATTTTGATTAGCTGCATTCCAAGGGAGACGAATTATCTGATCTTCACAAAGTTGGATTCCTCTGCCAAAGATGCGGATATCATTCAGAGAAAAAAAAAAAAAAAAACACAACAAAACAAAAACAAAATGAAGATGTTCAAGGTCTGCATTGATAGTATAGGCTTCCCGTATGCCCATTTTAATGCCCGTACCGTGAGCGTGTTAGAAGTTTCGCTTTGACTTTTGGTTGATTTCCCTAACTGCCACATCACTCTGTTCCCTTATGGTATTTCCTTCCTCTGACCAATTACTTTTCAGCCTGTTCTCCTAAGGAATCTTTCCATTGTGGTGGTTGGACTCATGTGATAAGGCAGGTGCCGTGTGCATAAGTTTATAGAAACTCGGATGACTTGTGGGGAAGCGGAAATTTGTCTGCACTCTGCAGAATGAACACGGAGACTAGGCACAGCAGAACAATTTATTTTCCGTGAGCATGCAAAAGTAAGATTTATGGCTTTGCATCTCAGATGACATTTCTTACATTGTTACTGAGCTACAGCAAATTAAAGGGATCTGTGAATACTAAGGGGTGTGTTTTTGTAATGAGGGAAAAGAGACAGAGCAATAAGAAGATAATTAAGGTAACAACTTGTGAAAAATTAAAGTGTTTCCCTCTTTCATTTTTGAATCTCTGAGCATAAACTTTGTAGTTGTTAATTTAATTGCTGCTGTTTGCTGCATCCCTGAAGAATATTGAGGATTAATCATCTGGTTCATTCCAACAAGAGATAAGGCCTAAGTGAATTGAAATTTTACCAATTTAACCCCGTCTTCCTCCTAATATGACATGATTAACATTTTTCAATTAACAACATGTAATTATTCTGAAGGCCTCATTCCACTTCTTTCAGTCTTTCTGGCTGTAGATTTGCCTTTTCAGGTAGTTTGGATCTGGAATAACTCAGAGAAAGCTCTGTTCATTCTATTTTTGTATCTGGCACACATGTTCAACTGCATTAGGCCTTTGGAATTGCCTTTTGATCTGGAAATAAGCATCCGTAACAGTGGCTTGCATTTGTGCTGGTGTGCACTTTCTGTAAACTGAAGTGCTACTCGTCTGAAGCCCAAGAAGGAACACAGTGTTGCTGGAACAGTGTTGGCGACTGAACGGACTGAGAGACTAAATGCCTTCAAGGTGAGAGTTTCAAGGGTAAACGATCCCTGTACATGGTTTTCCATGGCGAATGCAAAGACTCTGGAGAGCCTGGCCTTTCCAAGGAATGGGGTGAAGTCTAGTTCTGACAAGCTTCCCACCATGGTAGCCAGCAGCTACAGGGGCTGCTTGATTCTACATTAATGAGAATTAAATAAAATTTAAAAATCGTTCAGTCATGCCTAGCCACATCAGTGGCCCCATGTGCCCCGTGGCTGCCATATTGGACAATGCAGATATAGAGCATTTCTGTTGTCACAGAAAGTTGTACCGGACAGTTCTGGAAAAGAAAACTGTTATCAAGTGAGGGAGGGGTAGTACTTATGAGGATTCAGAAATGGAAAGCAAAGGTTCCACTACAGCATTTTTGGCTTTGGAAAACCTAGTCTGATCATCACAAAGAACTTGGAGGAGGCTAAGGGACAGGCTTTTTTGTTAAAATCCTGATACATGGCAATAGTGTAAGTCACTATTGTCATTTGCGTTGAGTACCCAAAGAAGTAATGGTAGGAAACCAAGGCTGGTAACATGGTAGACAACTCCCCACAAGGACATAGAGGGGAAATTCTTAAAGGGTAAGGACCTACTTTATCTTCAAATTAATGAGCACAGATTAAAAAACTAGTTTGGATAGACAACTCTAGTATTTTTTAAAGATTTTATTTATTTATTTATTAGAGAGAGAGAGAGAGAGAGAGAGACAGCACACAAGCAGGCAGAGAGGCAGGCAGAGAGAGAAGCAAGCTCCCCACTGAGCATGATGTCCGATGCAGGACTCTATCCCAGGACCCTGAGATCATGACCTGAACCGAAGGCAGCAGCTTAACTGACTGAGCCACCCAGGCGCCCCAACTCTAGTGAATTTTTATTGTATATTTTATGCCAGTCCTATTCTAAATTTTAAATGTTCTATGTATTTGCTAATTTGACACTCAAAACATCTCATTGGGGTAACTTCTCTTTTCATAGTTTTTAAGGTGAGGAAATGGAGACAAGAGAGGTTAAGAAATGTACCTAAGGCCTTATAGCGAGAAAGAGCCGGGATTTTAACCAGGGAGTCTGTATCCAAAGCCAACAGTCTTACCAAAAAGCAAGCAGTGCTTGGAGAGAAGGATGACTCAGATGTTTGAAGCAAAGCCTGGTGATGGAGGAGGCATAGTTGACTTGGAGAAGGTAATCAGCCAATGCTAATCGAAAGGTTAGGGTGTAAGCATCAGACTTGGCAAAGAGTCAGGAGAAATGTATGCCTAAAGTCAAGAGAGACTGCAGGATTGCTGAGAGGGGAATAAAGAGAATACAGAAGAGCCTGCACACGGGTCTTTTGGCAATAAGACCTAGCAAATAAGGCCAAGGATTTTGGCATTAGACAATCTTCTGTGCATCTCGGCTTTGCCCCTTTGTGGTGTGGGCAAATCAGATGACTTTTCTGGGGCAGCATTCTCTCCTGGGTGACGTGGAGGCCTGCATTCCCAGAAAGCCGGATTCCTTAAGGATTAAAGGAGAAGATGCATGTGCGAACCCATGTGCACGATGGTCTCCGTTGTGCGAGAAGGAGCACATTTCTGCGCTATTTTTAAGACAAGGTTAATTTTATCCTCATCTCAAATTCCACTTCACGGGCAGGAAACACAACCTTCCTTATGCAAAGGGTCCAGGCTGTCACGTGGTGCCTAGAGAGCTGAGGGTCGGGGGTGGACATGGCCTGACTCTTACCTCGTTTGTTTCCCAAGTACACATTTTGTCAGCCATAAGCTTCTCCCCTGTATTTGGTAGAACCTGGAACCACATCACTGTTTCCTTTCAGAGGTCTCTGCTGCTTATGAAACCATAGGCTTTGGTCCTTTAACGAGTGCCTGAGAATCTCTGTTGTAATCTGCACGCCTTCCCTCCTTCCTTTGTTCTTTCTCTCCTGTCTTACTGTTTGCATCAGAGATACCCCCTCATTCTCCATACAGAGCCCTTGTGATACGTACCTTGAAAGGCCTTTGGAAAGCAAACGTTTCTTAAAGATAGCACTGCCTTTCTCTCCATCCTTCCCCTGACTTCCTCCACTTCCCTTCTCTTCATCTTCAAACCAGAGGCAAAGGGTACCTTTCTACCTGTCTGGGTGACTAAAGTGGGAGGAAAAAGTACAGGGGAAAAAATCCTGAATTAGTAGCCCAAATAAATAGCCAGAGGATTTATAAAATACTTGGCATAGTCCCTGTACTATATAAATAGTTTGAATAAAGGGTGGGGTAAGTTCTGTTAATGCTATTTTTATTGATAGTGGTTAGGAGAGGAACACCATTGTGAGAAAATTAGAGACAATTTCAGGTGAGGGTTTTGACCAAGGAGCAAGGGAAGGGAGAAAATTTCAAGAATGTAGGAATGGTGAAAATCGCAGTCCATGAAGAGGTCGAACAGTGAGAAATAAATTGATTGGGCTTGAAGACAAGGAGTTCACTGTTGACCTTTGAGCGAGCTGTTTCAGTTGAGTGTGGAGAGCCCAGCCTCCAGAAGCGTGCAGGTGATGACGAGGCAGGGCACGAAGGAGGGATCATGCTCGTGGACATCCCGGCTATGCAGGAAGGGGAGGAAATCATGGTACCCTGAGAAGAAGTTTTGGTTGCTGAGTGCAGATGGTAGTGGGATGCAGAGCTCTTTGGACAAGGTGGTGGCCTGACATCACGGAATTAGAAATGTTAGCCAGAGGAAGCTCTCCCTTGCCTCAATCTGCACTCATGCTCTCCCCTCTGCCTAGAACCTCGTCTCTATCTCTGCCGCTCTCTCTCTCACATACGGTCGGTGGGTGCCTTCCCTCTTTGACCATTTAGCGTAAATGTTAAAAGCTCTTCACCCTCTCTTGACCATTTTTCCTGACCCTCTAACTTAAGTGTTCACCTCTTCCCACTGCAGTCTGCATTCTAGAACCTTCATTATTTTCTCTACGCTGCTTACTGCACCTTGGAATTATACATTCATGTCTCTGTGGTCTGTCCTTCCAACTAGATATATTTGTGAGTAGAGGAGACCTGTCTATTCAATTAATTGATGGATACCCAGGACCTGGCACATGGGAGGAGCTTAATGTTGTTGGCTTTTTTGTGTGTTTGTTTGTTTAATATGTAGATGAATGCATCCGTGAGTTTTGGGGCATCTTTGTAGACAGTTCTTTGTCAATATCAGAATCAGTAATTCTTATCTAAAACCCTTAAGCAGAATATCTCAGTGTGATAGCCCATGCAATAATCAGTAAATGAGGAGTGGACAGCTGGACACTCAGATCAGCAGATACTTATGGGAAAGGTAGGTAGCAATGCACTGTCCAACATGTTTCCATTGTGGGGTCATAATGAGTTTCAAAGAGTCACACATCTTTCAAGATGTGTGATTATGAGGACCGGGGTTCCATAGAGTTTGTTTGTGAAATGCTTTTGATAATTAGTTGGCATTTCTAGAAGGGGTTCAAGTTATGGTTTCCTAAGTGTCTCAGAGCCTAGAGCGAAAGTCAGAGAGAGAAAGAGAGAGTGAGGATGAGCTCCACTTGGAAGGAAGGATGACACCTCCTTCTGCTTTGTAGGGCTCTGCAGGAAGCTACCCACAGCAAATCCTGGAAACTCCTGATGATTATCCATGGTGGTTTCCGAACCATGAGTCATGGGATTCAACGTGGCTCTGGCTTTATGGGACTGTTGTGTCTAGACTTGCAGTGGGCTGGGGAGAGAGTAGGAGGATTCTTATGAGGAGACTGGGAAATAGCCAGTGGGTGTTAGTACTGGGCTCAGCTTGCTTCCTATCCTTCATTGTCTGGAAACTCAGAGAGTTAATTGCAGGGCATTTATTCACATTCAATATTTATTCATTTCCCTGCACCCACAGGATACCAGACATGGTGCTTGGTTCTGGGAATATCTTGCTGACCAAGGCAGATAAGGTCCCTGCTCTGATGGACCTCAGGACACAACTTGGGAGACAGCTAGTGTACCTTATCCCATGATTATTTAATGGAAGTTGTGAGCGATCCTGTAAGAGGAAGTATGTGGGCTTCAGTGAAAGCAAAAACATGGAAATGGAATTCTGCTAGAGGGAGTCAAGGATCTTTTTTGGGGGGGGGGAGGTAATGTTTGTGGCTCTCCCTGACCTGATAAAGGACCCCATGTTAATAAATATATTAAGGTCACTTGTACTTTGGATGAGTTGAATGGATCTAAGTTTAGCATTTCCACATGTTTAAAAGAAATAGACTAATATAGTTTTCCTGGATCCCCCTACTCCTGGCTTAACATTTAATTCACCAGAAAGTCCTAACCCAGCTTCCCCTTCCGTCCCCCACTGCTCCGTCCCCCACTGCCTAGTCGAAGCCACCATCAACTTTTTGCTCGGTGACTAGGTAGCCCTCTACCTGTGCACCTTGCTTCCGTCCTTGCCTGTCCTCCATGCAGGCAACCTTTTAAAGGCCTGAGTGGCCTTTTAAAGTCATAAACCTTGTCATGTCACTCACCCCCTTAAAATGCTTCAGCGGATTCCCATTCCATTTCGGAGAAAGTCCCAACTTGTTACCGTGCCCACAAGGAAAGATCCAGCTCCTGGATCCCCCTCTGACCTCATTTCTCGTCAGCCCTCCGCCACTCCCATCCTCCACTCTGCCTTCTTGGGAGCTCCTGGCACATGGCCAGACTCTTTCTACCTCTGAGCATTTGTACTCGCCCTTCTCGATACTGTTCCCCACACAGTGGAGAAAGGCTGGCTCCCTCACAGCCTCCGGTCTCTATCTCAGTCAGATTTCCTTACTGGCACTTTCCCTTGTCTGCTCACCTTCTCTCTCGTCAGTCAAAGCACTTTGGTCCCTAACACCACAATCTAACATTGCTTTGTCTACACGTGTGTCTTCCCCACTTAGACTATTGCATTTGGGCAGGGACTGTCTCTCACCATTTTATACACTGTATTCTCAATGTCTTAGAGTGTTTGGGGCACATAGGGTTGCTTTAAAAAAAAAAAAAGTGTGGCATGAGTGAATAAATGATTGAACAAGTGAAAATGGTCATCCCTGAGTCATTTTCTTTCCTTTTCTTCCTTCTTCCTTAATACCCTCGGCTGACACATTTGGAGAGTATCTTCCTGTGAGAATCCATTTCTACCCATGATATAGCTGGTTTCTGACCCTTGAGATAAAACTCCAGAATTGGAACTGGGTGGCAGAGAGTGCTTTAGGAGAGGTAAAATTTGTCATTAGTATTATTGTTTATGTGTCCAGTGTCCTTCATATTTTTCCCTTTATATAGCATTTGACATTTGCAAAATGTTTTCCATTTATTTTTATGTAAGGGAAAGCAAAAAGCCGTACGTGATTTTTTCAAGTGAGCATAAAAGCAAGGCTTCTGATTCAGGGTGATATTTGTGTTTTGATCGGGACGAATTAAAAAAGAGGGAGATAGCCACAAAGAGAGAGAGACAAAGAGGAACAGAGAGGTGGCAGAGAGACAGAGAGAGCAGTAATGCGTCTAGCGGCCTCCCAGCCCCCACCCCACCTCCAACTCTCAGGGAGAGAACAGCCACTGCAGGAGGGTGGCAACATTAAACGACCCAAGAAAATGTGAAATGGTGTGGGGTGTGAGATTTCTTTATTAGTCAATTTAAAATAAAATGTGGCTCAGTAATTTAGAATGTGTCTGGAGTCAAGCAGAAAATTAGCCATATTCACATATGCTCCCCCCTCCCCTGAAGGCAGTAGAAGCACCAATAAAAATAAAAATAACAATACCTTGTATTTATGGGGTAGCTTTCTCCCAGAGCTTCTTCTCACTCACCCTTTTTATCTTTCCTGTGCCCTTGGAGGCAAACAAGGACTTGGAGCCTGGAAACTCAGTTCTACAAATACCATCGTCATCATTCAAACTTCTTAGAAGGTCTTCCTTTGAATCCTACATTCATTCATTTGTTTATTCATTTATATTATTCAGGAGCATTTACTGAGCATCTACTGTGTGTCGGGAAGTCTGTGGGGGCTGTGTGAAACTGTGAACGGCTTAGTATTAGATCTTACACAATAATGTTTGTTCATAGATGTTGGCACAGTTTTGTTAGGTTTCCCCAAATCGGTCATGATTTTCTTTAAAGTATGGTCTTGTCTTCAGAGCATTCCTCTTCGGGTTCCTGTGTGCCCTTGAATGGCTTAAAAGTTTGAGTTCAGAGTTGGTATGGGTGTAAAGTGACTCCTCCGAGGGAAACGTCTGCATAGGGATTGCCCTCTGGTGGGTAAGCATGTGTGTCTCTCTCTCTGGTTCTCTAATATGATCGTTTTAGGAAGGGCAAGGATAGACTCCTTTTCTGATCTTGAAGATATCCTCATATGAGGGGGTTCTCAGACCTGTAGAGTACATTCAGAGAGAAGAAACTTCTCCTGGAGGAGTGGATATATGCATAAAGACTCAGCATTTTGTACCGTTTCTTATGGTCCACAGTTTCCATACCCATTCTTGATCCCTGGTCACCAGGTTAAATGCTCTGGATAAAGATACGTCCAGGCCTTTTAAAAATTCCTCATGTAGACATTTAGGGATGCAATGAAAGTGTCATTAAATGATGGCATCACTCCACACAGAAGCAGACTTTCCCCGGATAGACTCCCCCCCACTTACATCCGAGAAAATAAAATGTTTTCCTGCATCACTATGAAAAAGAGCCTTAAATCAATACCAAATCAAGCCACGGAATAAAGGAGTCTTTATGGCCTGAGAAGGTGATTTCTGAAGGTTGCCTTTTAGCAGCACTGAGTTTGTGTCTCCCTGGGGGTCTCCAGGAAGTGCCGTGTTTCTGAGCTGAGGTGCCTTTGCCTACTCGAAAGTCACCCCCTTCCTGCCTCCGCCAGTGGAGGTCCGGGGGATGGGAATTCTGGGTGGGTTAGCTGCCATCTCTTCCGCAACAAATCCTGGGTCAGATGAGGCTGCGAGACTCATTCAGTCTCAATCTTTGACACCGATCCTTCTTCAGGTGTAGACGTGTGCAGGTCTCAGAGTGGTTTTCCAACAGCCAGGACATTCTCCCACTCCTTTCTCTCTGCCCCCTCCTTTTTTTGTTGTTTTTAAAGGGAGTTCAGAACCTCATGTGAGTAAGCAATTGCCACGTTTCATTTTTCTGGCTCCGGTTAGTGAGAATATTTCGCAGCCCTTTTCATCTCGTGATTGCTTAATAGCTGAGTTTGAGCTTATCTAGGTGTTGCCGCAAATCTTGAAATAAGCAAACAACAATGTATCTTTGAGCTTGATGTATCCCAGGGCCTTGGCCCCACCGTGGGAAGACATAGAAATATGTCCGTGTCTTGGTGTCTCGCTATGTGTGTCTCTCCCTTTGCCCCCAGTCCCTCTCCCTGGCTTACCCATATGGCTGGTCTGGTTCTCAGAGGCCCTCATCCCCTCAGGTCTACGACGCGGCACAACAGCGGTGGCCCCGCGCTCGCCTCCCTCGCTCTGTGTCATCCCCTGCGTTCTTCCTTCCTCCCCAGCACCCCTCACCCCATCTGCTTGCTGCTGTTTGATTACCTGGCTGGGGGCTAAGAGTGCTGTAATTAAAACTGCTCACTCCCTGTTCTCCTGACTGTTCCAAAAGGGGGAAGAACAAGAATTAAAATGAGATTCGCATGTTTCAGCATCTCTAGATGGGGGAGGGGAAGGGCGTCGCATCGTGTACCCTGGGCCGGGCTTGGGGGTGGGGGGGTGGCGCACCAAATGCTGGTCCCAGTTCCAGCTCTCTCTCCATCTCCCCTGAGACTCAGCCCGAGACCCTGTCCAGGAACTGCAAATGTCAAGGACTGAAATTCTCCTTTTCCCTGGCACTAAAAATGATCGCTCTGCTCGCGTATAACGTGTCTTGCCTTTTGAAAATGGACTCGCAGTGATGGGCTTCCCCAGGCAGAAGCAGAGAAGGAATTGCAACATGGGCATATGCGGCTGAACCAGCAGACCCCCTCAACTGGACCCACTGGCTTGCTTGTCCTGGTGACTGGATGAACCCCAGTGGGGTTAATTTTCGTATTTTCTGCAGCTCTTTCTGAGCTCCTCATGGTAGCACAGCGAGAGCAGTATTTCTGTGACCTGAGAACGGCGTCTTCACCTGGCAGTGGTTCTAGCGGGTATTTGCATTCTACGTGATCATGGATCTTCCTATTGTCCCATAGCCTGCTCCAGATCTCCACTGGGGTCGGTGTGGTGTCTGCCGTACAACTCAGTATTCTATGAATTCACCAGCCAAGAAACAGGAAGTTAAAGTTTTAGAAGCCGAAGTCCCCTCCCCTCCCCCCGAGTCATTTCCTCCTTGCAGTCACCGCTGTTGCTATGAGTGATTCGTAGTTTGTTCCTCCGGAGAAATCTGCTCAAACAGCGTATTGGGTTTGACAGCAAACAAGTAGGACCACAGGGTCTGTGACTGGTCACAGGACTTCCATGGAAAACGTTAATGGAATAAGGCCAGGAACAGGAATGATGGGGATGAGTAGCTTTCCCAGGGGTGGTTCCCCCCCTCAGTGTCTTGCAGTCATGTGGGAGGCGTGCGAAGGTAACAGCCACCACCTCAGGATCAGAGGGTATGGGAAAAGGCTGCTTTTTAGCAGACAGCGGAAAACGGGTGGACCAACCCGATCACAGCTAGTCCTAGGAAAGGAGGCAGCATCAAGGTAGAGAAACCAAAAGGTTCTGGCTCTGGGCCCTAATCCACACAGCAGATCTTTCAACCTTGCAGTGCCTGGACCCCATCAGACCCACAGATATGATGACAACGAAATGTTTACTACAAATGGGTGAAATTGAAAGGTCTACAGAGGTATTGTCTGTAGAGGTGTCTCGTTTTTAATGATCCTTTCAAGACAACTCAAGAGGGTTTATCTACAGAGAATCTCCCTTTTAATGATCATGGCAAAGAAATACTGAGAAGGTGGATCTGAGGAACTATAAGGCTATCCCAGAATGAGTTTTTTGCATCCGCTTATCCTGCCCCCTCTTTTATTTTTGCCCTGTCTCAAGTTCTCCCTTTACATATCTGAACCCCCTTTTGTTGTTTGCGTCTCCACCTCAGATCCTTTTTGGACGCCGAGAGGAGGCTGGACACATTCAGTGTGCTAAGGCTGCAGTGGCCGGTCCCTGGGCAGAAAGCTGAGCTGTTTGATCGAGAGTGGAGATTTTCCAAGTTTGATTTTCTAACGACTCACCCTTTCCCTTGTACTTGTGATAAATTCCAGTTGTATAGTTTAAATGATCATTGAGTAGATGTGCTGCTCTGCTGTCTCCAGTTTTAACATGCTTGAATGATCTCAAAATGAGGCAATCGTTTGAGCAGAAACCCAGAGAGGCCTGGGAGGCAGAGCCTGCCGGAGACTGATCCTGAGTCCGGCAGCCCCAGGCACTTGCTTGCAGACGGGCTCTTGAGGACGTTCGTAGCAGAGTGACCCGCGGGTCACCTTTGTCATTCCTCTGCCTGCTCACAGGACTCCGCCAGATGACTCGGCATCTGCCGAAACTCATTCAGTCTGATGCCTTTTTGTTGAAAGAGGCATCAAGACCAAAATACCTGGAGCCACAGAGTTCTGCTACTTTCCTACTTGATAGATTGCTTCAAGGTCAGAGGCCTTCTGGTCTACCTACCCTGCACTGGCTATTTCTTCTTTCCAAAAGAGCCCAGTCCTCACAGCAGGGGGTCGTCTTTGAAGACCCGGGTTTATCAAAATGGAAGAGAAAAACCAAGTCTTGGAAATCATCTCCTGCGGCTCAGTGTCCTCAAACCTGCCCCTTTACATCTGACCCAGAGCCAAGGCTACCAGACTTCCTTCCTGGTGGTGGTTCGGTCTTGTAACAGTTGCTCTATGGCTGTTTGCCTGTTACGGAGTTGGCAGTAGTCAGTCACATCACTCGAGACTCAGGGTGAAGAGTCAAGTCTCTGGGTTTTACCTCCCGATCAGCAGGAAAACACGCCCTTTGGTTCCCTGCTGCATTCCCGAGGCAGAATCTTCAGTGAAGACCGCTCACATCCCTTGCATGGGTTGGCACAAACTCCCTGTGGTCTTTCCCCTCCCCTACCACACCCCCTCTCCATGCCACTCTGCCAAGAGCAGCCCTCGGGATCTTTTCATCCGCAGAGCCTGGTTCTGTCCCTGCCTGCTGGAGGCTGCTCGAAGGCCAGCCGTGGCTCTCAGCAGAAAGCATCTGTTCGCGACACTTCCCTCCTCATCTGGCCACTACGCGCCATCTCATCTAGACTCCCAGCTGCATCAGGTGACTCGTTTGGAGAGAACATGCCATGGGTTCCTTATGCCCCCATCTTTGTACGCAGCGTGGCCTCTACGGGGACCATTCCCACTTCTCTTCCACCTCGCCGCCTTTTGTTCCCACTATCACTCAAGAATCCAGCAGAGATTTTAATTCTTATGGGAAGCTGTATGTGAACCTTCTGCCCGGGGCTGAGTTGCCTGCCCTTCTCCTCCTCTTCCCTTGTGTTTATTCCAAGCAGAGGTTTTCTTAGCCTATTGACGCTTGCCCATCAGTAGCCTCTTTCTGTTAGGACATGCGGGCCTTCAGTACAGGGAATGTGCTTTATTTACCCAAGGGCTGACAACAGTTTCCTCACCAGGGAAAGACTTATAACTTATTTGTGCAGCCTTGGCTATGTCCCCTAATTCTTCCTGGCTCTCTTGTTTTGTCTTCTTTATTGCTTACATATTAGGCTAGGGCCCACCCTGTGCTAATGCCCCATGATTTGAGGAGATTATTTGTGAACATCATAAACCTAAATCGGTCCCTAGGCTACATTTGAGAACTGCTGATTCACACTACACTGTATAAAGTCGCAGCCATAACAGCTTCCATCCTTACCAGCACTCATTGATGAGAGCAGCAATTCCACAAATGATCGTGCCACGGAGAAAGTCAGGGACGGGGCTGTTAGATCAACTCGTAGGAGACGGTCTCCCTGTTAGACTCCGTTGCTTGCTTCCAGGTTGTTTCTTTTCCTACTCACTTCTTAATTCTTTACAACCGTTATCTCCTCCAGGAAGAATTATTAAAAGGTGCAGTAACGTTGTGAAGGAGATAAATCAAAGATTATTTGGATATCAGCGGTTAACTTTTTGCTTCTTACTTGGGGAAAAAAAAAAACATAGAGCCAGCAGTGTGCACTGGAGCATATGTGGGTTATTAATAATTTACTCAATCTATTGATGCTTGTTAATTGCAGTAGCTGAGAAAAGTTAGTTAATGATGTGCCTGCTTGCACCACATTATAATTATGATGGTAGTTCCCCTATTATTAGGGCTGAGTAGGTGTTCCCATTAGAAACCTTAATTTTCAAGCTGATTGTCTTAGCCATTTTAAATTACATTGGGCCATATCTTGGCAGACACTTTCTGAAAGCAGATGCACTTCTTTCCAAAATTATTTTTATGGTAGTACAGGAGTTGTCTCCCTCAAGTGAAAGAAACTGTGAAGTGTGTTCCACTAGCTGGAACTCTGTTTTTGATCCCCCACCAACACCCCAGCATGGCCATGCATGACGTTGTCAGAAGGCAAGCTCTCTGTTGACCCAGAAGCCACATCGGCTAAACTCAGACCTTCCTGGGAAAGTGAATTTCTAAAAGTCAGCCGCAGAACGAGAAGTAGGTCACACTTTTCTTGCTATTACGTGGATCCATCAGAACCTTTTTTATTGCAAGTGATGGAAATTAAATTCCCACAAATTTAATCTTGTTTTTTTTTTTTTTTTAACAAGGAGATTTATTGGCTCATGAAATAAGGAATCCAAAAGATATGTTTTCTTCAGGTAGGGCTGGGTCCCAGGGTTCAAATAACAGTTACTGATGCTATGTCCGTTCTCCATCCTTGGACTTCCTTCTGAGTGTTGGTTTCATTCTTGAGCAGATTTTCTCCATGTGGCCAGTTGTAGCCTCCAGGCTGTATTCTTAACAGCTTATATTTTGAAGTAAAACATCCTCTTCCTTCTAGCTTCCATGTATAGAATTAGGGAGGTATCCACTCTACTTGGATTACATCCTTTTTCCTGAACTGACGCCTGGGGCTAGAAGGAGAGAGAACTCTTGTTCCAGTCAAGACCACGTATCTACCAGTAGCAACGGGTCAGGTCTGCCCGGCTTCACCAAGCCCACTGCATGGAACGCACTCGACCAGCAGAAAGAGAAATGTTGCTACCAGAAAAATGAGGAAGAGATGATGGGCCAGAAACAGAATGTGGACTTCCTGGACCACAAGTGTATCCACCGCCTCAGCCCATCCCTTGGCGGAGCTCATAGTCAAAGAACGTTGCCTTTAACTCTTCATACCCATCACAGTTCAAAACCCCTTTAAAGCTTCGATCTCAGCGTGAACTTTTGCTTCTTTAAAAAATGGTGCCCGTCAAGTCTGGTGCTTCCGAATAGCTGGTCAGGCCGCCTTGGTAAAGATGTGCAGTAAGGTCTTTAGATTCCATTTGCATCATTGCTGGTGGCCTCTCTTTTGTGCCAGTGTCATCAGTAAGACCTCAGCCTGGTGGGTGCACATGTCAGGGAGAAGGAATTGATTTCACTTTGGAAATGCAGCATGAGGAAAACAAGTGGCTAGTTCAGCTCCCACAGGAAAAAAAAATAACAGTTTAGATGAGTTCTTTATGGAATATAAACATGGATTTTATGTCCAAACGTGGCAGACCATTTTCCCTCCCTGGAAGAGACAACAGACAGTGATCGGCACAGAGCCTGGCACAGAGGAACTGATTTTTTGGGAAGAGTCCAAGGGACCCCTAAGAGACAGAGATAGCTCCTGAGAACAGATGTATTCCGGGCAAGGCATAAACCAAGGAATGGCCATTGCCACTACATGAAGCCTATTTATTTTTATGCAGAATATATCTATTTGTGATTCTCATATTTTGTTTGTGTTTGGTTATTATTTGGTTAAGTACATAGAAACATGACAGAGCTTAATATTTTGTGTAAAACCTGTCTTTTAATGTTATAGTCTGTCTGGGGGAAAAATAAAGGGAGCTGAATTTCCCCCTTTCCTCCTATTATAAATATATCTGTGTCGCTTGGTGGACACAAACATTTTTTTCATTCTGCAATAACTCAGCTTTGGGGCTGGGTAAAAACCTTTCTCAAATGCATACCTGGAGGCATGGGTCAACATCTCCTGAACTTTCCCATGTCTATTGATTGAAATAAATCAATAAACATGATCTGATTTAGTCTCTATGGCCAAGCTATAAATGCAATCTTTTATTTTAGTCTTCCCTCCCCATCCCTTGTTCCAGGAAAATTTTGACTTAAGAACAGAGGACATTTATTGGATAGAAGGGGCACCTACTTTATTGTTGTGCTTATTATCAACTAGTCATTGTGAGGGGGAAAAATACTGTGCAAAGGTTCCCCAAAGAATGCAGCCATCAGATGTTTTTGCTCTTGATACCAGAGGGAAAGAAATAGATGTAAATTATTCTAGTTAGGCATTAAAGCTGATAAAAACATCCCTGCTCAAATAAGGAGAATGGAAATAAAGAGACAAAAACATTCTGTTGACATCTCTGTGGATTTACTTTTCAATTTATACATCATTGCCATCATCGTTGCTGCTTCCGTTATTAATATTTTAACAGCAGATTTGTTTAAGTATTCTGGTAGAATATTTAATGGCCTAGATTTTGTAGGAAAAACTTTGTAGATAGAGAAGTACTCCGGATTGCATTGCAGGATTTATTTTGTCATCCAGAAGTCACTCACTGAGCACCTACTGTGTGCTGACTGATGTGAAAGGAAGAGATAAATGGGATCGAGTCACTAACTCAAGGGTTTCCATTCAAAGGAAATGTGCTCTTAACACACAAACGGTTGCGTGCTGTTGTGTTGGAAAGGAGACACGTGAAAAGTACCACATGTGGAGGACTAAGCCTCAGCCATATCTTTCTCTGATAGATCAGAAAAACGGCAACTGAAGTGCATGGCGCACATTTTATACCAATGTGGGAGGGGTCCGCAAAGTGAGCCCCCTCACAGAGTGACCCTGCGATCTTTCTTATGACTTATTCCACAGGAGCTCATTGGCCTGAGTCCCCTTAGTGATAGGAACGGCTCACGAAGCCGTCACTGTGGCGCGGTTTCAGTTGTTCGAAGTTCTCCCATATGTTAGATTGGGATCAACACCTGCTCTTCTTAGAGTTGAAAAAGCCATTTTGAAACTGGTGAAGGTAGAGGCGCCTGGGTGGCTCAGGTGGTTAGATGTCTGCCTTCGGCTCAGGTCATGATCCCCAGGTCCTGGGATGGAGCCCCATGTCCAGTTTCCAGCTCAGCGGGGAGTCTGTTGCTCCCTGTGTCTCTGCCTCTCCCCCTGCTTGTGCTCTCTCTCTCTCTCAAATGAGTAAATAAAATCTTTAAAAAAAGAGAAACTGGTGAAGATAAATGAACTATTGTAAGAAAATAATAATAGGCGGTTATACAAGTTAGCGTGGGAAGTTTCCAGACCCTCTACCTGCAGGCATATGTGTGTGTGTGTATGTGCATTTGTGCACACGTGTGCATGTGTCTACATGTACTGTATGAAATAGTAATGGAACATTACTATTGGATAGACATTTTTATCAAATCCTCTGTGGACATTTGTTTAGTATTTTCAACAATCTTATTAGCTTAACAACCTCATCAAACCCACTTTATAGGTAAAGAAACTATAAAGTTTGCTAACTTGGTCAAATTTACACAAGTAAATTCTCTACACAAAAATTCTCTACACAAATTCTCTACACAAGTGGTAGAGAAGAGAGTTTAACTCCACTCTAGGTAACTTCAGTCTCAAAAAATCATATTGTCTCGAGTAAAGTAAATTCAATGTAATTTGAGTGCTGAAGGTGAAGCTGAACTACAGTGTGTGTTTGTGTGTTTATAATATTAATGCAAATTTCCCAGAGCCTCTCATTTTAGAAAAATCAGCAGTTGTTCTCAGTATGTCCATTTTTGAACAAGCTGAGTACAATTATAATATATACATTTTTAACAATCACAGTTGAAACAAAGTATGGGGATATTTTTTTTCCCCTGAAGATTCTGAAAGAGTGAACTTTAAAAAATAAATGGCTTTATTGAGGTGTAATTAATACACAGGAACTGCATATATTTAATGTGATGGGTGTGGACATATGCATACATCTGTGATACCATCACTACTGTCAGAGTGATCAAGGTAATGAACATATTCAACATTTCTCAGTGTCCTTGTGTGTGTGTGTGTGTGTAGAAGACTCACCATAAGATATACATTCTTTTTTTTTTAAGATTGTATTTACCATTTTGAGAGGGCAAGAGAGGGAGAGAGAGGACACGCAAGGGGAGGGGAGGGAGAAGCAGATTCCCCATTTAGCAGGGAGCCCAGTGTGGGGCTTGATCCCAGAACCCTGGGATCATGACCTGAGCTGAAGGCAGCCACTTAACTGATTG
This sequence comes from Neogale vison, assembly GCF_020171115.1. Lineage (NCBI taxonomy): Eukaryota > Metazoa > Chordata > Mammalia > Carnivora > Mustelidae > Neogale > Neogale vison. Next base: position 21,239,479 of record NC_058104.1, read on the forward strand.
AGCCACCCAGGTGCCCCTGAGATATACATTCTTAACAGATTTTGAAGTGTACAATACTGTGGGGTTAACTATAGACACTATGTTATACATCATATCTGTAGAATTTATTCATCTAGTATAACTGAAACTTTATACCCTTTGAGTATCAATTCCTTATGTCCCCCCCCACTCCACGGTTACCTTTAGTCCTCCTTAAAGTAGATGATCTTGAGAAGGGACTTAGGGAATAAGCGAAGTAACAACATTCCCAGGAACTGATCCATGAAAGATTTGCTAGCTGCCAAAGGAAGGAGGAAGAAGGGAGGGAGAAAAGAAGGGGGGAAAAAGAGAGAGAAAGAAAAGAAATTCTAGTTATCCAGCTGGTACTCTAATATTTATAAGTAAATGTGCACATATAATAACTGTACACTAGATATATAGAATTAATTTACTCTTTTTAATAGCTTCATAGTATTCCATTTATGAATAAAGCAATATTTAATAGATTTCCTATTAATGCACATTTATATGGTTTGCTTTAGTTTTTTATTATTATTATTATTCTATTTCAGACACTGCTTCTATTTATACATCTATCTCTTGGTGTTTGCACATGTATATTTATAGGATAATTTCTTAGTTCTGCAAGGGCTATATCAATTTACTTTTCATAGATATTGCTAAGATTTGTCCTCCAAAAAGGTTTCATTCATTTACATTCCTACAACATATGTGATAACCTATTTTCTTCACATGCACACAGAAAGGGACCTTTTAAACAACATCTTTTATATATATATATATATATAATAAACACACACCCTCTGCTGTCAGACAGTGAAAGGCTGAAGGGAATTTGCAAGGAGCTCTCCCATTCTGCCCCTATTATACTTGATTATGCTACTAAATATTCAACAACTTCCATACTATTGAGTATGGGAGAATGCAGTCATATTCTCATTGGCTCTGGTTAATGGAAGCAAACTCACCTGAGCCTCTTTTCAGCTTTAGAATTGCAGGCTGAAAAGCTCCTCCTCGTTGTGTGTGTGTAATGCCTGGGAGTTGGTTGTGAATGGCACCCAGGTTCTTGAAATGGAACGACAGACCATATGCTTCATTATTAAATGAATTCGGAGGACAAACTATCACAGAAAACACGTGTAGGACAAGATACCGTTTCAATTTGGAAGTGAATGTAGGGTAAATGGAAGGTTGCAGCCCATGCAAAGCACAGTTAGGATATAGGGTTGCCATGGAATCAAAAGAAATGTTATGCCAGAGGTTAGATGCGATCCTGCTTTGGAATGTTGGTGCTCTGGCATTGGCTGGGGGCTGCCAGAACCGTTCAGAATCAGGGTCAGCACAGACTGCAGGGTTTTGGGTAGGTCAGTTCCAAGCTCTAGCTACATGTCAAAATCAGAACTGGGTCTAAGAACTCTGAATTTTTAGCATCGTTGCTGAGCTGCCGTGAGCTGAATTATGTTGGTAGCATTGGCCATAATCCCACACCCCAAAGAGCTTCTGCATATCACCTCACTTTGTTTGGGGGTTACTGGAAGCCTGTGTAGAGAGATTAGAAATATTTTTATGAAAAATCCGAATCTAGGCAAAAAAATTATATGTATTATGTGTTTTTCCTTTGGTTTTGAAAGTAAATATGGATAAAACCCTTATGATCTACTTTAGGGAGGACAAACAAATTTTAACTCACATGTTTACTTTGATCCATTGGTGGACTTTCAAAGGACTGTTTTTTTTTTTTATTATTAAACTTTTTACTTTTAGGTAATTATAGATTTGTTGATTTACATGAAGCTTTCAAAGTAATATAGAGACCCTGTATCCCAAGGGCAATGTCTTAAAAAATGATTGTACCGTAGCAAAACCCGTGATTGGTCTAATTCATACGGTAAGATCTACGGCTTCTCTTGTTCAGACACTGATGCAGTCTTCTGATCTCATTCATATTTCGCCAATTTTATTTGTGCTCCTCTATGTAGTTAACTGTGTACACACTTCGCACCTGTATCAATTTGTGTGTCCGCAACAGACACACCACAAGGATGGCTTACACGTTGCCTCACTTCCTTCTCCCCCTTCCCCCGTTCCTCTCTGTCCTTCCCATCTTAAGTTTTGTCCTCTCCAGAACATATAAGTGGAATGTGGACGGTATGTGACATTTTGGAACGGGCTTTTCTCACTCGCTGCCATGCCCCTGAGACTCCTCCAGGTTGTGTCTTGTTCCTTTTACTTACTGAGTAATATTCTGTGCTGTGCATTTGCCACTCAAGTTGCTTCTTTGATAGAGATCCTGGGACTGAGTGGGAGGGAGCCACTGTCACCCAGTAACGTCTGTCCCAGAGATGGAAAGCGGAGACTAACGCATCTAAGCATCTGGCTTAGATGGATGTGCTCGTATTTGAAAGGGAATCGGGAAGGAGAGAGAATCAGCATCTGTCTCATGCCAAAGAACACAGTTCCCAAGCCTTGTGAGGACTGTCGGGACGAAGCTCGTGAGGGGTTGGATCTCCCATTCGTGAGCTAGCTCTGGAGCTCTGCTGGTGGAGCGCAGGATTGGAACAAGGGCACCCACCCGCTTGCTCAGGGCTCCGTATTGCAGTCTCCCTGCTGTTTTCTCCCACTTCTCTTTTTTTTCTGGTTCTGGAGAGCTCAGAATTTTCAGGAGGTAATTTTGTTCACATCTGCCGAGTACAGATGTGGCTGCCTAGTCTGTTGGCGAGCTGAGTAAACCTCTGAAATCCCTGCCTTTACTCTCTTATCAAATAGCTGCACTCCGCCAATGCACACCTCCCATCTGTATCAACAGAATGTTGGTAGTTTGCACACTTAAAATGGAAAATAATCTTTGGCGTGGCTTTGATCATATATACTAATTATTGCTAATATAGACACCAGATGATTGCATTTTATTATATCTTTGTTTTTCACTAAATGATTTGAATTGCTTCCTTGGGGGAAGTATCATACTAATTAATTGTTTTGTGTTTTTCTTGACATATCTCAGCATTATCTGTGCAATTATGGCCACGTGTCTGTTGTTCTAAATATTTAAGGCATTTATAACAGGAATGGAACTAATTTCTTCGCACATCTAAAACAGTATTCTTTTGCAACTTTCCATTTCTGTCCAACAGATGCTGAGGCTTCCAGCTCTCCAAAGCTCATGGAACCTTTGACTTTTTGTCAATTTTGTTCACAGGATAGAATCGTTCCTTGTCTCGTTCTTGTGTCTTTGGTCAGATTCTTTCTCCTTTTTTTAAGCTTACCATGTCCTCTGATCTCACATTTGGATTGCTGTAATGTCACCTCACTTACTTTCTTTTTGTAGAATCCTCTCCCCTTTCCTTAAAAATGTGTCTTTCAGTTCTTCCTAAACCTGGAGCTGGTCTCACTTCCCACCCTTACCTCACTCTGACATCCAAGAATGGGCTCAGCACCGCAAAGAGAATCCCCAGAATGATTGGTTAGAGATGGGCCCCGCCCCAGACGGGGCTCCTCGAATATTTTTATTATTTCAAGGTTGTTGTTGTGTGAAGGAAGAAATAGTTGCCCACTCCCAACATCCATCCCAACATCCAGCCCAACATCCATTACCAAGTCCTGTTCATTTCCCTCCTGAACAAGTTACCAAATCCTTCCAAAAGCTCCGCCTTTGTCTAAACAGCCGCCTTCTCTCACATGTTCTACGCCAGTACTATGCTAGCTGGTCCTCCCCCTCCCAGCTTGCATTCTTCATAGTCCATTTGGCTGACAACAGCCAGCGGATCTTCTCAAATGCAGACATGACTGTACCTCTGTCCTGCTCAACCCGTTCAGTGGTGTCCTGTCTTTTTCCTGGAGTGAGACCAGTATGTGTAACAAGGTCTGCAAGGATTTGTGTGCCCTACGTCTTGCCAGCTTACCCAGCTTTCCATCCCACTGTAGTGTCTGTCCCTCCTCTCCAGCCACATGGCTTTCCTCGATTTCCTGGGAGAGAATCAGCATATCTAAAAGTGCACACCCTCCCCTAACATTGTCCACTTCCTTCCCTGCGCTGCTTTTCTCCTTTGTAGTCATCACCCTTTGGCATACAGTGTACTTGGAAAATTTATCTCATGGCTTCTTCCACTGCCCTGGAAGCTTGACAAGGGCTGAAATTCATATATGTTTCATTTACTGCCCCTTCCTGAGTCGTTGTAACCATAACCTAGTTGGCCATAAATACATGTTTATTGAATGAATGAATGAATGAATGTCTGCGTCCAGCAGTGGATAAAAGGCCATTGTGGAATGCCTTTACATGTGGTGTGTTCTCGGTGGTTGTAGCTTGGGATTGCTTCGTGATTGCCAGCCGGTCAAAGCCTCTCCCACTTTTCTAGTGTATTTGTGAGTCCACGTGAGCGGGAGGACTGCTTGGAGACACAGTGTGAAACTAGAGAAGGTCTAATGACTGTGTTTTATGGTCATGTATCCTAAGAGATTGGAATCCGTATCTGCTCCCAAGAGAGGGGAATATTCATAATGACCCATCCTGTGTCCTTCCCTAGGAATATTACAGTAACAATGTGCCTGCTCTTGGGTTCCTCTTTTTTTTTTTTTTTTTTGGATATAGTACAGCGAAGAGGTAAAAAAGCTTTGTGTTTTGGTGGAAGATGGGGCTGTTTTCTTCCTGACTTTGACACTTTCCAGACAAGTCACTCCACCGTCCTGCGCTTTAATTGCCTAATGTGTAAAATGGCAATTAAAAAAAAAATAACATCCAAGCAAGACAAACAGACCTTTGTTTCTTCCCCTTCACCTCCCCCCCTTTTTTTTCTTTCCATTTTTTCTTCTCATCCTTCCTCCTCACCGCTTCTCCCTCCTTGTGTAAGAGTGCAGAAAATAGTAAATGTTAAATACCTCCCATACAGCACAGAATATGTTTGTGGTAAAATACATTATTGCCCTTGTCTTATCATTGTTATCTTTTTAAAAATTGCCTCGAATGTGTTCTTGTTGTTATCGATTCTATGAAGATCACCTACCTCTACTCGCTAGAAAGTCACAATACAAATAATTATCCTATCACTTTCTTTTGTATGATGGACGCAGTCCACTGCCAAGCCTTTGTGAGGTACACTCCTCATCATCATTTTATCAAAGGGCTTTCTGTAACTCCTGTGTCCCCATTTACAGGCACTGTCTTAGCACAGATAGCTGAACCAGTCTTTTTTTTTTTTTTTTTAAATTGTTGAGTCCAGCAGGTTTCAACCTTGGAAACTCTCTCTAATCACCCAGTTCAATGCAGAATCCTTCAGTCTGTCTTAGACTGTGCTCTCATCAGCACTGCATTTTGTCAGCCCCAAACCTTTGGCGCTTAGCATCAAAGCAACCAGCTGTTTACTTTCTGTCATAGACATTACACTCCCTTTCACTAAGGTTTGACTCAAGTCATTCCCAGCTGCTCAAATGGCTACCTTCATCATGAGTGCAGACCTTTCTTTATTGCTTCTATCAAGACCGATATCTCCGGTTATAAAATGGTTTTATGGCACTTCCTATCTCTCGGTATCAGTAAGTGTCTGACTGCAGCTCGACTAGTACCACAGGCTTCTGGGGTCATAGATGGGTTCATGGGGAGGAAGTGCCGTGATCAATTGATGATGTCTGCCATGGTCAGGGATAGGAAAATACAGCATGTGTGGTGGATTTGCTTAGCGCCAGCAACAAGGTGCTCACTCCTGACTCAACTACTGATCCTTCCCTTATTTTGTATCCTCTCAACACTTCATGTGCTCTCCTAATTCCCCCTCCTTTCAAGAAGATACTCTCACAATAAATAAGAATGCTGAGTGGAATTTGGCCTGAACAGAGGGTGTGCAGCACATACCTATGGTTTCCTGACCCTGTTATGTATGTAGTTTAGAACATAATTGGTCGTCTTCTTCCTCCTGCAGAAAGGAGTCTCTGGAGGCTTAAGGAGGTAGTTTACAAGTAATGATTAGCGACTTGATATCTCCTCTAAGCCTTTTCTCTCCCATTTATCCACAGCTTGTCAGGAGCTGGAAATAATTAAATTACCGTATTCTCCAACTATGTTGGACTTAAACATAACTATTTTAAATGGATGTGCTTTTTAAGTTCTTTTTATTGTATTGCTTTGGAATGGATAACAAAATACATTAAATTTTTGTTAAAGATATCATTACCCTTACTTCTATTAGTAGGTACATTGATTGCCAAGTGTGAGACACTGGATAAACTCTTCCAGCCTTTTTACTTTAAATCCTTGGGTCCCTCTCAGAGTTAGGGAATGTTGTTGCCCCCATTGAAGTGACAGAGAAACAGAGGACCATGATGGTAATATTGCTCACGCAGGTTATAAACCTAGTAGATATCAAAACCGGCATTTGAATATGGGCGGTCTAATTCTAGAGATCTCTCTGCTGGGGTACCAAAGATAAGGTACCAAAGATAAGGTTTACATACGCAGAAATAAGTGAGTTTTTTCCTTCGAGCATTTCTCTTATTCATCTGAGCAGCTCCTCATGAAAATCATCTTTCTAGATATTTGGAAGAAGAATGTAAGCCCGCATCCATAGAAGTGATGTCAGCATGAGCACTGGACAGTCAGACATTTCTATTCAGTCCTAAAGTAGGGAGATGGAACGTGATCAGTGCCTTCCATTTGGAGCACCCAGAACAAGAAAGACAATGCTCTCTCTTCCCTGTAAACAGGCTCAAAGGTTTGGGGGCAACCCAAGTTGGGTTTTCCAGGCAGTGAACCACTAAAAACATATTTGTTCCCAGAATACAGCCAGCTAGCAAGGTTTTCCCACTGGTGCTGACATTTACTGTAACAAGAGCCTGTTTCCTTCTCTCAGAGCTGCAGCCAGCTCCTCACAAGGGAGTTGGTGTCTTGCCAGAGAAACCCCTCCGAGCTCCAGCAGACGTGCCAGGAAAGCCGGCACTTTTCTTTTCAGCTGAAATGTGCCAGTAATGGTGGAATGATGTCGACTTTCTGAAATGACAAAACGAAATGTTGTCTGTATATCATCCATCTGTCTGTCTGTCTGTCCACCCATACTATCTATCTCTACATTTACATGATTATATGATGGTAAAATGGATACGCATATTTATTTTAACATCACAGTAGTAATGCCATAAATATAAATGAGCAGGTTTCATTATGCTCCATTGTACAGATGATATACTGAAGAAAAAACCCAGTCATTTCTTGATTCCCAGATAAATAAAAGGCAAAGATAAATTTTCAAATGCCTCTCTCCTTCCTCTGTCTCCCCATTCTCCTTCCTCTTCTTCCTCCTTTCCTTTTGTTGTTAAGGAACCCTAAACTTAAAAGCCAGAGGAATAATGTGAGGTATTCTCTGGTCCATCTCCTCAAATGGCATGTTGAAGTCAAGACAACTGGGCTTTAGTTCCCCTTTTGGTCTCCAACTTGGGCATGTTGTCTCGCTCTTTACTTTTCTGTTATATTATACGTTAACATTAGGCTTTTCTATATATGTCTGAAATCTCGGGGCAGGGATTATGACCCTCTTATTTATCTGCCAAACATAGGGATGCACATATAAATAATTCCTACACTCCTGAAAACATCCTCAGCTTGAGACTCTTAAATCTTATTTTTCTTATTCTACCATCTGAGATTTGGAAAGGTTTTGACTTGCCTGAGTTGAAGTATGGGGAGTCTACTGGCCAATTTCCTTTGAGTATTACCTTGTTTGATTTGGATGAAGGGGCAGAGAATTGTATAAATGTCACTGCAGAGAGCCCTTGTCCCCTGGTAATTAGTAACCTTATCAATTCAGAGCAAAGAGACATGTTCAGAGATTTTGCTTTGGAAAATGGCACACGGATGAGGGAATTTTATGACTATGTATGAAGTGCCTGGTCTGGTGATGTTTTGCTTTTGCAAGTGGGTGACTGACCTCATTCACCATCTGATATGTCCTTTTTATCCCCTGGTTCTTCTGTTTCCCTTATTATTCCCTAGAATCTCAGTCTCTCCCCACGTTTCCCACTCAGAGTCTCATTGAACTTCTTCATGAACTCAGTTTATAAACAGTGAAATAATATGAGGACATTTCTTTCAAGTTTGACTTTTTATTTTTTTTCATGTCAGAAATAATACATATCATTTGCAAAAGTTCAAAACAGAAAAGAATAAGGGGATATAAAATACAGGATTCCAAATTCTACACTCTAGAAATAACTGTTTTTAATAGTGTATAATTTCTCGTCTGCAGAAACACACCCACACACTTGTGTGCACACGCACACACACACACACACAACCACATTTCAGAATCATCTTAGTATATACACACCCAGTTTTTACTCAGATACTCAGAGTTTTCCCTTACCTGATGGGTATATAACAGTCTTTCATTAGGATTGTCATATATGTATTTATTTTAAACACATGTATATTTAGTCAAATATATATATTTCAATCAAATACACACACACACACACACACACATGCACACACAAACTCCACACCCGGCACAGAGCCCAGCACGAGGCTCTGTATCACAGCCCGGAGATCATTACCTGAGCTGAGTTCAAGAGTCGGATGCTTAACCGACTGAGCCACCCAGGCACCCCAGGATTGTTATACAATTTAATCCAAAATTCCCCTTCTGGTGAACCAGTATGCTGTTCCTGTACTCTTTGCAGACATTTTCAAACAACTGTAGGAAGGACACGAAATCTTAAGTGGGCTATAAAATAAATGACCTGCTTCTAGAATTAACCCTAAATCATAAACTAAGGACCAGGCTGGCAAGGCCCAAGGTCCGTCACCATAGCCCCTGTCTCAGGATGGAGCTCTGATGAACAAATTGTAGTCTTAATAATTTTCTCATGGTCTCCAGACCTTAGAAGCAGAGGTACCATTGCCAATCCCACCTTTGTGTTTGGCTGCCCAGGTTGCAACAATGTGAATATTTATACATTTCACAGATACTTGTTGAGTGCCTCCTCGTGTTGGGTGCTGTGCCAGACACTGAGCATTGAGGGATTTACAGATGAACTCAGCCCCTGCCATGGTGTGGTCTGTGTGCGGCTTCCACGCACCCAGCTGGGGGCAGGGCGGTGGGGGGCGGGGACACGCTCAGCTCACAAGCCACGAACCTGGTGTCAAGACTGCCAGAGGCCCCAGTCCTCACTCTTCTGGAGTTCTCAGTTGGACTGTTTCCTGCAACTCTCAGAGCTGAAACTCTGCGTAGGGAGGGGGTATCCATTTCGATTTGGCTTTTTATAGGCAGGAATCAAGAGATTACTCTTATCCCTGCTGATGTTTTGTTCTTCAGTAGTTGTATAGCAAGAGATTCTCTTTCTCTCTCTCTCTCGCTCTCGCTCGCTCTTTCTCTCTCGTGTTCTTGCTCGTGCTCACACACATACACACACACGTACAGATTTTTTTTCCCAAGGGAATGAACAATCTATAAGAAAGAAACCTAAATCAGCAAACAAGTTGTGAGATTAAAGGTAACGTTCTGAGGGCATGGGTCATAAGGAAAGAGAGAAAATGAGAGAGACGTCCACAAACAGCCTGTGATGCGGCCGATGGGGAGAGGGGATGGGAATCAGAGGTTAGATACTATGAAGTGGGGTGGCCCGGGAGAAACCCCAGGGTTGGGATAGCCGGAGGATGGTTAAGAACAGCTTGATAGAGGCGCCTGGGTGGCTCAGTGGGTTAAGCCGCTGCCTTCGGCTCAGGTCATGATCTCAGGGTCCTGGGATCGAGCCCCGCATCGGGCTCTCTGCTCGGCAGGGAACCTGCTTCCTCCTCTGTCTCTCTGCCTGCCTCTCTGCCTACTTGTAATCTTTCTCTGTCAAATAAATAAATAAAATCTTTAAAAAAAAAAAAAAAGAACAGCTTGATAATCAGGTATAAGCTGTTTGCATTGTTGTGACAATGTTCTCACCCTCCTGATACACCCAAACAGGCAGATGAAAAAGGGACGCAGGGTATCTCTCTGTGTACCCCGGTCTCATCTCAACAGATGTGCTAGGGCGGCTTCAAATAGGAATTCCAGGCAGACGCTAGTGGCACGGTCAGTGGCATATGGTAGCACCTCAAGGAGCCCAGAGGAGCAGCTGTCATGTGGACTCAGGATGGACAGCCAGTAGCTCACCTCTCAAAATGCATGGCAGCATCCCCCAGGCTGAGGGACAGCCTCATGCGTGATACTTAGAGGAGACCTAAGTTGGGGGTGCACAGACACAGCACCCAGTACTCTTGTTGAGTGCTCAATGCTCTTGTTGAAATTTCCTTTCTGTCCTGATGATGACAGAGAGACAGTCCCAGATCAACGCATCTGCACCAAACGCATCTCCAACACCAGCCCATCTGCCTTTGTAACAAACAGTGGGCAGGTTTCAGGCTTAGCATGTCACTGTGATCACAGTGTGCATCGTCATTGTAGTTTGTTTCTGTGCTTCAAGTTCTGAAACAGGAGAGGAACTCTTCTAGAACAGGTGCACTGGGTTGAAGGGTATTCTCCCTGAAATTCACATCCACCTGGAGCCTCCCAACGTGACTTTATTTGGAAATAGCATTTCTGCAGAGGTAATTAGTTGAGGATATTGGGGTGAAATCATTCTGGAGTCAGAGAAGTTCCTAAATCCAATGGCCGGTGTCCTTTTAAGAAAAAGAGAGGGAGATTTGGTCTCACAGAGGCATGTACAAGAAGGCCGTGTGAAGACCAAGGCTGGGGCAGGAGGGACACAGCCACAAACTGAGGAACACCAGGAGCCACCAGGAGCTGGAAGGGGCAAGAAGGATTTCTCTCTCGGAGCCCTGGGAGGGCACACAGCCCTGCCCAAACCTTGAGCTAGATTTCTGCCCTCTGGAAGTATGAGAGAAAAAAATGTCTGTTGTATTACACTGCTAAGTTAGTACTCATCGGCAAACTAAGGCCTGAGGGCCAAATCCAGCCTGCTGCCCATTTTTATAAATAAATATTTACTTATTCATTGTTCATTCATTTACACATTGTTGATGATGGCTTTGAAGATACAGTGTCAGAGCCGAGAGACGCGATGGACCTCAAAGCCTGAAATAGTTGCTCTCTGACCCTTCACAGAGAACGTGTGCCAACCCCTCTTCTAGGAAAGTGTTCAATTTCTGTGCATATCTGGGGATGTTGAGGATCACAAAAAAATGGTTCTTGACAGTGTGGAACCACACAAGGTGGGGATTTTTAATTATTTTATTTTTGTTTTTTTCAAATCTTTTTCAAAGATTTTATTTATTTGAGTGAGAGGCAGAGAAAGAACACAAGAGCAGGGGCAGAAGGAGAGGGAGCAGCAGACTCCTCTGCTAAACCGGGAGCCTGATGCAGGGCTCCATCCAAGGACCTCGTGACCATGACCTGAGCCACCAAGGCACCCCTATTTTATTTTTTTTAACTTAGCTTTTCATTTTTCAAGAAGCAGTTTTTTTCCTCCCCAGAGGAAAAAACATGAAAATGAAATGCTCTAGAATAGTTTATGACATTAACTACATTTAAAGGGATCCAATGAAACAAAATTGTCTCCTTTCTTTTCAATCAATCAGCATTAAAATTCACTTACCAGTGGCAGCTTTTATATGAGCAGCAGCATTGCTAATGGGAGTGTGGTTTCCCTAGCAAGCTGAGGTTTGATCTGGAAAGTTTGTAGAGCATGAGTGAGTTTCTTCACTCTGAACAGAAAATGGGCCAAGGTCTGATCAGCAGCTGGCTGGACAGTGAAGGGAGATGAGCTCCTGCCAATATGTGCCAGGGAATAATATGAGCAAACAATGCTGGGCAGAGATGAGAAAAAAGCGAACACCAAAACTCCTTGGTCAGATTAACAAAATGAAAGGGCAACCTAGAGAATAGGAGAAAATATTTGTAAACCATACATCCAGTAAGGGGTTAATATCCAAAATATATAAAGAACAATTACAACTCAAGAACAAGAATATAAGCGTTCTTATTTTAAAAAATGGGCAGGGGAACCAAATAGACATTTTTCCAAAGGAGACATCCAGATGGCCACAGGGTATATGAAAAGATGCTCAACATCACTGGTCAGAGAAATACAAATCAAAAGTACAGTAAGGTCTTATCTCTCACCTGTTAGAAGGGCTATTATCAAGAATACAGGAGATACGTGTTGAAGAGGGTATGGCAAAAGGGAATTCCTTCTGTTGGTGGGAGTATGAATTGGTTCTGTTACTGTGGAAAACTGTGGAAGTTCTTCAGATAATTAAAAATAAAATGACCATATGATTCAGCAATCCCTCTTCTGAATATATATCTAAAGGAAGTGAAGCTGCTGTCTCAGATATCTACACTCTGATGTTTATCCCAGCATCATTCACAGTAGGAAAGACATGCAAACAACCTAAGTGTCTCTCAATGGGTGAATGAAAAAGATGTATCTGTTTATATTCGTACCTAAACAGTGGAATGCTATTGAGCCAGGAGAAAGAAGGAAATCCTGCCATTCGCCACAACACGGATGGACCTTGAGGATATTACGCTAAATGAGATAATTCAGACAGAGAAAAACGAATATTTTATGATATCACTTATATGTGGAACGTAAAATAGTTGAATTTGTAAAAATAGACAATAGAGTGCTATCAGGAGCTGGGGGCTGCGGGAATTGGTGAGATGCTGGTCAAAGGGTACAAACTTGGAAATAAAGGATGAATGAGATCATTTCGGAGATCTAATGCACGGCCCTGTGACTGTAGTCAGCAATACAGTGTCACTTACTTCAAAGTTGCTCAGAAACTAGATCTTAAATAGTCGCACGACAAAAAAAGAAATAATGACTGTGTGACCTGATAGAAATGTTAGCTAACACTGTGGAGATAATCATACTGCTGCATAAAAATGTATCATGTGAACACATTGTGCACTTTGAACTTATACAATGTCATATGTCAATTATATCTCATTAAAAAAAAAAAAAAACAATGGTCAGATTGTACTCCACCTCTCAATCAATGTGAATTTGTGAACCTTATCGGCCAGCTCAGGAAGATAGCCATAGGAAACCTAATTAATTTTGTTCATACTGGTACAGAAAACTTTCAATTAAAAGTTGAGTAGAATAATGCAAGAGCAAAGTGGTTAGAAGGGTTTTTACTTTTTTTTTTTTTTTTTCTACTTTACATCTTGGTTGAGGCCATTTTTATGTCCTTCACATATTTTACTGAGAAGCCTCAGCCACTTCTAGCCATAACTTCCTCTCCTTCCTGTTACAAATTTTCTTCCTAGATTCACTCTTCAGTCCCTAAAAATATCCGTGCCGCATTATTTATTCACTCCATAATGCATACCATCCAAAGACAACAATTTTGCCAATAAACTGTTTTTCTAATGAATAATTCATGCAGCCTTCATTCTCCTGACATGAACAAATACACTTTCAAATGGGAGGAGTATGGCTCTATTTTAGTCTTAACTTCATTTGCTAACATAATATTTTTTAAAGGTTTTGTGATGTCCTTCTTGGGTGAACTCCATGGGGAATAATTCTAAGACTCTAATTAAAAGAAATAAACCATGGCACAGAGTCACAACTGAATTTATATACGGGGTTTTCTACAGTAACAATAGGTATTTGGATGTGGTAGAAAATGGGGCAAATTAGCCAATATTTCAGGGCAGGGAAAATGTGGAGTCTTCCCTTAATAAGAAGGCAACGCCAATCATTGTTTCAAATTCTGCCAACACTCCGGTCATAGTCTTCCCCTTCTTACATGTGCAGGGTACAGTCTGATGGTGATGATGAGGAGGATAATTGTAATGACACAGTCTGATGGTGATGATGAGGAGGATAATTGTAATGACATTGTACAACCTGAAGATTGTACAATGTCTAGCACATCATAGGAACTGAAAAAATGTTTGTTGGGAAGGGGGGATGCCCTGTGTATATGTAGGATATTTAACAGCGCTCCCTGACTTCTTTATTTTATTTTATTATACTTTTTCAGTGTTCCAAGATTCATTGTTTGTGCACCACACCCAGTGCTCCATGCAATCTGTGCCCTCCTTAATACCAACCACCAGGCTCATTCATCCTCCAAGCTCCCTCCCTTCCAAAACCCTCAGTTTGTTTCTCAGAGTCCACAGTCTCTCCTGCTTCATCTCCCCCTCCGATTTCCCCCAATTCACTTTTCCTTTCCTTTTCCTAATGTCCTCTGTTATTCCTTATGCTCCACAAATAACTGAAACCATATGTTAACTGACTTTCTCTGCTTGACTTATTTCACTCAGCATAATCTCCTTTAGTGCCACCCATGTTGATACAGAAGTTGGGTATTCATCCTTTCTGATGGAGGCATAATACTCCATTGTGTATATGGACTGTATCTTCCTTATCCATTCGTCCGTTGAAGGGCATCTTGGCTCTTGCCATAATTTGGTGATTGTGGCTGTTGCTGCTGTAAACATTGGGGTACATATGACCCTTCTTTTCATTACATCTGTATCTTTGGGATAAATACTTGACTTCTACCCACTAGATCCAGTAGCAACACCCACCCCCCTCAGCTGTGACAACCAAACATGTCTCCAGATGTGACCAAATGTTCCCTGGAGGACAACCCCCCTCCCCAAGTTGAGAACAGCTGATATACTTGACTAATTACATCTTCATAATATTCCTTTGTATCAAGTGCATCATGAGCCCCCTTTACAGATGAAAAAATAGATGCTCAGAGTAAGGGCTAGAAGCAAAATTTGGTGCAGGCTTTGCTGCCACACTGAGGTCAAGGCTATTTTGTGGCATGTGATGGTTTAGAGTGTCAGTTCCTCTGCCTTCTCCCCCTACCTGAAGATGTTTTTATATTATATGTATCATATATAAATATGTATGATATAATTATTACTTTGGTATATGAGCCCTGGATAGTTAATATTATTTTATGTTTTATACATAGATAATTTCAAATCCCTGAAACCACTTACATGGGAAGTATAGATGTCAGAATGACAAAATGAATCATTGTTACATCAAAAATAATAGTAATGACAGCAGTTCCGCTTGTGCCTCCCTAGCGCTGTTTTTCCAGCACTTTCTATATGGCTGCCTAAGAGATTGGCCTGGATGATCTAGACAACTCCCTTATCTGAGAGATACCTACTTTGGTTAGCCTTGAACCCAAGACAGTGTGATTAAGCCTTGTTTTTTCCTGTGTTGTATCCTGAGCATTGCCTATAGTGCCTTGCATGCTGGTTTAATGAGTGACTTCAGAGGGGATGGAACCTTACGGAAAACACAGGGATTGCTGAAGTAGTGATAAATCTTCAACTCAGACACAGGTGATCTGAGCCCAGAGCCAACGACTGCTACCCACTGTGACGCTCTGGTCACTGGTTTTGATGAAGTTTTAGAATATAACTGAGGTTCGGTGGGGTGAGGTCCGGAGCCGATGACCCAGAAAGAATTCTTGAGTCACCTTTGGTGCAAAATGGTGATTTATTAAAGCACAGGGACAGGACCCATGGGCAGAAAGAGCTGCTGCCCGAGTTGTGAGGGGTGGTCCATGATATACTTGCAAGTTGGGGGGGGGCGGTCAGGGATGGCATAAGTCTCTAAGGAATTTTGGAAGCAGGGTTTCCAGGACCTTGAGGGGCTGGCTGTTGTTGGGGAGAAGGTTATTTATTACGGGTAATAAAACCTGTGTTGTGAGACCTGTTAGTGTGTATCAGTGGGCCATATGCTTGGGAATGATTGTCAGTACCGATCTTGGAGGGTTTAGAGATAAAGGAGGTGTCCAAAGACATTGTTAAAGTAGACTTGCAGGATCCTGGTTGGGGGTAGGGGTCAGTCAGGCTAGGATTGCCCTTTGCCCTTAGCAAAGGGCAAGGATAGTTGAGTCGCTAAAGGAATGTCACTCTGCCTGTTTCAAGGGCTTGTCAGCGGGTAAGGAAATTTAATAATTTTTCTTATGCCTCTGTTTCCCACATCGGTTTCCTCCGAGCTGCCCCAGCTCCACTCCCCAATGAACAGACCTTTCATGACTACATTCTAGTCAAGGTCTTTCAGTTTTCTCTCGCGGGTCACAAGCGATGAGCCCTGTCTCTCCCGTCTTGCTCAGTCTCTGTTCTGCCTAGAATGTCTCCTTCATTTCTATTTGTCCACATCTTATTTAGCTTTTGAGGCCCTGATCAGTCCCGACAAACTTTTGGAACTTTCTCACCTTATCCTTGAACTCTCAGTGCCTTGCAGGAAGCTTGCTACCATTGCCAGCCAGCAATCCACAAAGATCTGTTTGTTATAAATCCCAGGCCTATCCCTCTAAGAAGTAGGATCTGGGGTAAGCAACTTAAACTCCTTGAAGTCCCACTTCCCTGTACTGTCAAATGAGAGCAGTAACATTGCTGGGCACTCCAGTTTTCTGAGGATTCCATGAGAAAACGCTTAGCATAGCCCTTGACACATAGTATGTTCTTAATTAATTACTGCCATTAATTCGCTTTCCCACTCTATTGCATATCATTGATTTGTGCCTGGGCAGCTCATCGCCCCAACTAGACTGCAGGACTATAGAAAGAAATGTCTTATATGTTGACTAATGAAATTTAAATTAAAAAAGAAAGAAAGAAAGAAAGAGAGAGAAAGAAAGAAAGAAATTTCTTCAGAGTGGATCTGTAGGTTAAATGGTGTCCTCAACTTTCAAAACACAATTTGCTCTCTTTGCGTTTTGAAGTCCAATGTCTTTGTGAGTAACATGGAAGAGGCCATTTCTCTTCACTTCACCATACCAGAAGGGCCACTGCAAGTGGGTTAATTTATATGGTGGGCAGTCAGCTCGTACTTTCTGAGCACGGAAGCATCAGGGCTGTAATGGTGCATTATCTGTCTTGGAGCTTCATCGACGTTTCAGAGCCCTTGGAAACTTGGCTTTGCCAATGTCTTTTTATATCTGCAAAATTTTGCTTAACATATAGCTTAAAGAGGGGTGATAATTGAGGCGCATCTCCAGTTATAAGTGCCACTTAAAGCGGGATATGTCCCCTAGGAGACTAATTTCCAGAAAGCAGATGTGGACTCAGGTCCCAGGCCCTGCCTTGGAGGCTGTGTGGTACGGTGGGAAGAGTGCCTTGTTTCACCAGGAGCCTGCTTTCTGGGTCCGCTTTTCTCTAGATTCACATGATTCAGAGCAATTCAGAAAAATCTTTGGGCGCCCCAATGCTCATTATCTGTAAAATGAAGCATCCAAATCAGATAAGTTACGAATTACCTTTCATTTCTATAATTCTGCGTCCCAGAATCGAAGTTCATTGTTTGAGCCAATAAAGTCCGCATTTTCCTTGTTGTACCTAGAATCCACATACCCTGCAATGAATTCCCACAATAGGCTTTCAAATCCCGTTTTAAAAAATCTCCTTTCTCTCTCTCTCTCTCTCTCTCTCTCTCTCTCACACACACACACACAGAGTTTTTTATTCCCCAATGCCCTACACATTCTCCTAATAAAGTATGTAATAACATGAACTGTGCCTGATGCTGCGTTTGTAACGTGGAAGACATTGTCATTCCCCCCGTGGTGTTGATGGAAAAAAAACTGCACACTTTTCTCTCTCTGGAAACCACCCTTTAATCCTCAGCCTTTTATCAACAAATCGGAACTGCTGCTTCCTGAGAATGAGCACAGCCTCCTGAGAAGTGGCCCCAAGTTCCATTAACTGTCCTTAACGTTGCTCTTGTTTCTTTTGCTTTGCAAAACAAACACACAAAAGCTCCTTCTGAGTTACCTCTAACACAGGTCCTCCCGGGACGCCAAGAACGTCCGTCCGGGAGAGCCTAGAAGCGGGATCAGAACCCACAACTGTGCATTCACTTCACGGGGGCAGAAGTGCCCAGAATCAAAACCGTCATTTTTTGGCTTTTTCAAAGTGAGTGTTGGTTTGTCCACGTGGAGTTAAAAAGCTGACACGCCGCCTTCTGACGTGAAGGTTTGGGGAACATGGAGAGGGAATCATCTCCTTCGGTTTAAAGCTGAGCTGCCCCGAGGTTCCAAAGCAGAAGACTCAAATATCCTAGAGCAATAGATTTCAAAACTCGATTTTGGACGCCCCTCCACCCCTGTGGTTTCAGTACAAAAGAACTTCATAGAAAACCAAACCAAAGATCTTGTTTCTGTAGAATTCCATGATAGAAATGACTTTTAATACCCACCAAGAAGAAAAAGTATGAGCTCAGAATAAAGATCGGTGCTTCATAGCGGAATCATCTCGTTCATCACAGTTATTGACAAATAGAAATATTATTTTATATAATTCATTAGGGGGGAAATCACAGAATTACCTTTTTTTTTTAAATGGAATGTTCTTTTTTTTTAAGATTTTATTTATTTATTTGACAGAGATCACAAGTAGACAGAGAGGCAGGCAAAGAGAGACAGAGAGAGAGGAGGAAGCAGGCTCCCTACTGAGCAGAGAGCCCGATGTGGGGCTCGATCCCAGGACCCTGGGATCATGACCTGAGCAGAAGGCAGAGGCTTTAACCCACTGAGCCACCCAGGCGCCCCAGAATTATCTTTTTTATATATAAAAGTAAAAGAAAACAATGACGACCGTGCCCCCCCCTTTTACTTCAGACTTCACCGTAGGCTGTGGAAACTCAGTCGAAGCAACTGTGTGTAGATCCCACTCTTATGAGGGACCCTCAGCAGAGACGTGGTGCCCCTGCCGGAGACACGGGTCCCCCCAAACCCCACTCACTCTGACGTCGTACAACAGAGCTCAGGAACAACCAGATATAGGTGTCAATCTTGTTGAAATGTTCTGAAAGGAGGGTGCTAGTTTCAAATGTTTTGTGTGAAATGGAGTTCAATTTGAGTGGCAATTTTTTTTTTCCTCTCAGAAGCCATTTTGTCTCTTCTTGCTTCCTCCCTTGTATTTCAGCATTTGTCATTTCAATTACAGTACTGCAGCCTATTTTTACACTTCGAGTGCAATTTCCAGAAACACTAGGGAAAGAGCAGTAAAGATATTAGGAGGTGGTAGTTAAGACCGAGTACGGCTCCAAGAGGGTGGAACAAATTTAGGGCATTTTTTATTTTAATCATCTATAAAGAAAATAATTCCATAGACTCATCTATGGTGAAGTCCCGCTTAGAGCACAGGGCCTCCTGACACTGAATAGAGTCATATTCTCCAGCACAGTGACCTAACAGTTATGTTACACAAGTTAAATAACTTACGATTCCCATTTGCTTCTCTGAGAGTGGAGGATGAGAAACAAATATCCCCCCCTCCCAGGGTCCCCCCTTGAAATGAAAGATGCATCCCTGGGTCTCCTCCCAAGAAAAAAGTGCTGTCCAATACGGTGAGCTGATTGGTGGAGGTTTATTCATTCAACAAGTACTTATTGAGTACCTGCTTTGCGTTATGCTCCGGATGGTGAAAAAAGTGCAGATGGCACTCTTCCGTAAGGAGCTTACTGTCCGTTCCCCCTGCAAAGTCAGTTGCTCTCTTTGTAACTGAATTAATCCTGGCTCTTTTTTTTTTTTTTTTTTTTAATTCATTTATCTCTCAGAGAGAGAGAGAGAGCACAAGCAGGCAGTGTGGCAGGCAGAGGCAGAGGGAGAAGCAGGCTCCCTGCCGAGCAAGGAGCCCCATGTGGAATTAGATCCCAGGATGCTGGGATCATAACCTGAGCCAAGAAGGCAGCTGCTTAACTGACTGAGCCCCACAGGCATCCCCTGGCACTATTATTAATCACGGGAGCCTGGGTGGCTCAGTAGGTTAAATGCTCTATTATTAATCGAAACGCCACTTGCACTGAGTTTTAAATGAAGGCAGGTGCATTTCTTAGGTCTTAGATCAAAAAGAACAGGAGATCACTGGAATCCAGTAATGGCCTATTGCTCTGCACCTCTCGTGTGTCACCGTGTTGGCTTCACTCCCTTCTGCTGAAGATGGGTTTTCTGTACCAGGCATGTGGCAGAACATCGGCAGCTCTGGGATTTTATTCTCAGTTTCCTCGTGAATCCAACTGGTCATTCATCTAGATTCCATGAGGTTCTTCCCCTTCCTAGCAGAGGACTGATTTTGCTCATGGATTCACATGGAGATTATGTGAATAATAATCTTACATACCTCTTATGTGATAATAATCATAGGTACCTCTCTCCATCAAGTTCATGCGATCGTGGAGAACCCTACCACAACCCTGTTTGCAGTTGGAGAGGGACAGGCACTTAATCGCTCTAAGCCAGTTACAAGAACCCTCCCAGCCCCACCCTGGCCGACATTTCATTCTGCACACCAGTTTTCTGGCTGTCATTGGGTGATGACCCAGCTGGTTGGTAGCTGGATATTTGACCGAAAAGGGCCCAATGAGATTGAAAGCAAGTATGTTTAATCTTAGCTCTGGAGTTGTGCCAATGTGCAATACTTCATTCCTTTAGGGTTTAAGCTAGTTTTAGTATGAGTTTTGGCTATTTGCAACCAAAAGCATTCTTAACTGATCAGCATCTCAAGACAACAGAACACATAGGGGTTTTCTTGGCTGACTCCACTTAGGAAAATCCTGAGGGAAAACATGGGTTGTTCTTATATCCTCTGCAAGGAAAGAAGACCATTATATTTTCTCAGTTTGAGTCATACACACCCACCTCTGTATCTATGATTTGTCGCTTCCACTGAAAACCCGAGCATGCAGTGAATCTTGGCACGAGACTGAACAACCCAGTTGAAGGGAGAGAACTTGAGAGAGGGCAAGCATACACTTTGAATTTCTACTTGTTTATAGCTTATTGGCGCATAATTTCACATTATGAAATCCATTCATTATAATTACGCAGTTCAGTTTTAAGCAAACTTACAGGTACGCGAGCATCTTCACAGTCCTGACGTAGAGGAGTTCCATCGCCCAGTGAGTTTCATCTGTGCCTGTCTGTCAAACTTTAATTTAGCTGAGCTGAACGTTTTTAAGGTTCATCTGTGTTGGTATATGTATCAATATTTTCTTTCCATTGTTGAGTAGTAATCCGTTGTGTGGCTCTACCACAATTTGTTTATCTGTTCACCACTTCACGGATACATGGACTGTTCTCAGATGTTGGCTATTATGTATAAGCGTCGCCATGAACATTGGTTTCTGTTATGCCCGAGGTTTCGTATCCGAGAGACCACCAAGGAGCCAAGCACCGATGCAATCACAGGAGGGTTCATTTGACAAGCTTAAGATTGGGCCCAAGTATAACCGACACAGCGGAGTAGGGACTTGGACCCCAAGCTTAGTTAAGCCAGGGGTATTTATGGGTTCCTGTTACTAAAGCAGGGTGGGGGTCTCTGGAGCCAGAGCAGGGTGGGGGGGTCTTTGGAACTAAAGCAGAGTGAGGCTTCTTATTATTAAGACAGGGTGGGGATCTCTGGAACTAAAGTAGGGTGGGGCTTCCTGAAAATAAAATAAAATAGAGGAAAGTTCAGCCCTTGGGCACAGGGGTCTAAGATGGCTGTACTTATGCTAAGGCTAAACCTGAGGTGGGATGGCCTTAATTTTTCTCGGCCTCCACAGTTTCCATGTTTTTGTGTGGACATACGTTTTCGCTTCTCTTGAGTGGATACTTAGGAGTGGGATTGCTGGGTCGTATGATTAGTTTAAGTCCAACTTGTAGTGCTAAGCCGTTTTCAAAGTGGCTCTGCCATTTTATATTCCTACCAGCAAGAGACAAGGGTCCTAGTGGGGCCACATCCTTGTCAACTGTTGGGATTAGCTGTGTTGTGACTTATACCCATTCTAGTGAATATGTAGTGGTATCTCACTGTGGCTTTACCTTGCGTTTGCCTAATATTTAATGATGAGTATCTTTTCATGTTCCTTACTGTTTCATGAAATAATCTTGTTCCCTTGTGAAAAGGAACTTAATGAATCATGAGGAGTCTTACATCCCCTATCAACAGTTCTTTTTCTCTTGTAAATAAGGCAGCCAAGAAATGGGTTGAGCCGCTGAAGTGGGGGGAAATAATTCCCTCTCTTTTATGCAGAAATGTAGGACTGGGAACTGAACCTTTCCCTGCCCTGTTGCATTCATAGCTCATGCCTGTGGCAACAGGGGATAGGTGGGGGGCACTGACCTCATATGCAAATGATCCCATTTGCAGACAAGATGCACTTTGTTCAAGAACTCTGCCTCAGAGAAGGTAGGATCAGCGCTCATCACCCCACCCTTGCTGCTTGCTCCTGTGCCTTTTGAATGCAACGTATGACCCTATTAGAACAAGCTTTCTAAGGTTGCCTCTTCCAGCCACACAGTAGTTGGTGCTATTTCTTTTTATCTTTTGATAACATGACTTGCTCCCTATCAGGGGAAAGCACGTCCCTGCACATGTTTCTCAGCTGGGTTGCAGTAATCTGTGCTTTCTAGGAAAAGGTCACTTCTTAGAGGGTTGAAAAGACTCCAGGTTCATACATCGCTCCCCTGAGCATGTGTGAGCCCAAGATACCAATTCCTCTGTTGTATAGGTTTGCAAACCTTGAATACTCTGAAAACAAAAGACTAAGTACCTGGGAGGGGAGTACGGAGTAGAGAGCTCATTTTGATACTCAGCAGAGGTGAACCCGTGTCAGCAGAGGTTCCCACAGACAGACCATTGGTGTGATTTAAAGCATGGGCTTCAAATCAGATTTCTTCAGTTGTAATCCTGGCACTACATGCTGTGTGTATGTGATTCTGGGGCAAGCTGCTTAACCGTGGTAAGCTTGGGTTAACTCAGCTGTAAAATGGGATTAATAATAATAATACTTGGCTCTTAAAATCATTGATGGGATTAAATGAGATAATGCATGTAAAGTGCTTTGCATCATTCTGAACTTTTTTAGCTGTTATAATTTTTATGTTATACTTGATTTTCTATTATTAGAAGTTGGAAGAAAGCCTGATATACAGTGTGCACTGGGTCACTATTAATTAACCACATGCAGTTGAAATGGTCATTCATTCTCCCGTTCATGCATTAATTCCTTCAGTACTGCTCTGATGAGTTCTTTCTGTCTATTCGTTGATATAGTAGGTATTTATGAGGTGCCTACTGTGTGTCAGACAGTGTTCTGGGTTAGGAAACTACAAATCCAGCCCTCCACCTGTTTCGGTAAATAAAGTTTTTATCGGAGCACAGTCACGCCTACTCATCTGCATGGGGCCTATGGCTGTAAATAGCTATGACAGAGATTGTATGACTCACGAATTCTGAAATATTTACTATTTGGCCCATTAAGGGAAATTTTTCCAACTCTTGTATCAGATACTGTGACTAAAATAGAGAACATAATAAGGTGATCTTCTTGTTCACATCATAGGATGAGACGGACAATAAACAGAAAATAAATATATATTTACATACGACTATAAACATAAAATATCTGTGTTGGTACGTGCAATGCCAAAAAAAAAAAAAAAGAAAAGAAAGAAAGTATAAGAGAATAGAGGAGAGGGATGCCTGGGTGGCTCAGTCGGTTGAGCACCTGCCGTCAGCTCAGGTCTTGATCTCGGGGTCCTGTGATGGAGTCCCGCCTTGGGCTCTCTGCTCAGTGGGGAGCCTGCTTCTCTCTCTGCCGCTGCTCCCCCTACCTGTACTCTCACTCTCTCTCTCTCTGACAAATAAAATCTTAAAAAAGTGATGGAGAGAATAGAGAACAGCCAGGGACAAGGATAGGAGGAATTACCTTAAAAAAGAAAAAAAAAAAAAAGTTTTCTATTTCCCTTTTTAGTTTCAAATTTAAAGTTCAAAGTTTCTCGTTTGTCATTTATTTACAAGGTGATTTATTGAGAGCAAAACAAACACTCCCTGCTCATGAAGTCTCTCTGGGCACATTCAGAAACCACCCCAGGCTGCCAGTAAATCCAGATGTGTCCTACCATAAAAAGCTTGTTTGGAGAGCCCTCATGTATAGTGGGATGAAACCAGCAACGGCCACAGGGCACTTTGCTGATTGGCATATAGTTCCGCCCATAAGTCTCCCCACATGGAGAATGGTGAGGATGTCACTTCTTCCAATGACTGAGGAATGACATTCTCACCCTCTTCCAGGCTGCTCACCTCCGGATAGACTAAATTTGAAAAGTATCTGTTCTACAAACAAAGAAGAAACCCTCAGGGCCTCAAGAGCTGATGAGAAGAGGACGAAGAATTAGGTCGGGGATGCTAGGGAAGCTTTTCTGCCCTGTCTCTTTTTCAGTAGCGTTTTCACAGTGGTCACCTTCCGTACAACAGGTAGCTTGCTCTCACAGCTGCTACGCAAGCCAGTTGCATCATTAACGAGATGGTAGCAGAAAGCAGGGTGCTTCCACAGAATTCTAGTGCGGGGGTCAGAAAACCTTTTCTGTTAAAGAGCCAGACTGTAAATATTTTAGACTTTTGTAGGTTTTAATAGTCTGCGCTGAAACTACTCATCTCATCTTTTGTAGCTCAAAGCAGCCTTGGCCAATACATAAACGGATAAGCATGGCTGTGTTCCAATAAAACTTTATTTACAGAAGTGGAGAGGATTTGGCCTCAGAGTCATGGTTTGCCAGCCTACGTTCTAGGGCACTTTTTCCTCCTCAGGTGTGTTCACAAGATTAATGGGGAGCATGTGCCCACACAGGTGCTTTGTCTCCTCCCTTCTAATCTATTGACTGTGACCTCTAGGAGGAAAGGCCAGCCATGTGCACTTGTACCGAAGCTGTCACAGATAGTCGGTGTATCCCAGATTATGCTGCGGTTACCAACAACCCCCAGATTCTCGGTGGCAGTAAAACAGAAGTTTGTTTCTTGCTCATGTAAAGTCTCCTGTGGGTCTCGATGACTCTCCTGGACAGCTGGTGACCTGGCAAATCAATCTGATGGAATAATCATCAACCTGGAGCTGCGCTTACTTTATTTTATTTTATATTTAGGATTTATTTGTTTTAGAGAGAGAAAGAGGGAGAGAGAGCATGAACAGGAGGGGCAGAGGAAGGAGAGGGAATCCCAAGCAGACTCTGCACTGAGTGTGGAACTCAAAGCTGGGCTCCATCCCATGACCCCAAGACCACAGCCCGAGCTGAAACCGAGAGTCAGAGGCCCAATCACCTGTACCACCTAGGCACTCCTGTAGCTCACTGTGAGAACACACAGCCTTCAAGGTTGGTGTGGCTGAGAAAGACCAAAGTGGGGTCTTACAAGGGCAGTTATATGGCTAAGTGACTAACAGTTTGGCTATACAGCTAATCACATGGTCCTAACCAGCTGCAAGGAGACAGAAAATGTAACCTTCCCGTGTGTGCAGAAGGAAAGAGGAACTGGATATGGGTAAGCACGAAAAGTTTTTTTTTGTTTGTTTGTTTTTTGATCAATGAGATGATTGAATAATTGATTGACAGTCACTACTAAGCAATCCAATGTGCCCGCCAGTGAACGACCTGTCTGTGCTGTGTTCATGGGGACATGTTGTTCATATCACCAGAATTTGGCCAGTTGTCCATCGAGGGGAATCTAAAAGGAAAACGCTCTAGACTTGGGGTCAGACACTTCTTACCATGTTGTATTCTTGTATTTGATATTGAAAGTCATCGTCGGTGTTGTTACTTCCATGCTTGAACTTGGAATGGGTCTCCATCCTCTGAAAATCGGTCACATTCATGCTGACCAAATGTCTCTTGACATTGGGTTTCAACCGTTCTTCTAGAAGTCATGTCTAATGAACACTCCTCTTCCCTTTGTATACTGACCCGGTTTGGTTGACTTTACTAATGTGGTTAACAAAACCATAAATAATAATCCAGCCTCCTTTGTTTATGGTTAACAATCCTGCCCCATTATAATTTTCTGTGGCAGCACATATGGTGGCCCATAAACCAGCTAATAAAGCTGCCACATGGAGGACAGGTCTGCTTTTATTTTTATGGCTGTTTCTTTAATCCGATACATAATTAATGTGCAAGGTTCAACTTTTCTTGGTCAGATCCCAGGTTGTTTGATGCCTTCAGAAGGTGTTAATGTGCTTGATGCATTTGTGGGTAGGAGAGTGGGATAAAACTATGCAGCTCGTTCTATGGAAAGAAGCTCAACCAGGAATTTTTTGAAAGGAAGACGCTTAAATTACCTTTGCTTTCAGAGTTCATTTCCATTGAAAATGTAAAGTAATTCTAGGTTCAGACTTTCTCAAAGGAACCCCTCCCTTATTTAAGAGAACACAGTTCTAAAAATCTTCTCCTTGGAGAATAATTTTCTCTATCTTCCATCTCCCTCAATGATTTGTTCGGTCTCCACAATTTGTCTGGCTTCCTCTTGAACTGATTTACGATTCACCAAAAATCTGTGGGAGAATTTGCCAAGCTGCAGACTAATTAATTATGTTTGCTGTTGGACCTATCTATTAGGTGCTGGCATTTCCTCTTTGTCAGACATTTTAAATTTAATGTGCACACATGTTTTGCTTTTGTTTTTCCTAAGTACCAAGCTGACCACACAGGGCTGGTGATTCCAACAACAGCAACACAGTTCCAAGGAGGTGCACCACCCTTCCTTTGTATACAGGAGCTGGGGAAAAATTTCACCATTTTTGCAGAAATGTGGCACCGGGGTCCATTCCTCTTAGGGAGAAAGTTCTGTGTTTTGTCCACAATAGCCCCAGTCTTCACAGTGAAAATGGTGCTCTTCAAATAATGCTTTATAGCGCTATTATTATAACAAATAATAAAGCAGATAATATCCAAACAGCAGTCACAGTTGTTCATAAAGACTTATTGTATACCAGTCCTTTAATGCAGTTTACATGTATTAATTATGTAAATTATTCTGTAATTCCATAAGGTGGGAAGATACTGGATTTTTGTCACCACCCTCCCCCCCATAGAAAACAGGTTCACGTTGATGAGTAAGGACTTGTTACCACATAGCCACAAAAGGGCAGTTTCTGGAAGCCCATTTCCTCATGACAGGATATACTTCACAGCAGGAGCAGGGCAGGGCAAGTGCCTCCATTCTGAAGGCATGTTTTCAGAAAGCCCAGACAGAAACATGGTTATGCACTTCTATCGATTTATCTGGTAGGGCCCTTTGATTTTACTGGATAGTACTTTACCGGCAACTAGATGAGTTGCCACTAAGTATAGTGACACCGTTTCTTCCCTTTTCTGTAAAAGGTAAGATGGTTCCCTGTGGTGTTAGAAAGGATTGCAAGAGATTTGCTTGGGGAAAATTATCTCTCCTGCTCCTCAGCTCCATTTCTATTGTGAGTTATTATGATAAAAAAGGAAAAAAAAATAGAAAAAGAAAAGCCAGAACACTTGCTTCAAGGTGACAATATTTAGGTGCGATATTACCACAGGGGAAGTTTATTTTCAGCATCCTGGTGAAAGAGAAGCATGTGTCAGGTTGAGGATTTGATGCTTCAAGCTCATAGCAACGCCATAAAGCGTTGGTTGACCAACTTTTTCCTCAAAGGCCAAGACAGTAAATATTTTAGGCTTGTGGACCATACATTCTCATCATAAGGACTCCACTCTGCAGGTGTAAAGGAAAAGCAGGCCGAGGCAGCGTGTAAACAAGTGAGCGTGGCAGTGTTAAAATAAACCTTTATTTTCAACAACAGGCAGCAAGACAGATTTGATCCCAGGCCACAGTTTACTGGCCCTGTGATGCAAGGGAATAGCCAGGAGTCTTAGCTATAGGGTTTCTATCCTGGCCTCCCGTTTGTCAGCTGAATGGCCCTGGAAAAGTTACTGAACTTCCCTGAGCCCCACTCTCCCCAGCAGCTAACCAGTGAAATGGCTACTCCCCCCATCAGCTTGGGCACCAGGCCTGAATGAATGAAGCCCCAGGCTTAATCCTCCCCTGCTCTCTTTCAGACCCTTTTCTCCCCTCCCTCCTCCGAGCTCCAGCTCTTCAGTTAATAAGTGATCACAGTTAGTTGTGGTTGCCTGAGAATTTCAGAGTGCTTTTATTTTGGAAGCTGCCAGTGTTCCAGAAGCACCCCCAGAGGAGATCTTTCTGAATAATTGTATGCAAAGTGGTTTTGAAAGAGTCAGTAGAAATGAAAGAACTCAGGGTAAGGGGAGCAAAAGGGTTAATTCCTCTGGAGCAGGACTAGGGAATGAAGACCATGCCACCTTTCTCTGCAGGCCAACACCCCTGGCACAGCCACTGGGTGATCACAATTGTTTTTGCTGATGAGCCAGATAAGGCTTCGGAAGTGTGTTCACGGCAATTCGGTTAGTCAATGTCAGTGGTTTGTAGCTGCCTCATAAGATGAACCTTATTGAGGTATCTTTGACCTAGATAATTAGCTCTGGGGGTCGGAGAGTTTGAAACTTTACTGAAGGTTAGTACTTGAAATTGTTGAAGAGTTGCCATTTTTTCCTTGCTTTGTAAACAGCGATGCTCTTCTGTAGGGAACCTGGCTTGAATTCTGCAGCCACAAATACAAACGAAAAGTGAGAAGTATCTTCCTTGCCCCCTCAAGCCTGAATTTTTCATGGAATGATCTCATGCTCAAATTTGCCTGACCTCCCTCTTTTTCTTGGTTCTGGAAGGCTGAGCAGAAGCTGGATATCTATTCTATCTCCTTGTTCTGAACATTTTCTGGATATTCTGGATACTGTTATGAGCTAGTGCTCTAGAAATTTGGGGATAAGAGGTAATTCTAATTCTTCTGGAATTAGAAACAACAACAACAACAACCAAAACCAACCCAGAAACTCCCTTCAGACTCACTTAAGTAAAAAGGGAGAATTTAGTTTCAAAACAGTCCACAGATGCCAAAAGGAGGAAGAGTAGCATGATGCAATGGAATGAAACAAGGACCAGGAAAGGCATCAGTCCTCAACCCTCAAAACAATGCACCCTTATCTTTGTGGCTCATGGCCAACCAATCAGATTTGCCCTTCTCCCCCCCTTGCCCATTGCCCAAAATCCTTCTGGGATGCTTCCTGTAGATCCTTGCATTATTGGTTCCTTTCTGTTAATTGCATTTAAGTTCATGTTACCTCTTCCAAAGGTCTTTCCTGGGCATATCAGTCACATGCTGTGGTCACAAATCATCTTACTTTCTTTGTTGACTCATGTACTGTATGCCTCTCCGGCTAGAACCTACGTTTCTGAGAGCAAAAACTTATTCTAAACAATGCTTTATACATACTAGACATATAGCAATGGTTTTGAATATATAAAAGTATAAATAAGAGCTATGGCATCCTTAATTCTAAATTCTCTAGATGAAAGAATTAAGTTGATCCAGCTAGGGTTGGTATGCAAGACTGGTCCTATTAATTGAAGTATGATGGGTTGAATTACACAAAACAACTATTTCTTACGGTTGTCTCTGAGAGAAGATTGACTTGATTTGGGGAAGCCATGATGAAGGAGTTGTATCCCCAAATAACTACAAGCGTATTGTGTTTGTGAGTTTAAAAAAGGTTAGTGAAGGTAGGGGTTGAGCTGAAATTGGCAGAAAAAAATCACAGGGGTAATTTTTCTGCTTGAAATTTCATGCTGTCAACTGAGGCCCACTGAGCAACATGGAGATATCCTACCCCAAAGACCTTTTAAATAAACGATTTTATTTATTCATCTATTTGAAAGAGAGCCAGAACACGAGCTAGGGGAAGAGTAGAGAGACAGAGACAAGCGGATTCCACACTGAGCGTGGAGCCCAACGCAAGGCTTGATCTCACAACACAGAGATCACAACCTGAGCCAAAATCAAGAGTTGGACGCTCAACTGACTAAGCCACCCAGGTGTCCTGAACCCAAAGACTTTTATTTATTTACACTTATTAAATAATAACACCTTCTCAGGTCAATCCAAACTTTAACTACAATAGATGCTTTGTGCTTTTTGTCTCCCTTTGCTATATCAATACTTCTGAATAAAATTGTGTCTGTGTGTGTGCGCGTGTGCGTGTGTGTGTGTGTGTTATTTCCAAGATTCTCAGAAGCCTGCGTTGATGATCTTGTAGGGTCCTTATACAGGCAGGTGCACTCAGAATACAGGGCCACATGGTCTTCTCCAACCAGGAGTCACAGAATAGCTGACTCACACAGAAAGTAAGAAGGGGCTTAGCATTACTATCCAAATAAAATTGATAAAACATATGGAGAACTTTTCATCTTATTTAATTTCTGTTCAGCAAGGAGGTACTTAGCACTTCCTGCTGTCAGGTGTGGTTTTGGGTATGAAGGCTGTCAGGTCTCTGCCTTCATGGAACAACCATTCTATTTGGGGGCATAGTTTATAAGACGTAAAGTAAACTGGTGAAGAGAGGAGAAAGTCTTAGACTGTGACGGTATCATTAAGACAGTGAAATGGAGCGACTTGAACTGAAATGATTAGGGATGGCGCAGATACAAGGGTTGGGCAAGAGGAAGACAGGCTCTGTAATGGGAGCCCAACAGCGTGAAGGCACATAGGTTGTCATTGGCAGGAAAGGGTGTGGTGAGTTTGGAGAGCAGAAGAAGGGCAGTGCGTGTCTGGAATGAACTCCAAGAACAAGGGGAAGAGAAGAGGGGAGAAGAGAAGCAGATCAAGGAAACTTCTTAAATTTTAGTCTCAGAGCAGTGGCCGACCATTGACATGGCTTAAGAGAAGGTTTATCAACCAATTTACAATTCACAGGAATTTTGTGGAGAGTAGACTCCGGAGAGGGGAATGGTGGATGCAGGGGGATAAACCAGCAGGTTTTGGCAGAAGACCTGAGCGAGATGATGGCGATGACAATATACCCACAAAATGACTATGTGACACAGGGCCTCTGTTGATCTGTATTATGTGAGGGTTCCCATAACCCTAATCTCATGGTCAAAAATTAACTAAATGACCTATGTGTGACTCTTCTAGTATGCCTTTATGGCAGTCCTTGCCAGGTTAGCAAACAGTGTGGTGACACGGTATTCTAGAAGGGTCACATATGCAGGTCTTGATCACGTGGGTGCACTTAAAGAGATATGAACTCCCACAACTGTTTGGGAACGCTTGTGAAGCTTTATTTTATTAAGACCTTGAATAATGTGGACCTGCAGACAGAGCTTGAACTTTTAAAGTCAGAACAACCTTGGTTTGACATTTCTGTGCATTTATAGATCAGACTCAAAACCTTAGACAAGATACTTAATTTCTAAGTATGTGTGCTTGTTTAAGGAGATACTAATTAAACACAGTATTAATGCTTTCTCATAGTTGTTACTTAATAATAGTACAAGAAAGCTTACTTTGTGTCAAATGTATGCTTGAAACTTTATATATATATATATAATCTCTTTGATTATATATATAATCTCTTTGAAGCATTGCAGTGACCCCATGATTTGCACATTAATGCCTCACAGGGCAGATAAGGAAATTAAACCTTAGATTAAGTAATAAGCAATACATTTGGAATCGGGCAGTAAGTACATAGAAGAGCATTCATGGAGTTTATCTCTTTTCATCTGCCGCACAACAGGATTTCATGGAACAGTGTGTGGAAACATGGAAACGCTTGGCAGAGCTTCAGCGAGAGTGGATGCTTGATAAGTTTCATGTTCTGTATCGCTCTGCAGATTTCAAATATTTATGACCACAGAATTAGTTCTAAGGAAAGTAAATGGAAGGAGGTGTTTGTGTGTAATTTTTTTTTTCTTAATGATTCCACTGTACCCTTGAGCATTTCCACATTTGTGTTTAATCACAGAATCTCAGCCATGATGTTTCTGACAGGTAATTTCCTTAATGCATCTGACAGAGATGGATTGCGTGGAAGACCATTGGATCCCATGCTTTTGTCTGCAAGTGATAAGACTAGATGTAAGCTCTCCGGGTCTAGTGCCTCCGAGGCTGTTGCATCCTCATAATCCCCATGACAATTAAGAATCCTCTTTGTGGACACACACATTCTTGGGCAGATGGGCTACACCATTTGCAAGAAACCCTACCACTTTTATTACACCTTGAGAAACATCTGGGCAGATATTTGTGTGTCAGAACCATAAATCAGTTTAGTCCTCCGAGATAGGCCTAGTTACGCAGTTTATCTCCAAACACACTTGTTTTTTTTTTTTTTTCTTTTTCCTGCTATGACTGAAAGTTTTAGACGATGAGTACACACATGTCAAGATACTGGATTCCTTTTTAGGTTGTAAAGCCTTTCCACCGGCATGTGAAGATCTGAGCATCAGGGAGCCCCCCGGGTACTCGGTAAGCCATGGCAATTGGGGTTCTATGGTATTTCATCCCCAGGTACCAACAACCTTGATCTAGTCTCAACAAAGTTATGACTGCCCAGTAGAGACTCGCTTCCTGACCCTCTCTCCTCCTCCTCCTCTCAAATGGCTGCAAGGCTTTAGCTGCCATGCTTGGTGGATAGGCTTCTGTAGAGATCCAGAGAGCTGAAGGGTCAGGGTCAGGGAACTCTGATGCCCCCAGGGAACACAGATGCTATTATTTCACAGAATGTCCTTTAAGGCTACTCATGGTCCTCACTGTTGGCAGTCATAGTCTTGGACAGCATTGTGCGTGGCATGATGACGGCAGAGACCTCATCTTATTGCCGTCTACTCTCCCACTTGGACCCTATCGTGTGCTTTCACCCCCACTGAGAAGAATGTTCTGGTTCCATTTTAAAAACTATTTTTATTATGAAAAATATTGTGTGTACAGAAAAGGAGAGAGTAATACAACAATCATCATATACTCAGAGTGGGATTTAATAATTGCACAGATATGCACAATACTTCAAAGAAATCTTCCAGATATCATGAAACTTAGTTCCAAGTACCTAAAGAGATGTCTTAAAAATTTTTATAGGGTACTGTATAAAACCACAGCATCATTAATAAATTGATCCTATCGTCAAATATCATCTATATCCAAATGTATTTAGTAGTCTCAATAGGGTCTGTTAAAACTCATTGTTTTTAAAGATTCTTTATTATATATTCACTTGACAGACAGACATCACAAGTAGGCAGAGAGGCAGGCAGAGAGAGAGAGAGGAAGGGAAGCAGGCTCCCTGCCAAGCAGAGAGCCCGATGCGGGGCTGGATCCCAGGACCCTGGGATCAAGACCTGAGCCGAAGGCAGAGGCTTTAACCCACTGAGCCACCCAGGCGCCCCTGTTAAAACTCATTTTTAAAAACATAGTTCTGTAGGCACTTTGAACTACTGAAATTATAGGTAGGAAGCAAGGGGGTGGGTGATATAAGATAGGACATAAGTTTGTTTGTTTGTTTTTCCTTAGAGTGCACCTGTCCTTCCTTGGTTCTTCTGAGAGACTATGAATCACTTTAAAAATGATGTGAAGTCTTAAAAAGGAACCCACGTATATTTTAGCACTATGGGAAAATCCTTTTAACATCATGGAAACAAATATGGCTCCCTATAAAAGAATATTTATCAGCATTTTTCCTAATGGTGAAAAATTGGAAATAACCTGAATTTCTGACACCCAGAATTGGCTAATTTATGGTGGTCATATTGGACAGTGTTCGCAAGGTATTGTCAGGCAAACAAAGCAGATTCCGCAATATGGCATTGGCAAAATCACAGCACTTTAAGCATTAGCTCAAAGGCAGAACAGAAGTCTCAAAAATATATATATTTTTTTGATGTTTCAACCATAGTTGTCTCTGGATAGTGGGATTATAGATCACTTTATTTCATTTTTAGCTTTTCTTTAATTTTTGCATTTTCTGGACGAAATGTGGATTATTTTGCTGATTGCATTAGAGAATGTTGACGAATCAGCCATCTCAGCTAGAAATGTACTATTATCTAACTGGAAGGGAAACCAGAGGCACAAATGTGTTGGAATAAAACATCTTCATGGCCATGTCTTCAGCATAGGTTCCTTGAAATAGACCATAGATGTCAAGCTAAAGAAGGTGACTCAAGGGCGTTAGGCTAAAATGGAGAAGCTATAGTGTGTCTTCCTGTATTTCCTTGGCTTTTTAAGTCTTGCATTAAAACACTCAGATATTGTCTGAGAGGGGTTTTGTTAAAAACTCTAACGTTGAAATTTGCATTGCAAATAGTTTTAAAGTACCATTTGGAGGAAGCTTTTAGCTGTATGGTACAGGGGTCTGGTAGGGACCCTGACTGAAGTCATGCGGGAAGGAAATGTTTTGCTGTGTGAGTGCGCATGCACGTGTGTGTGTGTGTGTGTGCGTGTGCGCACGTGTGTGTGTGTATGCATGTGTAATTTTCTCCCACTCCTTTCCCTGAGTGTTCTTTTATACTCTAAGCAGATGACAGCAGATCTTGCTGCAGACTTGTCTGGTGAGTGTCGGCTCAGCCTACCACTTTCCATATTGCCATCCTGAGCCGACTACATCCCCGTGTCATTTGGGGTTCTGCTGCAGATCCGTCTCACGACTGCAGAAAGTTTGACCATGAGAGATGGCACAAGGCATTCTGCAAAGGAACAAAGGAATGACATTGCGTTTGCTGTTCAAAATTTCAGTGTTTGAGGAGCTTTCAAAGAAATTTAAGGGAACAGCGTGGAGAGCGGCAGATGCCTAGGGATTGGAGGGAGTTGTCTCAACATTATGGAGGCTATCCCTGTAGGGTACACCATCCAAGGAAGGTTTGGTTCATGAAGCTCTAGTCAGGGGCAGGTCAGGACTTCAGGGTCTTTGAAAGGAGGGCTGAGTGATTCCTAGCTGATGAAGTCCGAGAGGACAGCGTCTCCATCGTGACCATGCGCTGAAGACTCACACGGATTCAGTCAATTCCCCCAACTCCAGGAACGTATTGCCCCCACTCCAAAACCCCTCCTTCCAACACACACACACATACACACGCACACAGACACACGCCCCAGAGGACATATGGCACTCTATAAGACATAATTATCTGTATCCCATTACCAATCTCCTAATTAAATCTCTAGGTTAAATCTCTTAATTTATACACTAGCCTA
Source organism: Neogale vison (assembly GCF_020171115.1). NCBI lineage: Eukaryota > Metazoa > Chordata > Mammalia > Carnivora > Mustelidae > Neogale > Neogale vison. The sequence continues at coordinate 21,274,330 of NC_058104.1, forward strand.
CCAGTGGGAGGAAGGTGCTGTAGGTTGTAAATCACGGAGGAGGTCTAGGTCGGCAACCTCACGACTTCCAGACACCTGCAGGCTATCTCCTGCATAACTTTCCCACTACATCTGGAGAGTAAAGTTTTCTTTCTTTCCCCCAGTTTTCTGGAAGGATCTTTCCTAGCCCATCTATATCCTGACCATCGGTGTGTCTGGACAGGCCCAACCCAAATGCAGAAGGAAAAAGGATCATTATCCTAATTGAAATAGGATTGAGTAGGACATCAATGAGTGACCCAAACGTAGAATTCTCTGTTAAGTGGTAAAACAAACAAACAAAAAACCCCAAAACAAACTCAAGACTTCTTAGAAGGTCACTAAGGAATAGAATACTATTGATAAAGTAGCATGTGCTTGACACAATTAAATTTAAATACATGTATACATTTTTTAAAAATTTAAAATAGAAAATCCTTCCAACCAGCGTCAGCTGCCCTCCTTTTTTGTTAAGTTTTATAAACCTCGATGCTTCTCATTGTTCAATGAATTCCCAACAGAGACTTTGATTTCTCAGACCGATGCCCCCCCTTTTTTTTCCTTTTTCTGAATGAAACTCTGATCTCTAGATGAGGAGCTAAAAGGAGATGGGAAGTGACCTACATTAGAAGGGGAACTTGAGGAGGTTGGGCATGCAGAGTGATACAGTGGCCCAGAAGTCAGAAGCACTTGAAGTATTTCACCAACAGATCAGGAGTGTTATTGTCTGGACTTCGTGGTTCTAACTCTGTGGAGCAGGTTGGTCCCTAGGGTGGACAGATTTCTCCATATTCGCTGTGTCACTCATTTGTTTTAAGAGTTGAAACAGACTTGTCTACAGACATAGAAAAACATGCATACGTGTGCTAATAAGCAAGGCTTGCTTATACTTTGGAGCATGTTAACTATTCAGAGAATTATGAAGGAAGGTCTTTTTTTTTTTAAGAAAAAAAAAGAAGGGTATTCCCAAGCTTCTCCCCAATCTCCTCAATTAGAACCTTAAGGAAGGAGCCCAGGATGTATATTACATGCCCCCTCCTCACACTCCCATAGAACCCGCTGTGATCAATCCGGCTTAGGAACTCCCAGGGTATGATTTGAACATTATGAAACTGTGATTCATAACCCAGAGGGAAATCCGTCTTCATTCCTTACCATCGTACTTACTGTTTATATCCAGTGCTCTCTTCCTTAGGAAACCCCTTTATCCCACTCCCACTTTTTAATATGGAACTTTGCCATAAGAATGGATTTCTTGAGTCTTTTTAATATTTGACTGGAGAAGTAATTCTGGTCATGGTACATCAGAAAGCTGTTTTTTTCCCCTCTTTCTAATAAGGACTATAATCCATGGCTGACAAAAAAAGATCTCTACAGCATTTCCTGGGTGCTTTAGAATACGCTGTGACAAATGACGTCTTGCGTTGTACGATCGTCCTCGTGGCTTGTAATACATTGTTTAATGAATTGATCACAGTGGAATGTAAAGATGAAGCAGCATTTATTTTGTATGTTTTATTGCATATAATTTTTAGAGTTGACATTTATAACCATGGAGGCTGTTATTTTACATATCATCTTCAAACCATATCAGCCTTAAACACATTTAAATTTAATAAGCAAGTAGATTAGATTTGCTTTTAAGCTAGGCATATCATTACAGCGCGTGTTTCCGGCGGGAGGGCACTCTCGCGATTCAGTACTGTCTTTAGTTGTCTTAAAGAAGCCAGAATTATAAAGAAGGGGGTTAGAGCACGAGCTGAAATAATTAAGTATGAAGTCTGTAAGTATAGAAGTATAGAAGTATAATTAAGTATGACAGACCACCGTAAGCACAGCCCTCCAATCATTGAGGCAGAAGAGTCCGTTTGGTTTTATTAACCATCACCAGGCAACTTTGAGACTGAATGCAAGCCTTGGGAATGAAATGCAAATTCTATAATAGGAACATCATTGTGATAATAATTTATTAAATTTCCCGAGCCGTCTCCCTCTGAGGAGGGCAGAACGACGGCCCTGGTGATTAATTTTCAACATCGTTTAACATTTTATTAGAGGGAAACAGTTTGTAATCTATTGATGCCCTTTCTGTACAATTCCATGAGCTGTTTTCAAAACCAGAAGGAAGGGGTGGGGAGGGGATGGAGGAGGGTGAGCAGAAGGAACGCTGGCCAGCGCTTCTAGTTCTGATCCCAAATATCTCAGACTCTCCTGTGCTTTCCTGCCATTTTGTGGCTTGAGTATCATGGGAGCGTGTTGGTGTTTGTGGAAGAAGAAGGCTTTGTGAGTCTGAAGTTAGGGGAAGTGCAGTCTTCGGTATGGTGGGGGGTGGGGTTTCATCTAAGAGACTTGGGGGTCTGAAAGTTGCTAGACGGGGGCTTCTCAGAATCCTAGCAACGCTTACCTAGAAGCTGCAGATAGAAATGCCTGCAGAGCCCGCAGATCCTCTGCATGGAGATTACTCTACAAGGGACGTACTTGGTGGCAGCATTCAGTTCAGCTGAATGTTTACTTGCTAGAAGGTCAACTGTGAGGAGAAAAAAGAGAAATAATAGCAAAATGCAAGGGGAGACCCTGGATGAGATCCTGGCACAGAAATGGGAGCTTTGTGGAATAAACAAAAGGATTCTCAGTGTGATCTGCAGTTTAGTTACCAGTGTTGTCCCACTGTGAATTTCCTGACTTAGGTCTCCGTGCTGTGATAAAGTCGTGTTCATGTTAGGGGCCGCTGCGTAAGACATACACAGGAAGTCTCCTGTTATTTTTGCACTCTTTCTGTAAATCTAAAACTATTTCAAGTTAAACATATTTTTATAAATAATTAGGGTGCCCGGGTGGCTTGTTGGGTTCAGTCTTCTGAGTCTTGGTTTCAGCTCAAGTCATGATCCCGGGGTGGCAAGATCCAGCCCTGCATCGGGCTCTGCACTCAGCATGAAGTCTGCTTGAGTTTCTTCCCACCCCCCTTCCTCTTCCTCCCCTTCTACTGCTCCCCTCTGCTCGCACTCTCTCTCTAAAATTAATAAATAAAATGTTAAAAAATCTTTTTATAAGCAATAAAAGCGAGGTGTGGGACATGCGAAACCCTGGTAGGAAGAGATTACATCCAAGGGTCACCTGTCCTCTGGGACAGCCTCTCACACTCTCAGAACAACATAAATGCAGAGAGAGAGAGAGACCGTGTCTTCTGTTCTTCTTTGCGTGGATAGCTTTCTCACAGTCTGGCAGTATGGGAGGTAAAATAATGCCCTCTGCCCCAGATATGTCCATACCCTAATCTCTGGAAACTGTGAGTAAGTTAGAGTACATGACAAAGGAGAATTAAGGCTACAAATAGAATTGACCTTGCTCATCAGCTGGCTTTAAGATGGGGAGATTTTCCTGGATTATCTGGATAGACTCACTATGATTCCAGAGGTCCTCATACGTGGAAGAGGGAAGTGCCCTGAAAACTAAAAACGAAACAAACAAAACAAATTTGATGGGTAATTGCTGTCTTTAACATAGAAGTGAGCCATGCACCAAGAAGTGCAGGCAGCCCCTAGAATCCAGAAAAGGCAAGAACACACATTCTCCCCTAGAGGCTCCAGAAAGGAACACAGTGCCACCGACACCTTCATAGATGAGGAGACATTGCACAGAGAGACGTGAGCTTGCCCAGGGTTACACAGCTGGTGTGTGACAGGGCGGGGAATCACAGATACAGGGTCCATGCTCTGAGACAACAATCTGATGAAGTAACACTTCACTCTGGCACTGCCAGTCTTAGCAGGAATTAGGGTTGGGGGCACCGGGGTGGGTCAGTGAGTTAAAGCCTCTGCCTTTGGCTCAGGTCATGATCTCAGGGTTCTGAGATGGAGCCCCATATCGGGCTCTCTGCTCAGCGGGGATCCTGCTTCCCCCTCTCTATCTACCTGTCTCTCTGCCTACTTGTGATCTCTGTCAAATACGCAAATAAAATCTTTAAAAGGAAAAAAAAAAGAAATTAGGGTTGTATGTTTAGTTAATTTAAAACTGGAAGAAATGTTGCCACAGGAAGGAGAGAGTGAGCGACTGACAATTTTTTGGAGCAATAACTAAAAATATGAGATATTCTGTTAGAAATGGAAAAGATGGTAGTATCTCTCTCTCTCTCTTTAAAGAAAAGCATTGGCTGGAAACTGCCCTTCCCAAAGCGTGAGTCCCATCTGATTATTATGGGTTTAGATGACATACAGAGGTGCTATTAAATAACATTGAACCAATCATTTGGGGATGGAGTTACTCTGTTCTGAATTTTCTTTCCATTTTCCTGTTTATGTTATTGAGAAGGTCTTTGTTTGGTGCTAGGGTGTCTTCAACATCTCTCTAATACTTGATGATCCCCATTTTTAACAATAAGATGGAGGCTTCAGGCTTATGTCTGCAGGTAATGGTAGCAAGATATTAGTAACTTGTGATTGCATTGCATTTATTTTATGGTTACTCTCTATTTGGAATAAGTGACATTATTTTATTTTCTTTTCCATTTGTAGTATTGATGTAAAGTTGCCTTGTAAAAATAATGTGTTTCAGTGGAAGCAAGGTACATCCGTGTAAAGTTACGTTAAGCTGATGGTTTATCATTATGACACATGATGGCCATTTAGTGACAGTGGCAGAAGGATGGCTAAGCTTTGGGAACATCTGATTCTTCAGGGCTGAAGGTTTTGAAGAGTTGGGTCTAATTTCTAAAAAGCTGTTCATCATTAAGTTACAAGGCCCGTAGCTATCTCTGAATCAGTTTTGTTTTCCACCTCGTCACCAGAAATAAATAATTTCATTGACGTTTGAAAGTGGAGATTTCAAAGACAAACGAGTAACATCTTTTCAGTATGAAATTTGACAGGTATTAACTAAGTCCATTGGTTCTTAATCTGCTTTTTATTATTCTGCTAATGCTATCAATAAAATTTCTAACATCCCTACTTTATGACCTTTATTAAAAACCCCATACTATCTGTTGACCTCACTTTGTTTCCTGCCTTGAGCCGAGTCTGCTGTTGGACTAGCCGTGTGGGGGGCTGTGCCCGTGCTCTGCTACTGGTCCAGCTTTCCCAGGAGGGCCTTATATCCCGTGATAGGAAAGGATGACCCTTTCTGAGCCTCATCCTCTTAGACTGCTTCTTATCTCACAGGCTTGCAGGTTAGGGCTTCTTGTGAGAATGTTGGTTGTGCTGTCAACCCTAACCAATTCTACCAAGGAACTCATGTGCAAACTTTTGGTCCACCGTATAAATTACAGGTCAGAAAAGATGAGCATCGCTGCATGGGCGGGGGCAGGCACCTGGCATCTGGCACCACATCTGGCATCCGATAGGGTAGAACAAGGCAGGACTCAACAGCACAAGTCTGGAAGAGTTCATGGGTAGCAGAGATGCTCACAGGGTAAAGAGAGGTGCTTGGCTTCTCTCTCTTATAAATGGATTACCGAGTGTAGCTTCGAACATGTGACATGCTTTCCCTTTCGTTCTTGGCTGCGTTGCTGTTTGCGGCAGGATCTGAGGACTTTCCTGGGCTCTGAGCATCAGAAGAACATGACCATCATCTTGCTGGGCCTGGCAGAGGGAGTTCTGAAGCTTCGCTGATGACTGCTTTGTTTTGTTTCGGGCCTCACCGCTCCCCCCCGCCCCTCCTTTCTTCCTCCTCCTCCTCCTCTTCTTCCATCCAGAGGAAACAAAAGCACAGGCTTGGTTCAGCAACGTTGAATCTAAAAAATGTGTCCCGCAGTCAGAGTGGCGACAGTAATAGCAGTGGCTCCTCGGGCTCAGTACCGGGCATGAGTGATGGGTGGTCCGTGTGCCGCGCGTGGTGCTGGCCACACTGCGGTCCCACTTCCCTTCCGTCCTACAGAGCTCTCAGCAGATCAGCTCTCCAGCTTGCCCTCTTCCCCTCTACTCCCTTCCTAGCCTCTTTGCCCACCTTGCTCTGCAGGGCACACTCAGCACTTTCTTGTTCAGACCCTTGCCAGCCTTGAGAGGGCGGGAGACCAAAGGCTCACTCATTCCACAAACATTTATTTCTTTATTTAAAGATTTTATTTATTTATTGGACAGATCACAAGTAGGCAGAGAGGCAGACGGGGGTGGGGGGAGCAGGTTCCCTACTGAGCAGAGAGCCCGATGCAGGGGTTCGATCCCAGGACCCCGGGATCATGACCTGAGCTGAAGGCAGAGGCTTTAACCCACTGAGCCATCCAGGCGCCCTTCCACAAACATTTATTAAGTCCCTGGGATGTACAAGGTAGTGCTCTCACTTCACCCTGACAACAACCCTGAGAAGGAAATATTTTTATCCCCATTTTTAAGGGAGGAAGCCAGTATCCCTCCCTTCCAAGAAGCCTTGGGTAGGAAGAGGAGACAAGTGTGTGCAACAGCAAGTAAACCTGAGTGACGACACGGGAGCAGGAGTTACGCTGGAGAAGGGTGTCTCGGAAGGCTGGAGGAGACAGGTGGTTCCTGGACAGGGTTTTGAGGGTAGGTGGGCATTTTCAGACGGACGATTTATGGAAGGATGTTTCAGGCAAGGAGGACAGCATTTGCCAAGGGAAAGGGAAGTGGAATTCTGAGCAAAGATAAATACATATGACTAAATATACTTAGTCATACATCATCTGTGTTTGCAAGTCTGAGTAATTTTAAGAAGGACTTAGGGGAGCCCTGGTGGCTCTGTGGGTTAAGGGTCCGAGTCTTGATTTCAGCTCAGGTCATGATCTCAGGGTTATGAGATAGAGCCCTGTATCATCCTCTACACTGGGCGTGGAGCCTGCTTAGGCTTCTCTCTCTCCCTCTACTTCTGTCCCTCCTGCCCATTCATGCTCTATCTCTAAAAAGAAAAGACAGAGGGAAGGATGTGAGGTAACGAGGTCAGGAGAAAGGAAGGATTTGAAAGACTCCATTTCAAAGGTGCACATCACAGCCAGACTGAGTGGCCAGGCTGTTTCTCCCCGTCTCCTAACACCTGGCCACGTGCATTGTTCCTTCTCCCTCCATCCTCCCTTCAGGAGGCCTTTTACCCAGCATCTCTGCCTTCTCCAGGCTGTTGGAACTAAGTATCGAGGTGGTTCCTTTAAGCCTCTCCCGCAACTGTTCTCCTCTTGGACAGAGAAAAGGAATAAGGAAAAACACGGCTCTGAGCATCTCATGCTTCCTGTTGTATTGGAAGCAGGGAGAGGTGAGCTTGCTGCTGATTTTAACACCTGCTTCTGGGAATTCCAGAGCTACTTTCTGTTTCTGGAGTCATCTTTTCCTGAGTACAAAGTTAAAAATAGCATCTATAGGAGAGAGAGCTAAAACCTGTGATCAAAAAGTACTATCCCTGTGTAGAAGATAGTTCGCAGGTCCTCAAAAAAAAAGTGAAACACAGAGTTACCCTCTGGCCCAGCACCCACACTCCCAGGCAGATGCCCGAGAGGACTATGACCAGGTCCTCAAAAATTTGTACATGTAGGTTCATACATTGTTCGCCACCGACAAAAGTTAGAAATAACCCTAATAACCCTCCATGAGAGAATGGATAAACAAAATGTGGTATGTCCATGCAAAGGAATATTATTCAGTTATACAAAGTAACAAAGGACTGATACATTCTATAACCATCATGCTCAGTGGAACAAGTGAGACGCAGACAGTCACACACTGGGTGACTGTATTCATATGAAAGTTCTAGAACTTGAAAGCCATGGAGACAGAAAGCACAGTGGTAGTACTTAGGGCAGGGGGAATAGGAAGGGACTCTTTAATCGACATGGGGTTTTCTTTGGGGATGATGAAAATATTTTGAAACTACATACAGGTGGTGGTTGTGCCATGATGGGATGTGCTAAACGCCACGAGATCGCACAGTATACAATGGTGAATTTCACATCATGTGAATATCACCTCCCTTAAAAAAAAATAAAAGAACGAGAACAGGTAAAACTCAGCACAGGTTCCAAAAGAAATGAGTTTTCTGTGTTGCACAGAGTTTGCACAGTACAGACCGTGCTTGAGAGAAACCCCCAGAAGTTGATCCTCGGAGAAGCTAAGTCCGTCTGGAGAGTGGCGAAGGAGGCAGCTCCGAGAACCGGGGCTCATTTCCAGTTCCAAGAGGCCAGTGAAGTATGAGCACCAACATCACATGGCCGTCCTCCTCCCCAGGGAAGTTGCAGCCTGGGAAGGTGACAGCTCATAATGTCAGAAACTGATGATGAGAAAATTGGAAATGGATGGAGTTTTATGGCAATGCATTTTTAACTCCACTTCAGCGTAGAGGGGACATTTTAAGGAGCTAAGAGCTTAAACCAGACAAGATTTCCTCCAGTGTGATAATAAATACACCAAAGTGCCCTTTTATGTTTAATAATTCAGGATCCACTGAGTGTTTAAAGGGTTTCCTGTTTTATCATTTGAAAAATCGAATGGTAATCGGTTAAAAAGTAATAGATGAGACATGTTTTTGAGATGGGCCCTGAATCACGCACTTTAAAATGTCTTTGGAAATGGATGTGTGCGTGTTCTAGGTAGCAGGCGCCTGAAGGTCTGGAAGCTGCGGCACAACCACACGCTCGTCACGCCTTTGTGGGCTTGTATGTGGAGGGACGGAAGCCACGTCCACGCGTGGCATCGGCCAATAGTCTGAGTGGCGTTGGAACAAAATTAGACTGAAAGAACATTGTGGGGCCACTTTTGCAATTGGCCGTCCCTCAATCTGCTCCAGATGTAGACGGCAACAATCACAGAGCCGGATTCCTGGAAAATTCCAGAGAAAAACCTAAAAGTCAGGCCGTGGCAACATTTTATTGCTGGAGACATGAACATGTGGTGTCGGTGAGAACCGGTTTGCCTCATTCCGGACTGTAGGTTGGCTCACATGGACCGTAATGTTAGATTCTAGGTGGCGGTGATTTTTGCAAAGGAAGCCCCACTCTTCTTGCAGATGATAGTACCATCCTACGACTTTCCAATTTAAGACAGGTGGATTTTCCCAGGGAAGGGAATGGGGAAGGGGATGGGCCTCTGGCAACACTTATTTAGCCTGTCTTAGGACAGAATCTGAAGGGCAGAAAGGATCCATGTGTGCTCTTAAACGTCATGTTGGAAAATAAAAGCTACCACTGTGCTTCATTTTTAATCAGGTATGTATCGCACCTGTGTTTATGAGGTGCCCGTCAGACACTGGAACAGGGGCTGGGGATACTGCCTTATGCCTAACGGACAAGATCCCTGCTTGCGTGGGGCTCATAATATCTGGTAGAGGAAAAACACTCAAGAAGGAATTGTGACAGAAACTGCCAGCTGCCTTTCCCCTAGCCACTTATCCCTCTTTCTTAGTAATTGACCCCTCGGTAATGGGCCCTTTAGTCATAGCCAAGATGCCCAAATTAAAGGAAAATAATACTGTGTTCTCCAGCTTTCCTAGCAGACAGGGATCACCATCAAGATGGCAATGGAAATTATTAGGTGTGGTTTCTGGGAATACCCTTTAATAGGGGCTGACTCACAGCACCAGCAGCATCCATGCATTCTCTCCCTTTCTCTCTCCCGCTGTATTAAACCATGTGATGTAGAGGCTACTTTGAGGGTGGAATCTATGGCCTAAAAAAGTGGAAGGAGCAACAGGATTTCTGATGGACTGCCTAGCCCCAGACTTCTTCTATGGGAGAGAAAAATAAACGTATGTTTCGTTTAAGCCACAGTGATTTCAGGACTCTGTAAATAGCAAAAAACCCAATTGTTGTGAGACCGAGGCAGAAGAGACAAATATAAAATCATTTCACAAAGTCGAACCTCAGGGCCCCTGGGTGGCTGAGTCTGTTAAGCGTCTGCCTTCAGCTCAGGTCATGATCCCAGGGTTCTGGGATCGAGGCCTTTGTTGGGCTACTACCCTGCTCAGTGGGGAATCTCCTTCTCTTTTCCCCTCCTCTTGTGCCCTCTCTCTGCCTCTCAAGTAAATAAATAAAATCTTTAAAAAAAAAAAAAAAAAAGAAAGAAAGAAAGAGAGGAACACCTCCTCCATAGGCAACAAAACAGAGAGATGGGAGAGAGTTGGACTGGCCGAGGGACTGACTGAGGCTACTGTGGAATGTGGAATGGGAGGCCACATACTGAAGTGATCAATGACTGAGAAACGAAAGATAGAGTGGTCAGACAGCGGTAGAAGAAAGAGAGAGTGTCACCAGATGGGGTAGTCCTTAGCTGGGTATAGGCAGGAGAATGATGATCTGATATTTCATTACAAAGCTAAGCTTTGGGCAGTGGCAGTATGGTAGCCAATGAAGTTTATCTGAGGCACGATTATTGCTGATTGAAACAAAGCTCATCCCGGCTGCCATGTAGAAAGTGGGCAGAGCAAGCATGGAGGCAGGATGACCTTTTAGGTGGTGATGACAGAACTCCAGGTCAGAGATGATCGTACGACCGATGATGGAGGGAGCAGTAATGGAAGTAGAGGAATCTGTGAAGGCAGTTAAGACGTAAACTGCTGGGGCGCCTGGGTGGCTCAGTGGGTTAAGCTGCTGCCTTCGGCTCAGGTCATGATCTCAGGGTCTTGGGATCGAGTCCCGCATTGGGCTCTCTGCTCAGCAGGGAGCCTGCTTCCTCCTCTCTCCTGCCTGCCTCTCTGCCTACTTGTGATCTCTGTCTGTCAAATAAATAAATAAAATCTTTAAAAAAAAAAAAAAGACGTAAACTGCTGATGTTAGAAGGATGAGCGTAGATGCAATGTCTTTATTGCTTCTGGAAGAATCTGTCCCAGAATCTTTCTGCTAGAGTCACTTGATTGTGTGCAGAAAAACAACATGAATTACTCAACAACAGCAATAAGAAACCTGAATCAAAAATGGGCAAAGAACTTGAACAGACACTTATCCAAGGAAGATATATGAATGACCAGTATGCACATGAGAAGATGCTCTATATCACTAATCACGAGGGAAATATCAATCAAAACCACGATGAGATAACTACCTCACATCCACTAGGATGGTTACCATAGGAAGAAAAGAAAGAAAGAAAGAGGGAGAGAGAGAAAGAGAGGAAGGAAGGAAGGAAAGAAGAAAGGAAAGGAGGGAGGGAGAAAGGCAGAAACAAAGAGAAGAAAGAAAAGGAAGGAATGAAGGAAGGGAAGGACAGAAGGATGGGACAGAGGGAGGAAGGAAGGAAAGAAGAAAGAAAAGAAGAAAGGGAGCAAGGAAGGAAGGAAAAGCAGAAAATGGCAAATATTGGTGAGGGTACGGAAAAATCGTTAACACTTATGCACTGTTGGTGGGAATGTAAAATGTGCAACCATGGGGCACGGGGGTGGCATAATCAGTTAAGCGTAGGGCTCTTGGTTTCAGCTCAGGTCATGATCTCAAGGTCCTCGGATTGAGTCCTATGTCAGTCTCTGTGCTCAGCATGGAGTCTGCTTGAGATTCTCTCTCTCCCTCTGCCTTTCCTGCTGTCTCTCTCTCTCTTTCAAATAAATAAATCTTTCAAAAAATAAAATGTGTAGGCACTATAGAAAATGATATAGTGATTTCTAAAAAAAAATAAAATAAAAAATAGAGTTAGCATGTGATTTAGCAGTTCAAGTTGTGAATACTCAAAAAAATGAAAGCAGAGTCTTAAAGACGTCTTTGTATGCCCATGTTCGTAGCAGCATTATTCACAATAGCTAAAATGTGGAGGCAAGCCAAGTGTCCACTGACAGATGAACGGACAACCAAAATGTAGTATATTTATATAATGGAATATTATTCAGCTTTAAAAAGAAAGGAAATTCTGATATATTCTGCAACATGAATGAACCTTAAAGGCACAATACTGAGTGAAAGAAGCCAGTCACAAAATGGCAAATACTGCAATGTTACACTTCCATGAGGCATCTAGAAAAGTCAGAATCACAGACGAAGTAGAGGCTGTTGCCAAGGGCTGAAGGGGTTCATGAGAAGTCAGTGTTTAATGAGGTCACGTTTAATGAGTCTCACGTTTGCAAGTGAACGGAGTTCTGGAAAGGATGGTTGTGCGATGTGAAGGTACTCAATACCACTGAACTGTCCTCTTAAAATTAGCTTAAATAGTAAATTTCATATCCTGTATATTTTTACCACAATTTTTAAAAAAGGAAAAAAAAAATTCAGTATGGGTTGTCTGTCCCCGGGGATTGCAAGGCGTTTTCCACCAGTACAAGCTTGTCTATTCTCTCGCAGCTCAGAAGCACGTCTCTGTATCTGTGTGACCCTGTCTAGCATCTCCCTGGTAAATGGTGTCTCTGAGTTTCCCATTGGATACTGAGCTGATATTTACCTTTGCAAATATCAGCTCATGAATGCCTCCTTCTCAAAAGCCCCTCCAATGGGGCACCCGGGTGGCTCAGTGGGTTAAACCACTGCCTTCAGCTCAGGTCATGATCTCAGGGTCCTGGGATCGAGTCCCGCATGCAGGAAGCCTGCGTCCCTCTCACTCTCTCTCTGCCTGCCTCTCTGCCTACTTGTGATCTCTCTCTCTGTCAAATAAATAAATAAAACATTAAAAAAAAAAAAAAAAAGCCCCTCCAACCCAGCAGAGGCAGCCTTCTTCCTTGAAAAGTGGGAGAATGACCTCCCATCCATGGATTTCCCTGGGAACCTGGGGACGTCCAGAGAGCTGATCCTCAGAAGGGGCTGAAGTCAGAACTAGTCAAGGAGGACACGTGCACATTTACATATGATCTGCATCTGCTGTGCATAGGGCTGCACAGGCTGTGCTGTGTTCTCAGACATCACTCACGTTATATTTTAAGACTGTCACCATCTTTGATTAACATTTAGATCTGCAGCCCGGGTGCCTCGAACTTCTCCAGCCTTCTATGTTTAAACCGGCGTCATCTTTTATCCCTGGGTGGTGGGAAGTCCAGGGCCCCTGCCACGTAGCTGCAGATGCTTGGAGTTCCCACCCATTCCAGTTTTCCGTTCCTACATCCAGCCCATCGCCCCTTTCTCAGGCCCACCCCAAGCACAGGGCACCATCCAGGCCTTGTGCATAGCAGCTCTTCTTACTGAGTTAGAGAAGGTAGAGGAAGCAATTTAGAAGTCAATCTTAGCATCCTTGTTTTTCAGAGTCCCTCCATCTTGGGTGGGGGGGTGGTGTTCCCTGGAAGTTTCCTTCTTGTGTGGTGACCTCTCTCCTTTTTCTTCTCCTCTCCCCTTTCCTCTCCTCCTCCCTCCTCCCCATCCCTCTCTTCTCTTTCCTCTTCTTTCTCAGTGGACCATGAGTGAGCACTCATTTGGTCCCACAGACACGCCTTTGGTGCCTAATGAGCTAGTAAATAAGATGTACGAGTCCCTCCCCTCCGGAAGTTTAGTGTTGTGCTGACAGGGATATCCCCCCAAAGTCAAAAGTCAATAAATTGCTTTTGCCACAGTGAGAGATAATGGTACATAGTCAAAGAATCACGGGGGGTCACCAGCCAAAATGGAGGCATGGGACGATGTCTCGTGAAGGTCAGGCTGAGGGAAGGCTGATGTGGAAGGACAGAAGGACAAAGCCCTGAAGCAGAAGGGTCTCAGCAGACTCCAGAAAGACAAAGGAGGCCTGGGGTGGGGGGTGGAGAGGCAGGGTGACATGTGGGCAGAAAGAGACAGGAGCGGGGAGGAAGAGGCAGACAGGGATGTAGCTTGTAGGGCTTCTGATGCCCCATCAGGTATGGATTTCACTGTGGGTCTGTTTCCACAGTGTGTGTGTGGGGGGGTAACATGATATCATGCATGTTAAAAGCATAGCCCTCTGCTGGCTCAGTGGAAAGCTACTGCCCCTCTCATATTTGTCCTACTTTTCTCCGTTTTCCATGTGTTCCTGGTTTCTCAGGGACTCAGTTCACCAGAACTCTAGGCTCCTCTTATGAAGAATAATGCAGTTTTATCGTCAAGCTCATGGTGTGTGTGTGTGTGTGTGTGTGTGTGCGCGCACACACGCATGGTGCATGTAAGAGAGAGGGAGAGAGAGAGGTGGGAGGCATTATGCCACCAACCCCCCCTTGAGGTAGAGGTAGAAACTGCATGCGCAATATTTAATTTCCCTTCCATCTGCTTCCTCTCTGCACCCCCGTCCCCGCTATCAGTGATATTAAGACCGAGGATGAGAGGTGGGAAAAAATGCTACACGAGATGAGTGTTGTCCCGGTGCCTATTTTGGAAAATTCCAATTGAGTACAAACGTATGGAGATAAATACAAAACCTTTGATCGTAGGTCGCTGCCTACGGTTTATATTCCTGCCAGAGGTGTTGACAACATAGAACACATCTTAAGAACTGGGTTTTCACGCCGTTCTGGTGTTGGCATAAACCTGGTCATTCAACCTGCAGTCTTTGGTGATCGGCAGAACAATCAGGAAGGAAAGGAGGCCCCTGAGTCTTCGAAAGGGGCGAAGGGGAGAGTACAGGGGCTGTGGTGATTATCTCTGAGAGATGAATCGGTGCCTCACCACCCGGGAACCATCACTGAGGAGCCAGTAACGTCCTGCTTACATCTCCAAAAGACAGGAGGTCATTACGGCCCTACTCCCCAGCTTCTGTGGTGGAATCCAGGAAGATCATCTGACGTTCTCACATCATGCTGTTGACAGCGTGAGGCGTCTCAAGCAGATGGTGTTCTTGGAACACAGGTGTGGCTTGGCCACCCAGATCATCGTGGAATGTTTTGTTTTAGGGGAACCAGCATCAGGAACTCAATAAAATGTTTAGCAGATTTAGGTAGATGCTTACTTAAGGTCTAATTTGGAAAAAGAATCCCCTCTGTCTAGTAATATTTGTTGTCTGAGTAAGCCAGGTGGTACAGAAGGATTATCTTTCTAGGCAAGCTGAGTGGGTAGAACAGATTTAGGAGGGAATAGCATCTTAATACTTGGCATGTGCACTGCGAGGATCTGGCTAAGTTGAAGACGGGGAGTAAGTAGGAGTTTTGAGATTGTATGTTGTGTAATCAGTCTGACTTTAATTTATATCGCTCAATTCACCTAACAGACCCTTTACAGATGCATTACGTGCATTTTCAGCAATTGGGATATTTGCCTACAGGTTTTTTTTTTTTTTTTGGTAAGAAATACACTTGCTAGCTGTCCAAAGCGAGCTGCCCGCCATCCTATAACCCTCTGCCAATCATAGGGGTTAAGGCAGATTTTATTGCCAGTCATATTGTACTCCAGGTGAAGTACTAAGAATGCTGTCTTATCCCTCCGCTGGATTAGCTCTAAAAGGTGATCTCGGAGTCCTGTCAAGCACAGAGCGAGGATTTAAAAAGTGACAAACCCATGGCCACGACATTTACTACGGGATTTCCCATGACTGAATTCCCAGCTCCTGGCCAAGAAGAAATAGGCGTGTGAGCACGGATGCATTTTAGAAGGCAGGCCGTTCCTTTTTTGTGTTTAGGTGGGGATCTCTAAACAATCAAGTGATACCCTTCTCTGAAAAAAAAAAAAAAAAAGAACAAAACAGGAGAGGCACGAGTGAGTAATCATCTTGACTTAGAACATTGGTTTCTTGCTTTCTTTCTTGCGCAGGGGTCGGCTCCCTTTCTGTGTTCGGCTCACTTACGGTACCCTGGCCTTTTGCAGCCAACGGAGCCCTTTGTAGCTCATCATGATCTCATTCCTCATCCCAGCGACTTCAAGGGCTTTATGGAAATACCAGACAGATGTGTACCTGCTTCTGCAGAGCCTTCAAATAACCCCATCCATCTTGATGGCATTTCTCCGCTGATCAGCCAGAGGTTTACACTGTATGTTCTTTTTACAGCATCTTCATTACCTTTGTCTCTTACGGAGCGGAGCCACCCACTTCCATGTACCCTGCCAGGCTTCATGCGCGTCCCCCTGGTCACGCTCTGGCCCTTCGTTCTGCTAGCTTCAGGTTGATCAGCCATGCGTGTTTCTGAGCAGACGGAACATGCTTTTCATGATTTCCCCACTGTCCCTTCCAGGAATCCTTCCTCCTCTTTCCATCACACGCACATGAATGGTGGAGAGACAAACTCCACAGCATAAAGAAACCCTAACAGGGACACCGGGGTGTCTTAGTCAGCGAAGCAGCCAGCTCTTGGTCTCAACCCAGGTCTTGATCTCAGGGTTAGGAGTTTAAGCCCTGAGTTGGGCTCCATGCTGGGTGTGGAACCCACTTAAAAAAAAAAAAAAAAACTAACAGAAAATTTATTAAAGGTAAATTGGACATCCAACATACCCTAGATTAAGCCTTGATGGTACCTGGTGCGCGATAGACGATCCAGTGAATATTGCTTGAAGGATGAAATGGCTGAATTAATTACTGATCTTGCTACCAAAACTAACAAAATGGAAATAGGGCCATTCAAGTTTGGGGCCAGGGAAGTAATCTGTGATACCAGTAGAAGGAGCAACACGCTCACTCCAGAGTCTTCCAGCGAAACTGTGCTCTGCACTAGGAACCACTTCTGTAACCCCAAGAGGGACGGTAGTCAAGAAAGTTCTTAACCTCTTTTCAATAGAATCCAACTGAGTAGTGACCTGGGTTTCTCCGCACAGCAGTTGCTTCCAGCCCATCGAGGGCTAATCTGTCCGTTGGCCCCAGTTCATGTGGCTTTGGGCTAGAGCCTGCACTGTTAGAGGGCAGTGGGCCACCATCTCTTGCCGGACACCATCTGCTCTACAGAATATCTTTATTCAGGGACAGAACCATAGAGAAGATGTGCTGCTCCTGGGGAGGTCAACTCCAAGGAGACTTCCACCCCCCCCAACCCTTTCTCTCTCTCTTAGGGAAGCTCCTCATTTCCTTCCACTGGGGGCCTCTTGTAAGTGGACTCTCTTTTGCGCACCACCCAGGGAACTTAATGCATGCCATCCTTTCTAGCAAGCTGGAACTCAGGCATCAGCAATCCTGCAGGGAAAAACCAAGAGCCATCGAGGTGGCTGCAGGAGAACTGAGGATTGTTACTTATCTCTGGAACGTGGCTTCTGGAGGCAGGGATCTCACTGGAGCTGAAGTATGAAGTTGCCACCAATTCTCTTGCCATCTGTATGGGTTGAAGTGGGTCCCTCCCCAAATTTGTGTGTTGAAGTCCTAAATCCCAGCATCTCAGAAGGAAACTGTATTTGGAGAAAGGGGCTTCAAAGAGGTAATTAAGGCTAAATGAGGTGATTGGGGTAAGCCCTAGTCCACCAGGACTGGTGCCCTCAGGAGAAGAGGAGATGAGGACACGGATGGGCACAGAGGGAAGACTGTGGGAGGACATGGGCAGACGATGGCCGCCTGCAAGCCAAGGGGAGTCTTCACCAGAAACCAAGCCTGCCAACATCTTGCTCTCAGACTTCAGCCTCCAGAATCATGACAACATGCATTTCTCTTGTTTTCACTCCCGAGACTATGCTGCTTTGTTACGGCAGCTTTGGTGAAGTCATATGCCGCAGCCCCCCAACTGTGTTTCCGTGGACCACATGGAAAAGCTGACCCCGCAACGTGAAAGCATAGCTTCTCTGCGTGTGTGTGTGTGTGTGTGTGTGTGTGTGTGTGTGTGTGTGACTTATTGCAAGGACTTGCTGACAGGATGGTGGGGGCTGGCCAGGCAGGTCTGGAGATCTGAAATCCATAGGGCACGCTGTCAGGAAGAGCGGTGAGCTCTCAGGCGGGAGCCGAGGCGGCGCTGCACAGGTGAAATTTCTTCTTCCTCGAGGAAGCATCCGTTCTGCTCTTAAGGCTTTTCACAGATTGGATCAGGCCCACCAAAATTTCCGAGGATAATCTCCTTTACTTAAAGACACCCGATAGCTGACGTTCATCCCATCAGCAAAATACCTTCCACAGCAACACCGAAATTAGTGTTTGATCAAATCACTAGGTGCCTAACCCGGTCGACACGTAAAATTGATCATCGTAATGACGGTGATGACAGCTGCACTTCTGAATTGTACTTGTCCTGGGCGTCCGGCGCTCTGCTAAGAGTCCTACATGCATTATTTACACTTTTATCCCAATTATTATCCTCCTATTATCTATAAGGAGGTTCAGGGAGGTTAAATGATATGTCCCAAGTCGCACTGGATTAAAAAGTAAGTCTGCGTGATCTCCAAATCCCAAGTTTTTAACCCCTGGGCTGGTAGCTGTCAGAGAGACAGAAATCCTGGGCTCTAGGGCTCCATCATTAATAAATATAGGAAACGGTAAAAACCCCAGGGAGCATCTTCCATGTAAAAAGCATCCCATGAATCTGAAATGAGGGAGAAAGAGCTTGTTGTTGGAATCTAGAGCCACACCTGGTAAGCGAAGCTAACTCCCTTCGTTTCCAGGGGGACGCGAGCAGGAACCTAAGTTACTGTTATTCCTATGCTGGGGGTCTGGGGGACATTTCTTCTTCAGCTCCCAGGCCAGGTGGGCAGGAAGGAGCCTGATCGAGGAAGCCTCAGAGGGTGTTCCCAGGGCCCTTGTCTCTAAGCGGCGGTAAGCCCTCCCATCTTCCTCCAGTCCGTCCCCCGCCCTTAGCACGCTGTGGTTGCAGCATTTCCTAATATAAATGCAAGTGAAATAAAATTAGAAATGTGCCAGTGGGGGAAGCCGGCTACCCACAGGCGCCGTAAATTGTCTTTCCCTCTTACCCCTCCTCCCTTCTGCCTACCCCCTGTCACCCCCATCCAGCCACCCGGAATAACCTGCCTTGCCTGGCTGAGTCACTGTTTCTGGAAAAGCAGGGCCAGGGAGGTTCCAGACGAGTCCGGGGAAGGGTGATTAGCTGAGAATCAGCAGTGAGAAGTGAATTTACCGAAGAAAGGGGATGTGATTAACCCGCGTGGGTGGCGGGTCCAGAAGGCCGGCTTGGAGCAGACAGCTTGACTGACATCTGTCGCTTAGGGTCAAGAGGAAGAGAGAAGCACAAGCTGCTAGATTTTATCATCACATCAGCCACCTTTGTATATGATTCCTTTGTTTCTGCTTTTTCAGTGTTGGCACAATGCTTGACTCTCAGGGAGAGTAATCTGTTGGCTGTACCGTCAAAGGCTCGATGTTTGATGACTGAGGAACACCTGTTTTATTAGCCACTTCCCCCCAAATGCACTATTTTAGATGGATGGGTATGCTTGAATCTAGGCAGAAGCTACTTTAGGGTGGAGGCAATTCACAGTCAGGGTGTCTACTCCAGAGCAGGATTGTTTGGATCCCTAGGGCCTGGGCACGGACCTTTCCCCAAGCAGAGGAGCATCTTACCCCTGGGAGGCTGAGGACTGTATCATGAGACATTCTCAACAGCTGCTTTTTTAAGAAAGCAGAGAAGAACAGCATCCATCTTTGAGGACTTTATTAATGATGAAGGGGTACCATGCCAAGGTGGTGGAAATGGTCATGGCCTTATGATTCATGGAAGCAGTCACGGTTACCTGTGTGACCTGTTACTGAGCTTGAGCTTTGCCACATAGATTTTGAGAACCATCCCATAGCCAATGTCATTCCATGCTCCCCCAAATCCTGGAAGACCGTATGATCATCCCATTCCTGCTTTTATAGATGAGAAGAAATAAACGAGAGCCAAATTGTTGAACAGCTTGCCAAGACTATGCTGCTAATGGGGGGTTGAGAGTGATTGGTTTGTAGGTCATCTGGAGCTTGGAGGCTGAGCTCCTAACCACCTTGAAACATTGCCAGAATCAGGGGACGTGCAGGGCACTTGGGATGTCATGAATAGAGGGAAGGAGGCGCCTGTATCTGCCTACCCACCCCCCCACTCCATCAGTGGTTCTCTGTTCTGCTTTCACATTAAGGTCTCTTGGGATACCTTAAGAAATAGTGTTGCCTATGTCCAAATGCAGACCGGTCAAAGATAATTTTAAGGAAGAAGGCCTTAATGATCAGTAATTTTTAAGTTCCCCCACTAATGTGAATAGGCAGCCAGAGTTGAGAACAACTTCCTAAAGATCAAATATTCTTAAAATGTGGTCCATGGATCAGATGTCAGGAGGTCTCTTCAAAGTTTTTGTTCGTGAGTATTTATTTATTGAGAATGGAAGCATGGCTTTTCCTAATTCTCAGAGGTATCCCCTAATGCCAGCAAACAAGCCAAAAGAATACGAGAAATCGTTGCCTTGGAGAATGATGGTAACCATCGCCACCTGCCATTGAGAGCCTACTGTGTGCCACACTCTGGAACGGGCTCTTGGGACAGGCTATCTCTTCAATCATTCAAAGAGCCCTGGCATTGTCCTATTTTATATATGAGGGGGCTGAGTTTCCAAAGTGCCAGGGAACATGCCCAGGATGTCACCATGAATAAAGGATTGAGCCATAAACCAACTCCAGTCTATTTAATGCCGAAGCCAGTCCTTCCTAATAGACTTCCCTGACGGATGAGGGTTGAAAAAGTCTTACCCAGAAACAGGGGAATGGACTCAAAAACAGCTAGAGGGCTTTGCCAGCCAGAGGGCATGCAGGAACTCTAAAGTGTTGCATTGTTACGGAAGTAAAATATTCCAAGTTTGCACTGCATAGCTCAGGATTAATCTCCACTGCCCCGAAGAGGAAGCAAGAAAGAATTTGACATTTTCCTCATGCCTGGAACCTGATCCTTTCTGGAAACTTCTGTGCTTCCTTATAGGGAATCTTTTTCTTTTTTCTTTTTTTTTTTTTTTTTTTTTGCTTCTTTTCACTGCCACCTTATTTTCCTGGTCCCTGACCATGTATCCCAAGTAAAAGAAGTTTTCTAATGAAGCAGATGTAGACCCTTCATTTAATCAAGAGTATGTCTTATATCCTGTTTTCTTCTACTCTTTCCTCCCCAAAGGACTTCTGACGTTTAATTTCATGCATGTGGGAGGAGGATGTCCTCACAATGACATAGTGATCTTACCCAGCAAGTATGTTTCCCTCCCCAGATCCCTGTGCTGGCAAATGGGATGACCTAGTTGTTTCAGCTAAACGCCTCAGCACCCTTCCTCATCCCTTCCTCTTGTGCTACCTGCTCTTCTCTCTCAACAGCCAGTCAGTCCTCACAATGCCTCTCAGGGCCACCGTTCTGGCTCTGTCCACCATGTACATCTCTGTTCCGGACCCCATGTCTCTCTCAGACAAGAAACCGCCACAGCTCCTGCTTGCTCAGCCCCCAACCCCCTCCCTCCCACGCAACTGGAGTCATAGTCTTTCATAGTCATACTTCACAGTCTTCTTTGAGGGCTGAAAATACGCACATACAACATTCACACACACACACACACACACACACACACACACACACACAGGTGGATCTTGAATAACCCAGGGTTGGGGATGCCAACCCTCCATGCAGTCAAAAATCCTATGCAGGATGGTCTTTCATTCTTTTCTCCAGTATTTCTTTTGCTCATTGATTCCCAATTCTCCAAAATTAAGTGGGAAAATAAAATAAAATGAAGTAGGTAAACCTACCTTCCATTTTCTGCCTGCATCCAGGAGGTTATAAGTAAGGTGGTCTGTGTAGCTTGTACTTTTGGTGAGAAAGGACTTTTGTTTGTTCATGAAACAGCTTTACTGAGCTATAATTCACTTACCATAAAATTCATCAATTCAGTGTTTTGCTTTGTTGTGTGTGTGTGTGTTTTTAAAGTGTGTGTTGCAGAGATGCACTGCCGACCCCACAACGAATTTCAAACCATTTTGCTTTCACAATGTATATGCACAAAATCATCACCTTGTATGCCTCACATATACTGCATATGGTCTTTGACAATTAGACCTCATTAAAGCTGGGGCTGGTGGTGGGGAGGACATTTTCCACATCCCAAAACACCCTCGAACATACCAGCCTTCACTAACCCCTCCCCTCGACCGCCGGCAGCCACGAATCCACGGTCTCCCTCTCCAGGTCTGCCTGTTCTGGGCATGTTCGGGGGCAAATGGAATCACACACTGGCTTCACCGTGTCTGGTTGCTTTCCCTTAACATCACATTTGTCAAGCTCACCTGCGTTGGGGCAGATATTGCCCTAGAACATTCTGTTGTGTGGATATAGCATATTTTATTCATCTGGGCACACCTGGTACACATCTGGGTTATTTCCGCTCCTTGGCAGCGTGGCTCACACCACTCTCTGCACGTCGTTAAGAGCATCACTAAATCTGGGTTGTTCCAGGTGCTACCTGCAAAAACTCCGCCAGCCCTATAATTCCTCTAAGCCTCAGTTTTCTCCTCTGTAAAATGGGAAGCACAACAGCATCTACCACAGGGGCCCTGGTGATAATGGCTTGGAAGGATGTGAGTACCGAGTTGAGCCTCGCACCTCGTACACAATCAGCATTCCGTAAACCCGTGCTCTTCAAACTGTTCCCTTTTCTTTCTTCTTCTTTTTTTTTTTTTAAAGATTTTATTTATTTATTTGACAGACAAGAGATCACAAGTAGGCAGAGAGAGAGGAAGGGAAGCAGGCTCCCCACTGAGCAGAGAGCCCGATGCGGGACTCGATCCCAGGACCCTGAGATCATGACCTGAGCCGAAGGCAGCGGCTTAACCCACTGAGCCACCCAGGCGCCCCCGAACCATTCCCTTTTCATTGGGCCAAAACCTTTAGGGGAGTGGTCGCTGACGACTCTTCGTTTTCCACAAATACTTATTTAATTTTTACCGTGCCCTCGTCATTTATTCATTCTCTTCAGTAAGCCTGTGGTGGAGTCATTACTTTCTTATATATGAGAAAGCTAAGGCTGAGAGGATTCAGGGATGTGTCCTCGGTGAGTGAAAGTACAACCAGATTTCTGGCCAAAAGCAAATGATAAATATTCGGGACCTGCATTTTCTTGTGTTTGGAACCTGTCCTCCACTTGTCTCCCAACCCTACATCTGCCACCCTGGCATACACGGGCCCTGAGGCAGCTCATTCTAAGAGTACTACCAAGGGCTTAGCTTCAAAGAACAAATGCAGACCCGTTCCTCAGCCGTGGGAAGCAGCACTCGGTGGACAGTAGCTGACCACTTTCTTCTGAGAAGAAGGTTTACGTGCAGCGGAAAGACTGCAATGGACTATCAGAGAGAACTCCCTAATACTCAAGGTCTGGGCATCTTGGATAGCTCATCCCACACTGTCCTATAGACTCCAGTCTTCCTCCTCTATCGCCACGGTGCGTGCACGTCTGTTTGTACGTCTTTCTGTATGAGGGAGTGTTGGCGTGCATATATGCAAACGCATGTTTTGTGTACATGTTGGTGTCTGCATATATATGTCAGTGTGGGGGTGCTGGGGTGCCCGGGCACCTGACCACAGCTCCCTTCTTCAGGGGCCAGGCCTCACTCACTCCATCTTGCTGATTTTTCTAACCCTGTGATGATCCCCCCCCCTCCAAGGAGTTGGGAAGTCAGCTTAAGCCTTGTTTTCTTTTTTCTTCATGATTCCGGCTAAATCCTCTGCAAATCACCATCCTCTACCTTCCGAAGATGTGTTGGGCGTTGCAGTTAAAACATGCAGTCTACCTAGGCCTTCCTCCGTGCATGTTTCTTTCTCTCATCCCCCTTCAATACGTGTGTCACGCAAGACACATGGATGGAGATCGAAAGAGGGTTGAAAATGACATAGTTGGAGAGCGAGGAAGCCAGAGAGAGAGAGAGAGAGAGAGAGTGAGACTGAAATCCGTATCGGATCCCGCTTGGGGAGTTTCGGGATGAGGTTGCATGTTTGAGAGAGAAAATAGTAAAACAGTAACTAGGTGTCACTCTTTTACCAACCTTCACTGTAATTGAGCAGAGAAGTAAGCAAAAATAAAAGAACAGTTTTGTTAACCAGAGAATGTGATTTGGCTCAAGGTTTTTAGGGTTACGCAGTGCACGTCAGTGTTTCTTTTGCTCCTACCTAGCTGCGAGCCTATCGCAAGTCATCTCTCAGAGTGATTTTAAAAAATAAATAAAAAGGGAGTTTTCAGCAGGGATTGCCTTTTATTTTCTCGCTTGCCCTGCAGTGAGGTAATCAGGAATCTGTCTGGAAGCATCAGAAGCCACGGCTGCATTTGGTGGGTTTGAACTGGCCCACGTCCCCTACCTTTGTCAGCCCCATGCCGGGAGAGTGTGTGCAGCACAGTCCTATGTCTGGAGGTCTGGAGAGCGTCTGGGCTGTTCCTAACAGAGATGCTGGAAGCTCCCTAGCTGTGAAGCTCCCTAGAGCTGTGAAGCTCCCTAGCTTCACAAAAGTGCCTCTTTCCTGCTGGTGGTCACAAGAGAAGGAGAGGGTGAGAGGACTCTGGGGCCAGACAAAGCGAGCTTTTGCAACCGAACATGGCATTGACCACCAGCAGCCTTCATTATCCCCATCGTCACAGGCAGTCGGGCTGGCTTTTTGTCAGCCCTGTTCAGAGAAGCCTTGTTAATTCACCCCCATGAAAATGGAAGTTTCATAGGCATTGACATAATTAATGAAGAGGCAGGCAGCGTGCTCTACCAATTAACACCACAGGGAAAAGTAAAATGGGCTTTCTTTTGGCGTGTTGTGCCAAAGTTAAGGACTGTAACACACAGCAAAATAAATAGAGATGCTTTTAATGAGCCACAAGATCGAGCTGAATAACTCAGAAAGGATGGTGGGTAAACACTGCCAACTCTTTGCACCGTTAAGAGTAATTGATGAGCATAGTTAAAAGTTTGCGGGGTAAAAGGGACTGTCGGGTGCTGCAACCGTGCTCATTTATAAATGTATTTTCCCCTGAAAGTAACTGTTAGGTATGTTAAAGGATGTAATGTGCAGTCAGAAACAAATATGATAGACTGGGCATTTCGTAGTGCCGGGGAAATAGGAGACTTCGCCGTTCCAGAATGAATACTGTGGCGGGTTTTTCCCGCTGGATGGGATTGTCTTTGTCAAACTCAGAGCAATACGGGCTTCTCACCTGTGGATCCCTGCCCCGTGCGTACCCTGGAAAGGGAAAGTTCCCAGAAGTCGGAACCATTCCATCCTTTCCATCCCTTCCAGAAAGCCAGCTGGATAATTTAATTATTTTTCTGTGCTCATAAGATTAAAACGTGACCTTGCACTGAAGGGTTTCTTACGGTTTCTGAAAGAGCGCGTGCATTTCTACCGAGAAGGTTTTCCAAGCAAGGCCAAATTCATTCGATCGGAAAATAGAGACACGATCGGTTTTAGGAGCTATTTTGGAAATTTCTCTTTCTTTTTTCTTTTTTTAGATTATGTTATGAATTTGAGAGAGAATGAGTGAGAGAGAGGAAACACAGGTTGGGGGCGGTGGAGCAGAGGGAGTGGGAGAAGCAGACTCCCCGCTGAGCAGGGAGCCCGATGTGGGGCTCCATCCCAGGACCCCAGGATCCTGACCTGAGGTGAAGGCAGACGCTTCACCAGCTGAACCATCCAGGTGCCCCTCTTTTAGGAATTTTTAAAAATTCTGTGTTTGGTTGGTCTTTGTTAATGTGGTATATCTGGTCCAATTAAGCTTTATTTTACGAAGTGCCTACAGTGGAGTCTCACCGTTCATGTATTTGACCCAAGAGAGCTCAATTATATATGGCAGGCCAATAAAACTCTACAGTTCTGCAGAACCCGCAACTCCCTGCTCCCAGCAACCATAACAGAAAAAGTGCAGGAAGGAAATTGTTGGCGTGAGTGGAGAGCATGCTGTGATGTGGGCAAGAGAGAAACAACTCAATAAGGCGCCCCTTAGTGGGCTTCCTTTCCCGGCCATCTGTAGTGGTGCTGGCATCTCACCACAGCAAGCGTGGTGTCATTGTCAAACCTTGAACCTGTGTATGCAACACAGGCCAACAGCTCGAACTTCTGATGCTCAAAGAAAGAGCAATGCATAAGAACATTAGAGAAGGCACGGGGATCCCAAATTCTAAGATTTCACCACGTGTGTACTCTGTTTTATGGACCCATGGTGGCTGTGACCCTAATGTTGATGTGTCTCTTGGAAGACACACCATTTTCAATTACATACTTGCAGGTACGACGGCTTCATCTTCCTTCCGGGTGAGAACTGTTCCCCATGCTTTTAGCTGTCTGCTCTGTAAATGATCGTGGCAGTATGGTTCAGATTGTGGTCTCTGGACCTGTCTCGCAACCATCTTGGATGCTGGTCTTAGCATCCCAAAGTGGAATTCCCAATCCCACTTTGATCGTCTTATATCAGGAATATCCCTAGAATCAGCATGCTTCACGGGCATCCCATAGCCCCACGATCTTCTGATCTCTAAGAACATCGATATCGCATACTGCTTTCTGTCTGTCAGGATGCAGTATACTTCTGGGACTGTTTTATTGGATGTGCACTCAGGGAATCTAAATGAGTTTACATATCGCTGACTGATAAGAAAGAGATAGCTCTCCAGCTAAGAGAACAACCCATTGTCCTCCAATCCCAGCCGTGAAGAGCTTGTTTACTGGGTTTGTTTTTGGACTGGGAGGTATGTGTTCACCACGTGCTGAAAGATAAGGCCAGAATGGCAGTGACTAGTTGAGGTTTGATTTGACTGTTGCATTTTATATTGTGGCTCCTATTTAGATATCTGTGTAAAAAATTACCTTTGCCTTTTTAGGGAGTGTGACCCCAAACAGCTGCTTTGCACATTATAAGGGTCCAAGAAGTAGTTTGGAAATTGTCAGAAAAAGACATGGCCACCAGGTAGGTCTCAGAAGGCAAGGTGGCCAAATTATAAAAGGGGAATTCTAGCTTCTAGCTCTCTCTCTTTTTTTTTTTTCTCTGCATTGCCCTTCACCCTGCACACACACTTTAAAATTTTAGTGTGGTTATTCACTGCTCATTGAAGTTTGTTACCCTACCACAATGGTCACATCTCTCCTAAGTGAGACCCCAGAAAGCAGACCTGCTGAAAAAAATGGATTTCTCTTCTCAGAGGAATTCCCGATGTATCTCCTGATTTGTCTTCACAATGCCCAAGAACTGAGGTCTCGGCGTGCCCAGCCAGAAAATGGGTAGAAAGCCATGCAGTTCAGAAGAGCTATCTAAGCCCTGGGTTTCTCTCCTGCTGGGAAAACGGAGAGATGGCATTTTATTTTTTTACCGTTATTAGCCAGCCTGTCAGTCATTTAAAATTTCCTCATGAAGACACAAAGCCAGGTTTTGAATACTGCATGTCACTCTTTTCAGCTGATGTTATGAAAGGCAGTGGTGAATTTTCCAGCTAAAAAAAGATTCCTCGTTTCAGAAGCTCAGCCAGAGGCAAGAGAGGGCCGCAGAAATGACCAGAGCAGAGGGGAGGTGGCCCAGAAAGGGACTCACATTCCTCTTTGCTCTTGTTTATTTTCCATGAATGCAGTGAGTTTCAGCCATTGAAGTTCCAGCGCTGTCTGACAGGCAAACAGCCCTAACGTCGTGCCAAGTCTCAGGTTGGCTGTGCAGGTAGTGTCTGTGTCAGTCCCTATTATTAATACATTCCTCAGCAATGAGGGTTTTCTCATTCATTCTTACGGAACTGTTTAGGGCTTGTGGCGTCCCAGAGCTCTCTCAGAATGAGTTGTGCCTCTTGAAATGTCGGCAGGGCAAGAAAGTGACAACCTAATGCTTGCTAAAGCTCTCGGGATAATGGGACCCTGGGGAGGGAGGGAGGCATCACCCACAGCAGCCATGCATCTGGGCGCCCGAGTTCAAATGTGCCCACTGCTGCTTGGGAACTGTGTGCTTTTTACACCCTCCTTAGCACTCATCAGCCTTTCTTCCTCATCGGGTTGTCGTGCTGATTAAATGAGATAATGTGTCAGGGTTAGCTCAGTGTCTGACGCAGAGTGGGCGTTACGGCAGCTGTGATTCAGGTCAGAAGCAGGGAGCCACGCAGCTCCAAGCAGCTCTCCAGGGCATTCCCCGTGAAGGATGGCCACGTTCCGGGTAGAGGCGTTCTTCAGTGGTTTACAGAAAAGGGTCTTTGTCCAAGATCCTCACTCACTTAGCTTTGCCCAACCAGTCATCTCATTCATGGTAAATTTCTTTCTGTGAGGGTCCCCCTTTACTCAGTGGAGACTGCTTTCCACTGTGGCCATGCTCGTCTGGCCCACGCTCCATTCCTCTTCCCAGACTTGTGTGTTAAAGCCTGATTGAAGGACAGATTTCTGTTCTGATGTCGGCAGCCGCCGGAGAGGTTAGCTTTTGAACTGGATGAGGCCAGGTCGCTGGCATCTATGAGGGTTAGAGGCTGGAGCGCGGGGTGGGTGGGGCAGGACCAGGAAGGTTATCGTTAATGGCTGGGTCAGCCTCAGAATGCGAGTCTGAGATTAGAGTAATGAGGAGGGAAGACCTCCAGGGGGAGGCTTCACAGGGTCGGGTGAAACCACGTGGTGACTCTCCTTCTCAGAACACGGTGAAGGATTTTTCTGGGAGCCCGGAGTTTGACCATCAGTAGCAGAGAACGCTTCAGGATCTGATGGGTATCTAGGGTGGGTTCCATCGATAGACCTGAAAAGAGAAACCAAGATCAAGAGTCTTTTTCATTTGCTCATGATAAATTAGCACTGGTAATATTAAGAACATAACAAGATAGCTTATGCTCCAGAGCTTTACCTGTGGGAGGCATTTAGTGGAACTCCCATTTTTACAGGTGAGTTCACTTGGCCAAGAATTGTGCAGGAGTTCAAGCATCCATCCAGGCTAGCTTAAGTCCTGAACTGTGATCTTTCAGGTTTTGCTCTTCATTTCTGTGTCTCATGCCAAGGAGCCACAAAAATATTGAATCCCAACTATGGGCAAGTAGTGCTGGATGTTATGGGACAAATGGAAGGGCAGAATATACAATTTCTGTCCTCAATGGAGCCTTCGGTGTGGAAGGAAATGAGCAAGACCCATACATGGAAGCAGAGAACTGGTCCCTGGTAAAATTTTTTTTTTTTTTTTTTTGGTCTAATAGAAATGTGGACACTTCCTAAACTAAATGAGCACTTTTTTTTTTCTTTCTAGAAGTAGCAATTTCTTTATTAAAATCCATATATCTCTCATGGCTCTTTGGTTAGCACACCTTATAGGTTAAATGTACTGAGTTGAAGTAGACATATACCAGGATAGGGACATGTCATCTTATATGCCTTATGCATTTTCTGAAATAATAGGAATTATAAGTACATAAGAAAAATATATTATTAATATATTGTTTTAAAATTTAGACTATTGGAATGAAATTACTGGTTTCTTAAGCTGATTGTTCTAGGTTTTACAGAAACTATATTTTCAAATAACATTTTCTCCCATGACTCCCTCCTTTTCTAAAAAAAAGGCTCAGTTAAAGAGGCTTGGGGTGCCTGGGTGGCTCAGTTGGTTAAGCCTCTGCTTTCGGCTCAGGTCATGATCTCAGGGTCCTGGGATCGAGCCCTACATCGGGCTCTCTGCTCAGCAGGGAGCCTGCTTCCCCCCCCCCCCGCCTGCTTCTCTGCCTACCTGTGATCTTTCTCTCTGTCAAATAAATAAATAAAATCTTTTAAAAAAAATTTTTTAAAAATAAGAGGCTTAATGTGTAATGCTAATATTCCAATTATAAAGTGACTTATGTTAGTCTTAGTTTAAGCAAAAAATTTGGACTATGTTTCTCTAAACGTTAGTAGTAAAGTCTTGTAGTTTCATGTCAATATATTCACTCTATTGAAAGTTATCAACGGCCCTGGTGCTATTTGAATTCTGCCCATGGGGATTTCTTGGAGTCACTATGATGTCCCTCTTTGGGACCCTCTAGTCTGGTGAGTCTCAGTCTTGCCTTCAAATTATATAGCTAAAAATTATCGCTGCCTGGACCCCATCCTGAGAGCTTCTCATGTAACTGGTATAGGAGAAGTCTGGACATCCGGGTGTTTGAGCTTTTAGATTTTCAGTGGAGCGTGTGTTGGGATGGGGTGGAGATCATGTTTCCAAATAGAGATGTTTATTTGATTAAAATTAAATAGGAGGGTCAAATAAGCTTTGTTTTGGAAGAACCATGAATATCCTACAGTCTATTAAGATTCTCATTTTGGGGTTACCCTGGCTTTGTGTGTCCCGTGTCCTCATTGTTCAAGGTCTACCCTGAAGCCCAGCACCACCAGCATTGCTTGGGGACTGGCGAGCAATGAAGAATTTCAGGACCCCTCCCACACACTGAATCAGAATCTGAAATGTAGCATGATCCCTAGGTAATGCAGTGCACTTTGAGTTAGAGAAGCCCTGCCCTAGAAGTCAGTGGTGAGGAGAGTGATGATGGTGATGGTCTGCTTTGTTGGGTACCTGCTATATGTGAGGCACTAGGTCAACACATTGTGGGATATACTTCTCTTTAACTTGTTCTAGAAATAGGGGCATCTGGGTGGCTCAGTTGGTTAAGTGTCTGACTTTCGGTTTTTGGCTCAGGTCGTGATCTCAGGATTGTGAGATCAAGTCATGTGTCCGGCTCCATGCTCAGCGGGGAGACTGCTTGAGCTTCTCTCCTTGCTTTCCCTCTACCTCCCACTCTGGCCCTTTCCCAACTTGTGCATGTGTGCACATGCACTCTCTCTTTCAAATAAATAAATAAAATCTTTAAACTGTTCCAGAAGTAGTAAGCATGAAGAGTAGTAAGACTAGCGTCTGATATCCCAGAATTCCAAAAAATGGGTTTTTATTATCTTGTTTGGTCCTCACAATGACCCTATAAAGAAGGTGATCTTTTACCTTTTATATAGGTAAGGAAATTGTGAGTAACTTGTTCAGAGGCCCTAGGTAGGAGAGGAAATAGCTGTATTGCCAACTATATTTCTCCAAAGGCATGCACTTAGCTTATCTGTCATACTGTGAAAAAGTAGAAAGTATGAATCTACATGGAAGTTTGCAGATTGTCTCCCTTCCACAAACCATACAAAACAATGGGATTTAGCCTTGCATTAAAAGATAACTATGCTGGAGTAGTTCTTTGTTCTCCAAACTCTCTATGAATGACAGAAATCCAAATAGAACTGTCTTTAGTCAAAAGTGCAACACGTTGTACTTTTAAAACTGTGAATTTTATGTTCCAAAATGGGTTTCAGATATGGCTGGATCAAGTTGACCAAGTAAGGACGGCCTTAGGAATATGCCTTAAATTATTTCTAGGCTCTGCTTCTCTTGATGCTGACTTGTTTCCATGGAACATTCTTCCTAAATGGTGGCAAGATGTCCACCTGTTACTCTGGCCTTAGACCTTATCATTTTATCAACACCAGCATAGAGGAGTACATCTTTCTGAATTGTATAAGGCAACATCACAGAGATACATCTCATATATCTCATACCCTCCTTGAAACAATTACTCTGGTCTGAAACATGGGATATTCTGATTAGACAGGTTTGGCTCCGATATGAATGATAATTTCTGTACTATAGTTTATAAAACTAGAACTGGAGAGGAAGATTTTCTTTAAAAAAAAAAAGTTACTCTTTTTGGAAGGGGAAAGGAATTATTGGCAGATGTAGGGGGACATGAGTCCACTGTAGGGCCTCAGTTAAGGGAATCAGATAGAAAGAATTGTAAGGGGGCAACTTGTATTGACCTTCTACCTGCCTGCATGTACATTCTGTGGACAGAATTCTGGATTTTTCTCTTGCCTGTCATAACAACTGCTTTCAACTACATCTCCTTGGGGAGAAAGGAGCCAACATCTGGTAGCTCTGTCTGGTACTGGAACAATGCTAAGTGCTTACACAGTTAGCTTATTTTCTGTTCCCAACCACTCTGTTAAGTAGATTGTCCAGAGTCAAACTCCCAAGCCAGAAAAGGCAGCATGGGGGAACTCAGCAATGGGTCTGAGGTCATAGCTAACCAGGAACACTGTGTGGACTCCCAACTCACTTCAGAACCTATGTTCCTGTGTATAGGAAACCTCTGAAAATGAATAAGGGAACACATTATGTCATTAAAAGAAAATTCAAGCGGGCGATTCTAAACTTCGAGGGTCACAAGGCAGGAAGACTTTACAACTTTCAGATATGGTCCTTGTTTTCTCACGTGGTGCATATGTGTGAGCTTGTGTGTGTGTGAGAGAGAGAGAGAGAGACAGAGAGACAGAGAGAAAGAGAGCAAGTAACAGTTCATGTGAAAGTATGAATTTCTGGCTTTTCCCACCCGCTACAAGGTATATGACTGGAGTTAAGATACTGTCATCCCCTCCGGCAATGCATTTTTTCCTGCATTGTCTCCAAAGTCGTCCCCTGGCCAGCTTTAGTCATTTACAGGATCCGTTCAGCGCTGGGGACACTTGAGTTTCCAAATCCTGGTATAAGAGTATCGTGCCACTTCACCCGCATACACGGTGGCCTCCGCAGTGCGTCCTCTATTCCCCTGAACTGCCACAAAGCATAGCGAGTGTTCTATATTCATATATCTGTATCTTTCCTCACTGCGTGTCACACACACACACACACACACACACACACGGGAGCAATTTGCCTTTGCCTTGTCCTTTCCTTCCCCTGCCCCCTCTCATTTAGCTCTGCGCCTAATCCTCTTCTCGTAGCCTTCATCTCTGCAATGTAGGAATTTAACATGCTCTCTACCCAACCGTATTAATAAAGCACTTGAAAATATGCAATTTTATTCAGGATTATTTATCTAACTATCTCTACTGAAGTGCTGCTTCTGCAGCTCCTCATATGCAGTGGCTTCCCTGGTGGCAGCTTTCGGAGCCCGAAAGCATGGACTGCAATGCAAAGCCACGGATGCCAGCTGCACGCCCGAGCGTCCCCAGGCCAGCCATTGCAGCAGGAGGCCAAGACAGGCCCTGAAGTGAGCATCTGGTCCATCCCCCTGCCTCTGGGCTGAGCCGTACCAGTTAGCCTTAGCACCCAGGAACCCAGGAACCCTTGCCTTCCCGTGGCAGTTCCAGGAAATCCTAATCTCACGATTGCAGCTTAGGGTAGGGGAGAGCCCAAAGCGGTGATGAAGTCTGCCTTGGCTGTTTTTACTCCTTGCCTTAATGATGGATTATCTCATCCTTATCCCTTCCCTTATAGCAGGGTTTCTCCACAGTCAAACTGTTCTTTGTTGTGGGGCCCTCCTGAGCACGGTGGAGGCTTAACAGTATCCCTGGCCTCAACCCATTAGATGCCAATGACACCCAGTTGTGACAGCTAACCTTTCTCCTAACATTGACCGATGGGAAAATTTGCCTGGTTGAAAACCACTGCTTTCTAGAAACATAGCACAGACGAATGCCATGAGATCAGGTCTCATGCCTGATTTCGCTCATTGTTTTGTGAACACAGAGTAGACACCCAGTATTCGTTGAATGGATAAAAGAATTTACTCTTGGTCAGAGATGAAGGTTATACTTGTCCCCAAGATAAAATGCAAAAACTGTAGTGATTGTAACTCACATATGAGAAAGGAAATCAAGGGCTCTTTTTCATTTCCTCCTCCCTCTGCCATTATCAAACAAGTTCAATAAATGTTTGCTGATTAAAAGCCTAAATCATCATTATGACTTTCATAACTTGAGTATCCATTACGCGGTAGTTCTAAATAGGTGTCATCATTTAATTTAATTTCCTCAGTGACTCCTGGAGATGGGTGACATCAACCAAACTGTACAGATTGGGAGCGTGGAAACCAAGATGTCAAGTAATTTGCCCAGGGCCACACAGCTGTAAAGTACTAGAGACTTGGTTCAGATCGGTTTTGCTTCTCTTCTCTCTGTCCCTTCTTGGCTCACTCTATCCTGTCGAAGCTCAATGCAGGACAACATGAAGAACATTAATCCCAAGGTGAAATGTGCAAGAGGTTAAGTGGATTTGACCAAGTTTCCCGTTACATTCATTTTGGGGGAAAATGGATTACAAACAGAACCCCTTGGTCATAACTTCGTGTTCACTCGAAAATGAGAAGTGAGTGTTTTATAGATCCGTAGCTTCACATTATCTATCGTATTGTGAGAAAAAGAAGAAGATGGATGGAGTGGGGCAAAGAGCATAATAATATTGCAAGGTTTTATGTGGAAGGGTCAGGTGAGGAGAGGGTGAACTAAAAGGATGAGGACAGAAGGCTAAGAAAGAAGAACTCATAAGACGGGTGTCTAAACTACTTTTAAAAATGGTTAAGGAACTCAAGGAGAAATAGAAAGAAGGCAGCACTCAAAAAGGTCAGAAAAAGTAGTCAAGTAAGAAGCAAAGTAATTTAAACATAAAAAGGAAAAGCTACAGATACTTCTTTCATGCTTCAGAAAGCATCAGTCTTAAACCTTGCAGTGTCCCAATAATTCACTGCAATCCTCTGCAAGACAGTAAAGTATTTCACAAAGGCATACCTGTTCCCCCTAAGCTGGTGAGTCCTCGAGATGGCCCAAATTTCCTTAAAAAATGAAATGGAACTACTAGGCTTTCTTCACATTAACCTTAAAGATAATGATGTATTGGACCTTGTTCTATAAAGGACATAGGGAGGTGGCCTGCTTACATTTCCCTGTATGGTAATTCCATTATTCAGAAATTGATAGATGAAAATATCCATGTCTTGGGATGGGAAAGGAAGGAAGGAAGGTAAGAGGGACAGAAGGAGGGAGGGAGGAGGGGTGGGCCGGAGGAGGTGGAAATGAAAGGAAATACCTATTTTTACCATCTTTTTTCTCCTCCATTCATTTGTTTACTCATTTCACTATTATGTTAATTGGGCATCTACTATGTGCCAGTCACTGGGTGAGCCACTTGGAAGATAATGGTAAGCAAAACCAAACACAATACCAGCTCTCATGGGGTACATGGTCTAGTAGGAAAGCCAAAAAAAAAAAAAAGAAAGAAAAAAAAAAAGAATCCAGTAATCACTCCTATGTGTGTTGGGGCAGGGTCTCTCTTTTTGCCTTCATCCCTCATTTCTGGTCCAGTGTGGCAGCTAAAACAGTTAACTGATTTACCAGCCTGGCTCTCAGACCCCATGTATTAGGGGCGCTGGATCAGCACCGTAATGAAACACTGCTTGACAGATTCACCCCGCAGTCAGTGAAGGAGAGGAAAGCTGAGTTGGTTTTATTTCTCAAACCAAGTGATGGAGTTGGGTTCTTTCTACCCCAGCTTTTGATGTGATCATCTTCTAACTCATTCCTAAAAAAATCAGTGCAGGCATTCAGTGTAAAAGAGAGAGCCACTTGGAGCTAAAAGTGACCCCAGGGTCACCTATGCCAGCCAGCATGAATTTACACTGTTGGGTTTTTTTGCTCCTCAGACTTAAGCTTTCTCCACACTTTTCATCAGTTTGTTTTTGCCCAACAGAAATCGCTACCGGTCATCTTATGACCAGGCCATTTTATTCCTAGACAACTGAAAGTTCCTCATTTTAGAGAAACTGACTAACTTTACCCCCTGATACCAGACCGCTGGTCCTGGCCTTTGGAGCTGGGGCTCCAGATGACCGTGTCCAAGTCCCAGCATTTGCATTTACCAGCTGGGAAGCTGGAGCTAGCACTCTGGCTCGGTGAGTCCTGGGGGTCTTTTCTCTCGTGACTGGAAAGTATTTTGCACGCTCTCCCTCTCCAGGATTCAGTGTGGAAGACACATGGTTCTCTGGATCATGTGGGTTAGTATGGCTCAAAACTCCCATCTTGCCAAGAGGACAACCCAGAATGTTAGGACATGTTTGTTTGTTTGTTTTATATCAAAACAAGAAAGAAGGACTAGGGTTGGTTTTCCCTGGGCCTTTTGTCCATCCTGAAAGCAACCAGAGTACGTCAGGAGTGGGCTGCTGTGGTCAGTAGGACCGGAGTGTTAGAGAATTCATCATTGTAATGATGGAAGAAAATATCTGTGTTTACCACTCCGTGGCTTCTATGAACAAGCAGTTTACCCAGAATACTCATCCTAGGCAGACTTATAAAAGGCAAGGAGAGTTTCCTGAAAAAGTTAAATATAGAATTATAGAATCACCACATGACTCAGCCATTCTACTCCACTATTGATACTCAGAAGAGCTGAAAACAAGAACTCAAAGACATGGATGTGAATGTTCATAGCAGCGCTGCTCACCGTGGTTGAAATGGGGAAACGGCCCAAATGTCCATCAGTGGATGAACAGGTACACACAATGCAGGGAACGGCCGCAGGGAGATAGGACTCAGTTGTGAGAAAGGAACGGACGCTGAGCGGGGGAAGCCAGGCACAGGTTACACATTGTATGATTCCATTTATAGGAAATTTCCAGCCTAGGCAGATCCACAGAAACGGAAAACAGATATGTGGTTGTCGGGGACTCGATGGGGATGGTGAGGAGTAGCGCTTAACGGGCATGACATGTTCTTTCGAAATGATGAGATACTGTGGAACTTGATAGTGGTGATGGCCGTACAACACTGTGGATGTATCAGCTGATACTGACTTGTTCCTTATAAAATAGTTAATTTTTTTTTTTTTTAAAGCGAGACCTTCCACATCAGCCAAGGCTGCTATTCCCCTCCGACCCCGTTTCTGGGCCACTGCAATGGGCTTCACTCCCTGCTCTGTTCCCTTTGCTTCCAGCAAATTCTTCTCCCCACAGCCAAAGAGCCCGTGTCAGAATGCACACAGGATTGTTTCCTGCCCCAGCCAGAAAACCCACTCGCTTAGAATTCATTCCAAGCCCTTTCATCTGATACTCCAGGTCTGGCTCTTGCGAACCTCACTGAGTTTGCCCCTTCTGTGCTCATTCTGATCCCGTTGACTCTGACTTGTCTCGAGCTGGCTGCATCCCAGCTGGGAAGTCCCCTCCAAGACCTTTTCCAACCAGCCTTTGTAAACCTGCCACCCTTCTTAATTCATCTCCATGGCACCCTCCTTACTTGCTTCAAGCTCTTATTATTATTATTATCTGTAATTTTTAAATTTAACTTGCTTTTTACTCTTTGCCCAGCTCATTCATGAATGCAAGTCCGTTGGCTAACACGGTGCTTGGTACGTGAGGGGCCTTCAATCAGTGCTTATTAATTGAGGTCAAGGTGTGGAAACAATAATAATTCTTATCATCATCCCTATCCTAAAAATGCCACCAAACCTGCTTTTCCCTAAAGTATAGATTGGTAAAAGGGATAGGCTTACAGTTTATTTTCTGAATGTGCCACCGTTTCTCTGCCACTTCCAACGAGGAATGTGACTTTAGTACAAGGTGGCAGCCCGTTGAACTTTGAACCCTTCTTTTATTTATGATGTATGTCTCAGGGAAACGTGACAACATCTGGGAATTCATTAAATGACAGTTTTCCCTTTCACTTCGTTCTCTATTTTATTTTGCCCAACACAATCCTATTAAGGGAAAAGCTAATTGACCACAAGCTTCGTTTCTGCTGAGCTTAGCCAAAAAGTCAATCACTGCTTGGCGGGAGCTGTTCTGGCTGTTTAGCCAATGGACAAATTTCCATCTTGACTGGCTTTGCTGGTCCTAAGAGAATAGATGTAAAGGTGCTTAATTCTATTTTGATACTTTTCATTTTCAGCAAAACCGAAACAACCCCAAGGAGTGATATTACCATGAAAAGGCAGCCTGGAATTTTTTTTTTCATGAGAATGCTTATTTTATTTCCATGGCATTCAGCTCTGTTCACAAAAGTGTGTTCTCTTGTCCAACACTCATCAGATTCATGGGTCACGGCCACTGAGTTGGGGTACCCTGCAAAGGGACTGTAAGCCTCCTGTGCGGAAGGCAAGGGTTTCCCAGGCCAAGTAAAGGGTAACCCTTCTAAGGAACCCCCCCCAAAAAAAAACCCCCAAGAACTAGCTTTTCAGTGGTTTCTCTTCCAGCAAGTTCACTTTGCATACAATAGGGAGGTGTGAGAGTGAGTGAGGACAAGAAATCCCTTTGGTTTGGGTTGTATCCGTTTGCCAGCAAATCACAAGGGAAGACGAGCTCTCCTTGGATGGTGAAAAGATGCCATCTTTGAAATAAGCCTCAAACCCAGCAAAGAAGGGAGGCCAGCCCCAAGCCTTGGCTTCAGCCTCAAATAAAGACACTGCATCCTGGGTCATATTAAGCCCATAAAAATGGACTTTTCTAGATTCAAACGACAACAACAACAACACAAAAGGCGAACTTGCGTTTTCACCAAATCCTCCCAACTACCTTGTCCTGAATGGAGAAATCATAAGCCAGTAACAGTCTACATTCGAAATAATTTTCACTTTCCAAAAAAATTTTAAAAATCAGGGCACCCCATTTTTGGTACATGGATTTTTTAGCACTTAATGGATAGAATTTTTATATATCTCCTAAGAATTATTCACGAACATCTCCCAGTTCCGTTTTCAGGGACCTATTGTAGACGTGCTTTTATAGCTTGGATCCAAGAAATTTATTTCTACCACTGCAGTCCGAAAAAGGGACTATCTAATGAGTTTTCGCTAGGCAAGTCAAAGTGTCATGGTGGAATTCTTCTCCGCAAGACATGCTTCCCTGGGAGGAAGGATGTAAAGCTGCAAAGGTTCTTTAAGAGACATATAGATCTACACATCAGTAGTAGTCACACTAATAATAAACATTCATTTGACCTCATATATTTTCGAAGTGTTTTAAAGTGTTGGTGTTGCTCAGGAAGGAAGAAGACCTCCAGGATAAGGATTTTTCTTTTACATTTAAGGGACAGGTCCTACCGAAAGTGAGCAACTTGTCCGAGATCAGCAAAGTGAAGAAACCAACCTGCCCATCCCCAGTGGCCTTTCTGTGTCTTGGCTTGGAGCAGGGAGTGTATTTGGGGGAGGGCAGAAGGAACAGTATCTGGCCAACTGAGCTGAAAAGTGCAGATAGAGATATGTATATGGCAAATCATTTTGACTGAAGATCTTCATTTCTTCACTGTTGACCCTGTAAACTAACAAAGAGAAGCCAGTAATCTGTGACACCATGAGCCTTTCTAGCTTTCTCATTTATATACAGTGAATGGGCACAGCTGTAATGGAAGTAAGGGGGCTGTTTTTCTCTCTTTGAGTTGATAGGCGGCCATGACTAGGGATGAACAATCCTTTTTGAGATGAATATTATACTGCCCCCTCGTGTGACTTTAAGAACATCCTGTTGGGACACCTGGGTGGCTCAGTGGGTTAAGCCGCTGCCTTCGGCTCAGGTCATGATCTCAGGGTCC
This sequence comes from Neogale vison, assembly GCF_020171115.1. Taxonomy (NCBI): domain Eukaryota; kingdom Metazoa; phylum Chordata; class Mammalia; order Carnivora; family Mustelidae; genus Neogale; species Neogale vison. The sequence continues at coordinate 21,313,282 of NC_058104.1, forward strand.
TGGGATCGAGTCCTGCATTGTGCTCTTTGCTCAGCGGGGAGCCTGCTTCCCCCTCTCTCTCTCTGCCTGCCTCTCTGCCTACTTGTGATCTTTCTCTGTCAAATAAATAAATAAAATCTTAAAAAAAAAAAAAGAACATCCTGTTGAGGGATACAGGAGAGCCATCCCTTCTTTTTTCTTACCTGCAATTTATTTATTAAGACTTGCTCAAAATTAAAAAAAAAAAAAAGTTTACATCCAAGTAATATCCTGTGTCAGCCTGCACGAAAAAGAATGCTTTATTATCACCATTCCAGTTTTTACAGTCAAAGGCTATTAATCAATGAGGCAGTGTGGATCCATAAGAATATTGATCACCGTCTCGTTGCCCTCCTGTGAGTGTTCTCTCTTAATGACAACCAATTGCAATATTCATTAGGAAAGGTGTGTTTTCTGGATTGCACCTTAGCTGGATTCATGACAGAGGGATTTAGCTAAAAGCGTGGGCATCTTGTTTAAATAACTCCTCGGATCACAAAGATCCCAGCTTCAGTCTATCTGGACTTAGCTCAACTCTTTAGGATCTCAGAAATTCCAGCATTTTCTTATTTGTGTTTCATCTTAGACACCTAAGTAATGCTACTGTTAAGCATTAATTTTCTCATGTTTAATAGCTCAAAAGTCAAAGCAAATATTCACTTGGTACATTTTTAGATCTCGGAAGGGAAGCCCAGACAGCCCACAGTTTCAGGATGAACCAGGATTAATAGGATCTGTTTAACACCATCCTGCTTTAACTCAATTTGAGGGAAAAAGAAGAATGCCCCATATGCACAAGTATAGCAGTTTTCCCCTTGCCATTGTATCTTGAGCACACACAGGCACTGCTTCTCGTCTTGCCTGTTGTAAAATCTGGCGGAATATCTCTCTGGTCCGGGGCTCCCGAATGCACCCATCCCATTACCCCTGGGATCCTGCTTTTGGCTCGTTGTCCATCTGTGTGAGCCGTTACTATCCCGTGAGCCAATCTTTCTGAACGAGGACTAGCTTACCCTTTGTAAAGCAGCATATTGTAGTCAACTTCCCAAACAGTCATATATCTATGTGGCTTTTGGTAGTTATTTTTAGAAGTAATTTAGAAACCTTACTTTTTTTTTTTTTTTTAAATTCTTCAGCCACTGCAAACATGCCGTGGGGTTTAGTGCCCTGAATTATTCAGCAGTCATTGAACATGCAATCAGTACTAAGGAAAAGTCTAGTCATCATACCTGGATTTGTCAACATTTCTCTTTCTCAGCAAACAGTAGGTTCATTGGAAGCACACCCAGGGGTGCGAGCGGTGGTGAGAAGTCTTCCTCCTCCGGAGCGCTTGTAGGGCCCCAAACATCACCGTGCAGACTGCCTCGGGTAGAGCTTGGCTACCAGGTGGATCTGGGATAGGCTGGCTTGGGAAGAGGAGAGCGGTTCTTTCGCTGCAAGAGGTTATTGCATTCCCTGTCAGCCTGATGCAGGAGAGGTGGAAAGCCGTGTGGGGCTTGGGGGCAGCCAGCTGCTTCCCGAACTTTCCAGGGATAGCGACACAGCAGCCAACACAAATGTCAGTGGGATAGGCCAGCATGCCAGATGCCATCATAGAAAATAACTTTCCCTGCCTGGCATCTGGGTACTTGCCTTGTCATCCAGAAGACCGCACGCTGGACCACGAGCCCCTCTGCCCTTTCTTCTTCCCTGTGCACTTAGCGTTTGGAGGGGTTGCTAGGGAGGGCAGAATGGACTTTGCTTGTGTCCTTATCTGAGTGTTCTGTACATCATGATAATCAGTAATAACGATAGAAATGGATCCTCACATAGCTGTATGGACCAGGCACCGCTCTAGATGCTGCACAGATTGTACCTCATTTACATATTCGTTATCCATCGAAGAGTCTCATTAGCCTAAAGCAGAATGGAATGAGCAAACTGAAAAAGCAGATAATTCAGACTCCAGAGTTGGACTTAACTAGCTTAATATTCCATCTCTCCTACTTTCGGTATGCATGACTTTGGAAAATAAATTCAGCCCTCTCTGCCAGAGCCAACTACGCTTCTCGAAGTTCTTGAAACAGATCTTCTCCTTGTCTCTGCAGGGTCTTTGCATGGGCTGTTTCCTCTGCCTAGAGCATTTAACTGACTCTTTTTCCTAGATAAACCCTCCTTGTTCTTCTGACCCTGGCCCAGGTGTCGCATTGTTAAGAAACCCCATTTCCGTCTTCTCCCTGCCTTCTGAATGTCCAGATTTGAAAGGTGTAAGGAGATGCATATGCATTTCCTTCCATTACCCTTTTTCTTCCTCACCATTCCTGAAACAGTCTAACGCCACCATGGGCTTCTTCTCCGCTTATGGAAGGACTCTGGATGCCGGCGTGTTCTCAGAGAAAGATAGAATCAGCGGGGGCAAAGCCTCAAAATGTACATTCAGTGGCCTGTCAAGCCCTGTTTTTGTGTTTGCAAAAGAATCAGATGAAATCAGAAAACGCTAGAATCTTTTGAGATACTATTACCAACCTTTGAAGGCTGATAACACATTTGTCTTATATTTGAGTATTTTTTGCTATTCTGGAGTCTTGATGTAGACAGTTAGCGTATTGGAATTTGCTGAGGTTGTGTGTGTGTTCCTTTGAATCAGCAATAACTCATTTAAGAATGAAAACGGGGCATTTGCCTTGTAGAAAGAAAAAAATACTGTTTGTATTTATCTGACTACTGAAACTACCATATGGACTGAATCCACATAGTTCAATGTGTTAAAAGAAAATATTTCTTTAAAGACTTTTATTTATTTATTTGACAGAGAGAGAGATCACAAGTAGGCAGAGAGGCAGGCAGAGAGAGAGGGGGAAGCAGGCTCCCTACTGAGCAGAGAGCCCGATGCAGGGCTCGATCCCAGGACCCTGAGATCATGACCTGAGCCAAAGGCAGAGGCTTTAACCCACTGAGCCACCCAGGTGCCCCCCCCTTTTTAAAGATTTTTATTTATGTCAAAGAGAGTATTTCTTAACGTTGACTAATAACTTCAAATATGGAATTCCCAAAACAAGATACTTGTTGAAATGGTAAGATACAAAAATAGGAAGAAGAAGAAAAAACATTTATGGAATATGATGCAGCAGACATTGTTCTAAGTATCTTACATGTACTTATTCATTGTCCTTCATGAGACGCTTATCTTACACTTACATATCCTTATCCGTATTTTGTAGATGAGAAAACAAAAACACTGACAGTTTAAAAAAGTCCCCAATTGTGGGGTTGCCCGGGTGGCTCAGTTGGTTAAGCATCTGACTCTGGGTTTCAGCTCAGGTCATGATCTCAGGGTCGTGAGACTGGGCCTCCCATGAAAGCTCTGCTATCAGAGCAGAGTCTGCTTGAGATTCTCTCTCTCTCTCCCCCTCTCCCTCCTCCCCTCCCCACTCTCCGCTCATGTGTGCTTTCTCTCTCAAATAAATAAGTTAAGTCTTTAAAAAAAAAAAAAATCCCCAACTGGTACATACAGTATGTGTTAAAGATACGTGTTTAAAACAAAAGACAAGTATGTTAATTTATTATATTGATTCCTATATGGGGATATTTTCTTAAACTCTTTCCTGCAGCTTTGATATTACATTAGCTTTTAAAAACAACAGTGCAAAATTCCCTGACTTCGATGTGACATTTTACTTTTCCCCCACACCTTACCAGGCCATTTCCTTAAGGGCAGCCAACATCAGTTGTGGCTGTGGTGAAAATTGAGTCCGTGGGGTTTAGATGGGGAAGCAATATTTTAGTATGAAGTAGAGCTTCAGTATTTATATCAGACTGCCATTTCTGACCAGGAGGACCAAGAAAGAAGTATCTCTTGCATGTGTAAAATGAGAAGCCCACCAGAGGACTGATTATTCAGAATCCTGAAATATACTGCCCCACCTGGAACATAAATCGCCCGAGCGTTTTCATACTCATTAGCTGAATTCTGGCACCTCCATTTCTGTGCTGGTATTTATTTTAATTCCGCTCAGGTTGAGCGGAATGGATGTGGCCCAGGCAGAGAGCAAGTCACCTCCTGGCCCCTTGAACTGTCTTGGAAAAAGCATGCGATTCCCGGTGGTATTGGAGGATTTGCAGTTCACTGGGTAAATTATGCACTCCAGCATCTGAGTGTGGTTGTTTAATTAAACCCTTTGGTTCATTCAAGATGACTCGCCTGTTTCTGGGCAGGACATTTTGAAAGTTATTAAAATTTCACAGCGAAAACCTGTATGGCATGGACCTTTATGGATTTGGTTCGGGTTGGGGCATTGTGAGAGAGCTACTTGAAATGTTTTTGTGTTTCTGGACATCATAGTCAAGGAAAAGAGTCTTTTCTTTACCTCCATCATGTTTCCAGTAAGAGTGCATTATGAAAAATCCATACCTGGAAGACAAAGACGATACAAACGCAAACGCATACACACAGACATCCGTCGCCACATTCTGTCACCTTGATACAGATAGAGGTATATTAGTAGATATATGCACACAGATATGCATATGCAGAAATGCATGTATGAGTACACACACACACACAAGTATATAGACTATATGTATGTGTAAGACGTTCACATACGAAAGGTATAGGAATGAAGACCGGAGTGTATCTGTGTGTGTGTGTGTGCAGACAGAATTCCTCAACCTCAGCATTACTGATGCTCTGGGTTGAGAATTCTTTCTTGTGCATTAAAGGATACTTAACAGGCTTCTACCCACTAGATGCCATTAGCACACACATCCCAGTCATAACAATAAAAACATATTCTCCCAGATACTGGCGAATCCTGGGGATGTGGGATAGATTGCCCCCCTTCTGGGAACCACTGCCGTTGTTCTACACGCCTACACACACGTGTACACACACATATGTGCATGTCAGATATACGCTCGAATGCATAGAAAGTTTAGTGAGTAGTTTATCAACAGACTGACAAAAGTGTTCACCCAAAAGTCAGGGACAGGATTGCACGTAAATGTCTGAATAAAACAAATAAAAATTAAATACCGTATCCTACGCATGGCGTATCATCATGGGGAAAGCAGGTTTCTTGGATGCACACATTGGCTGTGGCACGTGACTGCAGTGAGGGCTTAAGCAGGTAACTAGACCTCTCCAAGCCTGAGTTCCCTCATCTTGGAAATGGGAGACATCATGGTTACCTTGCAAAATTACTTTTTTTTTTTTAATGGTGCAGAAGAAGGCAGAAACTGGCAAAGAGGTAGGTCAAGATGTATTCAAGGAGGGGCACCTGGGTGGCTCAGTGGGTTAAAGCCTCTGCCTTCGGCTCAGGTGATGATCTCGGGGTCCTGGGATCGAGCCCCGTGTCGGGTTCCCTGCTCAGCGAGGAACCTGCTTCTCCCTCTCTCTCTCTCTGCCTGCCTCTCTGCCTACTTGTGATCTCTCTCTGTCAAATAAGTAAATAAAATCTTAAAAAAAAAAAAAGAATTAAAAAATAAATGTAGACAAGGAGAAGTGTCCCCGTGTCTGAGCATGAGAGGAATTAGTGGCAGACTGGAAGGACCCTCAGGGCCCTTTCCCTGACTGCTCCCTGGTCCCCCAAAGGTCAAATCCTGTTGCAATTTTTCAGGTGTTATCTGGCCATGGGAGGCTCTAGAACTCACTGTCCATGGAGGCTGAAGGCTTTCCTGGCACAGGAAGGTTTAATGTTAACACACTGAATTCATAGATATGGCTGACCTCAGCCAGCAGTCCCAGTCACACCTCCGCTAAAGAAACAGGGTGCCCTGGATTGCAGCACAGCGTGGGCACGTGGAGGTCCCCCGGCTGAGGATGAGCTGGACGCACCAGCAGAAGCAACAGCTACACGGTGCTTGACACTATGGCCGTTCAGTCTAACACCAACACATCGTGGTGTCCCTCCACCAGCCGGCTGGATGGCCTTGTGATTGAGACTTCGGCTGCCTATCACATATCACTGATAGGACTGCACTGACTAGCTTCCTGGAGAACTGACTAAAGAGCTCAGCCAAATGGCCAATCTCGTGTTTCAGCCCTGACTGTCTTGGCCAGATGCATCCTGTGCCAGTCGGGGAGTTGAGTCTGTGGTCAGGTGCAAGGGATTTATCGCTGTAGTCTTGCCTCATATGTGGATCGAGGTCTGCCCTACCTTTCTATCATCTTTATCTTGTTCCTCCTTTTGTCTCTTTCCTTCTTGCTTTTGTGACTTGATTTTCAGAATGTCAAGCTCCGACTTTATTTAGACACATCTATGACTTTATTTAGACACATCTATCTAGATGATAGATAGATAGATAAGAGGGATGGAGGGATGGATGGAGGAAGGGAGGGAGAAGGAGAAAAGGAAGGAAGGAAAGAAGGGAAGAAAGAAAGGGAAGGAAAGGAAAGGAGGGAGGGAAAGAGGGAGGGAGGAAGGAAGGAAAGGAAAGAGGGAAGAAAGAAAGGGAAGGAAGGAAGGAAGGAAGGCGAAAGAAAGAAAGAAAGAAAAAGAAAGGTGTATTCTTTTTCATTAACTTAAAATGTTGGAATGCCAATATAAAATACATTTGAAGGTTTTCATTAAAATTGTAACACAGCCAGCATTAAATCAGAAAGTGAACGTTCAGCAAACATTTATCGATCTCTTACCATGTGCCAGCCACCGTTCCAGCACTCGGTATGAATTCATCTCACTTACCCTCCAAACAAGCTTGTGAGTTATGGATTGATGTTATTCTGGTTTGGTAGATGAGGAGGATTAAGGCTCAGGTGTTCCTACAGCCATGGCCGAGCCAGAAACAGCCCCAGGAGGTTGACCCTGTCCTCCGTATTCTTAGCAATGACGTTGTATTCCTGGATTTCACATGATCACAGGTGGTAATTTCTAATGTTGGGTTCAGTGAACCTGTGAAGCCATGTGGGAAACTCTGTCTAACTTGCTTTTGATTTATTTTTTTTTTTTTTTTCTGTAGCTTTGAAAGCACAGGGTCTCAGAGTGGCCTTGGTGTCCTCAACAAAATTAAAAATAATCAAGATATATTCAGACCCTTTTCTGTCTCATAGGTCATTCTCTAGCTTAATTTTAAATGGCAACCTTGTCACTGAGGGGTGCCTTTATAAATAAGAGGTGTAAATTTAAAGAAACATTCATGGGGATGTATTTTTCATCTCCTTTCCGGGATGTATTCTGGGGAAAATGCCAGATTATCCAACAAAAAAAGAAAAGAAAAGAAAAGAAAAAAAAAAAAACCCCAAAACCCTAACATTGTATATTAACCACAGCTTAGCCTTTAGGATCGTCTTGATTTTGAAAGTTGCTGGCATGCTGGCACTGGAGCAACTTCTTCAAACCCTGAGGGTGTGCCCTCGTGGGCCACGCTGGACATTTTCCCTGATCGAGCCTTTGCGCACACATCTTTGTCATACTGAGATCAAGTTTGGCCATTCCCTTTGCAAAATCATATTCAATTTTCTTAAGTGGGAGTGTATTTTTGGCAAGCTGCCTCTGGAGTCAGAGCCAGCAATCACTTTCAGTTGGGATGCTGTTGGAGCACAGGTCCTTTATTTGGGACACAGTGTGGCTCAAGTTATAGTGAATATCCAGCCTGTGTCTCCACTTAAACCTATAAATCTGGGGCTCGCTCTCCATGGGTTCCTTCCACTTTTCACACACTTTCCCCCAATATTGGGTATCGTGAAAAGATCAGAGGTATTATTAAGTGGGAGCTGGAAGGGGATCATGTCTGAAGGAGGCAGGCTGGGCCGTAAAACACGCACGGCCAACACGGGTTAGTTCTCACGTCCCCCCTTCTGATCATGAAGGTGGAAAACAAATATTCCTCTACCATAAGAAAATGCCATATCACACAAAGAGCAAATCAGCAGCACACCCTTCGTGTTAGGGGACCAACGGGGAGATGCAGGGAGCAAGACAGAAGAGCTCAAACACAGTATAACTGTGACAGCGGCCACTCTGCTCTGAAACATTTTTTTTCAGCATAGGAAGACACCAGAGTTTCTGATTTCCTTTTTTAAAGAGCGTCTAGAAATCTGTTTTTTATGATGAAATCTTTCCATTTAAAAATTGGGACTCCTGGGGCACCTGGGTGACTCAATGGGTTAAAGCCTCTGCCTTCAGCTCAGGTCATAATCCCAGGGTCCAGGATCCCGCCCAGCATCAGGCTCTCTGCTCAGCAGGGAGCCTGCTTCATCCTTTTTGTCTCTGCCTGCCTCTCTGCCTACTTGTGATCTCTGTCTATCAAGTAAATAAATAAAATCTTAAAAAAAAAATTGGGACTGCTAATGTAAACCTTTATACCTATCTGGACCAAAGAAAACACACCTATGGGGTCATTCTGCAATTTGGGTCATTGGTTTGAGACCAATAAGGAACATTACGATTTGCAAAACATGTTTTCATACTCAAAAAAAGGAAAGAAAAAAAGAATGGGAAAAAATCTAATCTTTATAACTTCTGAATGGTGGCACATTGGTCCCTTGGTGATCTATAGCAAAACTGAAGCAGAGGAACAAGTATATAATGTTTGGGGTTTTTTTTTTGTTTGTTTGTTATCAAGAGGTATTCTGTTGTTAGTTCAGGGGTACTCAGGATCAAAGTGAAGTTTTTGTTGTTGTTGAGGTTTTTTTTTTTACTTTTTAAAACTTCAGGTTGATCCTCTGTCCATTAATCTTTCATAGCATGTTAGACAATACTTCATACACTCCTAACACTTCCCAATTTACCAATTACTTTCCCTTTGGGTTTATCTAATTTAATCCCTATAGCTTTGCAAATAGATACTCAATTCCCCTAGTCCATACCAACTTGAAACAATTCAACAAACACAATTAGCCCCTTGCTGGAGGAAAAAAAAAAAAAAGTATAGATTTCAGTGTAAATGTAAATTTTATTCAACTACGAGTGTGGCATAAATTATCACCCACCTTAGGCGAATGACTAATTCACAACTGCTAAGTGTGTTTTTACTTTTTACTCTAAGCAAATATTTTGAGAGATTTTTCACGATTTAGTTTGGCCCTTAAATTGGTAAATGTTTTGCTCAGGCATGCTGAAGCCAAGTCTATTTTAGATTTGGGAAGTAAGGACTGTTTTTGAATTTGAGAATCAGTTTGGAAACAATCCTCAGCCTCTCCACAGCCACCACCCTAATCCGGTCCAACCTTCTTCCACCTGGACAGTTCCAAGACCCCCTCCCCCCCCAATCCCCGGTCAGCCTGTCTCTAGCCTTGCTCCCTGGAATCTGCCCACAGCAAAGCAGCCACTGAATTTTTTCTGAAGCAGATAGCCAGAAGAGTCTTCTCTTGTACCTACAACTTTCCGGCAGCTTCCACTTATAACCAGATTTGAATCAAGACTTCTTGTGGTAGCCCACAGGCTGAGCGAGAGACAGAGCACAAGCAGGGGGAGTAGCAGAGGCAGAGGGAGAAGCAGGCTCCTTGCCCAGCAGGGAACCCGATGCTGGACTCGATCCCAGGACCCTGGAATCATGACCAGAAGTGAAAACAGATCCCCAACCAACTGAGCTACTCAGGTGCCCCCATACTTTAAGAATTAAATAGTGTAATAACTTTTGAGCTGCTCAATAATTGTTAGTTGAAAGTATTATTAATAATTATAGCTTACTGGGGTATCCAGGTGGCTTAGCGTGTTAAGCTGACTACATCTGACTCTTGGTTTCCGCTCGGGTCAAGATCTCACTCGTGGCGAGATCGAGCCCCACATCGGGCCCTGTACTAAGTGTGGCGTCTACTTCAGATTCTCTCTCCCTCTCACTCCTGGTCATTCTGTCTCACGTAATAAATAAATAAAATCTTTAAAATTCTAAAAGTCATAGCTTACTATTTTTCTCTAGGATCAAACCCTTTTAATAATATATGGGACTAATGAATCCTTTTATCTTAAAAACAACTAAACTCTCACAAGTCCTACTTAAATGAATGTATATCCCGTCACAGCAGGTGTGTGATTTTAAGAACACGCTGGTGAGAGCTTATCATTCCAGATCTCTCAACTCAGTTGTCATGGTAAACACAGCTTCTTTAAATTCATGTTATTGTACATTTTCATCACACGGAGTAAGCTTGGGGCAGTCTGTCGAGGTATTTTAAAATGTGCTGATAGAAGGAAGAAGAACTCCAGAGTCGGGAAAGGGGCCTGCTAAAGGCCGACTCTCAGAGAGAGGTGAGTTTCTCGTTCTGAGCTCCGTCTCCTCATCCATCATTTGGAGATAATACTAGTTCCGTCACAGAGTCCTTGTGAAGAGCAGGGATCAGACTTACGACCCATTAACACAGCATCTGGCACGTCATGACTCCCCAGATCCATGCTTGCTTTCTTACCCACCATGACCTCCCTTCCCTTCTCATAAAGGACAGCGCTGTCGGCTTCCCTCACCTGTCGGCACTTCTCCATGGGAGCCCTGTGGGGGCGGCTGCCTGGTTTCTCAGCTGCCGGGGTCGGAGTTGCGGGGAGAAGCCTGGTTCAGCCGAGGTTCTCCCGGCTTAGTTGGCCCGAGGTGGAAAGTGTTCCTTAGTTTCAAAGGTCTTGTTATCTCAGCCACAAGCCAACCTACCCTTCAACCAGGCTTTTCTTCCCTGTGGAGAGTTAACTTGTTTTCGAGCCCCTTATTACAAAAGCAGTACAGTGTATTATGAAAATTTGGATACTGCCGATAAGCACAGAGAAGAACATTAGAATCACTTGGCATTCATCATCCAGAGATGATGTGAGACAACATTATAGTTCATTTATTTTCCTATATATCTAGATATAGATGTTCCAGGAAAAATGCTATTTATGACAATGGTCTCTGTGAGGAGCAGCTCAGCTATCATCTATTTATAATACGTATGTGTCGTCTACCTATGTGGAGCAAGGCACATGTTACTATGTATAGCCTGCCCCCAGAAGAGGAGAGACTCCTCCGTCCTGTTCAATGCGAGGCCCTTTGTCTGTGGACGGGTTTGATTTCGCAGGCTTAGGAGTGGGAGCCAGGGAGAACCGTGCTATGCATAATAGGACAGAAATGTGGAGTTCCAGGAACAGGGCTGACAGGAGAGGGGGAGGCTCACGGGAGGGGAGGGAACTAGGCTGAGGAGGACAGGCACACAGCCCGGGGCTACTCCGTGTGACCCTTCTCCTGTGGCTAAAGCCCAACCGGGAAAGTTACCACACTCTCAAATGTTTTGCAGGCGTGAATCTGTTTCCTTCCTTCCTTCCTTTCTCTCTATTTCTTTTTTTCTTCCTTTCTTTCCTTTCTTGCTCCTCTTTTTCTTTTGCTTCCTTTCTGTGTGTTTTGAGGGACCCTGAAAATGGTACAGTAAGGAGTTAATAAATATGTTGGGAGGACCCTGGCGGGCAAAGAAGGGCATTAAGAACAAACACTGTTTGGGGATTTACCAAAAACTGGAGAGTCTTTAGACTCCCAATGGGAGCTCTGTGTCAATTTTACCTACATCCCCAAGGAGAAAGTATTTCTCCAACTGACGTCTGAGTTTCTCCCCGGCTCTCTCTCTCCTTCTCCCTCTCTTTCTCTCCCCTTCTCCCTCTCTCTCCCTGGCTGGCTCGACCCATCCTATATCAATTGTACAGTATATATTTGCAATTTTTTTTAAGTATAAGTACTGTATATATTGTGGAAAAGTTCCTTCTTAATAAAGATTCTCTCTTCAAGAATAGAGCTATAGGAGTAACGTAAAGTGGAAGAGAAAGCCGTTAAATGGGTACCAGACTGGTTTTATTTTTTAAAGATTTTTTTTAAGGATTTATTTATTTATTTGAGAGAAAGAGAGAGAGAGAGAGCATGAAAGGGAGGAGGGAGGGTCAGAGGGAGAAGCAGACTCCCCGCTGAGCAGGGAACCTGATGTGGGATTTGATCCTGGGACTCCGGGATCATGACCTGAGCCGAAGGCAGTCGCTGAACCAACTGAGCCACCCGGGTGTCTCTTTTAAAGATTTTAATTATTTATTTTTGAGAGAGAGAGAGAGAGAGCAGGCACAAGTGTGGGAGGGGCAGAGGATGAAGCAGGCTCCCCGCTGAGCAGGGAGCCTGATGCAGGACTCAAACCCAGGACTCGGAAGTCATGACCTGAGTCAAAGGCAGATGCTTTACCAACTGAGCCACCCAGGCGCCTTGTTTTTTGTGTTTTTGGTTTTTGTTTTTGTTTGTCATGGCATCCAATTTCTGAGCTCTTATGCTTTGTATTGTCTCTGGTTTTCTATCGTAACAAGCAGACAGCGATGGGCAACATTGTGCCTGTATCTTAAGTGCACCAAGGACTTTCCCAAAAATCAATTGCTACAAATGGAAATACTTGAATAAAGGCTATGCAAATGTTTAAGCTTTCTGATACACATTCTTAAATTGTCTTTTCAGAAAGGTTAAATCAATTTACACTTTCAGCGTTAGTGATTCAGAGAGACTCCCCAAATCTCCTTTAATAATGAAGAGTTAGCCTTATAAAAATCCTTCCCAATTGCCAGTCTGTTGGAAAAATAGAGCTTATTTGGTAACTATTAAAGTGTACCCCTTCTTTGCCCTGCATGTTCTCAGGCCAATCATGTTTCTTCCGGTAAAACCCTTTTCCTGTCTTTCATGTCTTGTATCGATTTTTTGAGAGTTGTGTTTTGATTTTTGATTTTTAAAAATCGAACGCCATGTTTCTGAATGGTAAGCGAAAGCATGATTTCCCTCAGCAGACATTTGTAGATTGGCTCCAAATGGAGGATTCAAAAGATGGATCCCTATGGAGAGTAAACAAAGAACAAGTCATCTGTCGTACCTGCGAGAGCAGGATGCTTATAGGAACCATGTGCTGATGGCCGTGAACGTCAACCTGATGATTACAAATTCTGGAGTCATCTTGGATGTAAACCATTTCTTTGAGCATATTCCCAGTGAAATCCTTCCTGAGCCCCTCAAGTTAGCTAGCTGCCTTATCACCAAGCTCCTGCCCAAGCACTGTGATTACACCTACATTTTCTTATGTTTAATCCAATTTTCACCCCCCTCCCTCCACAAAAAGTCAACTGCCTGGAGGTAAAAGACTTGGATTCTGTACCCCAGGCACCCAGGTCGTCAACCAGCCGACTCCGAGTACATTTAGATGAATACATCTCACCGTTAGAATGTTGAAGAACATCATACCACAGTTCTCAGAATTTTCACGCACCCAGGACGTTTGTATATAAACGCATTTACCAGGAAGGGTCCCCCTGTGTGTAGTCTTTTATGTCATTCTGCCAAAGAACCAGGCTTCAGAAGGCTGCAGCTCTTCTGGTCTTCACGCACTCTCACAGAGACCTTCAAGGAAAGTACAAAACCCCTATTTGGGTTGGGAGCCAGGAGGGAAGTGGAGAAGGAGAGTGAGTTTAGATGTGGCGACTGAATTTGGAATTCAGAACAGAAAGGGCAGGGGCAGGGATTTATTTTCCAGCTCAGAATAGCCAGGGAAGGCCAGATCCCAGAAGTTCCCTTTCTTATAACCAAAAAGAAGGAAAAAACTGGTTCCCTATGAAAGATTTTTTTTTTCATTGCTTCATTCATTCATTTGAAATTGGAAATGTTAAGCCTTTCCTCTATGAACTTGAAAGTAAGTGGAAGCGTGAAAGACTCGATTAATTCGCCACTCCACACTTTCTAATAGCAAAAAAAGGGGTGCATTTGGCCAGAGCCCAGGTTCCAGGTCGACAGGCCACATACCCCTTCGTGCGACACTGCCTTTTTGCTGCTTCAAGTTTGAATTTGTTGCCAGCGTTGAAAAAAATCAAGAATTTTTTTTTCCATAGACATTTAGTTTTCTGGTTTTCTCATTGAAAATCAGAAGATCTGGCACAAGTGGGCCATCCTCTAGCCTAACAGTGTGGTGGGCCTTGGTGGCTTTTTAGCACGCTGGGTATGACATGAACTTAACGGTTTCCTAGTTTTCTCGCTGATGTCACCAGCTTGTCCCAGAGCTGGTCCTTGGCACCCAAATCCTGTCTTGTATATAGGTCACACAGCAAACCCAAGAGATACTGGGGCTAGCTACTATTATTTTCATTCTAGACGAAATTAAGTAATTTTTGTGCTGAAGTTACGCAATAGGAAGTATCAGATCTGGGAGGTGAACCCAGGCCTCCCACTTCAGAGCGGGTGTTCTTGCCACTGCTGAAACTTACTTCCCATATTTGCAGAACCATGATCTTAGAGCTTCCCTCTGTGTGTGTGTGTGTGTGTGTGTGTGTGTGTATACTCACATTCTGCACATTTTATAAAAACGCATGCATTCATTTTAAAGAAATTCAGCATCTTAACCTCTGATAATAAGCCCTCTGGGTAAATAAGTGTTCTGCATCTTCCCCTTCTTCTTTGTTTACTCTCTGATAATTACTTCTTAAACACGGTGTTGCTGGACTCAGCAAACACATCCAGGTCAATCTGTTTGCACTGTGACAGCTCTTTTGGGAAAAGTGTGCTCCCGACCTGTCTTCTTTCTTTGGAAGCTGCAAGGACCCAGACCGCAGAGGGAGTGGCTTACAGGTGCTTTACCGTTTAGAAGTCTATTGCTGGCAATGGACAAATCATTCAGTCAGTCCTGTTATGTGGAGCTGTCCAGAAATTCATGTTGGTGTCAGCGGCATCAAGGCCAAAAGTAGAAAATGCCAGATTCTGGCTTCTGGTTCATTCTTTCCTTCAAACCACTTTGCATGGTGCACTCTGGCTTAACAAGCTAGCAAGGCTCTTCCTTGCCCTGAGGGTAAAGTCTGAGTTCCCAGAAAGCCTTCAGAATTGTGCCTCTGCCTACCTCTGCAACTTTCACTCTCATAACTGTGTTCCTGCTAACCACCTGCAGAACTGTAAATGTACCTTCAACCTCTAGGCCTTTTCTGGCAGGTTTGGTTTTGTTTTTTTTGTTTTGTTTTGTTTTCCTTTCCAAGTGCTCTTATATCCTTCCTCCTTTTCTGCGCCGCAACTTCATACTTGCCCATCTTGCCTAAGTTCAGCCTGACCCCTTCCTGACATGCCTCTCAGGGAGCTTGAATGCCTTTCTCTATCACCACCTAATAAATCTGTACCGACCCTGTCATGACTAATCTTGCTGCATACTTACAGCTGTGCGCTCCTGGGGGTTGAGGGGGTGCAGAGAACTTGTCTTGGGTCTGCAACAAGACTATGTCTTATGTCTGAGCCCAAGCTCTGTGCAGGAGAGCTCTTGGGAAATGGCTGTCAGAGGATTTAATATTGTCTATGTTCGATACCTGATTCTAGAACCTGTCTATATAAGAGCTCTGTTGTATCAGGAGAAGGGCATATCAGAATTGAAGACAGCAAATAGAGAGTTTTCTTTAAAAGATGTCATAAGATTTGGAAGCAGTGGAAGCTACCAAACCTCCTAACATTTTTTGAAAGCTTATTCTACCTTGGGTGTTGTGTTACTGTCATAGCAAGCCCTTGATTTTCAGTAGTTACTTTAACCCTCACACCAACCCTATGACCCTCTTGTTTGGCAATGAGAAGACTCAGGAGCAAAGAGAGTGAATGGTTTGCCTAAAGTCGCTCAGTTAACTGCTAGAAGAACAATGATCCCATGGAAGCTGCCCAACTCCCAGGGCTCAGGGGGTTAATCACTAGGTAAATAAGTTCTTGACTTGTGTGCCTTTAGCCACTTGACTGTTTCTTGGATGGTTCCTCCAGCAGCAAGACCAACTCTTAGGTTCACTGAGTTTATTGGATTATCTATCACAGTTCTTTGATTGCCCAAGCCAGTCTCCATTGGCAAGCTGTCAGTGGACTGAGTCAGTTCTCTAAGCCCCCAGCACATTCTGTTCCATTCTTTGTTATCAATATATACTCATTCCAGGTGCCATTTTGTTATTTATCTAACTGTGCCAGGATGTCATTGTATATCTCCCAGGTCATATGTCCTTTATGCTGAGTCTTAAAAGAGGAGGGATGTTTCCACTCAACCCTATCTTCAGTTCAGAAGCGGTAGCCACTCAAATCCAAGTTAGAAAGACATTGACAGGCCTGTTTTGCAATTGTTCTTATCCCCAGACTAAATTGCAAGCATTATGTCTCTGAACCATTATTGTTCCTACCTATAATGGTACGTTATGTTGTATTTCATTTAGAGCTGAACAAGAAGGAAAAGGCTGGACATCTGGGGGTGAGTGACATTGGTCCAAAATAGGTGAAAATTTCTCAACAAGAACATGGTCAGTAGATATTGTGCAGTCTTTCTAGACATTCAAATTTCAACTCAGATACTCATGTATGGTTCAGCTTTATATTTAAAAAAAAGTCATTTTTTTATGGATTCTATCATTTTACTCATGGTGGTGGTATGAGTTTCCACAGTTCTGGAACTTTCTAACAATAGTGCTGTTAACATTTTATTTACGCCGTTAAAGACATTAGCTGCTATTTACTGAGTGTCTCCAGTGTGCCCAAAATAATACCATCTCTGATCCTTCAGATAGGAGTTCTCCTGTTTTAGACAATGAGCCCGAGGGTGGAGGTACTGTTTGCCTAATGTTAAACACAGAGTTAAAGGCTGAGACTTGCTTTGAAACCGGAGTCCTCTGGCCTTCAGCTCTGCTCTTTCTCCCCTACCCCACTGCTGGGGAAGCTGTGTGTGCAAAGATACCGTGCAAAGGCTGCGCATCGCAGAGTTGTGGTAATAGCAGACCATCAGTAACAAGCTACGTAGCCAGTGACAGGGATCAGTTTCGTACATTTCGTGACATCCGTATAATGCAGTATTATCTGGCATCCCGAAGCTCACTTGAAACACAAGTGTATTGCCATGACAGGTGTGTCCTGCTTACGTTTAGTGGAAGAGATATAGTAAAAAGAATTGGCACTGCTTTATCTCTTTGTCTTAAAACAGCATTTCCAATATATTTCAACATGTCATTGATACAGAAAATATCGATGACATATTTTATAGGTTTTTTTCTCCCCACTGAGTCTTCAAAATCCATGGGGTCCTTACCCTGACAGTACATCTCAATTTGGACCAGCTACATTTCAAGTGTACAGTGGACCCATGCGGTTCACAGCTCCCCTATTAGGAAGCGTGGGTCTGGTGGAAATACTATAATAGCGTAAGGTGTTTGGTTCAGGATGGTGGGTTTATGTGTGTTGGCCTTAGTTTATTGTCTTTTTTTTTTTTTGCCTTATCTGCATTTTCCAAATTTCCATAATGAATATATACGGCCTTTGTAATTTGGAATTAAAATAAACTATTAAAGACATTATTCATTTTTAATAGGAATGGTGAGCTTCTAAAATCCACTTTTAAAAATAAATACATGAAATGTAAATCTGTGACCTATTTTCAATGGAGGAAGAGAAGCGGGGATGGTGTGATCTTGGCTTCCTCCTCCATCACCCCTTCTCCCACACGTCTGGCCTCCGAGCCAAGGAGAAGAGAGAGCTTAAACCTTGTCCCCACAGTCAGGGAGCAGGTCCCTGGAGACGCCACCGTGCCTGCTAGAGGGTTGAGGTTTTTGCCCCAGATTCATTTTCAGGCACTTTGAGAGACACAAGCAGTCGTCACGGGAAAAGGTTCTGTCAGTATTTCTAGATCATTTTATGTCATTCTCGCTGCCCCTTTACCGAGGCCCCATTTTAGACCTTTTTTTTTCTTTTTCTGGTCACCTACCCACTCCACCCCCATTACATTTTAAGACCAGAGATATACTATAAATCTCTTTGGAGAGTCACAAATGATAGCAATGTCTAAGATTTTTTGCTCTCCTCTCCCACCTAGAACCAATCTTTACCCCCTTGAGGGACAATATCATGTCCCCTCCTCATTAAGAGCACATGGCCATCGTGTACATTCACAGTAAATGTCAGGGACAGGGGCCGCCCTGTGACTTATGTTTACCTTAGCATCGTGGGCCAAGGTCACCCACCTCTCTAAACTTCCTACCCACAAAGCTTTGTCCTTTGGCTTCTTTATCCCCACCAGGGTGAGTTGTATTATCAGGAAACCTGTCCTCTGTCTGCCCCTTCTCCTTCTCCTTGACAACCTGGGGAGCTTCCTTTATGCCTCTCTTGTAGCACTTGCCACAGCCAGTGTTGTCCTATTACTCATTCTGGTCCTGTCTCCTCTCCTCTATGATCTGACCCTCCTTGCGGACAGGGTGCTGCTCCTAATTTTGCCTCCTGTGGTGTCTAGAGCTTTGTACGGCTCCGGCTTGGCCTGCCATAGTCCCTCAGTAAACAGTTGTGGAACTGAACAAAATTGCCTTCAGAAAACCCTTTCCAGTCCAACTGTTTCTCTATCAGAAAATCTCATTAAGACTTAATCGGTAACATCTTCCCATCCCAGGGGTCATGCTGCAGTCCCCCACCAAGAGGAAGTGAAAGCATCCCCTTCCAATCCCAGGACCCACACATTTCCTGTAGATTTCACACCACCGGAAGGTCACCGCCTGGGGATGAAATTGCAGGGCAGCCCCGGGAAACTGGCTGTCCCTCTACCTCTCCCTTTTATTTCTTAAATTGCTGGATTGAAAATTCACTGATTGGAATCTGTGAAGTCACAGCCGCCAGGAGCCGGATTTGTATGACTGTCAGAAAACCATGTTCCCCAGTTGTCATTAGCTTAATCAGATACTTCTCTGTGTTGTTTCCACCAGCAAGCTCTCCACCTCCCCCAACCCCCCCGCAAGCCGTGGTCCAACCCTGTGCCCCCTTATCCATTCACACCCACGGTGGTAGCCCTCTTAAGAACCACTTCCCTTCTGAAGTGAGAGTTCACAGCAGATGCGCACCGTCACGCACCTGTCCTTTGATTTTACACGGGAGCCCCACTTTTACCCGACAGTCAGGAAAATTCCCTTTGCTCTGTCTGGCATAGATGCTGTCTCTGTCCGAATTTCAGCAGAACCCTGCAGATGTGAATGAGAGATTTGAGAGCGTCCGGGGAATTGCTGCTGATAGCCAGCATTTAGCTGAGGAAATTAAATTTGAAGGTTTGCATTCCGGCTCGATTCTGGGACTCTCTCGGCTGGGAATGATTTGGTTAAGAGGCGATGGAGGAGATTCCACATTTCAGTATCTCCCACTTTCACGGGAGCCGGGAAGGAGAGCGAGCTGAGCCGCGCCTAATGAAGGAATTCTGTATCGGCAAAACCCTGACATTTGAAATGTTCAATGTAATCAGCAGAACTGGTAGCTTTAGGCAAAGATCACTGTGCTGAAAAATAAAATTCAGTTGGCCATATTTTGTTCATGAAAATGTCCTTTTGTAATTCACAGCTTTCATAGGTACCGGCGGTAATTTCTTAAACTGTTTTCTTCTGGAGGGCTTTGCGCGTGTGCAGTTCAAAACATGCAGCAAACAGACGTGTGTGTATCCAGACTGTGGAGACCTTGGTTGTGTTTCCAATCCAGTATATTTCTGATTAATTCTGGTCACTTTAGTGTATAGAGTCCTCAGATTTTGGACATTAAAATGAGCAAAAGTGGGAAAAGAAGAAATGTTGCCTGCTGTAATTATTGACTGGGCCTTTGAGATTCATGTCGAGATACGCTCTGCTTGGGGAGATTTGACATGCTGTTTCCCTTGTGCACATCACTTGCCTTTTTCATCCTCCTCTGTGTTCTCTCTCTCTGTCAAGGGGGGGGGAAATTACTGCAAGGAGATGATGAAATATTGTGGTACATGTAAGTGAGAATACATCAGAGCTGGCATATTTGTAATTTACTCCTAAGTGCGAGATTCATATTAGAGATCTATATATCACATTAGCAAAATAGTATCCATCCCGTACTCTATTATTTTACTAACGTGATGGCTGAATTTCAGATGCGATGCAAAGGTCATGGTTGCTATTCTATTAGGGCCATTTAATCTCATTTGTCTTTCCCTCCCTGACCCCAGCTTTCTTAGTTGCTGCAACTGCCACTGATTTTGAACCAGGAAAGGGTTCTTCCAACAGATGTCATTGCCACCCTCACACGTGCAAGTAAGGGACTCTGGCTGAAAATTCTTCAGTCCCCTGCAAAAGGAGAATGTCACAAGTTTGCGACTGTGCTCTCATTCCCCCCAAAGGTGAAGTTTTCAGATGGAAGAAAAATGGGTTCTCTTTCCCCAGGGACACATTGCATACCTGTCCAAGTATGTGTATCCCCTCACCCCTGCCCCTCTTCAAACTAGTGATCACCTCCACCTTTGAGAAAACTAGTAGCTAAAATGAAGCAACCCTACTTTATGAAAAGTCCCTGAGAAGCAATTTAACCTGGTTGACCATTTCCATCAATCTGTCACCTGGAGAGAAGCCGTTGACACCAGGTGACCTTTCTCCTACCATCACACTGTGGACTTATCGGTGGGCCAAGAGCTTTCTCTTTGATGCTGTGCAATTAAACTGGAGGGTGGAAAGCTTTTGCTAGAAGGAAACCAACTGCAAAGAGATGCCTGAGCCCAGCAGAAACACCTCAGTGTCGCAGACACATACATGCAAACGATCGCTATCCAGAAGGAAATGGGTTTCAGTTGTTCATACCACAAATCAAATATAACGCGTCCTAGGGCAGGGTGTGATTTTGTTCTGTTTCTTAAATGAGTCAGACCCTTGTAGGGTGCATACAATTGCACAAAATCCTACCACCCTTTGAATGTAATGGCCATGCAGCTGCTTTGAACTCTGGGAACATCATTTACTGAGAGAAACAGGGAGTGGTCAGTGCAAATCCATGATACAGGGGGAAAAGCAAAGGTTAAAAAGCAGTTTAAATTCCAGTAATTTCTCTCTCCTCTCTCTCTCTCTCTCTCTCTTTTCCTAATAAATAAGCCCATAGTTTCTGAATGTTATCACTTGTTCAAGAGGTGACCATTTCTTGATGTTTATTAATCACTCACATAACCATAGGGCCAGCTTGTGGGGACAGTGCCACGTGCTTTGTGAGTGAGTGAATGGGAAGGGAGGGACACTTCTGAAAAATAACCTTTTCTGAGGAAGGATAGCTGTATGTGTGTATAATAGTATCCAGTAGGGGCACCTGGGCAGCTCAGTCGGTGAAGCTTCTGACTTCATCACAGGTCACGATCTTGGGGTCCTGCGATCGAGCCCCGTGTCGGGCTCCACACCAGGTAGGGAGTCTGCTTGTCCCTTTCCCTCTTCCCTGCCACCACTTATGCACTGCCCCCCCAAAATAAATAAATAATATCTTAATTTAAAAAAAAAGAATCTAGTATACCTGGTATATTGTCAACAAGTCTAGGATAAATGAATCCTTGTCAAGGTCATTACCCATTTGCTCTCCCGTTCAGGAATTTTTGGTTCTCATCTAGTTGAGAGACGATATCCAGATATCAAATATCCAGATATTCAAAAAGAATATCCAGATATCAAACCAAGACCCTCCTGAGGTTATTCTGGAATGACATGCTGTCAGTCTCCCCAAAGTTGTTATATTTGGAAGAAATCAAACTGCATTTCTCTAGCTGCTAATTCAGATTCCTCAGTAACCCAGACATGCTTCGCCCTTGATCTTAATTAACAGGCGAAGTCATGCAGTGTGTATTTTATCAAAATTCCATTAACTATTGCACTAAACGACAACAACAACAAAATAGAGGAGGGAAACAAACAGAATCAACCACCCCAAAATCACCCACAAAGGTCCTAAATAGTTGTGGCTTTGGGGGTAAGATCATTTTTGATGTGTATGTGTATACGCACGCGCGTGCACACGTGTGTGTGCATGCATGTTAATCTTTCCCCTCCCTGTTTCTCTCGTCCTTGTGTCTCGAGAGCTGCCTCTTCAGGGAATAACTCATTGCATCTCCATTATGTGTCATCCAGAAGCTTTGTGGGTAAAACAATTGAGTCTGGCTAAAGGGCGCATTCAGTGTTATATCCCATTACTTCATTGATTTTTTTTTTTAAAGTTTCTCTAATGTTATAATGAGAATATTTTCCACTCAATCCTTAAGGATTCTAAAGCTTTTTATTGACCTCGGGGTATATACCACACACATGGGCTACCTCCCTAGGCTGGCGAAAAGCAGGGTCCTCAGAGAGACCAAATGGAAAAATTGCTTTTCTATCGACCCCACATGCAAGAGTTATGGAACCCCTATCTAATTAAGGCTCAGGGGGAATTCTGATGCAGTGGTTGTGGTTGGCCCCATGATTAGGGTAAGTGCTAGGCTCTGGTTAAGTGTCTCACCGTTCCTTGGAGGGTCAGGGAAGTTCATGGCCAAGGATTTGAGTCTCTTTGAGGGAATGGAGGAGATCTCCCCCCAACACCAGATGGACTCATTCTGTTCAACCTGAGACACGGCCTAAAATGGAAATTGAGAAACTGAGGGGGACAATGGCATCCTGTGGCCTCCTCTGCTCTAGGACACATTTCCAACAGGGTCAGCCTACTAGGGTTCTAGTTCCAGTTCTGCCATATTTTGAATTTAGATTCCCTTAACTTCTCTGAGCTTTAGCTTTCTGCTTTGTAGAATAGTTCTAAGTGTTTAAGGAGCCAGGATATGATGTATAAAGTGGAACTGAAACATGGTTGGCCCTCCATAAAAGTTGACTTGTGCTTTTGCCATCATCATTACCACCACCATCATTATTTCCAGACTTTCGGGCAGTACTGAGGACTGGGACATTGTTGCGAAAGCAGTTGTAGGCTCAGGAATCCAATTCTTTCTCTAGATTGGGGCTGAAAACTAAAGTGAAGGGATATTCAGTGTTCGTGATGGGGCAAGGGAGAGGAACTGTGCTCTTATTTGAAAGCCAGAGCCTGCCTGGAAGGACCTACAATTTGGTGGTGTCATTGGGTAAGAGACAAAGACCCTGGGGCTCAGTTTACCCTGGTAGTAGGGTAGGAAGTTGATAATGAGAAACGAGCCCAGGATGTCTTCTACAGCCTTGGTTAGTGAAATGATTGTTTTCTTCTCTGGGCTCTCATGAAATCCATCGTCAGTATCTGAACGGCCCTCATGTCTTTGTTAGACATTGAGTAAATGAAAAATTGAATAGTGTTGTGCAAGCTTCATTACATGTGTTTTTCTTCTCTGTGTCTGATCCACTTGAGGCAGGATCTCTGAATCACTTCGCTTGGTATATCCAGTACCAGAAGCTGGCACCCATCCTTAGTACCCAGTGAACATATGGGACAAGAAGACACTTTGGTCTTCTTGTCTTTTTATGGGTCTTCTTCTTGTCTGCATGCATGGGTCCTGAAGTAATCCAGAATTTTGATGCTTCCAGGAATGATGCACCAGAAAATGGGAAGACATTGATTCTTTAACCCACTGAGCCACCCAGGTGTCCTGAAGACATTGATTCTTAACCCCAAGCTGGGTATAAGGATTGTTTGGAGTTTTTAACCACCATTAAAGTTCTTCCCCTAGAACAGACTGGTTTAAATTAGCATGTCTGGGGTGACACCAAGTGTCATGGTTCCTTGGGTCATCTAGGCAGGTCTGAAGACCATTGCCCCAAAACAACACAGGCTGGCTGAGATAAAAGCAGTGATGAGAAGGTAGGAGAAGAAGTGATGAAACCAGAAGGAGGGAAGAGAACCTGAGGGCATTGGGGAATCCAACTGATCCTCATCACGATCACAGCTAGTACCCTCTGAGCCAGACAGCAGGCTTAGCTGTTTGTGACTACTGTCCCCTTCCATTCTTCGACCCTAAACAAAATTGGCACCCCTTTCCCAGCAAAGGAAAGAAAGGCTATAAACTGAAGGGTTAAGCTGCTAGACTCCAGACCCCAAACACTGAGCCACTAGACTGTGTTTCAAAAACACAAGGTAAATGTAAGGAGGATAGGAGTAGACTAGGCAGGAGAAAAACAAGATCAATAAACCCAAGGAGAGCTAGTGGGCATTAACGCAAAAACAAATGACACAGCAAATAAGAAGCAGAATTCATATTTCTTCAGGGCCATCGAGGCATTCTGATAAACTCACAATATTCATGGGCAAAAAAAAAACCATTAGCTTGTAACAGGGAATCCAAGGCTCAGAGTAGTTGAATGTCTTGCCCAAACTCACACAGCTTTTAAGTATCTGAACTGAACTTTTTTTTTTTTTTTAAATAAAGGGCCAAAGGATAAACATTTTAGGTGTTGCCAACCATGCATTTCCTGCCACAATTATTCACATCTACAATTGCAACATGAGCGTAGCCATAGAGAACACTGGAGACAGCCAAATAAACATGGTTGTGTTCCAATAAAACTTGATGTATCGGCACTGAAATTTGCATTGCATAGATTATTTTTTTAATGTGACATGAACTATTATTTTTCTTTTGATTTTTCTCAACTACTTAAAAATGTAAAACCACTATATAAAAACAGATAGCCACATAGATTTGGTATTTGAGCCATAAATTGCCAACCCTGGTCTAAATTCTAAAGCACACAGGTTAAAAAGTTGATGAGAAAGCATAGAACAAAATTAATATATGTCCATTTAAGACCTATGTCCTCGGTTCACCTCTGCATGGGAAGATTCATCAGGCCAAGAAGAGCTCAAACTTTCTGTCTTCCTCAAATCAACCCTAGCAAGAAGTAATTTGCAGAATATATCTGTGCTGTTCAATCTAGGATCCCTGGACTTTGAAGTATACCACACCCATTCTTTGACCTTGATAAAAGCATGATGAACTCTGAAACCGTTTCTTCCATCAATGATTATTGTATGCCTAACCGATTCCAGGCTTTATTCTAGGTAATAAGGGTATGCTGGTTGAATCAATCACCCTGGGCTGCCATAACAAAATACTGTACACTGGGTGGCTTACATAGCAGACATTTATGCTTTCACGCTTCTGGAGGCTGGAAGTCCAAGATCAGGGCACCGGTGCAGTCAGGTTCTGGCGAGGGCTCTCTTCCACACTGCACACTGATTTCTGATCGTGTGTTCACATGGTAGAGAGAAGGGGGTGAGCCACTCTGGTGTGTCTTCTTATAAAATCACTAATCCCAGGATGAGGCCCTCATCATAGACATGGGCTTATAGGCCTAATTACCTACCAAAGGCCCCATCTCCTAATACAGTCACATTGGGGGTTACCGGTTCCACATAGGAATTTGGATGGGGTGGGGGCATACAATTTGATCTGTAACAGTGGTGCACAAGACAAATGAGGTCCCTGTGTTCATGGAGCTTATATTCTCTGTGTATCAGTAAACATGTGGAAGTAAGTTCAGATGTGCTACAAAGACAAAAAAATAAACTAAAACATGAATAGAATATAGGAATCAACTGGAACAGGGATTGGAACTCTGGAAAATGTTTTCAAAGGAAGACGTTTTGAACAGGGGACTCTCGATGGAGTTGTGAACATTGAGCCACAGCCTGTCCTGGGAAGCCGTGGAGCGGGGGAGGAGAACACTGTGCCAGGAGAGAGAGAACAGGTTTCAAAGGGCCGAGACAAGAACGGTGACCCAGGGAGGCAGAGAGGAGGAGAGTGTGCCTGGAAAGGCGTGAGCAAAGTACAAAGTGGTGGCCCACAGTCAGGAGTTTGAATTTTGTCCTAAATGCAATAGAAAGACTTTGGTGAGTCAGAAACGCCGGCGTCTTTTGCACTTTGGAAATATTTTGCATGCTGTGTGCGGAATGGACGGTAGGGGTCGCTGTCTTTCTCTGGAGCTCTTCCCGGACTGATGGCTCTTCTCTGGGCAACAGGGACCCAGGAGTTACTTGGGGGATGTGGGGGGTGGGGTGCTGGTCTTCTGCATGCCCAAATCGCCCCTTCTCAGGAATGTCTCACATCCCCTCCCAAAGATCCTCAGAGGTAATACGTTCTAATGAGGAGTCTGAATTGGCGATTGCTTGGTGCTTTGCAGCTAATAAAGAATAGATTATGGTCTCAGTGCTTTGGAGTCATCTCGTGCTATAGTAAGTTCTTTTACTTGAGCTTGTTTAACTATAATTCAGTTCTGCCCATGTTTTACTTGGGAATTAATACCCCAAACTTGAGCCCGGGCTTTTTTCCCCACCAAAGTTAAGTATGTTTCAGAATATAGAGCATTTTGGTTCTTTACTCCACATTTTCTTCTGCTGTGTCTCAGTGCTTCCCACTATGCACACACACACCTTTCAAATACAGTTTCAATAATGCTCTGTTTCAAAAAGCAATGTATGATCACTTGAACAATATTTGAAAACACATGAGAAAGCAAATACAACGTATTGGCTGCCTATTACCTGCGCCCCCCCACCCCCCCACTACCGCCCGCCAGCCTCTCTTAACATCTTTTTTTTTTTTTAAATTAAGACTTTATTTTCTTAGAGCGGTTTTGGGTTTATAGCAAAATGGGACAGAAGGTACAGAGATTTCCCATATACCCTCTGTCCCCACCTATTAGGTTTCCCCACTGTGAACATCCCCACCAAAGTGGGATATTTGTTACTATCGATGAACCTGCATGGACACAACATCACCCAGAGTCCATAGTTGACATGAGGATTCACTCTTAACCTTGTATATTCTCTGAGTCGGACACATGTGTAATAATATGTATCCACAGTTACAGTATCATGTAGAGTAGTAATTCACTGTCCTACAGATTCTCTGTGTTCGACCTATTCGTCCCTCCCCCAACCCCTGGCAACCACTGATATTTTCACTGCCCCCATAGTTTTGCCTTTTCCAGAATGTCATAGAGCTGGAGAGACACTCTTAACATTTTAACATTTCTCTTCTTGGTCTCTGGAGTGTGTGTGTGTGTGTGTGTGTGTGTGTGTGAATTTGTTGTATACATTTATAATATTATACTCACAGAGTGTTTTCAGAATTTATCCTACTTTTCTTAACTTGGTATGAAAACATGAACATTTTACTATGCCATTAATCATCTTTCAAAATTACATTTAATGATTCCATAACTTTCTGCTATCCTGGAATTTATCACCACTGTTGGCATTCAAGATTTTTTTTTTCTTTTTTTGGTCTCTCCTCCTTACCATTGTTATGAATAATGGCACAGAAAACATTCTTATATGCAAGTCTTTGTTTACCTTCTTGAGTGCTTCCTTAGACTAAATTCTAAGACATGTTACACCAAGGTCAAAAGATACAAGCATCCTGGGGAACCTGGGTGTCGCAGTTGGTTAAGCGGCTAACTCCTGGTTTCAGCTCAGGTCATGCTCCCAGTGGTCATGAGATTGGACCCCACATCGGGCTCCTTACTCAGTGGGGAGTCTGTTTGAAATTCTCTCTCCCTCTGCCTCTGCCCGTCCTACTCATACTCCCTCTCCCCTTTCTCTCAAATAAAAAAAAAAAAATAAATCTTTTTTAAGATTTTATTCATTTATTTGACAGAGGGAGAGAGAGCATACACTAGTAGGTAGAGCAGCAGGCAGAGGAAGAGGGAGAGGAAGAGGCAGAGCAGGCTCCCCACTGAGTAGGGAACCCCTTGCCGGGCTCGATCCATCATGACCTGGGCCGAAGGCAGATGCATAACTGACTGAGCCACCCAGGTGCCCCTAAATAAATCAGTCTTAAACACTCACACACACACACACAATCACACTTACACTTCTGGACTAGATTTTATCCAATTGTTCATTACACCAGTTGTGCTCACGTTCATCCCATAATGGCATTCTATTCCAATGTCCTTTCGTTTCACTGTTGCCAACATGATTAGCATTATAATTTGGTATTGTTATACACTTTTATCAACTTGTAGGCAAAAATTACCTCACTGTTTAAAACCTTCCCTTTTATTTATTTTTTTTAAAGATTTCATTTTTAAATCATCTCTACACCCCACGTGCAGCTCGAACTCACAACCCTCAGATCAAGAGTCACACGCTGTCCTGACTGAGCCAGCCGGTGCCCCTCAAGCTCCCCCTTTTACACTTCTCTGTTTAGTAACGCAAGTAGCAAACACCTATGAAGCCCTGACAGTGCACGCAGGGTATTGTAGAAAGTAGGTGCTGTTCATTTCCTTTCACAGACTGAGAGACAAATGCTGCCTGGTAGGGATGGGGGGGCTGTTACTGGACTCCAGCCCAGGCCATATGTCCCCGGGCCTGAGCATCAGCTCCCGCTCTCTTCCGGCTCAGGTGTGAGCACCAAAGGGCCGTCTCAGCTGGGTGTGAATCAGGAAAGCAATCTGATTGAAGTAATTCACACTAATACGTGAATGACCAACAGGAGCATCTAACGGGTTTTTAATTAAGAAACAAACTGCGAGTTGTTCTAAATGAATCGCTTCCTTGTGCAGAGACCTTTCAGACATTTAATAGAAGTGAAAACATCCGAGAATGATAAGGGACGATGGGCGTGGGCAGGGTGACCTCTCCCTCTAGTTCAGTGGTTGTTCCCTGCTGCCCCTCAGGCAGGAATCAGCCCAAAGCCGTATTTTATTTTATTTCATGCTTGAAATATGAAATTCGTCGTCATCACGCGAAAACCAAAGTTCCACCTTGTCTTTAAAAGTGGGAGATCTGCAAGCATTAACCACTGGTCACCTCCGGCATTTATAGTGTCTGATTGCTATCGATGGGTGCTTCAGTACCGTCTACCGGTAGCCTGCTAACCTAGCTCTGCCCCTCCTTCCTTGTCACCTTCCCTACGTTCTCTCTCTGAACCAACTCTTCGAAACCTTCCTTTCTACACCATTATTATTATTTTTTTTTTCTAAACTGGAGATCCTCATACAACTGGGAACCCCCTTCCTACCCTGTTAGGTGGAAGAAGCTGAAGGGGCTGTGCTCGGAGCCGTTGGGAAGACACAGCTGTTGGCATGTTGGGGCCCGTGTCTTTCTCAGCCCCGCGCCGATCACGTGGTGATGTAAGCTCCTCTTAGTTTGCTGCATTGCATCACAGCTGTCCAAAGGAGACCCGAAATAGAGCATATCGCATTGTGCACATTTTTGAAGGATCATGAGTGGAGGCTAAATATAAGATCCAAGTCCATATTCTGACTGCTTTTCCCCTAAATGGAGACGGGATGCACTTGAACGTTCTGTCCCATGCTAGCCTTTCTGATCTACACGTGGTTCTTAATGTCTGACTTGCATCCTTTTTGTACGTGAGAACATTTGCAGGTGCCTTGGCTTCAAAGGGACGGGGCTTGCATTGGAATCAGTGGGAGCATCAGTGGGTAGGAGGAGCCGACGGCAAGCACTGCCCCCCACACCGGGAGCAGAGGGTGCCTTTCTTTCCCACTGGAAAAGTTCTCTAAAGTCGTCTAAGGACACCTCAGCCATGCACGTATCACTATTAGACCGTTACTCATTTTCTTAATGCCCCTTGTTTTATTATTTACTAAATAGTGAATGCTTTGCCTTTATTAAAATATATTTATGTTACTAGAACATGTTATAAGCTGAAACAGAGCTACCCGAGTATCTTAGTATCAAAAATAAATACGTGGCTTGTGGCTAAGACCATGCAGTGCACCGTCTATGGCTCCAATGCCAATGTTGGGAAACACTTATTTAAAAGAAAGTGTTTCATAAGGCTGAGGGAGCGCAGCCCAGTCATATTTCCGGAGAGCCAGAGTAGTGACCCACAGGTGACCATCTCCCCAGATCTTGTTGGAAATGTCTAGGTAGTTTCATTCAGGAAAAATCTCAGAGCTGCTCCTGGAGTCTCTTCTTCCCCCTTGTCTCCTAGGCATGTTAGCCTCCTTGACGTCTCCCGGGCGCCAGCCCCCCTGCCCCAGGAAGACTCCTCCTCTAGCTGCTTTAGTCTTCAAGACTTCATACTCCTCTGCGAACAGACAAGGCCGCTCTGCAGAGAGGGGGCCGTAGTCCCCGCCGACGTGTCCCCCCATGTTTGGGTTTGGAAGCCCCCAGCAGCTCCTTGAGACCCATCAGTATCATTCTCATGCTTTCTTTTCCTCTCACAAGAGGCATGACTGTTGTTGGCCTCCTGCCTTCCCTCTCTTTGACTCACCGTTGTCCATACCAGGCCCCCAGGCTGGTGGTGTTCTTGCTGGTGGGAACCCTACTGTCTGCCATGTTTCTGCGTTACTGCTCCCACACCCCTGACCAGACCTTCGGTGGGACTGATGTACTGGGTGATGACGGCTCTGCAGTTTCTGATCTGTAAGCATTTTATTCTAATACGTCGTAAACAAGAACGGGTCTGTTTGGGGTTCTCTCCAGTGCCGAACGGCTGACTCGACTGATGGACACTGAGGTTTGGCGACCTAGAGGATGTCACTTGACCCCCTTCTCCCTGGGTTTCCTCCATACCACGTTGAAAAGGAGACACCTACTTCTCAGGGTTTCTAAGAGGATGAACAAAGAACTGCTTTTCTGGTTGTGAAGCTTGGCTCTGATGAAAGGTGGGCATGATTTTGAAACACAGGATGTTCACTAGTCTTATCTAAATCCCCCATCACCGAGGACACAATTCAGAAGGCTCTTGCCACATCCACTTCATTGGGTTGTTCGTAAAGCCGTTTATTTTCCCAGTGCCGCATTTTTGCGCGGGCGCTCTGTCTGCTCCTGCATAATTTCATTATCTGCCGTACATAAATGTATTATGTAATTCCCTCCATATGTCATCGATTGTTTCTGTTTTTCTGTGGTATTACTTAAGTCCATAATACTTTTTATTAAATCCCGAAGGAATGTTCCTGAACAGTGGTTGAAGGATAGTCCTGTCTGCTAACTAAAACTCAGCACTTAAATATTTGAAATGACACAAAGCTGTAGAAAAAAACCCAAGTGTGGAATTTCCCACTGGCTTTATGAAATCCGGGAAACCAATTGAGGTATTTGTTTATAGCACCTTTGTCTATCCGGGAGATTTATGCTGCCATTCAGATAGTAATAAGAGCATTAATAAATAATATGAAATTAGCTAATGCTTATTGAGTGCTTACTATGTTCCAGGTGCTATTATACATTCTCCTTGTATTAAGTCATTTAATCTACACAATAACCTCATAAAAAGGTCTGTTTTTTATCCCTGTTTTATGGTTGAGGAAACTGAAATTCAGAAGTTTAACTGCCTTGCCCAAGGACACACAATAAGGAAGTAATGCAACTGCAAAACACGCTCATGCGCGTGCACGCGCGCGCGCACACACACACACACACACATACGCACACTGCTCTGCAAGCTTAGGGACCTCATCCATATGCAGAATGCCTGAGAGTTTGGGACCTTTCTGTTGCGAACTTGTTTCTGCCACTGATGTTAAGTTAATCAATTTTCTCTGTGCCCAGGTTTTCTTATGGGCCAGGTTTGGAGAGTTGGATGAGATAATTAATTTTCCTCACAAAGCGCGAACTCGAGCACCTGAGTGGGTGGTCCAGAAGGAGTGGTGGGGGTAGGGAAGGCGATGTTGAGCAGGTAGGACCCTGGAGCCCCCTCCTTCATTACTCAGTGCACTTAGGCTTATGTCTGGAATGGATGGATGGACAAGTGGATGGATAGCTGCATGAGTGGGTGGATGGATGGGTAAATGGGGGGTGGTGGGTGGATGGATTGGAAAAAAGGAAATAGACACACAATTGAATTCATACATTATTAAATCATTCCAAAATAACATTGGCCATGATTATTATATATTCAAAAAATGACTAGATCACTCTTTACTTAACCATTCCCCTGTTTTAGACATGTATGTTGCTTATGGTTCTTCATCATTCATTCATTTATTAAATATTTACTGGGAACTATTTTGTCAGGCGTCAGCATTACTAAGTATAGCACAAATGTTCTTACACACAAGTTTTTGACATACATATATTTGATTCCATGCTTATATGGAGATGACTATTTTTCGTTTTGTTTTTAATTGTTGGCTTTGTGTAATGAAGAAAAACCTGTTGTGGAAAGCCTGCTGGATTTGGATGAAATGTTGAGATGAAATCTGTACAAACATTGAGCTTAGCACACAGAGGGAACACGGCTGGAACTCTGGACTCATTGTCTCCCAAGATCGTCATTATAAAATTAATAGACGTTGTCTTGATTGTATATGGCCCCAGCATCCAAACCTATTCTGTGATCTGCAGCCTCACGGGGATCATCTTGAATCTGTAGCTTTCCATGTTGCCTAGTTTTGAGCTGGGTGAGGCCCCAGAGAATATCTAGTCCAGCCTTCCAGGAGCCAGGAAGATAAGCAGCCGCCCCAAGGATTGTGATAAGGCTTTGCCTTGGTCACTCCCCTTCTAAGTAATCTGGGGGGAAAAAATCATAATTGTGCCACGATATAAACTGAATATAGCCGAGATTATCAGCTGCTTCCGTTTCATGCATGAAAGCGAGATACAGACCCTCTCTGTTAGAAAAGGCAGTAAAGAGAAACCAAAACACAATTCCTTGTCCATAAATGGAAACCAGACAACTCAGCTCTGTAGATTCAAAGGGACCGTGCAAGGTAGCACTTCTGAAATGCCCCTTGGAGGCCCAGTGCCAAGTCTGGAGTGAAGCTTCAGAGTGATGTGGTGTCCAGAGACGAGCTATTTCTGGCTGCCGGCTTTGTGTCACGAAATGGTGACACTTTTCCCTGCGCCCCCTAATGTTCTCTCCTCCCTGATGACTCTGTATTTGAGTGATGGTCAGGCTGTTGGGAGACAGCTGGCTTGGTTTTCCCTCCCAAGAATTTGTTTGTGTCTTTGGACCAAAGCTGTCTGGAAAGGACAAGACTAGACCCCAGAGCTTCGTCATCCCGTGAGGACTAAAGAGACTGCGTGGAAAGAACATACCATTAGCGTGTCTTCCCTCCTCCATGCTCTCCATCTCCTTCCCTGACGGTGAGCAAAGG
Source organism: Neogale vison (assembly GCF_020171115.1). NCBI lineage: Eukaryota > Metazoa > Chordata > Mammalia > Carnivora > Mustelidae > Neogale > Neogale vison. The sequence continues at coordinate 21,345,990 of NC_058104.1, forward strand.
GTAGGAGGCTGCTCTTCTTGGCTGATTTCCTTTTTTATTTTTCTGCTTCCTAAGGGATCACTTAATTCATGTTACGCCTGTGGAAAAGACCAGAATCTCCCAATTCTTCCAAATACCTGGGCAGGTGACCTCTGCCAACCCCAGCTCATCATTATTCCGTACTGAGTTATGTAATGATTTGATCGTGTTGAGGAGTAATTCACCTTTGTTCCCACCTACGTTAAGACTGATTACAAATCCTCATAAAATACTCATTATGCTACCAAAAATGTTCTTAAGAATAGTCTGTTAGAGAGGAGGTAATACTGCTGCTCGGAAGTGTGGGCTTCTGTCTAATTATGTGTAAATTATCTGAGTGGAATCTCAAATGTTTAGTGATAAACAGTTTTATGCTTCCCAGCAAAGTATCTAGTTTGCGAGGCAATAGAATCAAAAGCAGCTTGTGTGCAGTGAATTGGAGATTGTGTGACTTTGCATCCTTTTCAAGTTATTCTTATGGAAAGAAATGGGAATGTGTTTGCAGCCCTTTAAGAAAAGCAAGTGTTGTATTCTGCAATAATTTTTTTTCAGAAAAGAAAAAAAAAAAGATAATTGATCTTTGACTATACTGCTGTTCTGCTCTCAGAAGAAACATTAAAAAGTTGGATTTCTTAAGAAATGCAATTAACCGACTTTTATTTAATGATTTTTTTCTCAAGTTATTCATCCTGGAGGAATGGTATCTGTTGGTTATTAACAAAGATGAGGATGGATTATTAAGGAACAAAATATCATGATATTCAACTGCAATGCAAATATAGTTACTCAGAGAAAAATCCCATGTGACTTGTTCTCAGATGGCCCCTCCTCTTGGAAACCTTTCCTGGAAGCATCCCTCCCCTCCCACCCTATCTCTAGGTGGCATGGTTCAACCTCCTCTGAGCCACCTGAAGGTTGCTGTGCTATGGATGAAGACAAACAGGATACTAGAAAATTAGGATTATTACAGAGTCAGTGCAGCTGGTGGTCATTGTAACCAACACGATTGGAATGGTCCCGTAAATATGAGATTTTGGACCAGGAAGAGTGTTAGCTCTTGGTCTTCACAGCAGGGTTTCTTAAATGCCCAAGAAGCTTGAGAAGGGTCTGTCAGAGCAGAAACCCATCCCAAGATGATACTCTTGAGATGGCTTTAGGCACAGAAGAGTCAAGATATTTAGTGATCCTAGCGCAAGGAAGCCAAGTCCGCCATGGAGGACTTGGGACACGGGGATACGAGTCAGGATGAAATCGCTGTGCTAGCTCGAATAAAAATCACCACCTCTAAGGGTTTGAGAATCCTTTGCAGCTGTTCTCCTCCTAGAAACATTCCCATTTCGTAACAGGATAACGAGCGTGGGGGGAAAGGATATGAAATGTCAGGAGGAAAAAAGGGTAGAGAAAAACCAAGATTAAGGCAGGAAGACTTTGGGGTGCCTGGGTGGCTCAGTCATTAAGCGTCTGCCTTCGGCCCAGGGCATGATCTCAGGGTCCTGAGATCGAGCCCTGCATCGGGTTCTGCTGGGCAGGAAGCCTGCTTCTCCCTCTCTCACTCCCCCTGCTTGTGTTCCCTCTCTTGCTGTGTCTCTCTCTGTCAAATAATACATAAAATCTTTTTTAAAAAATGGGAGGACTTCAATGACAAGAGGCAAGAATTCTTTGCCAGTTCCTTATTAGTGGTCAACATAGATTGCTATCAGTGAGATGTGCCACACAATTCCCTGCATAGACAGCTGAAGGGATTGCTTAACGGTTCATAGGGGGCTTGGTTCTGCTCAGTTTCGAAAACCCTAAGGAAGATTCCACTAAGTTAGAAGTGGTTGATGTGGCAACACTTGATGTATTGATCCAACCAACTGTCCACTTGCAAACACGTGCCTATTCTCACACTTCTTGACTGAATTTTCCAGTATTATCAGCTGAGTCGCAAGTGTTCCATCGAACCTGTGTCCATGGCTCTCCATGGTTAAGCCTTCAATTTGCCCAAGACCAAAATATCTGCACAGAGACTTCTATATACATTTGACATTTACAAACCATGGGGTGTTGGACATTTTGAAGGCAGACCATTTAGATGACTGACTGAGTGGATCTCTTCCCATTGTATAGCTTCGTTTTGTATTATTAGCATAGTCTTGTAAGAAAAGTTCATCCATACATTCACAGTTCATTACACGTCTATCACGAATGTCTATTGAATATACCTGTTTCGTGTTACCTTCTGTTTTCCTACCGTCCTACCCTGAGCGCTCCGTATAGTTTGTTGTGAAGCCTGCATTTCACATCAGAAGGTCGAAAGGAATTTTATTTTGATTTCCTTTTTAGTGAAAACATATTACAAATTGCCAACTCATGATATATTCGCTTTGAACTTAAAATATCATTTGTTTAAAAAATGCAATAAAACCTGAAATGTACACTAATATTCATTCCGAAGATTAAAGCTGCCAATGAATTATGCAGCTAGGCCAAGGCTGTCTTGTTCTCAGACTAAATTTATCTCATCGAAAGAGAATTATTCTGACCGGGGTTAAAGAGTGGAGACGGTTAAAGTTTGATTGTGTTTTGTGTCTCTTCTTTAAAAAATATTTGGTTAGGTTCTCTTAGGAGCTGAGTTTTAAAATGTAAATACTGATGAGGGGCTGATAAGAAGTCCTATTTTCTCTGATTATAAATGTGATAAAGGTTTCTGGAGACTCTTCTAAAAAAATGCATATTGTCTTTCCTTTTCTTTTCCTTCTCTCTCTCTCTCTTTTTTTTTTTTTTTTTAAAAAACTGGATCTCTGGTCACGGGGGACCCCGTACTGAGGCCTAACCTCTCTGACTTACAGAGTAAGCCTCAGTGTAATAGAAGTAAATGCTGCATTTTCTCTGTACATAACATGTCACTTGGGCGAAGGGCTACAGTGTCTCTTTGCTAAAGCTGAAATGCGGATTTCTCAAAAATGTGTTGTTTTCCGTTAATGATATTTTCTGCTTTTCACCAGGTGGTCTCTTTGGGGTTTTGTTCTTGAATTCATTTCTCTGCGTATGCGCTGGGCTTTCTATTATTCGTCTATCCAGCAAGCATTTACTGGGTTCTTGTCACACTCAGGCCAGAGCCAAGTGTTCAGGTAGTGCTGGCCAAGAAGCCTGGCCCTGTCCTGCGGCGTTTGTCATCTTCAGGGTAAATGGGTGCTCAAGAAACAGAGGAGGGTGACATCAATGCATGCTTTGATAAGGACAATACTAGAGATAAAAAAACGAAGTGTTATGGGGAGACAAGAGAAGGATGGTCTGGCACGGAGGTGGGATGAGAGAGTGAGGCTGACTTTAATCAGACCCATTTGCTTAGTGCACAGGCCGGGTGTGACGTAAGATGCCAGCTCATGCTAATACTGCCTGGCATGAACCGGTTCTCCCCCGGAGATGGCTCAGTTCATCTTTCTCGAAAGTGAAGACTCCCAAGGAAAGGCAACTTCCGGAAATGGCCAACCTTCCATCCCTGTTTCAAAACGAGCCCCCGGTGACTCACAAAAGCTGAAAGGGAAATTGATCATCAGCTCATTATGACCCCCACAGGGTAAGAGCTTTGAAAAACCCATGGGCCTGGGAAGAACAGATCCGTGGCAGCAGACAGGGCCATAGTAGCAGATGTTGGTGTACTCGCTGGCTCTAGGGATGGCCCTGCGTCAGCTGCTGGGAGGGCATTCGGTTCCCTCCACAGTTGGACCCCACTCAGAGCAGGATACATCTGCTTTGGAACGTAGCTGACTTTGGAATCCCACTCCCGAGTTTGATTTCTAGGACCACCGAGCGTCAATCTGGGTCCTCTGCAAAGATGAAGAAGCACACAATGTGTCCCTTGGCTTTATTTAGCTGTTCTGTCCCATCAGCCTTGCCTTCCTTATAAGATGGGCAATCCCGTGTTTCCGAGAACCTAGGCTACTTCCCCAACTGGGCAAAACAAGAAGCTGCTTAGATTCAGGATCCCAGCCTTCCAGAACAGAGTCCTCCTGCTCCGTCTGTGCTGATCCCGAGAGTAAGAAGCCTGGGTCATCCCCATCCCACCCTCCACAGGAGCTGTGTGTCCTCATTCAGTTCTCCTTAATGGCATCTTCTGAAAACAAGACTCTCACGGCATAGAAACGAGGAGGGGTCTTCTCAGGCTTGAATCTCTATCGTGCTCATCCCAAACACTCATTTTACCACAGGCAAGCTCCTCGAGGTGTAATTGACATACAGCAAAACTGGCTTCCATAGTGTATAGTTTCTTCGAGTGTCAAGAAAGGCTCACAGTGACGGAACCACCGCCGCCATCAGGACCTCAGACGCGCTTCTCGTTCCGAAAGGCTCCCTAGTGCCAACGTGTTGACCCCAGCCTCAGCCCCGGCAGTCCCCAATCTCGTCTCTGTCCCTGTAGTTTTGCCTTTTCCAGAATGTCTTATAAATGGAATCATAAGTAAGTAGGCTTTGAGCCTGACTTCTTTCTCTCAGCATAATGAATTTGACATTCATCCACGCGGTTATGTCCATCAATACTCCATCTTCCGTTGTATTGCCAAGTAGCCTTCTGTCGTGGATGCACCCTGCTTTGTTATTCAACGGCTGAAGGATCTTTTTATTTTTTTTTCCCAGTTTTTGCTGATTTTGAGAAGTTGCTATAAACACTCATATACAGGTGTTTCTGTGAATATACCTTGTTGGTTCTCTTGGGTAAATACCCAGGAGCTGCATTGCTGGGTCAAACCCAAACGGCGTGTTTTGAGATATTTTTCCAGGGGTGATAGTGGACATAGTTGTGGCTTTGATGTTACGTCCCAAGGGTGACTCTTCTTAGCTTTGGGACCTGATGTGGATGATCTGAACTTCACTTTTTTGCAACAGAAGAAACGGTAGGAGAATAGCTTCTGCACAGATGAACACGCTCACTCCCTTTCGGTCCCTCAGCCTGGGTTACTGCCCGCTTTGCACTAGACTTCTCCTTTCTGTGGTGCTTCTGTTTCTATTTCTCAAGCATGCATGTCCTTTTCCACATCTCTGCTGCACTGTTTCCTTTTCTGGAACACTTTGCCACCCACCTTTCTCCTCACCAACTTCTCATCCTTCAGTTGCCCAATGAAATGCCACCTCTTCAGAAAAGTCTTCCCTCGCCCTTAATCTAAATCCAGCCCCCTGCTATATTTAGTTACCTTTTTAACATTTTTGAAACCCTGTTCTTTTCTTTTATAGCACTTACCACAACAGGCCCTATAGAATTAACTGTGTGATTTGTTTTTTCATGGAAATTTTTATTGAGATCATTGTAGAGTCACACACAGTTGTAGGAAATAATATTGAGAGATTCCTTATACCTTTTACTTTGTTTTCCCCAGTGATGATTTTTGGCAAAATGAGAGAAGAGTATCACAACCAGAGTATTGACTTCGATATAATCCCCTTTCAGATTTGCCCCGTTATACTTGCACTAATGTGCTCTGTGCATGTGTGTGTGTGTGTTTTGGTAGGGGGATGTGTATTTAGTTCTGTGCATTTCTATCCCATGTGTAGATATGTATGTCCTCCACTAGAGTCAAGATCCAGGACAATCCCATCTTCAAAGAATTCTTCCCCTGTCCTTTTATAACCATGGGCACCTCCTCCAAAGCCTAACACTTTGCAAGCCCTAATCTTAAATCGAGACACTTCAGAGTTGGAATCATATTCAGGGTTGACTTTTTTACTGAGCATTATTCCCTGGAGGTTCATCTAAGCTATTGTATATCAATACTTCCTTTTAATTGCTGAGTAATATTCCGCAGTATGGACGTACCACAGTTTATTTAACTGTTTGCCTCTGTTGAAGGACATCTGGGCTGATTCCTATTTTTAGGTATTATAAATAAAACTGCACGTACAGCTATTGGTGTGAACCTGAGTTTCCATTTCTTTGGGATCAGTGCCCAAGAGTTGATGTTAGTTTTGTAAGGAACGGATTGGTTTTGAAATCTGTCTCTACCAGTAGGCTTTAAGTTCCATCAGTGTAAATAACCTGGGTTCTGTTTGTTTGTCTGTTTCCTTGTTTGTGTGTCTAATTACTATATACTAGGACCATTGCACAGCCCTTAGAACATAATTCACCACCCTGTAAATATTTATATATGAATTAAACAAGGAATGAATGAGTGAATGCATGAATACAGATTTTGGCACGGAGATTATGTTAAACATATGTGAACCATTTTTAAAGAATGCTCAGCTTGAAGCAACCTCTGCCATTAGGTAAATGTTTACCACCATCACCATTATGAGATAGGACTTTGGCTAAAAGTGACATGACCCAGCTTCCATGCCTTTGTACCTTGATCGTCATGCAATTTCCAGGTGGCTTTACAGGATTTCAGGAGGCTGACTTCTGGCTTCACTTCATTCCCTTGAAGAAAAGCCCATCTCATGATCATGCTCAAAAGTGGCAGGATGAGAATTTGGAGATCATATGTCAAACAAGATCCTGTCTCCATAGGTTCAAAGTGAAGCTACGTGGCTACTTTCTCTGTTGAAAAATGAACTCAGTCCATAAAGGATAGCAGCCTTCGGAGTGGGAAGCTCTGTGGCACTGAACAGGTTAACCTTGTCCCTGGATTCTCATGGTGGACATGGGAAATAAATATTGATGAAGCTGATAGAGATAGCACAGTACTTAATAGAGAGAGAAAATTAGTAATTCTCATTTGCCTGAGGAAAGTGCAGGTCTTCATAATGTCTTGATCTATGTACAAAGAGCTAGTAAAGACAAGCAGTCCTCATAATAAAAATAGAAATGAGGTTTTCCCGACAAAAATGCCACTGGAATGATGAGCTGTCACACAGGACCTGGAGAGACGAGAAAGAAACTTCTTTGGTGACTATAATTAGGCGAACATGGAGGGTGGCAAGGCTCAGGAGCTAGGCAGGGATGTGCTCTGCTTCTTTCTAGAATCACCATCACATTATCTCTAAAGGGCTGGGATGGTAAGGGGGTCAGAGCTCATTCGTGGCAAACCGTACCCCCATTCTCACCACAGTGAGGCTCTGGCCTGGCCTGTGATGTGGAGGAGATGTGTTCACTCTGGACCTTGGGACACTTAAGAAAAGAAGGAGGAGGAGAAGGAGGAGGAGGGGGAGAAACCTTATTCCTTATCATGGAAGTACCCCATGTACATTACAGGAAACTTTGTTTATGCAATTAGCAATAAAAAAATAATAAAAGTCACCAGTAGTCTCAACACTACTATTTACATTTGGGTATTTTCTTGAAGCTTTAGAAGTATCTGTGTAGACATACAGCTTTATTAGAAGGTGACAAACTTAGAAGTGGAGAGTATAAATTATAAATACAGATTGACCTAACATATGTGGGGTCATACCATATAAATGCGAGCTTCTATCTTACTCCCCCCCCCACCATCTTGTATGCATTTCTCTGCTTTGTAAGCTATTCCTCCCTAGTTGTGTTTTCAAAATCGGTTGTTGTAGTCCCAATGAAGCAAGCAATAAACTAGGTGTCAGTACGGTTGTTTGTTTGACCAAAATTCAAAATCAAATCTCAGCACTTTTGCTGCCCGAGATTCATTTTACACATGCCCCGTGGAAGGAAAGGGCAAAGATAGTCACCTCAACCTCCTTCAGGCATTGGGTCAAGGCTTGAGCTTTTTCTACCCTGGTGCAGGTTTCCATGGCAACAGGAGAACCCTGGTGGTTTAAGATGCCCTCAGGAGTCTGGGAGATGCGGCATCTACCGGAACCACAGTTTGCAATTTTATAATCCAGTTTAATTTTTGGAGAAAGAACCAACTCTTAGAAAACTCTTATATTGGTTGTTCAACTTTCAAACATTCTGCCTTAAAACCCACTTTTAGAAGTGCATTATGCAATAAAGTAGAAGGTGTTAGAGGCAAGGAAATCACACTGACTTGAGTTAGGGCTTGAGTGTATGGATTTAAATGTCATCTATCTTCTCCTACCCTCAGTTTTCTCATCTGTAAAATGGGAGGGGTCAGATTACCTTCTTATTGGATTTCTGAATAGGTGAATTGTGATAACGAATGTGAAATACTTGGCATAGCACCTAGCACACAGTAAATGCTCAATGATTCTTAGCTTTGCTATTATTTTTTTTATGACATCTCTTGGGATTATGTGGATCTTGATAGAACAATGGCACTGAGGGGGAAAAAAAGTGTTGAAGCGGTTTGGCTGGTGAGAAGTGGGGGGCTGGAGAGAGGGAGGGGGGAAGCCTGCTGAGACTCTAAGTCATATCAGAGGAAGTATCAGCACCCTGGAGTTTGGTGTTTTCACTAAAGAGGTCATAAAATATTAACATTCCCCAGAGTTACCCAGAAGAATAGTGGTGTCAGCTCCTGCTTGCTATAGAAGAGAGGCTCCTTAGAGATGTCTCTGCCCCAGTAATAAGGAAGGAAAGCAGGGAGAGGCAAGGTGGTAGCAGTGACTTTAATAGCTTCCTTAACTGCAAACACTAGAGTTAAGAGAGAATGGCAGGATAGTGAACTAGCAATGGGCTGTCCTCCAAGAGCAAAAAAGAATGGCTCTGCATCTTCCCAACTAGAGAGAATGGAGCTGTCTTTCCCACAGAGGCCAGTTTGTATGGCCTTACCCTTGTGATCCCAACCAACAACGATGTCACGATCATGAACACCAACACACGCCCCTCCTCACAACACCACCGTCTTCATCACTGTCCTCATCACCACCACCTCTTCCATCACCACCATCCTCACCACAACCACCACCACCACCATCGTCATCACCACTAGCATCATTTCCATCATCGTCGTCGTCATCGTCATCATCATCACCGTCTCCATCATTACCACCACCACATCATCCTCACCATGCAACTATGAAGCTAACATGTACAGTGCATTTATTAGATGCCAGGGTTGTACTAAGCAGTGTGTGTGTGTGTGTGTGTGCGCGTGTGTATGAATCCAATGTTATCCAATTATTTTTTTAAAAAATGCTTTTTTTCCATTTATAAATAATGACCCCATGACCCAAGAGGTTTAAGTAACTTGCCAAAAAGTCAGCCAGCTGGTACAAAACAGATCTAAGATTGGAAACTGGGCAGTCAGCCTCCCCATCCTTATTCTATCCATTTTACTATTTTAAAAAGGCAGTATATGGTTAGATTAAACCATGTGGCCCCAGAACATGCCCTTTTAATTCATTTTTTTCCCAAGAGAAGGAAAACCCATGATCTAAGACTCACAGTGTCAAAAGGCAACCAGTGGTTTTCAAACACATAAGCACATGTATAACAGGAGTACCCCTATACAAAGAGATTTACTTGAAACCCCATTTATAATACAGATGAAAGAGGCAGAGTAGAAATGAATTTTGTAAATCCAAATGTGAAACATTTAGTATATAACAAGTCAGTGAGAAAAATTAGGCTATTTTCATGAACACCAATATTTGGAATTGGAAGTATAGATAACTGATAATTGGGCTTTTTTTGAGATTTATTTATTTATTTGTCAGAGAGAGAGGGAGAGAGAACATGAATGGGAGGTTGGGGAGAGGGCTGCAGACAGAGGGAGACGCAGGCTCCCTGCTGAGCAAGGAACCTGATGTGGGACTCGATTCCAGGTCCCTTGGATCATGACCTGAGCCGAAGTCAGACACTTAACTGACTGAGCCATCCAGGTGTCCCCTGATACTATTTTCAATTAGCCTCATAATCCAAGTCACTTCAGTATTTTCATTGGTTGCATAATATTAGAGAAAGTGCTGATTCACATGTTGATACAGAGTTGCAAAAGGTAATTTTCTCAACCAGATGACCTAACACTATCAGGTTAATCTAGGATATGAATTTCATCTCCTGCTTTGTTGTTGAGTATATCTCCTGGGTCAGCACTGTGCTGGGTATAGTACATACATTCAAGACGTAGGTGATGAGTGAGTGAATGAATAAATGAGCCAATGGGAATGAAATGGGTCTCAGGAACGTGGAAATAGAAGAGCCTTGTAGCTCCATTTCTTAATGTTCTCATGTATTCAACCAATATTCAAGAGGCACCCACTGCATCAAGCCAGACTGCAGAAGTGTTCTCAGGTGATGTGGATGCAACATTGCAGAGGAGAAGTAAAGTTCTCATGGAGCATGTGTGTGTCAGTGCAAAGAATGGAATGGTAGGAAGCAGTAAACAGACAAGGAACTCACTGTCTACACGGGCTGACCCATTTATATGCAGAAAGCTTACATATCCCCCCTGACTTCTCGTATCCTCATGGGTAACGTAATGCTATCAGTATGTATCCAGCACTGCTCCTGTGAAGAGTAAAGGGAAACACCTAGCTACCACCATCCTCATCTGCATCTCAACACTGCAAAATGTACAAAGATGCATGTTTCATTCTGGGACCATTTAATTACGCACTGGGCATTCTTGGATTTGTACACTCATATCATTAAAGCAGTCGAGCCAAAGAACATATATTTGTAGATGTATTAATATGCACTGGGCATAAGCAATTACAAGAGTAGATGCGAGGTGACCAGAATCTGGAAAACGGGAGGTGAAGAAAGTGCTAGTTATGTGGCAAGAGAGGAGGTATCAGGTAAAAACATTTAATATCCTGACCTCAGCAATGGGAGGAGTGAGTAATGTCTTTTGAGTGGAAGATTGGTTCAGTTTTGTCTATTTAAAATTCCCCTCTGGAGTCCATGTGGCATGTGGGATGGGAGGAACGGGGACCAGGAGCAAAGGAGCCAATTAGGGGAGCACTGTTTTGTTGTTTGTTTGTTTGCTTGTTTTTGTTTTTTTTGTTTTTTTTTTTTTGTTGTGTTTTTTTTAATCTAGGCTAAAGAGAATAACGTGATGCACTGGGACAAGAGAAATGGAAAATCAAGACAGGCTTCACAGTTGGAGCTCAGGGAGTTGAAAATATTGTGGTTTAGGAATCAGTTGATTATTCAGAGCAACAGAGGGAGGCGTGAAGGGCAAATGTTGATGTTTCAAGGTTGACTACATGGAAAGGAGGTGCTTCCATTAACATGGAGGCAAGTCCACAGAGGAAGAGAAGCATGTGCCCATGTTTTGTCTAGGAGGGATGTTAAGACAGCAGCAAAGATAGGATCTTCCTACTGACACATGCAGAAGTCTGTTAGAGGAACATGATCATTCTTGAGGAGTAGCCTGTGAAGAGAGGTCATCGTGGAGGAGACAAGGATTCCATGGCGTCTGATTACTACAAATCCTTCACAGGTGTGCGAAATGTAGCATAGCCATGACATGACGAGGGTCATGCAAGGTGCTGACAACTGGGGTACACAAGTTAAGAAACCTAATGGAGGTGACACCAGACAAGATCTTGAGTTTATGGAACACGTAAGAATTCTGCCACAGAAGCATAAGAAGGTCCAGCCAGGGAAATATACAGTTTTTCTCCTACGAACCACTGTGCACAAAAAGTGTTGAATTATTCTATTTGAAACCAGGTGAAAGAAATACTTTTCTTTTAAGAGTGGACACAGGAAGTCCTCTGAAAATGGCTTGATACGCTCTTGGGTTAGAAGGGAATCTAACTGGGTGGCTCAGTGGGTTAAGCCGCTGCCTTCGGCTCAGGTCATGATCTCAGGGTCCTGGGATCGAGTCCCGCGTCGGGCTCTCTGCTCAGCAGGGAGCCTGCTTCCCTCTCTCTCTCTCTGCCTGCCTCTCTGCCTACTTGTGATCTCTCTCTGTCAAATAAATAAATAAAATCTTTAAAAAAAAAAAAAAAGGGAATCTGCAGAAGGGCACAGGGACAGCTGATGACAAGCTTTCAAGGAGCAAAAAATGTGGGACAAAGAGATGGAAATGAGAATTTGCTCTCTGGTTCCCTCTGGGCAGAGGAGGAGGAAAAAGGAGTATGGCAGAGAAAGTCTAGAACCAGGAGAGTAGACTCATAGTCAACGGTGGTAGGATGGCTAACTGACATTTGCAAGGATATGATACACACCAGTCCTTCTAGAATTGTTTCTAAGATGAGAATCTCTTCTATTCAGTCTTCCTTATGCTTCCACAGTCTTCTGTCTCCTAAACTCAAATGTGCCTTTTATGAGTGGATGTGTTGCAGAACATGAGGAAGGGCTGAGCTCCTTTATGTGTGGGCTCTTGTGATGGAATCCAGAGACAGGGAATAGAAAACTCTGAGCTAGCAGGTCAGATGAGGTTGTAAGACTGCGAGGTGCTGTAAATGCAAATTGTGGTTTGGGGACCGGGACTTGGAATTCCATAGACTGTGTGTTTGGAGAGGTGAGATCTTGAGAACCAGGAAGGTTTTTCTGCTGAGTATCTGATCCATTCGCTATGTGTTCTTCTGATTCTTTCAGACTGACCCAGTTTTGCTCTGAGTCCTGACATCCTTCCTAGTTCAGCACCAACAATTAGCAGCCTTTGAAGGTGTACTGATGATGCCAGGGACTCAGGATCCCTGTGGTTGCTCTTGCCTGTGTGCCAAGACAGGACCTTGGGTAGGTTAAGGTCAAGAGGGATTATTCCAGAACTTGAGATGTTAGAGGTGAAATCACTTTAATAGGAGATTTTTAAGGTGACTCATGTTGCATAAAGATAAATATTTCTGAGCATTTATGGGGTCAAAGAACCTTGTAGCCAAGCTTATTACAAAGGAAAAATAGAATCTTCTGCAGCCTTTGTTTGCCTTCGGATTTGCTCGAGTTCCATCCAGAAAGTCACAACACTGAGAGTGGGCGGGGTGTGGAGGCTTCCCAAAGTAGACCTTCCCACCCACTTGTTCATTAGGAGAAATCACCACTTAGCTGTTTTTGTCTCTTCCGCCTACTGTCCCTTGTCCCACGCTCTTACATTCTGTCCTATGCACTGGAAACAGACTCCCACCCTCTCAAGTGCCAAACATTGCACTCTCCCTTAGCATCACCTCCTGGAACCCATTATTTCAGGAAGGCTCCTGTGGGAGCTTAGGGTATTTGCTTGGTCTGGTATTTTTAAACGTGGGGTTCTGTCTGGTGTGTCTTGGGTCTCTCTTGAGGGGTGCTCGTCGGCTGCCGGAACATTGTACAACTGGCAACTTTGGTCAGATGTGGTAATAAGAAGGTGTCGGCAAATGAGAGCGTTTTCTTCTTCTTTTAAAAAAATGTATTTATTGGGGTGCCTGGGTGGCTCAGTGGGTTAAGCCGCTGCCTTCGGCTCAGGTCATGATCTCAGGATCCTGGGATCGAGTCCCGTATCGGGCTCTCTGCTCAGCAGGGAGGCTGCTTCCCTCTCTCTCTCTCTCTGCCTGCCTCTCCATCTACTTGTGATTTCTCTCTGTCAAATAAATAAATAAAATCTTTTTAAAAAATGTATTTATTAATTTTATTGGTTTATGTATTTACATATCTACTTATTTACTTCTTTATTCAGAAGAGCTTAAGCTACATTGTGAGTGGGGTGGGACTTACTCCTCCTATAATCAAGTAGGGACAAGAAAGCTAGGGAAAGTTTGGTGGCCAAGGGGACTGATAAGATTCCTGAAAGAGGAAATCTTGCAGCTATAAAGACATAGAATAATGCTCCAGATTAGTGATTGTTAGGTTTAGATATTGCCCCAAATGATACATAACATGTTGGTGATGAACAGTGATGATTTGGAAGAAGTGTCTCTATGACTACGGGACAGCGTGATGATGGGAAGAATATTTTCTGGCTTTTTTGTTCAACAGCCCTGATTGGAAACACTGCCCCCGTCCCTTATTTGCAGGCTCAGGTGTGCACTCTTGGAGCCTCATTTCCTTCTTACATAAACTGGGGCAGTGAAAACCCACCTCATAGCCTTTGGGGGAAGTTCAAGAAACAATATGGTAACCATATTGGCCAGAAGCTATCTCTTTGCGTGTTACCGCTGTCGGTCCCCCCAAAGTAGCAAAAGACTTGACCTGAAATTTTAGGAGATACAGCTGGTGACGAATTTAGTCAACAAGCACTACTATGAAAGTTGATGTTCATCTGATGCATTGGCAAGGTTAAATAAATTGTTGTACTCAGAAGACCAGGGCAGAAAGGTAATAATGGGTATACATTTTTGTATACATCCCATATCATTTGAAAGAATTCTCAAAAAAAAAATTGCACTTAGATTTAGTTGTTTCATAAATAGATTGACTCTGTTGGTCTTGTTTGTGTGATTTTTAGCAAAAAAAGAAAGAAAAAAGAGGAATGTCTATGGCATCAACGAGTCAGGGCACGAGAATAAAAGTAATCCATGCTAATAGTTGCTGGTATGTACTGAGTCGTTGCTAGGTGATAGGCACCGATCTCAGAACTCATGTGTATTACATTATTTTATCTTTTAACAACTTAATTAGGAAGGCACAATTATCATTCCCTGTTAGAATGAAACTAAGATCTTAAGAGCTTATAACTCCGTAGATCTTGAACAGCAGCCGTAGAAACATAAGACAGAGCCGGGACTCCTCACCCAGTGGCAGTGAGACTTCCAAGAAGTATCCCAGGCTTCACAGAATGCTGCGTGCCCTCCTCTGAGCTGGAAGGTGTTCCCACAGACTTCACACAGCTCTCATATTTCAGGTGGCCTTGAATGAACAGGGCCGCAGCCACCGGGTCATTGAGGAAAATGAAGGAACTCGGGTGGTTCCACCAATCCCACCCGTTTCTGACTTTTTTTAAAAAATTAAATTGATTTATTTATTTTCAGAAAAACAGTATTCATTATTTTTTCATCATCCACGTTTCTGACTTTTATTAAGCTCCCCCCTTGTGAAAGACTTGCGACTCTGGGGCTCAGGGCGCTAAGAATTGAGCAGAGTGTTTGGTTTGGTTTGCTGCGGCGAGTCTTTCGGGGTGAGGAGGGTCGTTATCCAGTCCTCGTGGGTGTAACTGTCTATTGTTCACAGGCGTCCCCGCCACGGTGAGCATGTGTTGATGCCCGGTGTGCCGGTGCCTGTGCTGGGAAGCGCTTTCCATTCATTATCTTGGTGGTCCCAAATGCTGATCCACGGATCCATCTGATGCCATAATGACATTTTCAACAGACTGCAGCTAAATGAGAAAATTAAGGGCAATTTAGTGAAAATTTTAATAGACCTAAATTTAATCAATTTGAAGGGCTGTCCTTTATTTTGAGATTATGTCCTTCTTACTTTTTGGTATAAAATGCCCTTTCCTTTATGAAATGATGATGATGACAGATGGTGTGTGTGTGCGTGTGTGTGCATGTATGTGTGAGTACTAACTTGGTAAACAATTTTTAAGTTGTTAATTTCATGCGCTCTCTCCACTGTTTTTAAATTTTTATTGTGATGGCCCATGAATTAGGGAGGAAAAAACTCTGAGCCTTGCTGCAATTCTGTGAGGAAGCTATTATTAGCCCCATTTTACAGATGAAAAAAAACTGGCTAGAACAGGGCCTGGAATGCAGTCAACGCTAAATGTCCTCCAAGTAGTTGAGCAAGTAGGTGACTCAAAGGGCTTGTAGCAGAGATAAAGTTTTCTGCAGATACTTTAATTCTCACCTTCCTGAAGATTGGCCTGGGGAGCTGCCCCTATCAAAATGTGGAAGCTAGAAGAAAATACTTCTGAGCCAGTCCTGGACATTGTCAGGGAGCTAACCCCAGCACAGGTAATTACATTTAAGATCAAGAAGTCCTGCTCTCTAACCAGAATTTTTCTTGCTCTGGGGCATGAAAACCCCCCTAGAAGATCCCACTTTAGTGAAATGCCTGCTCTTCTGACAGCCTTAGGAAGTGACAATAAGGATTTATGAAAGAGAATAAAAACCATAGTGATTTCTTTTATTCTTTTAAGTAGCTGGCAGATTAGAGGGAAGGAAAAAGTTACAAACCCTGTTGTATGGGTCAAATTAAAACTTGAGCAGCGGCCTTCTGCTTAAGAAACTTTCCTTTGGAGATGGTGTTCATTGCTGGTTTTCCCTGCACTCTCTGCTTCCTACAGGGGACGTGTGAGCGTTCAGTGAAGGGTCCTTGTAGCTGCTAGACAGGATGGTACCCCTTGATTGCGCATGGACTATCTACACGCAGGTGATCCCAAGTGCCCAGGGAGTCTTTGTAGAGACAGAAGAGTGTTTTCTTTCCCCGCTTCTCCCATTTATTGACGTGGAGGAATCATCTGGGGCTAGCGGCATCGATGTGGGTCTTTCACATCGAAAGATGTCTCTGTTGAGTCTCTGTTGAGATGGAATTCAAAGTCAGCATCCCCAGATGCTGCTTGAAAGGCTGGCAGAATTTTGTCATCAAGTGAGCAGTATTTGCAGATACGGCATTACCTTTTGATTTACGGTCATTGGATGCTCTTTGCTTGATTAACTTGCACTGATGTTAGCTGTAGACTCTTCCCTGCCTGCTCCTTTGTGCAGCTGCCATATTGGGGGGGGTGTGTGTGCAGGGGCGTGCTTGTCTCCCTGTACCCACTCGTGCAGGGATGCTCAGACTTGGTCGTCCACAGAATGGCTCCATATCATTTTGAGATGAATCTAGAAGGTCTGGATTGCATGGGTTCATTCCGCAGACTTCCAGTGTGCCTGGCTGGGAAGTCCCAGGTTTGAAGAGAAGTCTGAGCCATTATTGCAAAATGGGTCCATAAGAATCCAATCACCACTGAGGGCTTTCAACTTTGAAGAGAAAACGGACCGGAAAACCAGTGTTGGCTCAGCGCAGCCGAGAACAGTTATTGGTTCTTTACATAATGTATTTGTTTTTCATTAAACCATTCAGATAAGGTCTTATTAAAGTGCCATGTATTATTTATCGTGTTTCTTATGAAAATGAGCTGAAGGGAAAATTCTGTCCTCTTCCTGGGGCATTTGCAAGCTTTTCCAATGCCAGCAAGGAAAAAAAAAAATGAAGTAAGCTAAGTGAACCCCCATCAGTAGAACAGACTGGAAAGCATGGGAAGGAGAGAGTAGGGAGTTAAAAAGCAGAATCTCTGACCTTTTTTTCCAGGTGTGTTTTGTGGAATGGCTTTCTCTTTGGTTTTGTGAATTGTAAAATAATAAAATAAATAAAAGACAGGCAGAAAGTAAGAAAAGAAGGAAAAGAGTGAAGCAGTTTATTTGTGAATGAGACCTTGCCCAGTGAAGGTGATTTGTTAGACAACATATAGCAAGGATTTTTCACACTAAATACTGCCCCCCAACCCAGCAGCGTAAAATACCAGCCAGAAGCCCCCTAACCCCATAGCAACCTCTGCTCCGGGTGAAACATGGTAGCGTGCCCCTCTAAACCGACAGGCTGTGTGAGTGCCAGGGTGTTGGAGGGACTGGTTTTGCAAAGCAAAGAGAAGAAAGAAGGCCGCTCGGGGCCTGGTGTTGGCATAGCAAAGACTTTAGAGTTATCGATGGCATTTCAAAACAGAACAACAAAAAATGGAGCTGTGGAATAATTAATTTCCTTTTCTTCAGAAAGCATTTTGATTAGCCTGCAAAGTGAGTGCTGCCTTTCAAGCTGATGGCTCAGTTCAGAAGGAGCCCTTTGGCTAAGAGTGGCTCCATGAGCCCCACGGAGGAGTCAGCAGGGATGTCCCCCTGAGGCCCGTCCCCTGGTCCTGCCCCAGGTGCTCCTTCCTGGGCTGATCTCATGCCTCTCAGGGTGTGGGGTCTGCTCTATCCTGCAGGCCAGCGGCAAGGCCCCAGCCAGGTTTCTTGCCTGGGACCCAAGAATCAAAAAAGATGATGTTCAGACAGCCTCTTGCTCTGAAAAAGAAAAAGAAAATCCAATCACCGGGTCAAAATCTATTTCAAAAAATATGGCTACTATTCCTGATCATGATTTTACTGCTGCCAAGAACGTGCTTTTTTTTTTTTTTCCTGTGGGGACCAACGATGCGTTAGAGTCTTAATATTTTCTTTTGATTTGCAGATCACATCCTATTTTATTGCATAAAGACTAACGAAATCTACTAATGAATAATTATTACTTCATAAAATAAAGGGAAGGGGGAGATCCTTCTACAAGAGCAGAATGCTAATTTGGCCAAGGAGGGCTGGCCAGGCAAGAAAAAATAAAATAAATAAAACCATTGTAATTTGCCCGCTGCAGCCCACAGAGTAATGGCTTATCAGGCACGGACTTCCCCACCCTGTGCATTTATAATTTGAGAAGAGCAAGGATTCTGGGCCGGAGAAGCCCCCTCGCCTTCACCCGGGGCTGGTGTATTAGTTAGTCCAACAGGGCTGACTCCCGTGCCAGCCAGGGCGGTTTCCCCATTCAGTGGCTCAGGCTGGTTCAAGTGCTAGCCGCTGCCTGCACAGCCAAGGCAAGGCGCAGAGCGAAAGCTGCGCCCCAAAGCCTTGGGGGCGCGTCGCTGCCTCGCCATTCTGCCGGCGGTGGGGGCCCCCCAGAATCCGCCCTCCCTCAGGCGCCGCAACCCTCAGCTCCCCGTGCCCCCAACCCCTGGCTTCGTCTCAGCACTCTTCCGAAGGGGAATCCCATTTCTGTGTTTATTTTCAACGAGTCGGGCAAACAAACCGCCACCAACATCTAAAGAGTCTGGGTCCCAGCTGGGCAATCGCATTAATTGTCCCCCTTGCCGCCCGGATGCTGGCGACGTGGGGCGCTCTCTCACTTCCTCACCCGCCCCGCGGAGATTTTTAGCAGACACAATTTGAATTTTGGTGAGTCGTTTTGGAGGGGGGAGCAGAGGGGAGGGGGGAAAAAAAAAAAAGCCAACCCTGCCCCTGGACCCATTTTGACAAATGAGGAAGCAGGCAGCATCAGCACCAACGGACTGAGCCTCAGTGTGAGTCAAAATCTCTCTCTCTCTCTCTTTCTCTCTCTCCTTTCTCCCCTCCCTCTTTCGCCCGTAGCTTTCTCCCCCCACCCCACCCCCAGCATCTACGGGAGGGCATCCACCCCCTCCCCCTCCCCTACAAGTTGCCTTTGCCTGTTCTTGTCATCTTCACGGGGTTGTGGGGGGGGGCGTGGGGTGGGGGCACCGTCCACTTTGCGGGGCATCAGAAAGCAGGCCCAACAAACCGGGGAAAGGGTACAACCAAGAAGGCAACAAAATAGTTTCCCGGCCCTCTGGAGTGTCTTAGTTGGAGGCAGATGAACGCCACGATCTAGCAAACCCGAAGGGAAGGAAGCCAGCGAGGAGGGACTGGCGCGCGCAGGGTGCGGCGGGGGGAGGGAGAGAGAGAAAGAGAGAGAGAAGAGGAGGGACGGCCACCGGGTTTTGACTTAGATAATCAGCAAAATTAAAAAGAAAAAAAAAAAACCACAACAACAACAACATTGTAGCGACCAGGCAAAGAGCAGCGTGATTGCACGCGAGCGTCCCCCACTCGTGCTCGGCGGGCGCCAGAGAGAAACGATGCAGCATCCTCTGACGGGGGCCACCTGCGTGGCGCTCCCCAACGTGGGCATGTGTCCCCAGCTCTCGTGTGCCTTGACTTTTATGTACTTACAGCAGGTAAGGCGCGCTCTTCCCTCGGTGGCTGCCTCCGGGGCTCAGGCTCCGCGGACTGGGTACCCGCATCGCTGGGCTGCGCTTTGGACCCTGGAGGGGGTTGGGGAGGGGGCTTGTGCTTTCGGATGGGAGGGGTGGATCCGGGCCCCTAGTTCTCTGCGGAGCCCAGGCGCCCCGCGCCCCGCTGTTTTTGCACCTCTTTGAGTACTTTGAACGCCTGATTCTGAGCCTGGGTGCCGGGAGTTTAAAATTTCAAACTGCATTTTCTTTTACTTGCATTTCTCTTATGTCTTCCGCGGGTGAGGACCTGAGTCTGAGACCCTTTGATGCTAAGAGTTTGGATCTTTGTGGAGGCACTCCCCTGCCTGGAGGATTAATTTAGCTGTTTTAATAGGGGTGAAAAGACCTGTATGTATGTGTGTGTGCTCAGTATTTTTGTTTTCTTAAGTTTGTCTAGGCTGTGCTTTATTCAGTCTGCTTGGGATCTGAGCCTTTGGGTTTCTGGAGCGTGTCAGCCCTGGAATCTGCCTCCAAACTCGCTGGCCATGCTGTGATGAAGGCAGTGGTTTAGGATGCTGTCTTTGTTGGCATGTGTAAAGGCTTTTTTTCCCCTCCCCTCCTCCACTCTCCTTTAATGGTCTTCCTGAAGGATTCTGTGTTTGTTTTATTTTCCATTCTGTGTGCACATCAGAATCTTTCATTGTGTTTCTCTCAGTCTTCCTCTGGGTGTTTCCCTCGGACCCTCTCTGTTTCTCCCTCTTTACTAGTAGGGCTGCTGCCTAAGTTGGTCACTGGTCTAGAGAAGCAGCTATACTGTCGCCTGGTAGGGGGTGGGGGACAAGCTTAGTTCTGGGTCTCTGGGCAGAGGCTGTCCATGTGAATTGGCAGGGTTGGAAAGATTTTGTCGCGCAGGTACAGTCCTGTTCCCTGCCCAGTATCACGGTCCTGCTCTGTGAAGAGTTAACAGCGGTTGTAGTCATTTTATGTTTTTCGATGGACTCCCTTCACGAGAACCGTTTGTTAAGTGTGTGGGGTATTGTAGCTGACAAAACTTCCTTCACAAGTGTTCGGAGGGGCCTCCTTCCCCAAAGACCCTCAATTTCAATCTGCGTTGTAGGAATATATGTATTCATAAAATGTCAAAATTCTGTTTTGAACATTTGGGTAATTTGTTATGGAGTTGGTTGCCTCCAGAAAATGTTTCTATGGCATATTTTCTGTTGGAAGCCCTTTGGAGAACAGCCTTTTCTTTTTGTTGTTTTAATAGCTCAGGAACAAATTGGTTTATCCTTTTAAATATTGTTTTATTCCATTTCTCATTAAGCAAATTGTGCCAGAAAACATCTCCCAAGAGCCTATTGGTAACATATTATATGATTCATCTGCTTCTACCATCTCTGTACCTTTGCTGTGAATGCCTGTGTGTGTGTGTGTGTGTGTTGTGTGTTTTATACCAGCTACCCACCAGAAGACTATCCTAATGAGCATTTCTACAGATGCCCAGCCTCACTTGAATTTAATCAAATTATTAATATGAGTTGATCTTTTCCTTCCTCTATTCACTTCTTTCATGTTATTTATTAATTAATTTGAACAACATTACTTAACAAGTGCGGTGCTCTAGTTATTCCATGTTCTCCCTGTTTCTTTGTGCATTATTCTTTCTAATAAATTGGTGTTTCCTCCTTGTAGATTGTTAAATGGGCTTGCGCATTTAGGCACAACTTAGGAGAGAAGGCAGTGAGTTTGAGTGAGAGGCTCTTCTTGCCATGAAAAGGACAAGTCTATGGGATAAATGCAGCCATTCTCAGCCCCCGCCAGGCAGTCTCTCCTAGGAGGGAAAACGCTCCTGCCCTGACAAGGGGAGGCTCAAAGGGAATGTTGGCAGCCATAACATATATTTAGAAGTGACTAAAGCAGCATCGTGGCTCCACATGAAGATGGATGGAGGTGGGTTTTGAAATGTGCTTTGGGATGCAGCCCCCTCCAGAAAGGAAGGGCTTGCGAGGCTTTCAGTGAAAGTGTTGATAAGGGGATGCTGGGACACAGCGTCAGAATGCGGTGTGCGAGTGTGTGTGTGTGTGTGTGTGTGCGCGCATGTATGTATTTTTTCTGAGTTTCACTGAATGCCTAAAGTATAGTGCAGGCAGACAATTATTTTTGCCTGTCTGTTTGAGAATTGGTTTTCCAGCCACACCTCCCACCCTGCCTAAGGCTCGTGGTCAGGGCCGGAGAGCTATACCTTCAGGTCATCTCTACTCCCCGGTGCTGCCATGTTTGTGTAGAAGTCCCCTGTCACTGCTTTTATGTAGCTGTCCGGACCATTGGCTGATGAAGGGTGTGAGATAGTTCACTTCAGTCTCCACAGACCACTTCCTGATAACCATCCGTACATCTTCTATCCATATAGCGCCACTATGTTTCCTATCTGCTGTTCACCTATAGCTATCTCTGTGGCCAGAGATTGTATCTCTATTTAATTTTGATGATCAGAGGGCTAATGTGGACTCTCGGAGTATGCTGATCAAATGCCTGAGTCAGGCAACATCTCTGAGAAAGAACACCTGCATTAGAAACATTTTATTTTACTATTATTCTGAAGTAAGCCGCTTTCAGGAATCTTCGTCATTTCAGATCACCAATTACATAAGAAAATGGTAATTAAAACACAACGATCTTATTTTGGAGGCTTTCTCATTCTGTTTTATAAACGCACACGCTCTGATCAGGGGCTTTTTCACCGAAATGTCTTCTCCCGGAATGAAGTTCCTACAGCGCGTATTTCTCACCCAGTGTCTAAGGAAAACCCCTTCATCATTTGCTTTCTTTGACTCGGCCATGACATCTAGCCTTTCCCCCTACACTCTCCCAGATCTGTTCTGGAGACAATTCATAAAAACAAAAATCAGTTGGGATACCCCAACACCTGAGTCTACTATGAATGACCCAGTGAAAATGACATAACCCTTTTGCCATGAAGAACTTATTTATTCAGGCCAAGGGAGAGGCCACTGCGATGTTTAAATTCTTAGACCCATTCCGTTTCGTTTATTTATATTCCCCAGTACCTCTGCTTTAGGTGGCTATTCCCCGATAGTTAAGATTTCTTCCTTTGTTTTTTAATCTTCCTTCTCTCTCTTAACATCGGAGATAGTGCCATAGTTTGGAATTGCAAGACGGGATAGATATCAAATCCAACAGTGCCGTCATGTGCATATGTACACTGGGTACACATGTGCGTCTACACACCCGGCTACCTCTAGGACGTAGCACCTCTCTTGTGCTTGTAGACCATTCTCAGGCAGGAGAAGCTCTGGAGCCTCTGACTTCAATCTTGCCGTCCAGGGGAAGTCCCTGCTTCGGTCTCTGTTCTTGACACACTGCAGTGGCTTTATTGGATATCTCCTTTGATGGCAGATCTTTTCCCATGTGAGAAGAACAGCAAGCCCACATCTCCCCACTTTGGAATCTTCCCAGAATCCCAAAGGGGCTACCCACTTAAACACCCTTGCTTTGAAGGGAAATTCTGAATACAGATTCCAAATGTGGGGAGTTTCTACAAGCTAGGTCGAAAAGGAATGTGCTTTATTTTTCACGGAGAAACAGAAAACAACCACACACACACACACACACACACACAGAACTCTGGAGATGCTTTCCCATCCTAAGGCACAGGGAACTAGACCAAACAGCATCCATCACATGGTGGGGTATAGCAAGGCTATGGACAGAGCGGACAAGGTTTGTTTTCTGATGCACAGTACGTGTCAGATCTCCTTCAGGGTCGTGATTCACACTGAGTTCTAACTCCCTGAAAGAGGATAAGTAACATATTAACTTACTTTTCCCTATTTCTACACCACCATCAGTGTCTCCCTGTCCTGTTCAAAGAAAGCTTCTCATCTGTCAAATTTTATTCACTCAGAACCTTTTTATCAGCCTAAATTTAAAAACAAGTCAAAATGCTTAAAATCCACATTCAAAGGGGGGAGGGGTCTTTAAAGTGGGCCATGCCACTGTCAATATCCGAAGATTGGTAATTTTTCCCACTTAATGATGATCCATGTGGTTTGTTTTAAATAGTGAAGTGGTTTGTACAAAGGGTAATTCCTGGTAAATGAAACCATTGCTCACCGTGGACATCTTCAGATCGAAAGCAATTGAACTGAAACCTGCATATCAACCCTTTCTGTCTTTAATTAGAAAGTGGTTCTCACAGCAGAGTCACAGGGAAGGTGGGTTCCCAGAGTAAGGCTGGAGGAGGGGGACGGCCCCCTTGCACCAGCCACGGTTATAAATTTGGGAAACGTTAGGTGGGCCATAACAATTATGGCTGTGTGGAAAAGTTCAATTCTCATTCCAGTTACTTACCTCGCGCTGCTCTGTCTGATGATTTATAGGGGGGCCAAATGGTATTTTATCACCTTCTTTCTTCTTGGCTTAATCCCTTGTTGATTTATTAGATTGTGCTGTGGATTGGGGGTAGTCAATAGTGTCAATAACGCAGAAAAGAATTAGGATAGATTATCTTCATGTCTGAATTGTTTAAGGAATTTAAGTGGCCAGAATGAGCACACTTCTAGGCCTGGGTGACTGTCTAATAGAACACAGGTCCCTGTGTCTCTTTCCGGAGAGATCCTATGACATAATTCAGCAAGTTAACCCATTCCCTCTGATTTCCCTGAATTTTCCCACAAAGGGGAGGAGGCCTGAACTGTGGGGGCTCTCCTTAGCCTGGAGAGGCCCGCATCTCAGGTGGGCTGGCTTTTCTCCTGGATTTCTCCCACTTGGGGACCATGGGGGTTGAGGGTGGGGAGCGGTGTTGGCCGCAAGGTTACTTGGGCCGCCTCTGCCTTAAGATTATTTAGTCTGACATTCGCTACTGGAAATTGCAAGCATCTGCTAGCCCGCAGACCCGAGTCCTGCGCCATTCGGCAGCTCTGCCTGCCATTTCGCGGCGCTTTTTCCGTGCGAGAACGTACAAGCGGCTGCTTTTCTGCCTTTGCCCGAGTGGAGGAAGCCCGTGTTATTGGCGCTCACATGCCATCTGTTTTCCTTACAGCTGGCCCTTGAGTAATTGTCCGGTAGCTGATGGACTGAGGGTAGACAATCTTTTTTAGGGTTTTCTGATTCATTTAACCAGGCTCTCTGCCCCAAGAGGAAACATAATGCTTGTTTATTCATATTGGCCGGGTAAAAACAGTGTAGTTTGTCAGGCAAATAATAGTCTTCTGGAAGAGAAAGAAATTGCAGCATTGTAAACAAAATCAGGTTGGTGCATCGGTGCCTAAGGGGGCTGGGTGATGCGCGGGAGATGTCATCCCGGGAAGGAGGCTGAGCTGACAAAGCGTGGGCGTAATTGCCCCATCTGCAGAGACCTTTTTAATGGACGAGGAGAGGTGTCCCAGTGTGCTGTTTAATTCAATTAAGAAAAGCAAAGAAAGTTCCATTCATCAATAAAGTTCCCTATTTCCGGGAGCTCCCCGGGAGAACTTTGCCTGGCCGAGCGCTGGCCTGTGTCTGGCTCCATGATGCGCGGGCCCCAGTGACAGAGGCTGTGTCAGCCAGGGTCAGCTCGCAGGCACAATAGCTCAGGAGGGTCCCCACCCTGGCCCTTCAACCATGCTGAGTGGGAGCGAGCTAGAGAAATGAGCAGCGAACCTGTAGGCTGCCCCGGCAGGGAGCAACTCAGAGAGGGGACGTCCCCCAAGGATCCCCAAACCCGATCCCTGGGCCTGGCCCAGGGGTAGGAAAAGAACTTCTGTGGTTGGGACTTTCTGGCTTCTGGCAGGGTTTGGGGAAAGGGGTTTCACCGTCATTTCTGGTCCTCCTGGCCTACTGAGGCCCTGATTCCTTGGTCCTGGCTGAGGAAAAGCAGATGCCTACTCTCTATTGCTTGGGATCCCACTTCTAATGCCAGTCTTGTTAACTGACATGTCTTGTATTTGTTCAGCACCGAACACTTCACAAAGCATGTTTGCTAGGCTTCCTCTGACCTGTTAGACTGGAGGCAGCATGAGGGTAGAGACTTCTCCATTCTGTCACTCTAGCCACAAGGCCCAAGTCAGCCTGAGACACAGAAGTTGTTCAACGCAAAGATAAAGGGAGGAATGAATGAATGCATGCATGTGTACATTTGGATTTGCTGGCAATTGCCACTGCTTTCCACAGATCTATAGGATGACATATTCACTGCTTTTATCCATCCTTTCATTTGGCCCCACAAGACAGTTTTGGCAGCATTGAGACTAGCCCAGCAGATCAGTTAGGAAAGGTCCTCGCCCCCACGGAGCAGGCGTTCCCCTGGAAGGAGGACGGGCGATGTGCAAGTTAAGTGAATCAAGAGGGTGTTTTTCAGGTTGTGGAGTGCTTGGCGGGAAACAAACAGGGTGACAGGTACAATGTAAGTGGGGCAAGGGTCTGCAGAAGAAGGTGATGGTTCTCCTGAGGGTACCAGAGCATTCGGCGGGTGAGGAGGGATGGGAAAGGGCAGGCACAGAAGAGGGTGGATGAGCCAAGAGGCACAGGGAGGCCGTTTGTGGAGCAGGTGGGTCGTGTGCCGGTGTGTCAGCCTCTTGTGAGTGGAGCAGAGGCTTTCTGTTCACCTCTGGGACCGTACCGGAATGAGGCGAGTGGGAAGGACAAAGGACAGAAATGAATGCCTTCTGCCTAGATAAGAGGAAACCACTCGTGGGTTGTGGAGAAACCCATGGAATGTGTGGAAACACCTTTGTGGGTCAGGGGTGGAGAGAGGGTCTTGAGGGAGGCCAGGAGAAGACCTCCCTTGTGGCACACTGAGAGGACTGTTGGTAAAATCTCATCCAAGTGCTTCCAACAGTGGGCTTCTTACACTGAAAGGAATAAACCCGGTCCAGGGTTCCTCAGATTTCCAGCATTTAAGCATTTCCTTTCGAATGTTTACCGATCCACTCATCCACAGAGCAACAGAGCAGTATCTTCCGCTGAATATTTTTAAAATTAACTTCTATTTTGAACCTAAAAGTAGATTTGGCCAAACAGAAAATGAAAAATAGATAAATAAATAAATAAATAAATAAATAAATGGAATCATAGCTGAGATATTCTTTTTTTCCTGATGTTCTTTGAAATATTTACTCATTCACACATTCATTCATTCATTCATTCATTCCATGTTCATCGAGCTATAGGTGCCAGCTGCTCTTTGAGGTTTTCTTGGTTACCAAAGGCTTCTGTCCTCACAGAGAGGCCATGAAGGTGCGTATGCGCGTGCCATCTTGTGAACCATCAACGTAGGACCACACTTTGGGCAACATTGGCTTGGTCCATTGGATTTCCTAGGAATCCTCTTTAACGTCAGACCTGGATTTGCTCATTCCCCCCACTGACCCATTCGCAAAGGGCAGGACTTTAAGTACCCGCTTTGTGTCGCCTGCTCCCCTCCCTGCAGGACAGCGGTCAGGGTAGGAGGTAAAGGGGAGTGGCCGCATATTAAACATCGACCTCATGCATGGGCCTTTGAGATGATGGTGTTGAGGAGTGGGTGTGGAGGTCTCTAACCCTTGACCAGGCTCTAGGGGAGAGCCACCTTAGCCTGTGTCTGATCCTGCTCTTTATGTTGTGTCTGAACACACACAGAATCAAAATGAGGAATTGGACCCGGAGTGAAAAGCATTCAGGTTAGTGTGTGTTCCCAGGGACGTAATGACTTTTTTCCCCCCACTTTGCTGCTCTGGAACAAAGTACAGGCAGCTGTAGGATTTAACTGCCTCAGCTTTCCCAGTACTGATGAGTAAATGCACAAAAGGTTTAGTCTTAATGCGCCTTTTCTTTTTTGGCGTTTGATGTTTGCCCAGGAATCACCTCGAGGACTAGATTCCCCTTATCAGAAACAACAGCAGAGATCCCTCCTCTTCCCTTTGGTAACTGGGCACTCTGTTGCTCTGCCTGAATCCAGGTACGGGGCAAACTCTGCTCTCTTGCAAGGGTAAGGGCCGAGAGCTGAAGGATCTCCCCACCAAAAGATGAGTCTTTCATTAACAGCAAACAGGATCAGCAGCTATAAACAGAATGAACGGCCAGGTCCACCTTTCCTGTTTTTGGATATTTCCAACTGTCCATCTCATGAGTCTTGCAAAATTCAGAGGAGAAAACTACATCCCTTTTACAACCGAGTGGTGTCGGCTGCCCCCAAAGCATAGTTTAAATATTGGCATCTCTAGAGTGTATATAGGATAGAAGTCATGAGCTGAGGGCTTAATCCCAACCGTGTTATTCAATTAGCTGATCCACATGGATTGAGCAAAGGGCACTTTGCTCAACTTGATTTGGGTCTTTACTTGCTTCTCTAGAAATCGAGGCTAGGAATCACCATTTCCTACTGTGCTTTGTAAGATGAGGGATGGTACAGATTCTGAAATTTAGCACAGTGGCTGGATACATGGAGGAGAAGCCACCAGATGTTTGTTAAAGGAACGAATGAGTGAATGAATGACTGTGTTGGAGGAAAGTAGCATCTGTTTATCAAGGCCAAGTATACATTTTTCTTTTCTGTTTCTTCCCCGTCCACGTGCTTGGCCTCCCAAGGGCACAGACACCCAGAGTCAGGGCATCTCCCTTGGGTTCTGTAGTCCCTCCTGCCTATTCTGGGTGACTTCTCCCTCCTCCTCCTGTCAACTGTCAGACCTGCTGGTGGTGTCGGATGTGATGTGGCTGCACAGCTCAATTAATGCTCTGTGACAGGAGGAGGGAAAATAAAAATTGTCTTGCTCTTGTCACCAGCAAAGTTATTTACTTTCAAAAGCTGACAGAATCACAGTGCAGGGGCTTCATTTATTTCCATTCAGAATGTCATTATTCTGTGATGCAGGGGACTTGGGCACATGCTGAAGTTTATTCCCATAAGCTTAACGATGGCAGTGGCCTGCTGCAGTCCTTCTGGGTTCCCAGAAGGGTGCTGGGCTCTGGCACCCGGACGAACGCCCCGGGCTCGGGATGTCCTGTCCCAGTGGTGCATGTGTTTTCAGACCCTGGATCTTTCCAGTGAGAGGGAGCGTGTGTCCCACTGCCGTCTGATCACTCGTCCTGTTTATGCTGAAGCAAAAGAGCAAGGTGTGGGACTCCTAGTTTTAAAGCTGTCTTCCTCTGGGCCAGTCCTCAAATTTCTAGAAATGAAAAGCCTCTTGCAAGGAAGTGAATTTGCTTTGGATCTGTTGTCTCTATTTAAACCCTCTGACAGGCTCTTTCATCCCAGTAATCTGTATAAAACTACACTTTTTTCTTTCTCTCTCTCTTTCTTTCTTTTTTCCTTCTTCCCCCAGGCCTCCTGTTCCCCTTACTCGTTTGCAATGAGAAAGAAGTTAAACTAGGAAGGGTTGAGCGGAGAAAATTCTTTCCTCCATGGTGCAATGGCAGAACCTTCCACTGGGGGTCTCCGTTCAGGACATGTGACTCAGGATTCCTGAGAACAGTCTTTTTCTTTTCTTTCTTCAAGTCTTCTTTCCGTTCCACTCAAAACGTGAGGGTCCTCTGTGAGCAGTAGAAGACACCATGTGGAAGTCCACGTTAGGTAGCCAGGGAGAACCCAGCCACCCCTCCGATGATGATGATGATGATGATAATAAAATAATTAAAATAATAAAATAATCAATAACTTTTATGGAGTGCTATGTGACAAGCGCACTACTAAGCACTTTTACATGGATTACTTCATTTAATCCCCCACAACAGGCCTCTAGGGAGTCCCTGCAAGTCATCTGGTGTTTTAGTTGCAGGTCTGAACGGGGAAGATCTGGTCTGAAACAAAAGCCAGGTACAGCAGCCCCTGAAAGGACACTTATGTCTGTGATTCTGTGCTGGCCCCACAGGCTTCCCGGGGCCCTGCAGGCTGCCGTCTCCCCTCCATCTACCCCGGCCTCTGCGGGGCCACTGCTGTGGACAGACCGCTGCAGCGGGCAGCGCCCTCGAGGCTCTTTCCTTTTAAAGGCAAAACTTGTCCAAAGGGGAAAGAGTCGTGCAGTCTTGCAACTTTGAAGCTTTGCGTGATTTTAGTTGGAAGTCATTAGGAATATGGTTGAACAAATGGCCACACACACACACACACACACGGAGGCTTTCAGACTTGGGGAAGGTGAGAGGAGAGCGCAGGGCTGATGGGAACCTTCCGCTCCCAGAGAATGATGGAGTGCATTTCTCCGCAGCCAGTTCCAATTCCCAAATCCCCCTTGTGCCGAGGAGCTCTCCAACTAACACAGGAAATGCAGTCACCGCCCGGCACTGTATTAATGATTTATACACCCCGCACCACTGCTTTTGTTCACTTGCGGGGCCTGGTCGTGTTAATAAAGGAATTTCTGGGAGCGGGGTCCCGGCTTGCCATGCTGTTTGGCTCAATGCAGCGCAAGCTGCTCCATAAATCACAAGAATTTAGTGCTTTACAGCCTTGCTGAGCTTAGATCATGTGTGCGTGGACGCGCGTGTGTGTGTGGACGCGCATGTGTGCTCGGACGCGTGTGCGTGTGTGTGTGTGTAATCAGATTCACCTAGGGACGTTTCCACTGCCTTTCTATACAGAATGAATGAAGGAAGTGTGCAATCTATCTTAGATGCTTCAGGGTTGATCGGTCCGTTTCACAGTGTTATCAGGGCCCTATTTGTTTCCCGTTTGGTGTTTATGCTTTATGGTGTTGTCAGTGAAAATGGGCTGACACCATTTTATTAGCATAAAGAGACAAGATCACATTAGAATCCCCCTTCCTTCTGTATCATCAAAAACAACAGACAGGGGAGCCAGGAGATACCAGAGGCAGCGTCACTATTTGCTACAAATCAGTAGGAAATTCAGGTGTTCTTTAAACAATGGGATTTTTGAGGCTTAAAAAATAGAACAAAACAAAACAAAACAAAAAACCTCAGTTATTCACAGGAAAAGAATTCTGCTTTGTTTTTGAAAATGAGTGAGGAGATTCGTTTTCAGAATTGAGGCTTCTGGATCAAGGGAAGTTTCTTCCTGTCTAGTAAGCCACAGAAAACTGATTTTAACCTCAGCTTTTTTCCTCCCTAATTAGAAGTGAAAAAATGATATAATCAAATGGTATATTGAATGTTCAATGCCTCTTTAAAGATATCTGCAGAGAAAAGCCTTGTGTTAGTTTTTTTTTTTCTTTTTGATTATGCTTGTGTTCTCTTAATTATATCATGCTTTACATTTTGTGTGTGGTTATATTTTTTTCCTCCCGTAGAGCTAAGAACTGAAACCTAGCAGAAATCTGAGTAGGAGTTTGAGGGAAAAAGAGAATATTTAGAAAATTGGAATGGTACTTGAAGTATTCTACCCAATAGGATTTTTTTTAATAAGGTAAAATCATGATTTTAGGAAATGTGCCTGACTTTAAAATAAAGATATGTGAGGCTTTGAGGAAATAAACATGTCGATTTGTTTGAATTCCTAAAAAATATATGAAAGAGTGAGCGCTAGGACTAGTGAACAGAGCCCCAGCTGACCTACACCCAAACCAGGGCTTGGGTTTTCTTTTATAAATGTGAAAGTTTTGGCTAACTGGTTCTTACTCACATTTATGCTTATGAAAAAATTAAACGCATTTCTGGATACTGTCTAGGGTCTTAGCAGCAATGAAACAGAGGTGAGTACTCAATTGAAAAGACTAGCTTTTCTCGTCCTGCCTTCCTGAAAAGTAGAAGGCAGGAGGGACATATTTACATAAGTAAATAAAGAACTTTACAAAATTTTTCATCACAGGAAATATGAGACAGCATTTTGGACTAAGAAAGCAGGTGTCCAGCAAGGGCAGTTTACATTTATATTGTACTGATTTCTGTGTTTGCCTTTGTCCTCTCTTAAAGGGCTCTGTGAGTGTTTCATTGTCTTTAATTATGTCTACGAGGCACAAGACAGCAGTCAACATCTGCTCTATTGTTTACTTGGTTTACATATAGCTTTGATGGGTTATTAAACAATCTATTTTTCAAACCGAAAACAGAGAAACCAGCCGAACCCATATTATGGCATTTTGTAAAGACCCATTATGCAATTAGCACTTGGGATTTGTGCAAAGCTGGTGATTCACCCAAATAAACATCCCTTTATTCTGATAGCTCCTCTCGGCTTTGCGAAAAATATCAATTTCTCAAAAAATAAAATCACATTTCCTCCTTAATCATGTAGCATGCCAAGGAGATGATGTGTTAATACAAGGGATGGATCCTTCACATTCTACATCCAAAAAAGAGCATCTCTCCAAAATAATGATGTCTTTAATTCAAGCCAGCAATTACTATATTACATAAGACAACTAGAGGCTTACACAGAAGACAGACTTTTGAAAGTTTATTTGATTCTATGGGTGGAGAGAAATGCCCTGTTTTTAACCATTTCTGGAAACTTCCTGGTCTACTTATGCAAGCCGTATTGAGTCGTCTGTAGCAAAACGTGTGACATCCCTAATGATTCAATCAGACCTCATCCCCTCACTTAAGTAATTGGTTAATAATTAATTCACTTGCTCATTCATTCAACAAATATTTATTTAGCCCCTGCTCCGCCTCAGAAATTGGGTTAGTCACTGAGGGTACAGAGACAAGGGAACCAACTTCATCTTCCTTCATGGAGCTTACAAGTTCCCGGGGAAGGCAGGTAATAAGCAAGGATCCCCATACACATTTGCATCGCAAGTTGTGGCAAGTGTGCTTAAAAAAAAAAAAAAAAAAAATGAGTCCATGGAAAACAGCGGGGGTTGCATTCAAGGATGAAGAGGGCTCTCTATGAGGAAGGGATGTTCAAGCGGAGATAAGGAAGGAGGGCAGAGGCAGGGGTTGGGTGGCAGAGAGCAGGCATGCTGAGGTGGAAGGCGTGTGCCCAGCCGTACCATGCCTGGGGGTTCCCAGGGAACTGGGCAGAGGCCAGCGAGCCCGGAGCACCATGGGAGAAGGGAAAGAGGCACAGGGGCCAGAAAGACACCACAGGCACTTAGAAGCACTGATGGGGGAGGGGGTTGGGCTTTACTCAAAAAAAAAAAAAAAATTCAAATGGAGGAGAAATAGTGCTAAGAGCTCTAAGCAGAGGAGAAATACTGTTGAACTTGGCCTTTAAGAACACCAGTTTGGCTGTTCTGTGGAGAATAGACCAGAGGGGGACAAGATTGAAAGCGGGGCCCAGGTAGGAGGCCACAGCAATAATTGAGGTGCATGATGACGGTCGCCTGGTCTGGGAGTTGGCGGAAGAGAAGGACAGGAGTGAAAGTTTTAAAAAAACAAGACTGATATTCCTTATGACTCCCCTTCATCCAAAGCTGGGTGTTCAGTCAAAGGAGAACAAATGGAACGCCCCGGAGGGGACATCTGAGGGCTTTGGTGAGGATGGTGATGTCCCAGGAGGGACTGACCCGGGGGGCATGGGGCTTCACCAAACAGAATTACAGGCCAGCTTGAGCAGATGTCAGGCCACAGCTCCCGGACGCTCCTTGGCCAGAGCTCAGAGTCTCAGCGGTTGGTCTTGCACATTGTTCAGCAGCACCGTTACCGCGTACAAAGCTGTAGCCCAGCTCCGCGGGGTGGTCTCCCACATCCGAGCAACAAACTTCCAAGGGCGTGGGTGAGGAGCGGGGAGCCAGTTTGACGGAACACCCAGTGGGCAGCGCCTCCCCCCGGCCTCCTCCCGAGAAGGGAGCATAGGAGTTAAATGCATTGTCATAGGTGTCAGGCAAAACTGGCTTTGGATCTTAAAAACGCCATGAATCTTGTAGACATCCGACCAGCTGCAGGGACGGATTTCTTCACTTCTCCGAGGCTTAGTTTCCACACTGGTGAAGTAGGGGTGATAACGGGACCGGGAACACAGGGCTGTTGTAAGTACCGCGGGAGATAGACCGTGGGGCCCTCAGCAAAGCACCTAGCAAATAGAAAGCTCAAGAAATACGCTCCTGGGACGCCTGGGTGGCTCAGCTGGTTAAGCGGCTACCTTCGGCTCAGGTCATGATCCCAGAGTCCTGGGATCGAGTCCCACATCGGGCTCCTTGCTCTGCAGGGAGCCTGCTTCTCCCTCTGCCTCTGCCTGTCACTCTGTCTGCCTGTGCTCGCTCTCTCTCCTCTCTCTGACAAATAAATAAATAAAACCTTAAAAAAAAAAAAAAAAAAGAAAAAGAAATACGCTCCTACTGGTAGCAGCGGTGAAGGTGCTGGTGGAGGTGGTTGAGGTGGCCGTGACCGTGGTGGTAGCGATGACGGTGGACATGACAAAGGAGGCGTGCTGGTGATGGGGAGGATGACGTCTGCGTGTGGCAGGAATGTTGATTAGAATGCGTGTGGTGGGGCGCCTGGGTGGCTCAGTGGGTTAAGCCTCTGCCTTCGGCTCAGGTCTTAATCTCAGGTTCCTGGGATCGAGCCCCACCCCCCCTCTGTTCAGCAGGGTGCCTGCTCCCCCCCCCCCCCCGCCTGCCCCTCTGCCTACTTGTGATCTCTCTTTCTCCGTCAAATAAACAAATAAAATCTTTAAAAAAAAAAAAAGTGCAAGAAGTTATAGTTATTCATTTAAAAAAAAAAAAAAAAAAGAACGCGGCACAGTTGTCTCACCTGAATTTAGAAGCGGTTCCAATCTGCCGCTTGCCATCTGCGAGCCCAGTGGTAAGGCCCTTAACTTGTCTTTGTTTCAGTGTCCTCATCTGTAAAATGGGGATGATGATACTCAGTGTTGGTCATTATGAAGACTAAATAAGCTGACATTTGATTTAAAAAAAAGAAGAAGAAAGAAAGAAAGAAAGAAAATGGTACAGCATTTGTTCTAATAAACAAACTCTCCCAGGGGCAGAGAATGTTTATTAAATAATAAACTGGCACAGAGTATAGCCTTGGGAAAAAAAAAAAAAAGAGGAGCGAGAGAGAAAGATACCTAGTGGCTTTTGGTCTGTTTCTTTATTCTTGATTTTGCTTTTCATAGTGAGCAGGAAGGCCGTCTTCCCCTTTCCTCCACTGCCAGACCCACCCCCCTCTCTCCATGTGTTCCTAGTATAACAGGTGTGTGGTAAGCCAGCACTCTGGCAGAGTGCGCCATGAAAAAGACTCCCAGTAATTATAAAAATAACAACAAGGGCTGCTTAGTGAGGTGGGCAGATGAGCACACCACTAGCCAGAATGATAAACAGCGCCTGCAAATGTTAGGTCCCAGTGGGAGTGTGGGAACATATGGGGACAAACCACACTAAAAGTTGGGCATCATTGGTAAGTTTAAGCGGGTAAGGAGGGCCAGTCCAGCGCCAAGTTTTTTTTTTTTTCTTTTTTTATCCTTATTTTAAATCCTACAGTTCCCTTTTGTCCCTTTGTTCTATTTTGGTCCTAAAAAGAGCATTCCTCTTTGAGGCCATCCTGGGAGTCTCTGAGGAAGGGTGGTAATCCTAAAACAAACAGCCACCCTGGAGTCTGTGAATTTCCACACTGAGCTGTATTCAGTATTCTTGGGGGAGATGCAAACCAGCACAGTAGATACTTTATGGAATGCTGACTTGTTGAGTTCAGATCTGTTATAGGTGGGGGTGCAGAAAAATGAGTACCTCAAAACCAGCCAGTCCGACAAATTTATAAGCATTTGTAGAAAGGGGATACAGATTTCTCCACCAAATATTACTTGAAAAGAAGAGATGTGAACTATGGTCGGTTGATTTCAGGTTGACGTTTCTTATTTCTGGGTCTGAATATAGTTTGGAGATTATGCAGTCTGTGTTGGCACGGCTCCGCAGCAGTGGGATTTCTCTGGGAAGATATTTTGGAAATCTTGTTAACGGCCCATGCAGTTTTTCCTAGGATTCAGTTAGCGGAGGTTTGAGCCTGGATGCAATGTTTATAATGCAAGCACCTGAGTGCAGGTGCCTGCTCCTCTGCAGATCTCCAGGATCCCTTCGTTAGCAAGCACATCAGCCTCCTTGGTCATGCAAAGTATGCAGAGGAAAGAAAATAGGATTTGGAAGCAGGCAGGCGTGTTTTTGGCTGTGGCCCTCCCACCCAGCTAGCCAGGAATGATGTAAATTCCGTGTTACGCTTCCTCATTTCTAGGACAGGGCAGTTATGAGTACGAGTATCAGAGAATTGTTCAAAGATTAAAAGAGTCGGTCTTTGAAGTGCTTATAAGAACATTTGGCCCTTAGAAAGGTCCATAAAAGTGTTTAAAAAAATAAGCCAAAGGTATCTTCTCTGACTTCCTTTTATGAATGCGTGTGTCTGCCGTTCCTGTTCCTCCCATCACTATTGAATTGGTCCAGAATCTATTAGTTAGTTGCGAGGGCCAGAAACCCAACTCAAACTAGCTTAAGCAAATATGGGGATTTACTGACCAATGAAACTGGAATGTTGGGGGTCAACCAGGAGCAAGAAGTGAGCAGGCACTTAAATACCTGGCATTCACGTAAGGAGAGATGATGATGCTAAAATATAGCCACCATGAGCGAAGCTCATAGAAGTGGACCCAAGTCTGGGGAAACTTTTTAGCACGTGGCTGCATGATTTTGAGTACTCTCCACAACAACCTCGTAAGGAAAATATTATTACCTCTAAATCTGTCAATGACTTGAGATACCGAGAGGCTAAGTAATTTGCCTAGGGCAGCAGAGCCAGGGATTTTCAGATCCAGAATTTGAACCTAAGCTTGGTAGGGCCCCAGTATCTGAGTTCTTAGCTAATAGGATATGTTGCTATTATAATAAAAATACGCTTGTTTTCTATTAGCGAGTTTAAGATCAGCCAATCTGAGATTTGTCAGTTTGAGATACATAAACCTGAAACAAAGACAAGTTAAGTACCTTGCCATTGGGCTCACCGATGCCAATATATGTTTTATATGATTTGATTTATTTAAATATTAATATATTTAAAATACTATACATATATATCTTTCTCTGGAGCCAGATTCACCATGCACAAGCTATGGGATCTTGAGCGAGTGACTTAACCTCTCTGTGCCTCAGTTTCCCTATCAGTTACACGGGGATGATAACAGGAATTTCCTGGTAAGATTGCTATGACGATTAAATGAGTTAATGCATAAAGCGCTGAGAAAATATCTAGCAAGTAGTAAATGGGATATCTGGTTTGTTGAACAATATCTAAAGATAGATTGTAATATCTATCGGAAAGGAAATGAGGTCACTTAGGGTAGTTCCTCTTCTGATGTCCCAAAGTGTCCCAGAAAGGCACTGCTAATCCAGGAAGTTGAGAAACCCACCTGTCAGAGGCTCTCTGTTGCCACCAGCTGCCTGGCCATGACGTGAAGAAACAATGTGCAGTGGTCAGCCCCTTGGCTCTTCCTCACAGACGCTCATCGGCACAGCTTGGCACAACTTGGCTCTGGGTCCCTCCCGTCTCAGTTGTGTCTGTAAGAGCGGACTGCAGAGTCTCTGAAAATGCAAGCACGTATTTCCTACCTCCTTTCTCCCCCCACTCGTGTTTGGTGGGAGCCCTGCTGGGTCTCCCCCCTGCTCGTCGGGTTGTTAGCATCTGTTTCCTGGCCTGGAGCTGGAGGTAAAACCTTCCACAGAGAGAAGCCGGACCCCAGCTTGGGAGTACTGCTCACTCCTGGATGGGAGAGCTAGGGTGTGTGTTTGGATTCCATACTGTCTGGCTTGGATTTACATTATGAAATGCCTTAGCATTTCCCCAGATTGTTCGACTTCCTTGCCTTTCTGAAAACCTCATCCCTGTCACGTTGTGGTGAGAGTCCTCTGAGCAGCAGGTAGACATCCTCAAAGTCACAGTGGTGGTAATAAGCATTTCAACATGATTCCACGTGAGGACAGTTACCTGAACCACCACCGTGAGCC
Source organism: Neogale vison (assembly GCF_020171115.1). Taxonomy (NCBI): domain Eukaryota; kingdom Metazoa; phylum Chordata; class Mammalia; order Carnivora; family Mustelidae; genus Neogale; species Neogale vison. The sequence goes on from NC_058104.1 coordinate 21,383,209, forward strand.
CAGCTTAAGCGATGCTGGCTCCATCCATGCCTTTCCTTTACCAAAAGCAGGGGCGCCTGCGGGTGGCTCAGTGGGTTAAGCCACTGCCTTCGGCTCAGGTCATGATCTCAGGGTCCTGGGATCGAGTCCCGAATCGGGCTCTCTGCTCGACGGGGAACCTGCTTCCCTCTCTCTCTCTCTCTCTGCCTGCCTCTCCGTCTACTTGTGATCTCTGTCAAATAAATAAATAAAATCTTTAAAAAAAAAAAAAAAAGCACAGCACATCTTGGCCACATATGTCAACATCTGATAGAGATCCAGAGGCTCCTTGAGGGTCCCCTGAAGAATTTCAAAGGGGCCATCAATCCCCTGTAATGATATGGAGAATTTTGTGAGTTATGTGCAGTTTTCTGGGATGAAAGCAAAATTCTTATAGTGGTCCATGCATCAAAAATACGAGTTAAGAACCACCACGTCTCCCCAGAAGAGGCATTAGTTTGGGAAAGAGTTGAGGATAAGACAGCCCTGGAGGTTGAAATGGTGCTTCAGTATCGCAAAGGAAGGTGGCAGGATAATCTCTTCGGCACCCCTTCTCCTGGATCACCCTCTTCTCCCTCCCTACCCATACCTGCATTTTGCTGGTCTTCCCATGTGATCAGCCCACTTCCGTGGGCCTTGAACCTCCTCTGCTTGGGGAAGTTTCCCCATTCCCTGAAGTTTTGGGGGAGGGGGAGGCCAGACCTGCCCCAAGCCTGGAAGTGTCATCCAGCTGTCTGTACTGGCTTTTCTTGTGTCTTCCTTTGTCTCCAGTGGCTACTGGAGAGGTTGAGATTGAGTGAGGTCTTGAGGGCAAAGGAGATAAGGAGGCCACTCAGCTTGAGTTTCATCCTGGCCAGCGTTTCTCAGAAGAGTTACATGCGGTCACGTGCCAGAAAAGGGCTTCAGCAGGGAATTAGTACCCAGGGCTCCGCAGCCCTCGTTCAAGGTACAGCTCCTAGTTCACCAGCCGTATTTCCTTTGTCATTCACTTCACCTCTCAGTGCCTTAGTTTTCTTGTCTCTAACGTAAGAAATCCAACAGTCTATTCCATAGGGCTGTAGAGAGGATACACAAAGTGAGCACGTGTGATGAAATTGGTGCAGTGCCTGGCACAAAGTAAGCGTTGACTGTTCATTCAAATGGTAGAACTGTGGTGATGATGATAAAGAAGAAGAAGGAGGAGGAGGAGATGATGAGGAAGCAGGAGGGGAAAGAAGAGAAGTGGTAAAGAACTTTGCACATGGCGGACATACTGTTAATTTTCGGTAGCCAGATAGCACATAGCAAGGTGGATGGATGGACAGATGAACGGACTGATGGACGGGTGACTGGCTGGTTGGCTGGATGATGGATCGATGGACAGACAGCCACTCGGTCATCAGATGAATGTGGGAATATGGATCAAACAAGGTCAAACAGGTTTCTGTTCTTTTGCCTTGTAGGACTTCTGAGGTGCTTTACTATGCTTATAGGCATCACGAATTCCCAAGAGGGAGAGACAGCAAGCTGAATTTCTCCTGATTCTTTGGTCATGGGTTCTTTTTACAATGAAGGGTGTCATTAAGCTTCTGTCATGCAGAGCCCAGTGGGAGGTACCAGTCCGGGTGCTTAGTCACTAAGGAGAGAAGAATGCACATGGGACTCACGTGTTCGGCCAGTTCACAGAGAGTAGAGTATGTGCATGGGGTTTGGGCAGAAAGGCCCAGTGACAAGTCCTGGAGATTGTGCTATCTGGAGTGTTTCTGTGCCCGGCTCCTGCAGGGACCTGCAGCACAGATGCAGAAGATCCAGGGAGGGCACAAAGCAAAATCCAGGGGAGCAGCTGATAATCATCCCCCACTCTGAGAATCCCCAGGGAGCATCTGTTTGCCTCAAGCAAGGTCAACAAATTCTCAAACCCAGTTGCCATTCATCCCAAGACAGGTCAGGGGTCGGTTCTTGAAGCATTGTTGATCTCAGCAGAGATGATGTGTGGGGTTGATATTCTTAGATTTGCTCATTCAGCCAGTCAGTCTGGCTTTCAGAGGAGAATCAGGTCAAGAAGTGCTTAATGAACTAAGAGGAGCCTGGTACTGCCTCTACCACTGGGGGTTCGCGTTTCTAATGATAATCGGCAGCCTCCTCACTTATAAGACCTACTGGAATTTTCTTTGTGCATCTGCATAACCATTTTTGGAGGTAATAGGGTGACCCAGTGTCCCAGATTCAAAGGCAAGACATCATCCCCAGAAACCCTCACTTGAAATTGAAATTCTCATATTTTGGTTTCAACACTGAACCTTCTATGCACAGAAGCCACATGCACAGCCTTGTTAGCCCCTGTGTCTTAATTTCTGGTTTGAGTCATGGAAGAAGGAGATAAGCTCTTTCACGAGAAGGCACAATGCAGGTTGCTTTTTTGAACACTATTTTACTTAACCTCTTAGAGGTTAAAGGGAGAAAGGATTTTGATAATCCTGCTTTGGGGGAGGTCTGCTTTGAGCGGGTTTGATCCTCCAGATCAGCTATGGCTACTGCTACTACCATTGCCACAGCTACCAACACCCCGTTAAGTGAGTGTCTGCTGTGAGTCTGTCCCTCAGCTAAACACGTCGGCATGTTATTTTTTTTTTTTCAAATCTTAGACCACCTGTGAGTTCTGGTTATTACTGTAGGTAGAAACTAGGCTTTTCATATAGACAGTATGGCTCAGTGAGAGTTCTTAACTCCTGTGATTTCGTGCTTTTGCAAGAGGGGAGCCACTGGGGCGATGAGTGTCAGACAGTGAGGAAATAGTAGTGTCTTGGTGAGACATAATGCTTAGGAGACACTTGTCATTCTTGTAAGAACATTCCAAGTATCAACTCATTTATACATATGAACCCAAACCAATCCATAAGAGGGGATGGGGATATAGCTTCTCTTCCCAGGATGTCCCTTTCCTAGTTGAACTGGTCCTCCACTGAGGATACAAATGAAGGAGCATCAGATCAGTGGCTCGGCACATCCTGCCCACAGTCTGTGGAAGCTTTTCCTGTGGAAGATCTTGCCTCCCTGACGTTTCAGTGTCCCCTCTGGTGGGAACTCATCTGTCTATCCCCAGCATCAGGACCGTAAGCATTATGTAGCATCACGGGGAATTTACCTTTGAGGTCCATGCCAGGTAAAGCCCTTCCCTGCTCTTCTCACCTGCACTGGATGGGGTTTGAATACATGTCTGGTGGTGAGTGGAGTTGATCAACATTTGTTCAAGCTGTTGCCCTAGAGTGGTCACTCTTGATGATCTGGCAGATATTAGGGGCATGTGGAAGGGAACTCTGGCTCTTGGTAACTGACGAAGCACACATTTTGTAGTATAAACTCGGACAAGGGACACAACTTCTCTGAACCTCCATCTCAGGAAAACAAAATGATCGAGGTTGAGGTAGAAGAGCTAAAATGGATCTCACCTGGATGAGATCACCAGCCAGGTCTTTACTGTCCAGAGACAAATCACCACTGGTCTTTGGGGCTTAGATGGGTAGGCTGTGAGTGCTGGAGAAGGTGGGGAGGCTGCCAGAGGAGCCCGTGTTTGCCTGCTTGATGAAGGAGGGCATGTCCCCTCAAAGGAGGGGACAGAAAGAAGTGGCTCCTGTTAACAGAGGCGTCCATGTGGGTCCTGATGGGGTACAGAGAAGGCAAACTTGACATGGTATAGAGATGATTAGAAAACAGTTTCACACAAGTACACTAAAGACTTACTGAGGGGGGGAAAAACAAAATCAAAAAGGAAGCAAAACAAAACACCAACCTTTCTGAACACCTTCCAAGTGCTGGAACACATGTGCTCAGCCATCCATCCCCTGGCAGCAACCTGCCTGCAAGGGGTCATGGATGTTGGGTCACTTCACCCCCGAGGAGACTAAGGCTCAGGACTGAGGATCTTATCCTAGGTCGGATGTTTGAAAGTGGGGCAGAACCCAATCTCTCCAAACTTAGAGACTCAGGCTTTTGCTACTTTGCCAGGATGTCCCCAGGGCCACTTGATGGCAAATGTAGAGAGATATAGGTAGCCCTCAGTTGTCAGGAGAGCCCTGCAACTCCTCACCCTCCCTCACATTTTCCCAAAGCAGCCATTCAGCCCGTCATTCTCCCAGGAAGCATTTTGGGAAACTTCGTTTGTCTAGTCACTGGCTGAGCAAGAAGGAATGGTGGGCTTCTTCCTTTGAGCCAGTCTGCCTTCCAGAGGAATAGTCATACTTCACAGCATTCTTGTACCTTGCTATGGTGGTTCTAGAAGACAGGTGATAGTGTAGCTCATTCTGCCTCATGAGGAAGGCTTTGCAGAAGATGTAACATTTGATTAGGCCAGTGAGTTTGAATTGGAAGAAAAGAAGGGAGGAAGGGACAGAGGGAGGCAGGGAGGGAGGAAGGAAGGAAGAAAGATGGAAGAATGAATAGTTCTGCGTAACAGACCAGATTGTACAGAGGCTTGGATTTATAAAAGTGCAGGGCAAAGACAACTTGCTAGACTAATTTTTAGGGGGAAAAAAAGTGATTTGTAGAAGTAAAGACGGTGTGTCTTAGAGGATGAATCTGGAAAACTAAAGATGAAGAATATCATCTTCAAGATGAAGAATATCATCTTGAATAGAGCAGGAGACTGTCTTTTCCCCCAACTTTGCCTGGAAATGGCGAGGTGTGAGTGGTTCAATATTCTGCATAGATCCATATGGTCAGATAAACACGGTCAATATCCAAAAGATAGGGAGCACAATTAATATTGTCAGAAGAACACTGCTTTATGCCTTCTGTTTTGTTCTGTTTCAGTGGTCGACAAGTAGCAACTGACATTTGGCCACTTTTCAGGAAACAGGTAAAGAATGGTGGAGACAGTCTCACAGAGTCTGAAGTTCCTGAGCTATGGAGGAGGCAGGTCCTTCCCAGACTTCAGGGATGGTTGGTACAAGGAAATGTGGCCCAAAGTTTCTAGATCTTCCAGGCTTTCAAGAGATTCTACTATAGACCTAAATTTTACACAAGACACTTCCATTTAAAAACATCACCTCTGTCTTACACAATGCAGACAAACCATCATCATTGTCATCAGCAATCTTCCTCCTCCTCCTGTCCTCCGTCCTCCTCAGACTGAATTTTGTCCATGAGGCTGAATTTGGCTCCGTTCACCAACAGAATCCATATGGCAGCCACTGGTCTTCTCCGAGTGCTGTCCTCTCCCAACCTCCAGCCAACACTTGCGTTACTTTTCTCTTTCCTTCTATGTGAGCGTTTAAACTCTGGGTGGCTGCCACTCACAAAGGCTGGTGGTGAGCCACGTAATCCTCATGTTTGCTCTCAGATGTGGGAAGGAGATGTGGTGTCTGACCTCGGCAGAGGAACCACTTTAAGGAAGGGGAAGGAGAAGGCAGTCTCTGAGAAGGGAGTGTCATCGTGGAAGGTGGGGAAAGAATATAGAAGGTGAGGGTTTTTATTTTTGTTGTTCTTTTTTTATTTGTTTTTATTTTTTCAGAAAGGTGGGTAAGACTGAACTGTCAAAACCTGGCTAAGACAAAGCAAAACAAAACAAAACAAAGTCTCCTGATGGAAATCCCTGACACAAGGGATGATCGACAGAATGGACACCAAGGAAGTGACAGAAAAACCAAGAAGTACGTGGGGAAGCAGAGGGCATCCAAAAAGGAGAATGTATTTGCTATCGTATTAAAGTCTGACTTCTAGAGCTTTAATTAAAATACATGCTCTCAATTAGGGATCAGCAAACCATGGCTGGTAAGCCAAACCTAACCCATTACCCATTTTCACAACTCTCAAACTCAGAATGGTTTTTATATTTTTTCAAGAAGGGGAAAAAAATGAAAGGAGGATGTCATGACAGGAAAAATCAGGGGAAATTCAAATTTCAGGGTTTTTTTCTGTATTGTAACTGCTTTCATGGATCAGTAGCAGTTTTGAGTGGTTACAGCAGAGAACTAAGGTCCTAACCCCTGAGCTATCTATAATTTTCCCATTTATAGAAACATGTGTGCCCTCCTGTCTGGGATGGCCGTCACCAATATTGACCCATGGCCTTTCGCTTGAATTCTGTGTTTCTAAGGTCTTACCACGGGCTCCTCTATTCTCTACTTTATTCTTTTATTCTTTATTCTTTTACATATCAAAGTTCCTGCAAAAAAAACCCGCATGAGTTTAATAAGACACACTAGACGTTGAATAGCCAACCATTTAGCATGTATTGTGCATTCTAGCCGGTGGTAAGGAGGGACATGCAGAAGGTGGTTGTCTGCCTTTTAACAGAGGAACTGGATGAAAGAATAAAAGAATTGTTGTCTGGTAATACTAGGTGCTTCCTGTTTGGAAAAGCAGAAGCTGTGTTCTGAAAAAGAGGTTTTGTTTAATGGCTGTCATTATTTTGTGTCTTATTATTTTATAATGTTTTTGAGATGGGCTTGGAAGAAGGATATATTCAATTCATACAGTTCCAAAAATAGAACTATTAGAGGCGATACATGACAGTAATATATGGATAGACAGCCAGAGTCAAAGACAACATGAATATTGATAATATCGATAGGATGGGAGGTGGTGAGGACAAGAAGACAAGAACAGAAATATGCAGGCAGTAAAGGCCAACACAATGGGCAGAGTTGAACTTCTTATTTGGTTTTGAGCTTCCTGGCAGTCAAAATGAAAAGGGTCACAAAACAGCCCTTATCTTAAGAGACAGGAGGAAATGGTTACTCATTACTCACGATCAGCAAAAACTTCTGTATCAAGGAGTTCTTTAAAAGAAAAGAGAGGGGTGCCTGGGTGGCTCAGTCTGTTAAGCCTCTGCCTTTGGCTCACATCATGATTTCAGGGTCCTGGGATTGAGCCCCACGTCAGGCTCCTTGCTCGGCAGTGAGACTGCATCCTCCATTGCCCTTCACGCAGCTTGTACTTGCTTTCTCTCTCTCTCTCTCTCTCTCTTTTTCTCACTCTTGCTCTCTCTCAAATATGTACATAAAATCTTAAGAAGAAAGGAAGGAAGGAAAGAAAGAAAGAGAGAAAGAAGAAAGAAAGAAAGAGAAAGAAAGAAAGAAAAGAAAGGAAGGAAAGAAGGAAGGAAGGAAGGAAGGAAGGAAGGAAGGAAAGAAAGAAAGAAAGAAAGAAAGAAAGAAAGAAAAGAAAAAAAAAGAAAATGCCTTCTGCAAAGGGTATAGCTATGTATCTCTACGCCCATGTGCAATATATTTCTCATTTCTCTCCAAACTCCTCAGTTTCTTTAACCAAAACAATAGATACAGTAATAAATATGATGATCCTTTGTATTTATGTAACTGAAGTTTCCAAAACACTCCCAGAATTTTGCCCTTTGGAGCAGTCTTGGTGAAGAGTAAGTGGATATCGTTGCCTCTGTTCTAGTTTAGGAAACCAAGGATCTAAATGTGTAAGTTTCTAGCCTGAGTGACCAGATTATTTCCTGCCTCCTCCTCCAACAATCCTTCCATTTTATAACACTGAAGAGACATAAATCAATCTGACCCAGCCCTTACCAAAGTAATGGATAGCTGTCCCGTCCCGGGAAGCTGTCTCATGGAGATGCCTCTGTCCTCCCCGGTAACTTCTCAGAAGCACAGTGTTGAAAGTCAGAGTCAAAAGCTAAAGTTAGAAACAGTATCAGGCTGTTAAGTAAGAGGGGTCAACTTGCAGCTGTTACTGGAGCTTTCTGAATTGTAACAGTGTGGCCACTTTGATACACCAGAATCAATTACAGAGAAATCTTGTCAAGATGGCCAAAATTCAGCTTTAAATAATTGAATTCTCTGCCAAACGCTGTCCACTGTTGTTATCTAGAAATGTAATTATGCAGCTAAATCAAGCAACTAAAATTAGTGTAGTGTAAAAACACCTTGGCTATCTGAAAGTGGAGGAATTGACATTTGGATTTAGAAAAAGCCAATAGTTGAATATGTTTTGTGGTGTCTGAAGCTCTCCGAGTTTCTACAAAATCTATATCTTATGTCCTGCTTAGAGTTAGAGGTGGAATGTGGCAAACGGATGTTCGGTTTGAAGGTGATTTCCTATGATCCCTGGGCCTTCAGCATTAGCTGGGCGGACTTGCTTTGTCTGTTTCACGTCCTTCCTTTTAAAATCAGGGAGCTCTCCACCAGCCCATGTGCCTTCTTACTGTGGGAATGACGATTTGAATGTATCTGCACCTTCGATCTGAAGCCAGAGATGTGTCCATACCGACTGTCAGGAGAACAGGGAAGACGGGATAAGAATGGCCGACAGCCTCCAGCATTGTATCAGGGGCTTTGTCTGTCACACAACCCTATGAGTAGGGTCTCTCATTACTCAGTCTCCCAGATGAGGAAACCGAGGCTCAGACACTCCAACTGTGAGCAAACTATTCAACCAGGGCGAGCCCCCTTTCCCATGTGTTGCCTGGAACAGATAATACATAGTTCAGAGAGTTGCGGGAATAAATGACTTAGCCCGTGTAAATAACTTAGTTCATTCTCTGTGCATAGCGCACTCTGCAAATGTTAGCTGGTGTGATTATTGTATTATTTGCACAGATTGCCCCTTTAAAATTAAAACCAGAGAGCGGGAGAGAAGCACAAACTAGACCGCCGCCTTAGCTTCTGTTTGATCAGTACCAAAGGCTGCCCGCATTTAACCTACTTGAGTTTTAAGTGGCAACTGATAATCATATCAATTTACATTCTCAATTTTTCTCGCTAAAAATCCCATGCAGACACTGCCCCTTGCCTTTTGCCCCAGTTCTTTAGGAAGAACCCAAACCTGATAGCCCCATTGCCTCGCTCTCTGTCATTCGGTCTCTCTCTCTCTCACTCTCTCTGAGAACTAAATTAATGAAGAGTATTTGGTTAGTCATGTTAGGCAAGCCGTTCCCAAAATAGCACCTTCCATTTTGGTAGCTTCAACGCTGCAGCTGCTGTGTCTCTTCTTCGTCTGGGAAGAAAACTTTCACATTAAGAGTTGCTGATGCGGATTTTCTTTCTTTCCCCTCTCCGCGTTGATGAGTGCTTGGCTCCTGACAGAAGCGATTTGGCTCTCAGCTTTGTAGTTCGGAAGAAGTTGGGTCTATAGATTTTCCCCTAACTCTCCATTGATGTGTTGAGCTTCAGAGGGAATAACACCTTCACGTAAAGCATGTTGCCTTCTCAAGGAGTCCTCCTGCATCCCTATGGCGTGCCTATGATTGTTCCAGCAGCCCCCTACTTCCCCGGACTGATCCAGGTAATTCAAGGCCACTGCCAGCAAGCAACTTAACTCCAGAGCGCTCAGAGTAATAATTGGAATTTTTATGGTTGAGAAAGCAAACACTTTTAATACAGGAAAAAGCCCTCGTGTAGTCAGTGGGAAGACAGTAGGAAATCAAAAAGATGGATCACCCTAATCTGGCTATTGACATCTCTCATGGCTGAATAAATGGTGTAGTTGAGCTATATTTGCTTGTATTGATCTGGGCGCTGTTTAACATTCATGCCTTTGCTTCAGGAGGGTTGACCACGGGGCAAAGGATTTGCTCTCCTTCCCGGCTTTCTGAGGGACTCGGTCTCCCAGAGCTGATCATGAGGCAGAGTAACTTATCATGAGGTGACTTGGTTAAGAGCTTTAACCCGGAAAATAGAAGGAGCATGAAATATGCATTAATTCCTGTGTTTGCCTTCGTGTGGGTTGTCTATTTTCATAGAACCCCCTCCCCCCACGCCCCGCCCCTCTGCCGACCTGGGTTGAGGGTGGCATTGAGGCAAAAGGGAACACTCTGTTGATGGTTTATTTATGAAGTTCAGAGATTATTCTAGGAATCCCTTACCAGCTGTTTACATCTTAATGATGGCAAGAAAGTGAAGGATTGAGATGTGCGTTGGTTTGACTTTTAAAGCTATTAATTCTGTGCAGGGAAAACCATCTACCAATAACAGACTTGGGACGTCCCTCCCCCCCACCATAAGTTTGTCTTTTTAAACAAGCGTGGCTTCTGGGTGTATGTTTGACGTTCTCTGTGAAAAGCTAACACCGAGTCAGGGACAGAGCCCGAACATGGCAAACCAGATGGTTAGATGGTTGTCGTCTGCTTGTTATTTGGTTAAGAACAGCCATCCCTGTGTAATAAATCTGTGTTGCGTTTCTACAGGAAAGGAAATTTAAGTGTCTTTTGTGTTCACTGTTTCCTTTCACCTTTGTTCTTGCCCTCCACCCAACTATATTTTAAAATTCTGCAATATCCTAGTTTGTGAATGAACATTTCTGGGTAGGGTTCTGGTCATACACATTTTTCCCCTTTTCCAAATGGCTTTTGTGAACTCTAAGAACTTTGGTGATTTGAGATGTGCAGGGGGTGATTCTACATACTAACAGAACATTCTGTCCTCCTAGACTTACGGCTGTTGCTCAGTTTGGAAACTCCTATATGGTGTGTGGGAAATAAGTGAGCCATCTGGAGAATGGGCCTTCACAACGTGGAAAGGGTTCCATCTTTACGGTGTGGGCAGGTCCATGGGGCGCTCGTGGCATTTGAAGGAGGACTCCAGAGCAGACTGGAAGGCCTTTTGCTTATACTGGAAACTTGGGGTGAAGGTCAGCTGTTGGGAGTTTTGTCAGACCCTCTGCCTCCCCGTCCAATAAATAATTACAAGCAAATCGTGCCCTTCACTCTATGCTGATTGATGCTGAAATTGCTTTTGAAAGTTCTCATAAGTTCCTGTTATAGATTAAGTGCCGGTGTAGGAAAAATAGTGGCACCCACTGAAATGGGTGAATGTAATCAGGCTTAATGGACTTGAGAGCTTGTTGGGAATTAAATAACTATCGATTTGCTGGAATGTTGCTGTCATTACGAAATGCCACTCTGGACGTATTACCCCAATGATAGATGAGGAGACGCACAGGGCAGCTGAGAAATTGGGGAGGCCCTATTTCTTCCTCCTTTGCAGAGGCTTTGAGAAACATATCCAGTTATTTTTGGAAGGAACAAGCGATTTTACTTGCAAATCTTAGCCCTATCCTACTTTGTTTTCCCAAGTGACACTTCTGGTAACTAGTTACCCATAAGTCAGGAGAGCAGTGCAGTAGGGACCCTCTAGACCAGCTGCTGTGACATATTCATCTCCTCTCCCATTCCCCTGGAACACTGAAATGCTGTAGCTAGAAAGAGTTTAGCTTCATCTGGTTTGCTGAGAGAACCTCTGTCATTTACCCATTGACATCAAGAAACTCAAATCTCCCCACTGCAGTAACATTTTGCAAGGGGAGGAAATACAACTCAAAGAGAAAAATTGTAACACACACACACACACACATTCACACTCACCTTTTTGCTGAGGCTTCTGACACCATTTGGCCTCTATCCCAATGGGCTATATAGTCTTGCTTAACAATTTCTTGACCTTGTATGTTTTTTGGGGTTTTTTGTTTGTTTGTTTTTTAGTTTTTTTTGTTTTTCTTTTGTTTTACCAACTTTTCAAGCAGGAGCTTTCCTGTAGGGGTGGAAGGTGCCACCCACACCTTAATAATGTCATCAGCAAGACCTGAAAGTGATCCAAAATAGTATGTGTACTCCATCATCAGTAGTAAGTTCCCTGTGACTGGAGATGTGCAAACAGAGCTGTAGTGGGCACTTGACAGTGTTGTTGGATCAGAGTTTGAGATTCCTCCCAAGGTCTTTCCAGCCTCAAGAGCCAACAATTCTGTGGCAGAAGAACTTCCATTTCATAATTCTTTCAAGTGTCACTTTTTTTTTTTTTTTTTAAATTCATGCTAACATTGCCCTACTTTGGTCCACTTAGGGGCAGAAAAAATAAATAATTGACCAGACATCATAACAGGCATTAGGGAAACATCACATTGTTTTTGACAAACCAAACCAAAACAAAAAAACAAACCAAAACAGAGAGTGGAGTTGTTTTTTACTCACCAGGGTCTTTTGTTCCAGAAGTTATCACTGATCTCCCTCTGCTATCCCTTAGGAAAGCAAGAATGGTTACCATATTGGATATCCTGAACATTATCTCTCTTTTTTTTTTTTTTTAAGATTTTACTTATTTATTTGACAGAGAGAGAGAGGTCACAAGTAGGCAAAGCAGCAGGCAGAGATAGAGGGAAAAGCAGGCTCCCCGCTGAGCAGAGAGCCTACTGCAGGGCTTGATCCCAGGACCCTGAGATCATGACCTGAGCCTAAGGCAGAGGCTTAACCCACTGAACCACTCAGGTTCCCCCCATCATCTCATTTCTAAACTTGTAAAATATATAGCAAGGTGGATAGTTTTTCCTTCTAGCCATGTAAAGAATTCCAGAATGGCCATGTGGGATTGAGCTGAACAGTTTGGACAGTTTCAAGGGTCATGAGAAGCAGAAGAGAAGAAGAAAAAAGTAATATTACTGAGTGTGTTATATAAACAGTACTCCTTTCCCTTGGTATGGATCTCAATCTCGGACTCTCTGGTTAAAAAGAAACAATGTATGTTCCTATTGAACCTCTTTATTTACTTCTAAATGTTCAACAGTACCTTGAATGATCGATGAGCTGTCTGATCTGAGAACAAAGAAAGTCTGACAAGTCAATTGTCAGTCAGTCTTGAATCCAGAAGTTACCAAGATGGCTAATCCAAGCCATGGACCACAGCCGCACAAAACCAGGCAACTAAGAAAACAGTGGCTTTGTAAGTGATTAGTCTGTTTGTTTAGCATTTAGATCTAATGAGCCCTTGGCTCTAGGTTGTAAGTTCAGACTCACACCCCTCGCTGTAGATATCTGTCCAGAAAGTGTGCCCTTTGATGATAGTGGCTGAATCATTCTCCATACCGGGGCAAGTAATTCCCATCTCATCTCGGTATTACAGATAATGGATCAAAAGGCTATTTTCCTAGATGAAGGATGGTACAAACAGAGCCCCGTCTATCTCCCCACGCATTTGTTAATTTAGTTATTCATTCACTGGTAACCTATACCAGACACTGCTCTGGATACGCAGGACATAAAACTGATAGTTATAGCCACTGACCTGTAGGTTCACAGCCTGTGGATAAGAGCACTAGATAAACACAAAGCTGATATTGCAGTGAATGCTTTAGTGAAGAATGACAGGGAACGGTTACTAAGTATTTGCCATGATCCAGGTGTTCTGTTAAATACATAGGTATATTACTTTAATTTGCTCTTAGAAGCCTTCATGTTGGGTGCTATTGGCGCACCATCCCTTATCTGTAATTTTAAATTCCAAAAAGCTCTGTAAATCAGGGTTTTGTGGGGGGAGGAGTTTGGCACCCCAACTCATTTGGGAAGCAGACTTGACCTGAAATGATGTGTGGCTATTTATAGATTTTCTTTATCCCACTTAGTGTGAATATTCATATATTTTGCTACAGGGATATTTATGTGTTTGATTTCAGACCGTGCTGTCCCAGACCCTGCCGAGGGTGTTACATAATCGGTGTTTCCACTGAAATACCTTTCTGAAAAGAGGCAATTCCCCACGCCCCTCCATAAAAATTTGAATTTCAAAATACAGATGACCCCAAAGATTTCAGAAGAGGAATCACAGTCCTGCCTTATGATGCCCTTTTTGCATATGAAGAACCTGAAGCTGACACTCTAGAAACTTAACTCGCCCAAGGTCGCAGGAATGTCAGTGACAGAGCTGAGATTTGGATCAGGTGTGTGGGGCCAGAGCCTTCCCTCTTTACCCGTCTACTGTTGAGGTGCACCCATGGGAATGCAGATGAAAACACAGGAGAGTGGGTAGGTGGATGTCTCTTAGAGGGAAGTGGGTGGTTAAAAGGGAAAAGTGGCATTTGAGTTGAGCTGTAGAGCACCGGCAGACAGTCACAGGTTAGCTAAGGAGAATGCTCTTCCAAGCAGAGCAGAGCACCTAGGTGAATTCACAGTGTTGGGGTGACACATCGAGACAGGCCTCAAGATCTTCCCCAAGCCATGGGCACTGTGGAATTGGACATTGTTTAAACCTAGGACTCAACAGTTCAAAGACATAAGCTCAAAAGGGGCTGGGAGGAGTCTCAGAAATGAAATTTCCGAGTGCTCGACACCGGTATTGGCTCCGAAATACTCTTCTGTGAACCCAGCAGGTGAGAGTCCACTTTGCTGGATGTGCGTCCCGACCACGCTTTGCCATCTTTTCTCCCCGAGACTGTAAGGTCTCTGGAGGCTGTAAGTTTTCTAACTTGAACTTCACAGAAGAGGCAGCGGCAGAGAAATGCTGATCAGTGCCTGTCTGATGGGGCCAGCCATGGTGTAAGCAAACCGTGAACTCTGGGTTTCGAAGCTGAAATCAGTGTCATTGAATCCGGCGATGCAGCTTATGACAGATCTGCATACACATTTGTAGCAACGCCAGGAGTTACCAGAGCACTGGTTGTGACAGTGAAAGCAGAAGCCATCCCCGCAGAAAGGTAGAGGAACGGAGAAGGAGCTTGCAGGTGGTGTGATTACGTCTCTCGGTGGACCTAAAAGACGCACGCTTGTTTCGGTCTGTGGCGAGTGGAGCCATTTTTAGACGCTGCCCTCGCTGCCTTGCAGCGTTATCTACATGTTTGGAGAGTCTGCCGATCAGGAAAGAAATCCGAATGTACACCTGATGTAAATGCTAGTGGTGTCATTTACTTTGAGGCCACTCCATCTCAGTCACTAAGTGACTTTTCTGTACTGCCAAAGAGACCATGTCAACAGCAGACTAAATTAAAGAGTCAGGGAGGTGGCAAGGAGAATTTGGAGTCAAACAGGTCCAGGTTGATGTATTGGCTCTGGCATTTACTAAGCGTGTGGCCTTGGGCTTGTCAATTAACCTCTCCAAGGCTGTTTGCTCAGCTACAGAATGAAAGCAGGAATACCTGTCTTGCAAGGTGGTTGTGAGCTTGAAGTGTGATTCATCTCTTGGTTCAGCAGTTATTTATTGAGCACCTACTGTATGTCAAGCTGTGAAGTAGGAGAGGGTAACGGGGCAGAATAGAAAACACGCAAGACCCCGGTTCAACACAAAGCTTACATCCTGATACATAGGAAAGAAAGATGATAGATTGATAGAGCTTTATATATATAATATATATAATATGTGCTATTACATATGTTATATATTATGTACACATTATACATATAATATACATATAATATTGTATATAATATAAAATTATCTATATTATATATGTATATATAATATACATATATAATATACATATATACATATATGCATATGCACAAATATACATATGTAATATACATATGTATCTATAAAATATATATAATGTAATATATATTATATATAATAAATAATATTATATATCTATCTCGATAGAGATCTCTATTATATATAATATACAATATATAATATATATAATATATTATATATATATCTAGATAGAGATATCAGTGTAGATGTTTATTCTACATTGTTCGAGAGGAAGAGAGAAAGTGAGAGAGAGAGGCATGATGAGTGTTTAGTCAGGGCCCTTTCATTTGTAAGCAACAAAAATCTAATTCACATTGCTTGTGCGTGGGGTGGGGAAAGGACACATCCAGGTGAATTCAACATATAGTTGAATTCAGAGGCTCCAACAAACCATGTCGTGTCTCTCCCTGAATCCACAGCGGTTGTCTTTTCCTGATCTTCATTTACAAGCACACCAAATCCAAGAGGCAGCAAGAAGGGTCCCCAAGCAACCCCAGACTTAACCCTAACCCATCTTTGCTAGTCTCTTTCCCGGCGGTTCTTGCAGAAGTTTCACATAGCATTCTCCTTGGCTTGTCTTGTAAACGATTCCCACCCCCAAAGCAATCATCTTGACTCACGGCTCACATCGGGAGCTGGAGGCCGTAGTCCTCCCAGACTGAGCAGGGGGGAACTGCGAATAGAAGCGGGGTGGAGGGGTTGGGGTGGGGAGGGGATGAGTCCTATTCTCAAAATAGGGTACTAGACCAGCACATACCTGGTTCTCATGATCAGCAGTACTAGCTGAAGCTATCACATGCCTCCAGGCGTGTTTTTTTCTCCCCTGAACCCTGCATGCACCATCTCCAGGGAGGGAAGTGTGGAATTCTGATCCTAATTATCCTCTTAGCCTGATGCCAGGGATCATACTCACCAGGCAGTTAACTGTTGTCTTCTCCATTAGTGATGCGATGGATCAAAATAGGATATGGCCATTTTACTCAGTGTTTTCCCACCTAAATTAATTGCAGTAGTTGTCTCCTACTAGTGTATGGTATGTTTAGAGCATTCCCACCATTTTCCAGGTGAGGACGCCAGGCATAGTCTAGGGCAGTAAAGACACTCTGATAAGGACATTCAGGAAAACCATAACCAAAGCAGTACTGGGCTTCTCATGCAGCAACATCATTTCTCTTATATTAGCAATACATACATACATAAATATATAAAGAAGGAAAAACCCAAGCCTTCTAGTTAAGCTTGAAATAATGTGGACCGTCCGTCATTCCAAAGCACTTCGGAGATGCTGGTGACTTGCCCCATTCTGTTTTATAGAAACACGCTTTTTTTTTTTTTTTTTTTTAAATTAAAAGATTAAAGGGACACTGTCAGTCTCTTCTGATTAATATCAGTCCTATAAAAAGGATGTGTTTCTGCAGCAACCATCTGTCATTTTGATCATTTTAAAGGCATGCTATATCAGCAAGTCTGCTTTTTATAATATGTTGGCATGGGACAAGCAGAGCTGGAGAGACTTGTGGATTTCACACTCCACTTTGCTGCTTTGGTGTTCAGCAATCTGAGCCTTTGATGGTGAAGCAGAGCCCCCTCCCTGTCTTTTAAAGGTTGTTTTGGGTAAGTGTTTTCCCCGGCTGATTTATGACAGAGATACTCACCCCTATTTATGTTTCTCTCACGTCTAAAGATAGTCCTATCCCACATGCGTCCCACCAGCACGCAAACAGCCAGCATGTCCATTTGATTAACTGCTGAACCTTAAGAGGTGTCCACAGACATTGAACTCGGGACTCCATAGGTCTTTTCCTCTGGGCACGTGGGACCATCGTCTTCTGCGACGGCTAGTTCATAGCTTGAGCCCTTTCGGTTGTAAAAGCCAGAGGAGAGTCATGGTGACGTTTATTTATTCATCGTAATAATTATCTGTGGGTCATGGGTTCCGTGTCGGGTTCTTTTCGAAGCTATGGAGACCTTGAGATGACTAGGACCCAGTCTCTGTCCTCGGAGGTAGCGTGCATGGCTACACCATTGACAGGAGAGTTAGAAGTTCAAAATAACTGCGGGAAGGTGGAACTCTGTAGACTCTCAACCCCACTCACCCCACCTGGGATGGGCTCCTTACCACTCTCAGTAGCTTAATCAGTCAAGAGGAATTTGTCTACAGAGCCAGGAAGATGGCTCCCTATAAGTAGTTTCTCCATCCCTCCCAAATGACGGGGTTTCTGGTACGTTCCTGGAGACAAAGGGAAGGTGTTTTTTTTTTTTTTTTTTTTTTTTGGTTTGCTTGCTTGCTTGTTTTTGTTTTTTTCTGAGGGAGAAGGATAATAGCAAGAACCGTACCTCTGAAGCAGTGGCTGGTTCTGTCTTGTCCCACCTTATATCTGGCTCAGAGGAGTACAGTGAGTTCAGCATACGCGCTGGGAGAAGAAGGTGGACCCCCCCCCCCAGCTGCTGCGTTTCCTTTCGCTCTCTAATCTGCACTGGCTCCTAGAGGTGGGGAGGATTTGGAGGAGACAGTCAGTGGGTGCTTTCCAGGGCATTCTCACTGAGTGCTCTCTGAAGAGCTATTTCTTCTTGTTTCTTGAGGCAGTGCAGTTAAGGATTGAGATCAGGGAGTTTAGAGTGTAGGCTTCAGACCAGGGGAACCTGAGTCTAGCCACAACCTTCTCCTGTTGAGTTTGG
This sequence comes from Neogale vison, assembly GCF_020171115.1. Taxonomy (NCBI): domain Eukaryota; kingdom Metazoa; phylum Chordata; class Mammalia; order Carnivora; family Mustelidae; genus Neogale; species Neogale vison. Next base: position 21,401,076 of record NC_058104.1, read on the forward strand.
GCAAGTTGCTTGACCTCTCTGAGCCTCCACTTGCTTGTCTTGAAAACGGTCGTGATATGCCATATTCTCTACCTCCCAAAGTTGATGTCAGCAATAAAAGGGTACAAAAATGGCCAGGGCCAAGGCTTTTGCACTGCAGCCCCAATGCTATGGTAACATGTAATGCTATGAGGCAACATGACATAAGGCCATAGGTCTGGGCACGCCCCACCCAGACCAATCTGAGTAGGCATCTTGGCCCCTGTGTGATGTGGGGCTTCACCTCTCTGAGCTCCCATTATCTCAACGTGACAGCAGGGGAGAGTCTCACTTCGGGAGGGAGCCTGAAGACTTGATGAGATGATGTTTGCGGCACACGGAGAACAACACCTGTTCCCTGCAGGCACTCTGGAAAGGTTGGCCAGCGTTGCTGCCGTCCTGGTTTTTCTCTCCATTTCCTGGGTTGTTGCAACTTCTTTTTCATATGAAGATGCTCTAGATTTAGGGCTGAGTGAGCACATTTGTAGCTGTCTGTTCCCTCACTCCATGGAGATTCCCGGTAACCAGGGTCATGCCTTCTGGGGCAGCTGGACAGAGTAGGGTGCCATTGGGGGATGCTGGTGTGGAGGAGGGAGAAAGGGATTCGACATGCAGAGCCCATGGCCTTGGCTTGTATCAAACTCCTCCCCTTGCCATCCCCTGAGTCAATGGGTCTGGGGAGCTCGGGCTGCTGGTCACACACAAAGCAGGATGGACAGGTCTCACTCACATTGAATCTTTGCCCCAATCTTTGTCCACTGGTTCCAGTAGGACTTCTGGAGCTGGAACTGGAGTTGGCTGAGAGGAGTAGACTTCGAAGGGGGAAAGAGAGGCCCGTCCCCTCCCCTCCATGTGGCCATAGCCTTCTGGGGACAAACTCTTTGGGACCACCCACACCCCTGTTCCATGCAGCTCTCTCGGCACACTGTGGGCGCTTAATAAATGTTAAATAATAAGAATAGCTCCCATCTGTCAGCACCCGGTGGCAGGGAGGAGTGTGAGTGCAAGACTGCCGACTGGCACCGGGCAGCTGGTGGGGAGCCTTCGGCAGAAACACGGCTCCGAGTCTCTTCCAGGACCTCCTCCATCTGTGTGTTCTCCAGTCCAGTCCTGCCACTGATCGGAGCGCAGGCAAGTTCATCAACAACGGACCCCAGATGGTCTTCATCAGAAGGGCAGGGCCCGGTGAACCATGTGCTTCACCAGCAATCCCGGGTTTCCCGTGAGGGGCTGGACTTGGGAACTGGTGTCGCCCAACAACACAGGGGCTTTGTTGAGGTTTAAAAGGGGTGGAGGATCTGCCCTCTGAACAGACGGGGTCATAAATTCAAGCTGCCATCATTTTCTTGGAGGACAGTGCCTACCGGGCTTTTTGCAGTTAGTTATAATAAAAACCACAGCAGCTGCTTGTTTTCAGGCATTGATGAGATGCCGGGAGGTGTGTGAGGCACTTCACCTACCGTATCTAAGCGAAGTGATGTGTTTGGGGAAAGGAAAAGCAGGCTAACGCGATGATGTAGGGGTTGGGCTCTGGACTGGATGCTTGGCTCATCTCCTGCCCCCACCTATGTGACCTTGGGCGTTGCTTACTATCTGTGTGACCTCAGACACAGTTGCTGCCCTCTCTCAGCAGCATTAACTTGGTTGGGTGGCATTTACGAAAGCATGTAAAGTTCATAGCATGGTGCCCAGCGTGAGGAAAGTACTCAGTAAGTATATTAGCAAGTTTATTTCCAAGTGCAGCTGCAACAGTGCCATGCATAACACCAGAGCTAACTATGTAACAGAGGCAGTAGTGAGTGTTCATACATATCTATATTTGTCTTCATATATTGCGTATTGGCTAAGAGTGCGTGCATTTGAGCCAGACGGCTGGCTTAGAATCTCAGCTTTGCCTCCTTAAGAAGATCCTAAATCACTCCATGCTGTAGGTTTCTCATCTGTAAAATGAACATATTAAAAGCACCTAAATCTGGGCTTTAGTGTCCTCCTCCATGGCATGGGGATCACTACCCGCATTGCTTTTGGGATCAGATGAGTTAATATTTGTAAGGTACTTATAATGGTACTTGGCATATCGTAAGGCTCAATAAGAATAGAGATAACACTGGGTGCCTGGGTGACTCAGTCTGTTAAGCATCTGACTCGTGATTTTGGCTCAGGTCATGATCCCAGAATGGTGAGACTGAGCCCCGCATCTGGCTCTAGCCTGCTTAGGATTCTCCCACATACCCCCAACCTTGCACGGCCATGAGCACATGCTCTCTCATGCTGTCTCTCAAAACAGATAGATGGATAGATAGATAGATAGATGCTTTTTAAAAAGATGTTGTTTATTTATTTGAGAGAGTGAGCGAGAGAGAGAGCATGAGTTGGGGGGAGGGGCAGAGGGCGAGGGAGCAGCAGACTCCCCACTGAACTGGGAGCCTACCTTCGGGGCTTGACCTCAGGACCCGGGAATTAGGGCCAAAGCCGAAGGTAGATGCTTAACTGACTGAGCCACCCAGGTGCCCCTAAATAGTGGCTTAAAAAGAAAAAGAATAGAAATAAAAATAACATGACGATTAGATAATATTACATAATATATGTGATATATGTAATAACATGTATTACATATAATACACATATATATAGTATGTGATTATCAGATATAATTATGTTTTATAATTATAATATACTATTACCTATAATTATATAATGATACATAAACACAATTATATGTAATATCATGTATCATTATGTAATTACTTATAACATATATAATAATCGTCATATAATATGTGATTTATAATACATATGGTTATATGATCTTAGGTAACATAAATAGTAGCAATACTATGTAATATGGTTATGTTTCATATTATACATATAACATATGGTTATATGGCCCTATGTAACATAGTCAAATAGTAGTAATATTTTTATGATTACTATATTATACTTACATGCTAATAATTACATTACTATATTTCTGTCGTTGCTACGGCTGCTGGTCACTCCATCAGATGTTTTCCATAGGGTGTTTCTACTGCTCCAAACCATCCTGGAGAGACTTATTTTCAAAGAAACAGAGGCCCAGGGAAGTAAAATAACCTGCCCTAGCTCTCAGGGCTTGGGAACGGCAGACTTGGGGATGCTCCCAAGGACCGCGCTGTGCTTTGTGGCTCCAACGCCTCCGCGTGTCCTCCGCAGGGGAACAGCCTTGTCTCTTCCCCCTACAACCTATTCTGAGCGGAAGGCTAACAGGGTTTTGTGCCGCTGTCATTTCTGATCAGCTTTCCTCCCTCTGTCTCTCAGCCTTCTGTCAGGAGGTCTTGTTCCCCCGTGGAAGCCCGATTCCTCCGGGAGATCAAAACGGGAGGTGGGGCGGTGACAAACGGCAAGGAGGGGACTGCTGGGACATGGTCCTTGTGGCTTTGTTTACAAGACCTTCTCTTTGGTTATCAATGTCTAAACCTCCTGGAAATGCACTTTCTGTTTTCTCTTTAAACACAAATCAAGCAACGTTACCAACACACATTCTCTGTCAAACATGTCAGTTACTCCAGGGGCCGCGGACAGCTTGCAAGCGATGTCTTCTATTGTTACTGTGCTGGTGTGTTATTTCTCCCTTCAACAGCTCTGCATTTGTTCTGCTGAGAGGTGTAAACACCGAGGTGCCTGCTATCTGGGAGGTTTTGACAGAAAATGTGAAATTGACGTGGACCGTCCAATGACCGTCTTAATAAGGCGGCTCCCACGGCCTCATAGAGACTGGCTGTGCGGGCAGCGCTGTATTTGCCTGGAGCCTTTTCCAGGAATTTAGGTGGGGGCTTAAGGACTCTAATGAGCTAGGGCTTGTTTCACACCTGGCGTTTTGGCAGGTGGTTCCCACTGTGACTTAGCTGAGGGACTTGGTGCTGCCTGCCAGAGGGCCTTAAGATTTGTGTGGGGGTTGAGCAGATGTTGGATGCGTTCACCCATCATACAGAATGCCAGTCATCAGCTGCTGCGTCCTGTCCCTGTCTGCGTTGTAAGGGACCAGAGCTCCCACTTGCTGCCTGGTGATGGGGTAGCCTGGGGATGGATAAAAAGCCTTCCATTGCTGAGGGTAATGCAGACCATATGGAATTCTTATCTGTTCAAACAGTTGTGGGGTTTGGGTGCGCAATGCTGTCTGCATGAGTATTTTCTTTCGTGTTTGGTTCTAGCTAGTGAGAGCTTCATGAAGGAACACTTTGTAGAGTTCCCTCCCGGGGACGGGCAAGGCGTGTGTCTGATGACGTCTCTGCTTCTCGGCTTTCCAGCTTCTGTACCTGCCGGCGTTAGTGCTAAACACCCCATCACAACCAAGCCCCCTACCCTCCCTGATGAGGTGACTCTTCCTCTGCGCCATCTTGCTTTGCTCTGTGGGGGTCTCGCTGCTGACGCATTGTGGTATGTTTCAGTGTCCCGTGTGGCCCAGAAGCCCCTGTTTCATTCATGCCTTTGTGCTCAGATCTGCTCTGATAGCAAAGATAAGGTAAATTAAGAACTGTTTGGCTTTCTATGTGTTGAAAGATAATTTTGAATATCAAGAAACCAAGGATGATTTTTGAATGCGAGTGTTTTTGTTACGATCCCTCTGGTCGAGAATCAGAACCCAATCCTGCCTAGTTGAACAAAAATTTAGTGATGGAAGTGTTTACATTTTTGTGGGTTTTGAGGTATAATGCATAAACCATTGAATGCACAGAAGTTCTTGGATTCAAAAGTGGGGAAAAGAAATGAAACTCAATCCAAGGCACATAGAGGAGGTAGGGCAGGCCTAAAGACCTCAGCAGGCAGCATTGGTGGGCCTCTTCAGGTAAGTGGTTCTCAGCCCTCTAGGGACATTTTTAGTTGTCACAGTCGGAGAGTAGTTGCTCTTGGCACTCTTCAATGCATAGGGCAACCAGAATTATTCAGATTTCACCAGAATTATCTGGCACAAAATGTCATTCTTGCTAAGATTCAGAAACCACAGTGACTCAGCTGCAAAGACCACTAGCCATTGTGTCTCCATTCAAGTTCCCAGATTCCCAGGAAAGAATCTGATGGTTCTAGCCTGGGGTACCATTCAACTTGGAGTTAGTGAACTATGTCTCAGACCTGCCCCCCCCTCCGCCATGTACTTGGGACCCAGTTGGAGTCTTGTTGAACAGTCCTGGGAAGGAGGTCGGTTGAGGATTGCCATTGAACCAGAACTCATCCCAAGAGACAAGTCATAGGATGGTTTATTGATGGTCTTTGGTGGACTTCACCTGTGGCCAAAGTCCAGCCCGGCTAGTGCGTTTTGCGTAGAGCTGTGCACCTGTAGGACAGTTGTCACACCTTAATGCCAGTCTCAGCAAGCAGCTGATTTGTTTGGTCTTTGATTTAAGCTTATAGCTTCCTTCTTAGGCTCCTTTCCAACAGGCAATTCATTGAAAATAATTGTTGCCAATTTTTCTAATTATAAAATTAATACAAGATTAATGCAAAATACATTTCATCAGAAAAGCACAGACAAATATACACGAAAGGGCATGTGTACACACACAGACACACAAACTGGAACCCAGCACCCAGAAATAGCCCCTTGGAGTCACTGTACACTTCTCTCCATCTTCTTCCTGCACATGGATGTTTTTACACAAAAGTTCCCATACTCTCATCCTATACATAAACATTTATGTCACTGCAGCCAGGTTTTTTGAAATAAAGAAACTTTTAAAAATAGAATCAACTAGTTTTTCAACTAATAAATATCCTTTCTGTTCGGAACACTGAGACTAAGGCGATAGCTTACAACAAAACATGCGGCTAATATCTTGAGTAAATGCAGCATCGGAAAATTATAGCATTTGAGTCCGTGGAACAGGGAAGACGGGGATGAAGGAGAGGAACCAACCACGTATCCCCGGGGATTAGAGGATCAAGAGAAGAGAGAGGCAGAGGTTGGCTGGCTCCAACCAGCTAAGTGTGTGGCTTCTGTTCTCAGCTTCTTCCAAAGTCCCATGCAGTGGGGACTCCAAAAGATACGCTTTCCTGTGAGGAAAGAGAAACTCCATCCGTCCATGAGGCATGGGTGCACATCCGACTCGTGAAACACCCAACTCCCCTTTAGAGATCTGGCCAAAGTTCATGCCCATTTGAGGACTAAAAACCAAGCTGCTCAAGAGATCCAGCTATCTTCCGGGCAGCCTTCTCGCAGAAGCCGAGACCGGGAGACAGAGCAGACTTGCTTTGTCAGCTCTCATCACTCCTGCCCGAGTATTTCTCTTGCAAACCAAATGCACGTCTCGGGCCCAAGATCAGTTTTCAATTTAAATGACTTCACTTTCTCTCTTAAAAACTAAATCCTTCTCCTAATTCCCTTAAGTCCTAAAAGTATAACATTTTCCCTTTATAGATTGGAGAGAGAAGTCCCGGAAGGGGCCTGCTCCATGGCGTTAGGATGAGATGAGCCAGCCAGCCCTTGCCCGAGCATGTGCAGAAAAAGCAAAAGACCTTTTTTTTGCAAAAGACCTTTATTGTGCTTTTCTTTCCATCTGCATATCTGACCCTCACAATCAAAATGAGGCTGATGACAGGCCATGTGCATTGCGGAGGCCGAGGAGGGGACTTAGTTTGGAGATTCGGATGTCTCTAGATTGGTTTCCATATGCATCAATAATTTAGTAAATATTTACTGAGCATTCAGCATGTGCCGGGCAATAGGTTTGCAGGGGTGAATAAAACCACTCAAATTTAATGGAGGAAAACAAGCAATATAGCAGAACATCTGATGGCGTTACATACTATGAAGAAAATAAAACAGATTCCATGATAGTCACTAAGAGGGTTATTTGGGGTAGTTGAAGGATGGAAGGTGCAAAGTTGAGCTCAGATCTGATGGACAGTAGGAGCCAACTATGTAACGTCTTGGTGTAGAGAAGAGAGTTCAGGCAAAGGGGGACACATGGAAGCCCTAAAGGCACATTTGGGACTAACAAAGATGGTCAGTATGACGGGGACATGGTGGATGACCGGGGAAGAGGTAGAACATGAAGTCAGATGTGCGGTCAGCCACCAGATCACCTCCGGTCTTCTTGGGCTTTGCAGGGAGGTAAGATTTCCATCTAAGACAGATGGAGAACCACTGGGAAGCTTCAAGTAGAGGAGCACCATGACCTGATTTTACATTTTTCAAAGATTTCCTCCAGAAGCTACATGGTACTTGGTCTAGTGGTCTCTAGTGGGACAAGATGGGAAACAGGGAGGAGGGCTAGCATGCATTCAGTGGAAATTGCCAACATTATGGTATCCGTGGTTGGCGAATAAATATCCTTGCTTTAAGCCACCATTTCTTGAATCTTTATCAACTAGAGAATTCTGGCCAGAAAGGAGGGACAGTTTCTGGTGGGGGCGCAGGGGCAGGTTGGAGCAGGAAATCACAAGGATTATGGAAAGAGAGTGCGAGGACACTGGGAATCATAGAATTGTGTCTGTGTGCGCGGGTCTGGTAACTTCCGTGGCTTCGGGGGACTGCAGCATGTGTGTTTAATTGTTAATGGCCCACAAATATGTCCAAGGGCTCCAAGCGAACCTGCCTGAGCAGGGGGGATCCATCTTGGGCGCTTACGAAGTCTTGCCGTACCAAAGCTGCACACAGCATCTGGTGAGCCATGTGGTCCTGGACTGGATTTTCCATCACAGGACAGTTCTGTCTTAGGGCTGGCTGATTTTCCTCTTATTTTTGTCTTAGCAGAAGTAGGGAAAGCCCCCGGGGGCAAGACGTCTCGCTTTTGTCATTTGTGACAACAGGAACTACCTCGGAGTCTGGATTCAGACAGACCTGAATTCTAGAATCAGCCATCCCTCCTATTACATTTGATCTTGAATAGATAATTCTAACCTCTCTGAGCCTCAGTTTACTCATGTGTACACTAGAAGGAGAGGTTTGTGTATCAGAGAGAAGCAGCAAATTATTGTGTATGACTGGTAGATCCATTCTTCAGGTAATTCTTCAGACATTTATTGAGCACTTACTGTATGCAAGGTACAATGCTAGACACTAATAGCACAGTGCAAAAGGAGTCAGATATGATCCTTTCCTCAGTGATCTCGTAGGAGACAGAGACAAAACCAAGAACGGAGCAGCTACAACGACACATGAGTGGATGGATTCTCATTTTAGTAAGTGTCGCGAAGGAAATAATGCAGGAAGGAAGAAGGAATTACTCATGTTAGGGAAGATCCTGGTGCTCTGCCCTTAAGCTCCCATCCTACCCTGTCTTGAGATCCTTCTTTCCTCCACTCCTCTCTTCTGAGCTTCTTGGGTTTGTCTTGGAGACACCTGACACTGCGCCCGTCCATGCCTGAAATACACATGTCCACAGAGAGCAGCTGATTTACTGTAGGGCAGGGGAATGTGCTTTTCCAGAGTTTAGAAGCCACCTGTTTCTGGGAGTGCCATGGAAACACACATTCTGTCACTTGATCTGGAGGCCCAGGCAGGGAATTTTCAGCTGTCAGCAGCTGTGTTTCCTAACTGCTGCTGAGAAGTTTCCAACCCCAGGAAAAAGTCCATCGTGACCCTCACCGGTGACTTTGAGGCCACTCTCCAGAGCTGGTAAAGAAAGAGGGGCTCCTGCAGAGTGATTCATGGCCATGGATTCTTAATTGGGGCGCCTGGAAATTTCCCCTCAGAGTATATGTCACACTGAGCCTGTGGTCTTGTGGTAAAAGGGTTTCTAACTTCTCGTTGATTGTCCGCACACCCCATGCAGAAACGTCCTTAAGAATCTCCGTTCCAGAAACAGCCATGGCTTTGTGACTTTGTGGCTTTTGGGTGGAGAAAGCCTTTCAGAGAAGGTCAACTGGTCACTGCAATACTGTGTAATCTAAGTCTTTGTACATGTCCCCAAACAGGGCAGAGGGGCTGGCCCTACCCCCCAACTCTGGGCCAGAGGACCAAGTAGGAAGAGACAGAACATTCCATATCTTGCACTCAGAATTTGCCTCACCCCATCCCAGATGCGGTGGCATGCCTCCCTGGGATTGGCGACCCTTCCCTTTACAAGTCACTGTCCTCTAGGGAATAGCAAAGCTCACGGGGATCCGTCTGCACTAAACTTGCTTCGGGTTCCCCATCTCTGCTGTGTGGTGGCCCCATTCTCCAGGGCCCTTTGTGTCCAAATCCCAAAGACAAGTAAGGTGGAAAAGAACAATAAAGAAAGCCAGAAGGTGTGGCCCTTCTCCAGGAAAAGTGAGAATGGCCCCACCTACACACACTGGCTGAGTGATACTTCTAAATTTTCCATGCAATTCCAGAAGGATCCTGGTGCAGGAGTTCTGAAGACTTCACTCTTATTCCAGACCTGTCCCTGGATGTCTGTGCCTCAGTGAGCAAATCTCCTGGCTTCTCTGCTGCTCAGTCATGTGCATGGGGTGAAAGGCTAAATAGATGAAAGCAGAAGTTTTCAAACATGCACACCCACGTGTGTGTGCGCACACACATACACACATTCATACACATGGGCACACATGTGTGCTCACACACACACCAATTTTCCAGATGACTCTAGGTCTTAGGTCCATGTGCAGACACCATGGGGGGAACCCAAAGCTTTGTCTTTAACCACAGTTTCCTAAACTTCAGACCTTTAGCCGCTTTGTAGCACAAGCGCTATTATATATTTAATGCTATGACTGAATTCAATTCTGTTTTTATAAGTAGTTTTATACTACTTATTAATTTACAAAAGGAAACGGTGCATCACTAATTCAGTCAAACCTCCCCACCACAAGGCCTCAATAAATAATATCTACTGAAAAAGCTGATCACGTCAACTAGAATGCGGCAATAAAGACAGACCATAACAAGTGCTGGTGAGGACGTGCAGAGACCGGGACGGGCGTATGTTGCTGGTGGGAATGCAAAATTTTGCAGTGACTTTGGAAAATAGCTTAGTAATGACTTAAAAACTTATACATAGGGTCACGATATGACCTAGCAATTCCACACCTAGGTGCAAGCCCAAGGGAACTGAAGATAAGACATCCCTACACAAACACTTGGGCCTGAGTGTTGATAGCACCATTACTCATGAAAGCCAAATGATGACAAGAACCTAAATGTGTATTGACTAACGAAGGGATAAACAAAGAGTGGTCCATCATCCACTGGGAATTATTCGGTCATGAAAGAGAATGAAGTAGTAATACATGCTATAACACGGATGGCCTGTGAAAATGTTACGGTTAATGACAGAAGCCAGACACAGAAGACCGCATAGTATATGATTCCATTTACACAAAGTGCCCCGAATAAGCAAATCTGTAGAGACAGAAAGCAGAGTCGTGGTTGCTAGAAGCCGGGGGAGGAAGAACGGGGAGTGACCGCTAATGGGTACAGTCTTTCTTTTAGGGGCAACGAACATGTTCTAGAATTAAATAGGAACTCTGTAATGGTCTTAGAAAACACTGCATTGTACCTTTTAAAGGAAGAATTCTATGGTAGATGTTGTAGTTTGATGAAAAAGAAATACACTGAAGACAAAACAGTGTTAGCAAATATGCCATTACTTGTGTTTGCTGATAGTGTTTGCCTTCTCTGAGGCCTCTTCTCTCGTAAGAAGATTAAGGAGGTTCAGAAGTGTCCCAAAGATGACATGAAAGGCAGGGTAGCACCGTGTGGGTCTCATCGCGCAATCAGAAAAACTGAATGAGGCTTGAGAAGGGACCTGCTTCATAAAACCTTCTAAACTCGCCTCTCCCACCACAAGCGAGATGAAATGCTTAGGGTTTCCTAATATTTTAAGTACTGTGACCTGTGCCCATCTTCAGTACCAGGGACCCTCAGGAGAGAAGGAGGTTACTTTCTCTGGGGAGAGTGAAATTCTCTAGAAACATGCTGTCCATTCTAGCCCCCTGTCGCTATTGCAATTTAAGTTAAGGTAAACTCTTAATATTTCCAGTGCTCGCTAGACACCTGGTTTTGTCCTTACTGTGTCGAACAGCATAATATAGAACATTTCTTTCATTGCTGAATGTGTTGTGGGGCAGCACTACTCTGTAAGATGGAATTAATTAAACTGCCATGGTATGGTCTCTTTTCTCTCCTTTGCCTTTCCCTCATCTGAGAAGATCTGAATGCTGAAACATGAGAACAACTTAACGATAATAACATTAATAGTTCATATTTGCCCTTGCCTCGTGCTGGGTGGTGTGCTAAGCATTTAACAGGCATTATCTTAGTTAATCCTCACAAAAATTCAAAGAGGCGGGTACTGCTGTTATCCCAGCTTCATAGAGGAGAAGCCAAGAGGCAGAGAAGTTAGGTGGCCAGGATCATGTTCACAGAGTGGGCGAACGGGGAATCCTGGGATTTGAATCTGAGACCATTGACTGTCTTCTCTGTCCCTCAGTCTCCCTCTGATGGAGGCACAGATCCCATCCCTCACCCCAGCTGGGGTTCTGCTAAGATCCTGCAACCCTCTTTCTTTTACTTTTTTCTTTTTTTAAAGATTTTATTTATTTACTTGAGAGAGAGAGAGAGAGATCAGAAGTAGGCAGGGAAGCAGGCTCCCTGCTGAGCAGAGAGCCCTATGCAGGGCAGGATTCCAGGACCCTGAGATAAAGACCTGAGCTGAAGGCAGGGGCTTAACCCACTGAGCCACCCAGGTGCCCCACTTTCTTTGACTTTTAAAACTGTAGTGTAATGGTATATTTTCCCCCAAAACGCTTTCAAGAAATCAACATTAACACAGAGGAACGCGTGTGAGTCTGTCTACCACAGCCCCACTCCTCTCCCCCACTCCCCTACAAAGAGGTGATGCATGGTAACAGATTGCAGCGGTGTTTTGGAATGCCCCCATCTCCCCCCGCCTCCCCACCCCTGACCCAGTGTCATTACGCACATGCGCACATATACAGGAACATGGCCCACGTGTTTAAAAGTCCATGGGATCCTGTCTACCCGCATTGTTCTGTTTCTTGCTTTTATGTATCTAACAACACGAATGTGGCCACCTTCTCTGGTCATCACATAGAAATCTGCCCTGGTATTCTGAACAGACTGAACAAAATTCCATATATGGTCATATCACAATTGATTTAGCCATCTTGCCTTTTATACCCATTTTGGTAGCTTCTGGTTTTGTTTGTTTTCCCTGTGACAGGGCTGCCAGTGCATGCCCTTGTACATCTGTGTTTGTGCACACGTATGAAAATAGGTTGAGGGCAGAAGCCTAGAATGGAGTTTGCTGGTTCCCTGGGTACGCACATTTTATATTCTAAATGGGACTGCCAGATGCCCTCCAGAAAACGGCTATACCAATTGTCATTCCCTCAAAGACGGTATGATAGACCAGCTTCCTTGCTTCCACGCCAGAAGTGGACATCATCAATCTTTTAAATTTTTGCCAATCTGTTGGGTGATAATTTCTTTTCCTTTCAACCTTCAGGGTCATTTACACCTCCCTCCACCTGCTCTGCCCAGGCTTCAAGCTGCTGACAGCCAAAGGCATTTTGCTGGAGGCAAAACAAGGTCAAGGCCAAAAAGCATATTTCCTTTCAGTGGGAGTGGTGTTTACTCGGGTAAATATGGTATATGCAAAAGGCCTCATTGGTTTGGAAGGTGAAGAAGGGAGGCCCAAGAAGCCCCCTCCAAGGTTGTGTGTCTCAACCCTGGTGCTACAACATATTGATTGATGCATTATAATCAGTTTTAATAGAGGATATGGTCATCTGATCATTTATTCGTCAGTAGCAATGGGGCATTGATCCAATGCCAGGCATAGTTCTAGGCACTGGAGATACAGCCCTTAACAGAGTCAAGGCCCTTGTTATGGTACTTCTTTTAAGGGCTTGTTATGGAAAGAAGAACAGAAAAGTGCTCCATGATGCAGTGGCCTGGGTGTGTGGACCTCTCCCGGACAAGGGTGGTCAGCTGAGGCTCTCTGAGCAGTGATATTGAAGACTAGAACAAATTCAAGAAGAAGCATCCCACCAAGAGAGGCCAGCAAGCGCAGGGCTCTCAGGGGAAGCCAGGAGTGCTGGAGTCTTGTGTTCAAGGGGAAGGAGAGTGGGAAGCAATGTGGGGGAGGCAGGCGGGGGCCAGGTGAGGTAGGGCCCTGCTGAATGTGGTAAGGAATTTGGATTTTTATCGAGTGGTAATAAGAGGCCCCTGGAAAATTTTAAGCAGGGCGACAGCACAGTCTGGTTTATTCTGAGAGCTTTAAGTTAAAGTTCCTTGTAATTCTGAAGCCTGTGAAAGCTTTGCTTTTTAAATAATACAAATACATTAAAGAGTTGAAGGTTGTCTTACAGGAGAGCTATGCTCAGATGTGTTGTACAGTGCCTTCTTGAGTGATGGAGGAAAGGGTCTGGAGCCAGCCAGTGGATACAGAGTCATGCCCAGATGTCTTTCTGCAGGGTCTGAGGCAAAGCTCGTGATCAAAGCCTAGCAGGAGCCTCCGGTTGCTCTTCCATACACGAACCCTGAGGGCCCCTGCATGCAGGACGGTTGCCTACCCAGCAGAAGGCCTTTTTGGCTCAGGCCACCCAGGGACCTGCCTGAGAGCAGACAGGGAAACAAGAGGGGTACTCTGTGATACCGAGGCCCGTCTGGAGGCATCCTGCATCCAAGCAGATGAGCTTGCTCCGAAAGGGGCCAGGGCCAGAGAAGGAGGAGAAAACCCTGTACTCATGATGTTGGCATTTAGGGACACAAGCGTTTTGGATTCCTTCGGCACGGACACCGCTGTGAGACCACCCCGAGTGGGGTAGACAGGAGGAACGGGAGCCTCCCTTTAACTGATGTCAACCCAGTGACTAAAAACACCCTTGGTCATTGTCATAATACTCCCAGTTTTTATTCTGAATCATCTTTAGACAGAGATGTTGTCAATACTAAATTTCCAGTGAGTCAGCAACATAAACCGAGCCTCACGGAGAGCAAGCAGTATGATGGTGATGATGGGGCGTGGGGCTGAGGATGTGCGGGCAGAATGATCTGGGGTTTTCTCCCTCTCATCGGCCACGCCTTGCCCCCACACATCTCCTGATCCCCATTGATTGAAGGAATAAAGCCCACCCCTCTCCCTCTCTTTCCATCCTGACCTACCTTGTTCTGCCCCATAGCCTTTGCCTGGCCCCTGATCATGCGTCGATGCCTCTGACCCACATTTCTGGACTCGGAAACAAACCCGCCCCCAGTCTCAGGGCCATTTCCTGTCTCCCGCTCAGAGCTTTTGCACAGACCCAGCCATGCCAAGGTCTCTCTTCTTGCCCTGGCCAGTCTGCCGTGGAGGAGAGCAGGCAGTGGGAGAGGCTTCTCGTGGCAAAGCGGTGCTTTGCCCGCTTTACTCCGAGGTGGATCAGGAGAGCCTGCCAATGTGCCTTCTCCCCCTGCTCCCTTCCCCGCTGCCCTCTAAGCTTTCTGCTCTACCCATGCAGAGAGATGTTCCCAGCCTCCCTCTGATTCCCGTTGATTTGTTTATTTATTTATTTTTTTTCCTGGCAATCGTGAGAACAGGATTTGCTGTTGTAGCAAAACACATTTCATTTTTATTTTGACTGTCTCTGTCTTAATAGCTAGGTCTGCCTTCATCCGCTTGAAAATCACATTATCTTGCATGTGGGCTAATAAATTGTACAGCCCGAGACCTCCACTCAAACCAGCCTTGTAGAAGTAGAACATTTAATAGGCTGATCTTCGATAGATAATTTACAAGACTTCCACTTCTTATTGATTAACTTTCATAACTCACTCCAGAAAATAAATTATGTATCTGTTGTCATCGCATTGGATATGCACAAACTGCCCTGGGAGGGTTGATAAACCTTTGGAAGAATTCATAGCCAACTCAGCTCCTTCTAGAAATAAACCATGAGAGAGCAAAGAGATGGCCGCGCTACTGAAGGGGGCGGGCACCAGCAGCCTCAGAGCAAATAATTGGCAAGCAATTTGATACATAATGACAAATAATTTTCTAACTAGCACCTGGCTTTTTCCAAGGAAAAGCTAAGGTGTCCCTTCGGTACTTTTCGGTAGGAGGAGAATGGCCAGGGCGGAAGGCAGTACGGTGATACCATTGTTAATTTAAGCCCAGAGCGTAGCAAAGAGTAGAAGGTTATGTGTTCATCAGTTAGTGTACCTGTGTAGCCAGAGAAATCTGGGTTTTTGAAGACAAGGCAGGAGAGAATTTTGCCTTTGACTCTTCTTGCATTATTCTTTATTCCCAGTGATTAAACTTTCAGATCCAGAAAACAAAAACAAAATAAAACATATACATATATATAAATATAAAATATAAATATATACATATATAATATATATACACTAGATTAATTATGTTTGGAGTGGAAAGTATGATTTTCATTAAGCTCTCTCCACACTTACTCAGCCCTACACCACAGGAAAGTTACTGGCTACAGCATCGCCATCTAAGGAAGTACAGAAAAATGTACGTGAGTTCAGCTCACAGGCTTTAGGTCCATGCTTCTGGCCCACAACCACATCTACACCCATGACAAGGTCACATGCGGTGACCTTTCAACAAGTCTGGGCATCTCTGGGAGCTTCAGTTCCTGGCCTTGACTCAATAGGGTTGTTCTGAGAATTACATGAGGCGGCACACGTTCAATGCTGACACACAGGCAGCACCTGACAGGTGCTGTGTGTGTGTCTGTGTGTGTTACCGGGGAAAATAAAGAGCCTTCGTTAAATAACTAAACCCTTGCTGCTCCTCCCCACGGAACCCGAGACATGGGGCTGCCCACAAAAGGACCAGTAACCTCATGGCAGGTGGCCACCCACCTTTTGAAGCCCCTGTCCCTGTGCCCTGATGGGAGGCTCAGGTGCAGAACCATTGTTTGTATTTCGTGTCCACGACACCTTGCTGTAGCTAGCACACCTTATCAGCAATCTCAAGGACGTTGTGTGGAGCCTCAAATTCAACCACTCTGGACACCTTATTTTTTCACACACCATGTAGTCTTCATACGATTGGGCCCTGTTAAACACTTCCTCCACATATGATGAAAATATCATACAACCAATAGAGAGACAGACAGAGCTTTCCCCTAAGTTACATACTATCTAACATGCGCTCTGTTTTCCACATTCTAGATGCTACATACTACGTAGTATGATGCTGTGTTGGCCACTACACATAATAGACCCAGATGTTTTGGCCCATTTTTTTTTTTCAAGATTTCTGAGGTTGATGGGAATAAGTAAGAAATCAAAGAATTGTTAGAAGAGGGTTAAAATATTTCAGCCAGTCGTGAACCTGCGATCAGTTCACAACATCTCAGAGAAGATTTCAAACAGGGCCCCCCCTCCTTCTTGTGTGGCTGAAATCAAGTGTGTGCGTGTACACTCATGGTGGGGAAAATGTAAGAAGCCCTTTCTAGTTCTTGGAAAGCTCCTGTCCCCCATCCTAGCCACACCCCTCCGGGTATCAGAGGACCCAGAGGGTGAGCAGCCCCAGAGGAGCAGGCAAAGGCCCCTGGAAGTGGGGTTTTAAAGGACTTTCCTGTAGGCTGAAGTGCAGCCAGAGGAATTAGCCCCCCACGAGGCAGCATGTCTCTCCATTACTTGGAAAGGCCACAGCTCCGGGATTCATTGCAAATCTTTGCTGGATGGTGTTGTGGACACACTGCCCACATCTGACACGCTGGGCTTACTTTCTCCCTGCCCCTTTTGGCTAAGTCCCTTTGTTTCACCTCCCCTTTCTTCAGACACAGCCACTAACTAGGCGTCCACATTCTAGCTCCACCTCCCAGAGATCTCCCGTAGGTCACCTTGAAGTCTTTGAGTGTGTATGTATCTTCCCTTCATTCACCTCTCTCTGTGGAGAAGCACAGCCACGGGGTGGGAACATTTCTTTTATTCTAAGGGCAGACTCAGGCCCCAGCCTCTAGGAGCCATGAGTAGAAAGAATAAGCCCAAACCAATGACCAAAGTCCCTGGCTTTGTGGCTATATGGGTGTTTTCAAACTGCCCACCTCCTGGAGGGGTCTCTGGAGCACATGAGGAAGGTCCCACAGCCGGAAATGGAAAGAGCCCTCATCCCTGCCCCTGGAAGTGCTCTCTCCAGGCCTCGGCTGCAACCAGTGTGCGACTTGGTGCGGTGAGGTTCTTTGCATGTAGGTTCTAGACTCGAAAGCCCCATGTGTGTTGTAGTTCATGTTACAGTGGTTCCATCCCGCCAGACCTGCCCATAACAGTGGTGGGGCATCTAGCAGCACTGAGAGGCCTAAATGGACCCAGAAAGCTTTGCATTAAGGAGATGTTCAGTCTTGGGGAAGATTAGAATGATTTTGCATCAAAGAATGTGGCGGTGGCACTTTCCCAATGAATGAAGGAATTGTTTCTTTTGCTTGACTGAGACTCAGTCCATCCCCTGCCTGATTCTTCCTGGTCCTTGACTTGGAATAAATTCAGATGAGTCCAGGTTAGACCAGGTGAGTCCCGGGGAAGCAGACAACAAAGGAGAACATTTCCTCTGCAGCTGCTCTGGTCTTTTTTCTACTCATGAGGCTAACTAAGAACCGAAACATCTGGGAATCTCCTTCACACACCCAACAGAGGTGGGAGAGACAGAGGGGAGGAGACCAGCTTTGATCATGACCATGTTCTGCCTGACCAAGTGTGAGAAGCTTGAGACGTACTCATGAAAGTAGGAGAAAACACATATAGGATCCTAGAGGCTAAATTGGAAGGCAAGTTGTGTGTGTGCCTGTGTTTCTGCATGTGTGTGTGTTTGAGTGCTTAGTGTCCTGCAAGTGACTTAATGTGGAGCAGAAATTAGTATGTGAGAGCCTGTGTGTTTTACAGTGTACCAGCAAACAGTTCAGATATGGGAATCAGATGTGCTTGAGTTAATTTCTAACTCAGTGTGTACTGGCTGTGTGACCTTAGGCAACTCACTCAGCCTCTCTGAGCCTTAGTTTCCTTATCTGTTTAACAACAACAACAACAAAAAAACCCACAAGGAGGGTTTCCTGAGGCTTAGATAAGATGCTTTGTAAACCACCCAGCCTGTGACCTGATGGGTGAATTAGATTGGCTGGTTAAGGTAGCTGTGGCTACAGGTCTTATTACTATTACTACTACTACTACTACTACTATTATTATTATTATTGCTATTGCTCTTGTTGTTGTGAGAGACTTTGGCAGAGACAGAACCACAGAGAAGATCACAGAGAACCTCGGTGCTGGCTTTTCTGTGGCCTGGACTCCTTGTCTTCTGTGATGTTGGATGGGAACCTTCAAATGAGAAGACTGGGCAGTGGAGACATCGAGGCTCCCGCCTACCTGTGTGTTACTTATAATGAGTGAGACTCCTGACTTGATAAAAGGGTTAAAACCAATCCAGTTCTGGACTCACAACCATGTGCAGCCCAGGAAATGGCCAGTGTAGAGCCCTGGGAATGGTGTCTGGCCCAGGCTGCATTTTTCAGAAGAGGTCACCCCTGGAGCTAGTGAAAAATAAATAAATAAGGACCGGCCTCTTTAGGCCTCTCTTCCCGGCAAAGCGCCTGGTATAAAATGGGCCACATGTCTTTAAAGGCAGGATGCCGAGCAGCCCGATAAAGGTCACCACTAGTTCATAGAACCTTTAAACACACGGGGACTTTCTGCCATCTGATCCTTTCTGCTGGCAGCATTTAAATTGTTTTGTTGGAGGACAAAACCTTTTTGCTTAAGGCTAAGTACATTTTATGGAGCATTTAATGATTCTTCCATAGAAGTTGGAGTAGCTGCGTTTCGTATCAGGGGCCAGGGTGAGCTTCCAGAAGGTCCCCTGCCCCTTCTTGCTATTTATCATCTGGGCAGAGGGGGAGGGACCGGGCCAGTGAGCGCATGTGGGCTTCTGTGTTTCATTGTTGACACTTCAGCAAAAGTGGGAGGAGGCATATGGCCTTCCTGGCATCTCGTGGGGCGGAAAAGAGGACATTTGAGGGGAATATTTTGGAACGGGATGACAGCAGGATCATGTTTGTAGGTGTGATGGAAGAGGGAGCAGCCAGTCAGCTTTGGAGCTCCCAAGTCCTATGTGCAGCCCACATCTTTTCCAAGCTTTTTTAAAGATTTAAAAGCACCTTTCAAGGGGTTCCTGCTTTCAAGTTGTTAAGCGTCAGCCTTTGGCTCAGGTCATGATCCCAGGGTCCTAGGATCCAGCCTGGAATTGGGCTCCCTGCTCAGCAGGAGGCCTGCTTCTCCCTCTCCCACTCCCCCAGCTTGTGTGTTCCCTCTCTTGCTGTCCCTCTCTCTCTCTCGAACACGTACATGTGCTGTCAAATAAATAAATAATTAAATAGATAATTAATTTTTTTTTTTAAGCACCTTTCAAGGTCTCTTGGTAATGGTGGGGTTCAGGAGTGGGCCACAGCCTGCATTCGACGAGCTGTTGTCTGCTCCGTCAGTGGGGAGGAATGAGATAGGCTGGCGGCTTCCCCATTTTTGGAGCGCCTGGCTGCCAGGAAAGAAAGAGCCCTTTTAAGTGTGAGATCTGTTTATCCTGTAATTACTATGGGGAAGAGGCCTCAGAATTAAATGTAGGTTATTGGATTTGCCATTTTTAATAGAAAAAATGGCTAATTCATAGGTCTTGAGATGCCCATGGTTTTTGCCTTCACCACTTCAATGGGCTTTCTTGGTAGTATCGAGTGGGGTTCCTTGGTTTCAAGTACTAGCCATTTGCTTTGATTACCTTAGGCAAGAGAGAACATTTGTTAGGTAGATATTAAGTAGCTCACAGAGTTGACCAGCAGACTAGAGATAGGGTTTAGGGCAGAAGCCTAGAGGACTATTTTACCATTAGGAGCTAGCTGAACAATGAATGCCCTTTCTTTTCTCAAAATGATCCTGCCCTCTTTTCTTGTATCATTACATCCCTCTAGTTGAAATTCTAAGTCTTCAGAGAGGGAACATTTGCTGGTTGTGTTCTCGCTCTGAGAGAATTGCTGGGAAAATGTCTTTACAACTCCCATCATAAGAACACCTTATTTGTTTTTCCCACATATCATTGAAGAAGAAACAGTTTATGCAAAAGGATATCAAGATACTGTTGGAAAGGTGCAGAATGCCACGGGACATGGGTAAAGGATGCTGCTGAACATGCCCGCCAGACGTCCAGCATTCTGATTCTTACTACGTTGGGGCAGGCCTGCAGTGGTCAGAATGACCTCTGTGGGGTACATATAATATGTACATGATACAGTATGTCTGTCTGTCTCAGGGTGATACGTGCATAATCTCATGATGGACTGTTTTCAAGACTAATACCATGAGTACAAGGGACCCTTTTTCCTCTTTGTAATCATAAACATCTTTGTGAGATATAAATGTTACTGGAGACCAGAGAAACAGATGAAACACTCCACAAGGTAATAAGTATGTGAAGGGCTTGGCCAGATCTTTGCAGCAAGGAGGAATTCAGAGTATATCCAAGATGGAGAATCTAAATTGGGACTTGCCTTTTTATAGTCCCAATTCACGTACTAAACATTAGTTGCCATGGATAGGCGGGGCCAGAAGACCTTTCTGGTTATTAATGTTGAATATCTGCATTAAAATTCTTTTAGTGCAGTGATTCTCAGCTGAGAGCAATCTTCCCCACAGGAGACATTGTTGGTAGTTACAACTAGAGGTTGGGGGGTGGGGGTTGCTACCTGCATCTGGTGGGTGGAGGCCAGGGATGCTGGTAAACATCCCAGAGCATATAGGACAACTTCCCACAATAAAAAATGACAGCATCCAAAATATCAGCGGCACAGACTGAGAAGCCCTCTTTTAGTGTAGGAGATGTAAATGCCACTCACATCAACTTAAGCAACGTGGCGACTCTATTGGGAAGTCACAGGTATGTCCCCTACGGTTATGACCAAGGCTGCCAGCACTCAGAGAAAATAGGAGAACCTCAAGACTTTGGCTTCCACAAACCCATTTCCTGTACATGATGAGGAACACGGTCACTAAAAGGTACTGAGCCTCTCCGTTTCAACATCAGAAAACGGTTGACTCTTTTCCCTGATTCCATGGGAGAAACTTGCGGGGAGGATTTTGCTAAGTCGAGTATCTACTAGTGAACCAATGAGCTCTGCCTTGTGCCCAGGGCTGGGTCAGGTGACAGGAACATGGTCCCCAACTCCACTTAAGGATATCAAGTCCTTTCCCAGAGGAAATGGGATTATTTTGAGCCGGACTGCCGCTCTGGTGTTGCTTCAGTTGCATTGTCCTTCATTGCCAGGCCATTTGTAAATCCGACGTTGTTTCCAGCAGAGCTGTTGTCGGAGAATGTCACTTAGACACTGCCAGGGTGTTGAGCACCTTGGCCGAAAATCACAAAGGCACGGGCACCTAGAGAGGATATGACGTCCGTGTGTGTGTGTTTCCAGGGAACCCAGGCCCTGACATTCAGAGTGAGACTGCGGACCAACTTGGGCCTTGAAAAAGCATCTGGCCCAGCCTTCCGTCTCCAGATTTGTCCGTCTGTAAACCACCAGGATAGACAGGTTGATGTCACACAACCTCAGATGGTCTCTCTCATCTTCCTGGTCTGATCATGGAGGCCGCCTCCCTCAGCCTGACTGTGTCTTGTGTGATATGTTTGTTGCAGCCTATTTGAAACTCTGGTCAGTTTCTCAGATGATATTGATAGTGGGTTTTTTTTTTTTTTTCCACTTAGATGAAATTTGTCAAGCCTGCATTGTGCTAAGCCCTATTAAAATGGTGCCAGAGACCCAATTATGGTAGCTACAAAGGCATTCAAGAGTAAGCACAGGAAAACACATAAAGGGATTAAAGATCAAAAATCGGATTCTAGTGAAAGTACATTAGGAGACATCAGGCAGAGAAACATGAAAGAATTAGAATATGAAGAACAAAGCCACACAGAGCTTTTTGGATATCCTTCCTTCTCACCCCCCAAAATCATTTAATTTTGAGCATGTTTACTCTTTTAAAAATGAAATGAAATGATCGATTGTACTTTTGTCAGGTGGACGTGTTTTTAAAGTCTGGTGTGAAATGAATTGCAGATGGGTTTTCTGGCTTGATCCTTTTTCTCTCCTCCTGGTCTTAGACAATCTGGTGTTGGTGAATCATGAAATCGCTGCTAGAGAGCACAGTTCCCCGAGTCTGTAGAGACGCTCCGGGGCGGGATAGGGCTGACAGCTGCACCCTGGGGAGTAGTGGAGGCCCCTAGCATCCACCTGCAGGAAAGAAGCACTGTTGTGGGGGGAGGGGGGCATTTGGGATTTGCCGTTTTGAGGTATGGTCTTGTATTCTGTTGTTAGCCATCACCTAGCTGGCGCTGAAGAAGTCTTGTCACCACAGAGCTGGGCAGAAACCAGTAGAAATCAGTCATTATGGCAAGGTTTTCCCCTGGTCCCTCTCCTTCCGGTAGATTCTCTGACAAATCCTCTCTAGATGTTTGACTTAACCCTCAGTTGTTTGGAAAAAACAAAAAACCAAAAAACCAAAACAAAACACCATCTCATAGGAAGAAGAAATTCTTTCACCCATATCATTACAAAATATCTTTTCCAGGTTTGCATGGTTAGGGGTAATGAGAGGTGGAAATCCACTCACCTGCTGTAGTCTCCCACCCCAACCTCAGATGCCCATGTAATTCCCCATCAGGACACCAGTCAGGACGATGGGGACCATGGAGAAGCAAGGAACAAATGTCCCCTCGCATATGTTCCAGCTGAAGGAACATCTTCTCCTTAACTGTAGTGTTTTTTTTTCCCCCCCAAGTAGTGATACAGGCTGTGTTACCAGATTTTCTGATACATTTCAAAAGAAACTAAAAAAGAATCCAGTTATCTATGGAACTAGTCATCCGATTTTCAAATGGTAACAGTTAATTTAAGCATATACATTTATATATGTGTACATCTGTGTACACACACATACATACTATACAAATCACACGTAATTTTATATGTATATACACATACAGGCAAACAGAACATATAACCAAACATATCATTAGCTGAAGAATCATTGGTTTCATAATTGCTACTTTAAAGAGAAAATGAAGGTCTTTATAAATGTGTTATAAATATATAAACACTAGTGTTCCATTCCATGAATGCTCTTCTTTCCCCCCCACATATCTTGAAAAGCCCCATTTTGGAAAGCTTAAGCATTTTACCAGGAGACCAGCATCATTGATCAACAAAAGTCTTTATATACTTTAAAATGTTTCATGAAGATGTCAAAACACCATTGACTTTAATTCACTCTATTTTAAAATAGAATAAATGCCCTAGTACAGTTTGGAGGATTAATGGTAAGCAGAGAGGTTATCTCCTGGACTGTTCCCTCCGATTAAGCCAACAAAGAAAGGGCATTTCAATGACGCAGGAAATTTTGCCCATCCTTTATGGAACAGGAAGGAGGGTGAATCTTTCTGCTTTCCAACACAAAGAGATTGGAGCTGAGAAGGAAGTGCCAGGTGATCTTCTAGGTCATGTTATTACTTACCTGGCAAGCCTCCATCTGCCCATTTAATAGAGTCACGCTACTAGTCCTCATCTTTGAAAGGCCTTTTACTAACATGTAGGAGGGCTTGGGAGCCCTCGGTGAAGTGACAGCATTTGTGAAGATCCAAAGGGGTTCTGTTCAGAATGGAAGCCACTAGCCACGTGTCGTTGATTACATTTAGATTAATTGAAATTAAATCCAATTTTAAAACTTGGTTCCTTAGTCACACTTAGTGCATTTCAAGTGGTTAATCGCCACACGTGGCTAGCGGCGACCATATTGCATAGCACAGACGTGAATATTTCCGTCAACCCAGAAAGTTCTGTTGGTTAGCTCCCATTATACAAGCAGGTAGAGTGTGGTGATAATTTTAGGGAATCAATGGGGGTCTTACCCTCAGAGCAATAAGCCAGACAGACACAGGTTGAAATCCAGAACACCAGCTTGACATCAGGTCAGCCATTAAATCTCACCGAGTCGTGGCTTCCTCACCAACATGCAGAGATATTTTAATACCTTCATCGGGATTCCCACAGGGGAAGTTGTGAGACTTGGTGTTAGATCTAGGTTTAAATCCCAGTCCTGCTTCTAATTTGCCTTATGACTTTGTTGGGGTGCTTCAAGTTGAGTCTTCTCTTCTCTATAAAATGAGGATAAATAAATGTCATCATGAAAGTTTGGGGGATAATATAGTGAGTCCATGTATCAACAATGCAGAGCCCGTGTCTTTGAGGCCCACCCAATTGGAACATTCTAGATATTTCAGGAATGCTATACCCCTTCCCTCTCAAGCTTTCAAAAATAAATAAATTTCTCCCGGAAGGATCTAATTAGCCCATGGCTTAGGTGGACGTAGCTACTATGAGAGCGGAACACACCACTACTCAATGCCCTCATGTCCTGTGACCCCGTTTGGCAGGCCTCCTCCACCAATTACTCATTGTTCAGCTTCAGGCAACATAATTTCCCTTCACCCTCAGGTCATGGTGAAGACTAATGAAAGCAGAACTTCACATGGCCGGCGCCCCATAAAAGCTATGAGGAAATACAATGACCAATTATTAATAATAGCAACAGAGTAAACTAATAAGCTCCCTTGATGATGAAGAAAATTGTGTAGTACTGGTGGAAGGGATAACGAGGGTGAAAGGGAAAGGAAAAGGGAAGGCAGAGGGATGTTTTCACAACTCACGGAGGAACTGGGGCACCCACAGTAGAGGTGCGCCGTGGCACCCCCCCATTCCCGGTCCCAGCCTTGAAAAGCAAAGGCAGGCAAGTGGAGAGAACACGTAATGCTCCCTGTGCCTTGAAAGGCTGACCAGGCCGCCCCAGGCCGCCCAGAGCACCCTTCTTGCAAGCCTCTTGCAGCTTCCCTGCAAAGTGGAGGCCTGAGCGAGAAGCAAAGGCGGACAGATGGTGTCCCGCAGACCCCCTCCAGCACTTTCATCTCCTCTCTCACTATTAATTCATCTGTTTGGATGGATACGTTCACGCATGGAACCAGGATGAATAATAATGAGGTTTTTAATAACTCCCTACATTTGCATTCCTAGTTACTCTTTACATGGTTCTAGCTGATTAAAATGAATCATTTACATAATTAACATATGGTTATAGTGTTGGCTTTAATATGCTGATTATCTCAATACTTTTGTCTGGAGTCAATTGGATTCAAACTGTAACCATTGTTTGAAGTGAGACTAGTTTATTCCTGGGAGGCAGGGAGATGTTTGCCGCGGTGCCCGATGAGCAGCAGCTCCACTCTCCAAGAAGTTTGTTTTCTCTCTGTTCCCGTACTGTGGCTGGAAAATACGGAAATGATGATAAAAGTTGTGATAACCGTGATAGCTGCCGTGCGTTCCGGGACCCGCGCTTTCACTTCCGTTAGCTCTGATCCCTGCAGCCACCTTGCAAAGTAGACACTGTTATCCCCTTTTTACAGAGGCAGAAACTGAGGCCACAGGCATGAAGGGACTTGCTTGGAGCCACAATGCACCGTACTAAGTCTTCTTCATCCCCCCAATCCACCGTTTTTAGTGACTCTGTCATAGTCTCTCAACCTTCACGCTATCGACACATTAGCCAGGAAATCATTTCTTGGGGTGCAGGGGGCGCCGCCCTGTGCGTCATAGGACTTCTAGCAGCATCCTTGACCTCTGCCCAGCCAGGGGCCAACAGAAACTCTTCTC
The DNA here is from genome assembly GCF_020171115.1 of Neogale vison. NCBI lineage: Eukaryota > Metazoa > Chordata > Mammalia > Carnivora > Mustelidae > Neogale > Neogale vison. Next base: position 21,426,753 of record NC_058104.1, read on the forward strand.
CCAGATGTGACAGCCGTAATACCTCCAGACATTGCTAAATGTCCCCTGGGCAGCAAAACCACCCTTCGTTAAGGACTACTGTTCTAGGGTACCTCCTTTCCATCTAAGACAGAAGACGGATGTGCAAATGTGTCATCTAGGATGCCCGCCCGGCGTGGCTGTGTCTCAGCCCATTGGCTGTGTCTCACTACGGGACAGGCACTGCAACCGTATTTGGCTCAGTGGAGGTAGATTGCGTCGTGTGTGCCCCTGGAACCTGATTCTGAGCCCTCCATTTATATCACACATCTTTGTTTTCATCCACTCTTTTAAGTTCTATCTCTGTCTATCTGTCTCACTAACTTCTTGAAGGGGCACACTTGGTACTTTCAGATGCGCCGCTTTGCCGAGTTCATTGCACGAATTTCAGGCTACCATTTTCTCATTAGCAGACCCTGGGCATGGGCACCATCAGCTATGATCTGATTATCCCTGCCCGTTCGCATGGAGTTTGAAAGGGAATTGTGAAAGGCTGGCCAATTTTCCGGTTTAGGTACCTGAGGTTTTGGAATGTGAGTGCTTTCCGAACATTCATGCATATTTGAAACACATTTGGGCTAATTGCATGACTGTTGTCCACAATTAGTCTGTGGTGGGCATGATGAATTGCAAAGAACACTGACATTTATGCATAAAATGCTTGAGGTCAAAAAGAAATGGAGAGAAATGGTGGCCGCAGCCGTGGTGAGAGGAATACTAATGCACAGTGACCCCAGAAGCAAACCCCCACAAGGGGGATCTCTGCCTCAGCAGGGGAGACATTTCATCCGCACCGATGTCTCTGTATTTTTGACTTGCCTGTTCCTCTCTCTCCTCTCCTCCACAACCTTTCAGCTTTGTGCAGCTTTTCAGAAGCCCTTCTGATGTTTTAGGAATGCCCCGGCCTTCCTTGTCCCTCTCCCTCTGCCCTCCTCCTGCCCGGATCACGCTCCACCACCTGAAGATCAGAATTTGCGTCCTTAACATAACATGCATGTGTTACATGTTTTTCCGTGAAGAATCCAGACGCACACAAATGGGCCCCAGACCCACCACCCATCCCAACCAGTAAGCATTTTGTGTGTTTAAGGAGATACATCCCCACACTTAATAATTCAAATGACACCAACTCCAGGGGTGGGGGGGGGAAGGCAAAATAAATCCCCTGTCTGGATATCAGTTCTAACTAAAGCTAATCAGCAGTAGCTTCTTATACAGACCCGTTGAGGGTTGGGGCAGGACACAACGTGGACACGTATGTCCATATGTAACATGTGCATGTGTATACAGGTTTACTTTATTTTCACACAAAAAAATCAGACTATATGCCCTATTTTCCCTTTGCCTTGCTTTAATTTATTTTACTTAATTTACTTAATGTACCATAGAGAGTTTCTCGTATTAGCACACTGTGGTTCCCATCACTCCTTCCGTTGTTCCTCCTTCTATGCCCAGGATGTGCCTTCTTTCCTCACGTCCCTGAATGGACTCTTTGTCCTAGTTAATACCATGCACCTGCACACTGAGTTATCTGTGGAGGTAGAGATAAATAAATGAAACCCATGGACCTTGGCTAATGTTCACAGGCATGTTAATTTCTTGGTAATGTGATTCTTGGGTCAAACGTTAGTGTCCCATATCTACTTTTAAAAGATCTGACTCAAAACTCACCTCCTACGATATATAGTGCTACCCACTTCATATCACTTTCTCACCATTGACACAGACATCCTATTTTAAGATATATGGGAAGAAAGAAAAAAAATTGCATTTATTGAGCATCCGTTATTTAGAGATTTACTTGTCCTTGCCTTGACCTCTGACTGTGTGCATGGTTGGCTGCAGGGTGTTAGAGACAGGACCTCAACACTGAGTCACATGGGGAAGGGTAACCACTCTGTCCTCGGGTCCCATGATACAGGGATCAGGCAAGTGCTAACCGATTTGAAAGGACCGGTGACCAGTCTACGTCAGGCGCATAATATGTGCCTTTGTAATAACATTTTCATCGATGTTTCCCTCTTTGTTTTGCTGTCAAAGTGAGAGCGTAAGTTTCTGGAGGGCAGGGACCATATACTGAAAGAGAATTCAGTCTTGGACCAACCCTGATTGATTAGTAGTGGCTATATGTAACTTTGGAGAAGGATCGCGTGTGACTCAGGAAGGAAGTCATTTATAATCGGTTGGCGCTGTCTGCTGTGGGTCCTGAACAGAGGAAGGGAGGGTAGCCTGCCAACAAGGCATTCTTGTTCCATCCTTCTGTAATAAATTAAGGTTATTTATTATCGTATTTGGGGGTTTATCGAAAACATGTATCAACATTTGAAAGCAACTTTTTGGGAAAAGGAGAAGCGAGAGAGAGAAAACACAAAATCCTACTCAAAAATGGAAAGACTATCCTGCCTCGAGGCTGACCCTCATTTTAGCTTTTCTTTGTGTTTCAAAACGTACTACAGGGAACCTGTGTTACATCTGAAATTAGAAAAACAAGACCACAGTTAAGTGTTATGATAAAAGAAAATAAACTAAAGAGACTCTTAAAGCTAGCGTGTGGGACTCAGGGACAAACACCTTTGGAAACAAACACCACGGTTCTGCACCGTGCTGCGTTTTCTGGGTTCTGTGGGACTACTAAGTGATGCACAGAATGGATGGTGTTAATCTCCAGTCCCTTTGTAATAAATGCTGGACTGTGAGCAGGAGATGGCCAAAAGAGAGTGTCCCAGCAAACCTTAATCTTTAATAAGGTGCCCAGCTAGTCTATAACTGTCAGAGAAAGACGGAGGAAGCAGGCCTCCTGCTTTCCTGCCTGGAATAAGAAACGGGGTCCAACCTGCACTGCATGGGCTACAGGAGCCCAGCCCTTTACTGTGATCAGGGTGGGGGAGGAAGCCTGGAGGCCCCCCGCTTTGGGGCCTTGACACCTGCGCAGTGTGGCTTGTGTCGAGGAAGCGGACATCTTTAGAGGCTCAGCTTCCTGTGAGATAGAATTCAAGTACATTCCGATTCTGCTCAACTCTTGGCTTGTAACTTAGGCCCCCAGTAGCAGCCCTTTGCAATGAAACTATATCACTTTTGAAGCTTAGCAGATGGGAATTGTCATAAATGATATTTTAGTCACAGATATGAGCCATAAAACTTGAAAGATAAAGTATCTTTCTGAGACACACTCGGAGAGGCAGATACAGACGCAGACACGACGCGAACTTTTCTGCGGCTCCGGCGGAGTGGAGAGAAGGGGCAAGTCTCGGCATCGTACTGGAGCAGGCAGTGTGGATCCCTGGAGATAGCGTGGAGCCTGGATCTGGGGGGGATAGAAGAAGCGGGGTTTCAATATCTGTTTAAACATTTACCATCCTCCGGAATCCTATTTCTTACCTTTTCTGAAACCCCAGTGTTTTCCCTCTCAAAGGGGAATGATGGCCTGTCCTTCATTAGGCGCTTCTGAGATTTAAGTCGGCACGTTGTTTGGCACGGGATAGATCACATCAGATACCCCTGTCCATCTTCCATACAATAGTCCCCTCAAATGGATGTGTTGCTTATTCCTAGTTATGCTGGATTATTCTGCTGAGTTGAATAATTCATGAGGGCTTGGGTTCCAAGATAGGGCACAACTGCATCCAGCAGACTCTAGCCTTAAGCCAATATGTATATTAATGCTTTTTACTCAAGGAATATACCTGACTCTTATGGACCCTAATCCCACCTCCACATGATTGCTATAACATTAACCTGACGGGAAGATTAGTTTGCATGCGATGAAGGGCAATTGTCATGTCCAAACCTGAATTTTAAAAAATAGTAATAATAATAATCATGATAATAGAAACTGTGGGAATCTTCTAGAAATACCTTAAGATCTCCTCTTTCGTCTCCAACATGTAGGTAATCATGCTTGTTTGCTCCCGGCGATCTTTTTCACGGCTTTGTTTGCACAGTATCAACGTTCCTGGTGATCTATCGAGTTATTGCCCTTAAGTTCGGCCCATCTGATCTCAGACAACTGGGAATTTTGAACTAGTGGGATGATTGCATTCTTTTCATTCCGTCCCAAATGCATCCCCTCCCTAACCCGCCGGGATTTGAATTTGAAGGCCCTGGCAAGCACAAATCGAAATGTAGCGTGGGGTAACTTAAATTAACACGTACAACATATGTACTGGTGGGAGAAGCTGGTCTCAAGCTATGCCCATCTCGTTCGTGGATGTGTGTGTGTGTGTGTGTGTGTGAGAGAGAGAGAATGAGAGAAGGAACATTTTTGGTTCTTACTATGTTTCAGGCGTTGTGCCAGACATTTTGCATGTATTATCCTGTTTAATCTTTTCAATAACCTTGGGAGATTAATATCATTATCCATACCCAAAGATAAAGACCCTGAAGCCCAGAGAAGTAAAATTGCTTCTGTGGCCAAATTGCTAACTACTCAATCATCAAGTCAATACTCAAAGCCAACCCGGCCTCATTCCTAAGCTGGACGTCTTTCTACTATTGTATCCTATCAGGCTCAGGAGAGCATGAGCCTAAAATATTTTTAGTTCAGATAATTATGGCAATTTGATTTTTTTTAGGGGTTAAATTACAGTGGAATATCCTGGAGCCCTGTTTTGCTGGTAAGAGTTCAAGAATGGCTTCAGGGGCCGCCAAGTCCCTACCACATAAAAGTGAGACCCGTATTGAGGAGTTTCCCTAGGGTGCGAGTTTTCTTCCAAGTCAGACATCCTCAGTGCCCTCATCCGTTCTTGTACGGATCTGACAAAGGAGTATGTTTATCCCCTTCTTGATCCCCCCTGGTCCTCCCCAAGGTGGAAAGGCATCTGGCATACACAGTAACTGACATTCATTCTGGGGAGAAATTCTGCATTCCTTGTGGTCTGGTAAACTTTGTCTTACCTTACATCTTACCTACAAATACGTGGAGTGACAAATAATACAAATGGTTCCCTTCTTCCTTCCTCTTTTTCACTCCTTCACTCTGTCTCCCTGCGCTTTTATGAATTATTTTAAATCTACTTTGGAACTATGAAACTTGCCACGTTTTTATCTCTATCTCATGCTATTTCGGATAAACATTCTGTGATAGAGATGACTCGTGTCCCGGCTTGTAAACAAAGCGAAGGATAAGCATTCCGCAGGTAGGGCCAAGAACCAGAGCCATCAGCAGGCGGTCTGTTCATCCTGCAATCAGGGCTCCCAATGCCTTAGGCTCCCTGATGGAGTCTGGTTTTATTTCTCACCGTTGTGAAAAAGTGCGTTGCAAAAACTGGGGCACATGTGTCGGAGGCACCTTTTGCAAAAACAATGTGAGATAATGCAAATATTCAGTAAGCAAGCAATCGATGTGTGTGTGTGTGTGTGTGTGTGTGTGTGTGTGTTTGCGCACGTGTGCGTGCGTGCATGGCTGTGTGTGTTCCTACATTCTACTCCCAAGTTGTCAAGAAATACACCCAGGTGATTTGGTAAAATGAAAACAGTCTCATACGAAATTCTAATAAACTGAACATCATATGGGTACTTATTTACTGGCTTTTAATGCTGTTCTATAATAGCAACCCAACCTCATTAAAATTCCTCGAATGTGTGCTGTGTGAAATCATTTTATTTCAAATCATTAATATATGGTTCAACACAGCATCCCGAGGTGACCCTCGACTTCCATCCCCATTTTACAGATGAGCATGAGAGATAAGAACAGGTTAAGTGATTTTTGCCTGAGGTCGAACATGCCCGGAGAAGATTAGGAATTGGTGAGTGCCCACCACAGTGGTGTGTCTGTGATAAGTCCCCAAATTCAAATTTTCCAACCTCGGAATTTTCTGGGTTAGACCTCTAGCTGACTACCATGGGACATAATGTTATGTAATTAATTACAGCTATAATTACCTTGGTTTCTGGGTCATTTAAAGATCATCAGTGCATTTTGTTTTCACGGTTCTTGCAGTAAAGGAATTTTTTTTTTTTGAAGTACAAGTATAATTAATCCAGTTTTTAGGTTTTTAAATAACGAGAGTTAAAACATCAATGCAGAGACTGACTTCATCTTCGCCAAGGTGCCTTGCAAGAGGACATGTTCAGTCATTGAAAATGGTAGTTTCGTCTCTCAGAACATAAAACTTCCCCTACTGGAGTCGGAGCCTCCGGCAGGGCCCAGGTACAAGGAGGTCCCAGCACGGACATGTGTGTTGTGTGAAGGGCCAGCCCAGGTCCAGAAGTAGACCTAGGTAGGATTCCTCTAGGCATCCTGTGATGGCTTAGAGAAGCAGTGATTGCTGTGGGTCCTTATAAGGTTTCTGCAGAAGTGATGAAAGATATAAAGTATTTAAAGTAGAAACACTTTCAAATTCTACTTTTCTTTTAATGAAGGTAATCTAATACTCAGGGAATTACCTCTTTATGCCAGATTAAACGTTAAAAAAATGGGACTTGGTTTCATTTCACTCATGGAGATTTTCTCAATACGGAGTGCTCTCAGTCACCCCTCTGGGCTCCTGGGGCTAAGATATTGGGCACAAAAGGGAGGTAGAAGCATGTCTTTGTAGGCTGAACCAACCACCAGACACTTCCTTCAGAAAGAAGCACTCCGTTCCTCGTGGGTCACTGTTGGTGATACACAGAAAATGTCTGAGAAATCATTTCATCATTAAAGTAGATCGAATGTGAAGTTGTGCTTGCAAATCAATCATTTAGGGGAAAATACTATAGTAACAGCCTAAGAAGGACCGAATGAGCCCCTGTACTCTGAATTCCATCTATGCAGAGTGGGAGAAGTGTTTTCAAATTGTCCGTGGCATTATTCTTTATCAGGAGAACGTTAGAGCAATTACCTGTATGAAAGGCAATTTGTTATTTTATTTGTATCCTTATTAATTAATCCCATGCGCATTTATTGAGAGCCTTGTGTGCTCTAGGAGCTATCTCAGGCACCAGGGATGTAGCGGTGAATAATAAATCCAGGTTCTGCTCCCAGGGAACTTGTGTCTTGGGGGAGAAAGACAGAAGGAAGCAGAGAGTAACAGGGGCAGTGCAGAGACATACGGCCAGGTGACAAAAGAAGGGCAGGGAATGGATGCTTCTCAAGTTTGGAGATTCTGGGAAGTTCTAAGAGTGTGATATTTCAGCTGAGGCATGAAAGCTGAAGGAGGAACCAACCTGGGGAACATGTGGAGGAAGAGCGTTCTAGGTAGAGGGAACAGAACATGCCAAGTTCCTAAAGTTGAAACAAGTTTGACATGTCTGAAGAGGAGGAAGGAGGCTTGGGGTGGCCAGAAGGTTTGGGTTCAGAGGCTCAGGCAGAGGTGGCAGGAAAAAAAAAAAAAAGAAGATTAAGAATTGGATAAGTCCAGTGAAGAAGAGTGTGGTCATGCAAGGTGAGGAGGGGGGATTTCACACTAAGTGAGGGCAAAGTTATCATACTGTGCTTTCAGGTTTGACGAGCATGCACGGGTTCTCTCCTGGGGAGACAGGGAAGTGAAGACGTGAGGACCAGGTTCCCATCTTTCACGTTCAGAGGCTTAGGGGATGGGAATGTACGTCTGACAGCCACACCTGGAGGAGCCAGCCCCGCTGAAGAATCGGTGACAAGGAGGAAGTGTGGCCAAGAGCAATTCATTTCAGATCTGCTGCTCTCCAGGCCTTCTGAGCTGGCTAGTTGTGTAACATTTCTCTCCACAGTGATTTTCCAACTGGGTATGGCATTCGTTCCAAGCCAATGGCAGGTCTAACCTAGGGATGCACTTAATCTGGGGCATGGGGGTGGGAGAATCATTGGGCTTATTGTCCGTCTTCCTTTTCGTGAGGAATGCTTAGTAGAAGTTCAGTTTTGACCTCGTTTGCTATAGCCTTTTATTTTCAGGCATGTTGTCTCTCACCAGCATCCAGCGGTCCTCTGATGAATTCTTGGCTGCCATTCTCAATAGCTGATTGGTCGAGCAGGATACAGACCCTGGTGCTGGGTGAGCTGCTGCGGATGCAAATTCATTCCCGGCCATTCTTTGTGCAGGGAGATGGTTCCCAAGCCAGGGGGAGGGTATATTGTTTTTGTTTTTCTGGTTGGTTTTGTTTTAGTTTTGTCTTGTTTTTAAGACTTTCTTATCTCAGAGAAAGAGAGAGAGAGAGTAAGACTGGCGGGGGGAAGAGGGAGAGAGACTCTAGAAGAGATTCTGCGCTGGGCGTGGAGCCCGACGCAAGGCTCGATCCCACGACCATGAGATCTTGACCTGAGCCGAAACCAAGAGTTGAACGCTTCACGGATGGGGCTACCCAGGCGCCCCAAGATCGGGCATTATTAAGTAGAAACAGCTGTGGGTCAGTATCACCGTGAGAAGTAGACATCAGGGGAACAGGCGAACCTTGGAAAACCCCTCCACCAACATGTAGAAAATGGTACACCGTGAACTGTGTGTTTACTCTCTGAGCCCAGTGGCCTCATCTCTGAAATGGAAATAGTAACAGTCCTTATCACCAGGAAGTGTAGCACTGACTGTGTTCCTGGCAAATCATAAGCATTCGATCAGCAGTAACAGCCAGTGTCACAGCAGGAGAGCCGGACGCTCTCTGGGCTTCAGGGCGCGGAGACACAAGGAGAGTCAGCTTTCCTGTTTCACTGTAAGACTAAAGCGCTTCCATGATGACTCTGTCTTGCCTCTTCTTATCCACCGTTTGTCGGGCTGTTTTTCCATAATAAGAGTAACATCTCACTGAGCAAAAGTTTATCATAAATCGCCTAATTGAAGAGAATAAGGAAACAGAGCCTCATGGACAACCGAACATGACACAGTGTGGGAATGAATGAATAGGGGCCGTCTGTGCCAGGAAGGATGGCTTTCCGCAGGACAGCCTTGGGTGGATAACGCAGGGTGGAAAAGCGAATTTACTCCAAGACTGAAAACGTGAGATAGGTTTAGTGCTTTCTGCTGTTTGGGAATGCGTGCGCATGGAATCAACATGTGTAGACAGAAAGGAAAACTCAAACTGCAGAGTCTTGATGGCTTTTAGGGATGGGGGACATACACTTGGGGAGAGGGTTACAGGTGGAGAAGTCACCCACTCTGAAATGTTTTATTACTTAATACTATGTAGTACTTACAGAGACGCACGCTTGCCTTTCTGTATACCTCTTGGTATGTCTGAGCTATATCATGGCGTATTTTTAAAAGAACACATGCTCTGAGTGAAATACACACACACACACTCACACAGCCCCTATTTACTGCATAGAACTGTATAAGGCAAAAAAAAAAAAAAAAAGAGTCTCTCTCCCCTCCTTATCCTCCCTTCCCTGCTTAATAATAGTCAGCACCTCTTTCCAGATATTTTCTGTCCACATTCAAAACACATGCACTTGGAACATATACACTTCCTTAAAATAGCCAGCCACGGCGATGTCACCACTTAAAAATAGTGTGTAAACCTTTCCGTGTTGTTACACACAAATGATCTTCCTCAGTCTAACAACACCTGCCCAGCAGTCATATTTCTGTGTCCCGTCATTTGTTTAACTGGTTCCCCTATTGATAGACAAGTGTATTTAAGAGAAAAAGGGAACACCGCCACTCTCTCCGGACCTCGGGATGCTTTCAAGTCCAATCGCGCAGCCCCAGCTGATATCTAAATATATAGTCGTCACCAGGACAAAAGCCCAGATGTATCTTTGAGTTGTTTTGGTTTTCCTCTGAGAGCTCAGCTGCTGGGGAGCCACAGCGAGAAATTCATGCTCTGGGAGAGGGAAAAAAAAAAGAGAGAGAGAGAGAGAAATAATAATAATAAAACTTAACATCTCCAACGAGAACTTCAGACTGAGCGGAGGCAGGGGGCCTCCTCCCTCCTGCCAGCCTCCTCCTCCAAGATGTTAGTGATTTTCAAGAATCACAGGCTTTATAAATGTCATTGCTGAAGTGTGAAGGGGAACATAGAGAGAGAGAGAACAGTATTTTGAATATGGGGTTCTGAATTTCCACACTTCCCACTGGAAATAGGCGTGTGCAGTGGTCTCTCTCTTGCTTGAGGTGTTTTCTTGGTGTTTTCCCTACTTGACTATTTAACGTTGAAGGCCGAGTTCATGGCAACTTTCAGGATGTTGTGTTTGATCAAACAAGCCCTGTATTTTGGCTTCACTTCCGTGAAGGGGCGCGGACAGTTCTAGCCACGTGAACTTCTCATGCGTTCACCTGCTCGTAGAAAATTCTCACCTCAGGCTCCCTTCGAAGGCACTGAGGTCATTTCTGTCAAATCCAAAATGCAAGAGCAAGGGCGTCTTTCTGGGCTCCCACTTCCCTCTTTTGTTTCCACCCCTTTGCCTTTCCGATGTATGTTGTCGCTTTATGACACAAGTAATACATATAGCTTGTGGGGAGAGTTGAAAATACAGTACGTAATTAGAAAAAAATCAGTTTCTGAAATAGGTCTTCAGACTTCCGTCGGAGTAACTGCTACTCTTATTTCGGAAGTTCCTGACTTTTTCCCAATGAGGGTACATGCGTGTAAAATGCGTAACTACAAAAATGAGTCTCTACCCCACACATTGTTTGTTAACTTTTGTTTTAGCCATAAAATGGTGTGTAAAAAGCATGTTGCAGTCCATGAAACTTATTTTTTTTAAGAGCTTCACAATATTCTATTACATGAATGTACCCTCAGTAGAAGATGTGGGTTTTGCTCTCAATCTCTTTCCTTCTCATTGCTCTAAGGTTATTTGCGGGGGGCTGGGGGGAGACTGCTTTTATGATTATTTTAAAAATTTGTATATTATTTAGTGGATACTGATTTTTCCCTCGTAGGAGAAATGCCGGTGTAACACTGTGTGGATTTGGGATTTGCAGATCACGGGCAGTGTGCACACTGTCCCACCGATGACAGGCATGGCTGGGTGGGTGCTGCATTCACTGCTTATAGCTGGGTTTCTTAACCTTGGCAGCATTGATACCTCGGAATGGATAATTCTCTGTTGTGGGTGGCTGTCCTGTGCTCTGTTCAGTGTTGAACAGCATCTGTGGCCTTTACCCACCAGGTGCCAATTGTACTGTCCCCTCCCTTGTGACACCCCAAAATATCTCCAGACATTACTACATGTTCTGGGGGGTGAGGAAAGGGACAACCCTCTCTCCTGCCAGTCCCTGCTTTGAGAACCCACTGTTTTAAGTGACTGGGTTCTGAAGTTGTCTAAGGGATGATCTTATCTTATAGCATTTGTAAATCAATTGGAAGTTGGTCCTGGAGTAGTGCCTAAAATAAATTCCAACCTATGCTGAGAAAACACTATATTTGAGTAGGGACTAATTACCTCTTTTTTATTTCAAGTGACAAAAGCCAATATATCACACTTAGCCACTATGAAGACTCCATTTCAGTAAACTAATTAAACTAATCCTATCTCAACTCATTATTCTCAGTTCCACTAAATATTTTAACACTCTAGATTTATTTCATTACATAAATTATATCATACTTAAAGCTATGCACAGCCCTCAAGAGTTTATTTTGGACTTTTAAAATGTGACTTTGAGCTTTATCTAGAATGTATATTTTTCGTATCTTTCCTAGCTAATCATTCACCTTAATTATGACTAATTATTGAAAATGATATAGTACTTTAATTAAATGAAAGTGCTTGCCTTCTTGTTAGCACTTATTAAACACTGACAACGTTACAAAGATAATGTAGCGCAGGAAACGGCATAACTCACCAAATTGATTCCATTTTCTTGCTGTAAGCTGATGTAGATGCACATTTCAAGAGACCGATTAATGCCCAAGATGGCCAGAAAAGTGTTTTTCATAGTTAAAAGGAATTAAAGTCTGTGTCCATCCTGGATTCATTTTCTAACAGAGGATTGCTGCATAATTAAAACCTTAATACACATCCCTCTATTTGTACTTACGTTCCAAAGCCAGCATACATTAAATAGAAATTTAGCCCAAGTGCTTCCTGGAGAAGCCAAGAGGAATAATGCCTAAGTACCACTTCAGAGTAAATTGCTCCCTACTTATAGACGTGTAATGCAATTAAATCGAGGAGCTGTAAGCTGCCTAAGTCGAGGAAGTTTAGTTTAGATATTTGTCTCTTGACATCTCCCTGTAAAGGGTTCCACACTGAGGAGAAAAGAAGGGACATCTAGCCAATGAACTGTTCATTAGAGTTGACATATGGTAAGCAAGGCCAGAAAATGCCTAAGGAATAGAGAATTTTCTTGGCATCTAAGGAAAAAAAAAAAAATCTAGCGTTCAGGTTGATCTCAGGATAACCATCATTAGGTAACGTTCCCTCTGATTCTGACTCTAGCAAGTGTTCTTGGTCCAGTTTCTTGTTCTGTGCTTGGTTCAAGAACTAAAAATTGTTATTAAAAAAAAAAATACAACACCAGCCTGCATTTCTTTATAAGGCGATGTCACTTCTCTGCCCAAGACAGAATCCGATCCCTCAGGGGAGAAAAAAATGCTGATGGCAAAACATTAAGTGGCATCATTTTAAGTTTTGGGGGTAATAGACCCTTGACATTGAAATCATCTCTAGAACGGCTGAGTTTTATGCTGGCTGGGGCCAAGGTGCCCACTGCATGAAAATACTCGCTCCTCATCTTTTGAGTTTCCAGTAAATGTCAGTAAATACTTTTCCTGACACTTTGGCCTCATTCTTCTCCATCTCCTATTCTCCATGCTTCAAATCATCTCATTTTGAGGGCTGAGAATATGACACCTTCACGATAAAGAAATTTAAGGGCCATACTCAGTATTAATCTGGAATTCTCTTGAATTTCTGTTATGTATGGCAGCCCTTTATTCCAGGGATGTTGAGATCCAAAGAAGGGCTTCCAAAGTATGTTACAGTATCTCCAAGAAAGGAAAACATCATTATGAACAGTGGGAAAATATATATATATATATATATATATATAATATTTTATTGTAGGAAGGAAGAAGCAGTCATTTGGGTGTTCCTGATAGAAACTTCAGTATCAAAATCCAAGGGGAAGTATGGCTCAGGCTTAGTGTGCCCCTGTACATTTGGACCATTGCAAGCACATGGCTGTTCTGTTATTTTTGGTTCCTGAATTTAGACTTGGAACAGAGAACGAAGAGCTGTGTGTTGCAGTGGGTTTTGGCGTCAGTGGGTCAGGTGTCACCGAGTTTGAACGCCCTCTCTGCCATTCCCTGGCTGTGGAACCTTAGGCTGGGTGGCATCGTTTATCTGTCTGCGCCTTATTTCTCCCATGGGAAGATAAATGAGATGAGTCAGAGAGGGACCGTGGAGTGAACAACTCCGCGGGATCTTGCCAAGTTTGGAATTAGTGAAGAGAAAGTATGATGAATAAAACAATCCCATACCCACAACGTGGGCTTCGAGAGACTTCTGGATGTAGAGACTAGAGACGTCAGAATGATTTTGAGGTTCGTGCAACAGATACTTATCGAATGCCTGCTATGCTCGGCCACTGGGGATTTGGTGATAAAAAAGAAAAAGAGAATGCTGTTCTCCTGAAGGTTATATTCTGTGTGGGAGGAGGCAGATACAAGTTAGTGTACAAATGAAAAAAATGGTGAATGATGGGTTGTAGTAAGGTGAATAAAACAAATAGTGGTATGTACTCAAGGGGGGGCCCTTAAGAAGAAGTGAAATTTAAGCTGAGTTCCTAATGATAAACCATGTCAAGATAAGGAGGAAGACATTCCAGGGAAAACGTGCTCAGAAGGGAGGAAATTGGTATGTTTGTGGGATCCACAGAGTCCCAGAAGATAGGAATGGCTCACGAGAGCTCTGGGAAGTGGACAAAGGCCGGACGGTGCAGAGCTTTGTAAGCCACAGTAAGGGAGTTGTGTTTTTTGTGTTTCAGTGACCACACAGACGTTTGCATCTCACGAAGATGACCACTATGTGGGTCATGGACCAAAGGGGTCCAGGAGAGAACAGTAGGACGGCAGCTCGGAGGCTGTGTAGGACCCTAGGTCAGGGGAGAGGGTGGCTTGGACTGTGGTGGTCACAAAATGGAAGGTGATGGAAGTGATAACATTGTTGTTGGAAAAATGGTGCTCAGAGTATTGGAAACCAACTGGAGATGGGAGGAAGGGAGTAGAAATGACTCTGGGGCAGTAAGGTCAGGGTCTGGAGATGGTGGTTTTCTAAATGATAATGGAGAAATCATACATGAAGACACTGGGAAGAGCCAGAATCACTTCTCAGACATTCTAGAAGAAATGTGAAAGGCAGTGGTCATCAACTGAGATGGGAAAAAGATTATATGGCAGTTATGTCAGGAAAGCCCTGAAACCTCCTGGCTTTCATCCCTAGAGAGAGACACAACTAATAAATGAGACATCAGTAGGTGGTTTCTGGGTAGTAGGTGAGTGTCAGACTTTGATTCTAAGTTCATGCCTATCTCCAAACATGGTGTTATGAGGGTTCCTGGTACTCTCTGCAGACTGTACACATGAACCAGGGATCTTGCCATCAAATCCACCAACATTCTCACAAAAAGAGACTTTAGAGATCATGTCTGTCATCTTTCAGTGGAGGACACCAGAGCTCAGGATGGGCGTGTGACTTATGGAAGATCACAGAGTGAACAGGATGAGCCGAGGACAGGTTGCACTCTCTCACACCCACTGCCTTCACTCACTGAGGTCTTTGTGTAGGGAGGACAGGGGCTGGCCTGTCTTGTATTTCCAAGGGATTCTTTCCCTCCTTGGCACCCCCTAGAGCTAAATCTTTCACAGCATAGACCCTGGATCACCTTTAATAAATATACCTAGAATGCTCCCTGCCCCCCCCCACCCCCCAGATTGACCAAGTCAGAATCACTAGCCTCTGGAACTAAGATATCTTCACTTTTTGAGGCTTCCCAGATGATTCCAACACTCCTACAAGTGATAAACTGACTTTTTTAACATGAGAGACTATGGACTCCTTTACAGAGTCCTACAGAATACCTAGAGTAATACCTGATGTAATCTTTTCTCAAGATACGAGTGCTTAGTTAATTTATCATTAATTGATTCATCACTAAGTAATCGGATCATTAAACAAAATCCATCCCCCATGACTTCTTCTACATGCTTGCTACTGTACTAAACTCAGCAGTTACTACTGTCCTTACCAGGGACACAAACACTCCTCTGCCCTCTCTTCTGTATGGTGGGTTTTAGCATCCCACAGGTCACCACGGACCAAGGAACTTTGGGATATTAACAGAGAAGTGTGTCTTGCCATTCAGTACATGTTGCATCGTGTTTCCCTTGCCTGGGTTTGCCCTGACTAGTGGAAAGATTTTGGTTGGATATAGGCCATGTCTTACCGAGTTCTGTTGTGGGGCTGCCCACAGATTGTATCAGTCTTCATAAGAGACTTCAACCACGGACCAGTGGTAAATGGCAAAGAATGGAAGGAAGCAATATGAAGACAATTAGAGAGATTACAGAATAGAGAGAATGTGAGGAGTAGGAAGAGGAAGGAGAAAGAGGCAGGATTTCAACGCTCATCATACGACATTGTGCAAAGCACCAGGCATGCACTATCTTGCTAAATTACTGTAATAGTTCTATAAGGCATGTTCCATTATTCCCATTGTAAAGGAAAGAAAACTGAAGCCTGAAAGTTCAGAAATTTTTGCAATTTCACACAGCTGGTGAAGGAGCTGGAATCTCTCATTACAGAGTTGAGACCTTTAGTCGCTACACCAGACTGATGTCATATTCATTCACATGTTCTTGTCTTCTGGATGCATAGATCTACAATAGCAGTCCAAAGTGTGTCTACCCCAGTCGTGTTTCCTTTCAGAATTGCACACGTGCTAGCAGGAAGAGTGATGGTCGATCCCAGACTGTGAAATAAGGACACACCTTGAGAGAGGCTCCTGGAATGGATGGTCAGACACCATGGAAACAGGTGTTGACAAGAAAGTGGATACTGCAGACCATCAGCACAGGGCCCCATTAGGAACAGTGTCCCTGGAAGCCGTAGGCCATGGTGATGTATCAGCTCCACATTTCCCAGCACCTTTGCAAAACCCAGAGATCCTCACCTTTTGAATGCTAAAGAGAGCAGAGGTTATATTGGGCTGCACTGTCAGCCGAGGAGATCTCTGGAATCTCTTAATTGTTTTAATGTGTTAATTTCCCAAGCTCGGTTTCTGTGTTCTCTTTGAACATCGTGTTTTATGCCATTGTTGCAATGGTAAAAGCGTCCCAGAGTTTACGAGCACTCCTGTTCTTCAGCTGTCATGGAGAGAAAAACAAATGAAGCAATGCACAGTATCTTTCTTTTTGTCCCAATAAATCATTTCCATTGTCTTTTATTAAGATCGAGTAAACATAATCAGCATTTACCTTAGGAGGAGGGTGATATTTTCAAGACTTAAAAAGGCGGCCATCTGATCCCTGGTTGTATGGAGCCAGATGAGGTTAACCCTGTTGTTCCTGACTTAGGAAGGTTCTAGGGAGCGCACAGATCAGGTGTGTTACTGTACTCGGTATCCAAGCTATATCTGGGGTCCTCCACGACTGTAGGTTTTGCCTCTTTCTGGGAAAATAGCAATACTATGCAGATTCTGAATGCAAATGGAAACAAGATGACATATGCCGAAGGAATCGAAATGTTGTCTAGACTTCATCATCTCTGGATGTATAATTCAAAAACCATGGAGTAAGGTGTTTGAGGCTTGAGCTTTGGAATCTGACAAATTTGGGTTCAAATTCTAACTCTACTTTTTACCATCTATCTGAGATAAATTATATCAACCCTCTTAGCTTGTGTCCCCTCAACTGGAAAAGAAAGATCATAAAAGTCTTCAAGTATGGTGGTTCTAGGGAGGATAAATGAGACAGTCCATAATATAGAGCTTAGTTCAGTGCCTGATACAGAGTGAGTGCTTTGACTATCAGCATATTTGGAAAGCCTGAATGAATTGGACTACTGGAGAGGTGTAATGGACACACTGCAGCCCCAGTCTGGGATAAACTGAAAATTAGTCGAGCTAATTAATGAAATGTTGATTGGGGTGTACCCATTTCCCTCTAAAATTTGACTCTTGATGTTTGTTCTGAACTTTAGGGGCTAAGACACAATTGCTTAATCTCTGAACAACTCTGGAAGATCCTTAGATGATGGCTTGTGTTAGCCAAATGTAGGTAAAACATCACCTAAGATAGATAATGGGCAAAACTGTCACCCAAATATGTCCAGACTCTAGAAAGAAATTCAGAGGACAATCTGGAGCTTCCAGTATGCAGGGTAGGACTGCTGGGACCATGGCGTTATAATCCAGCAGCAGTAATGACGTCCTGTGACATACTATGGAGTAACGGTGGTGGTTTTCATTTCTGGAGTACGTAGAATGTCCCTGTTACTGAGCGAAATGTTTTATATGCTTATAACCTTCACGTCACCCTATTAGATATGTGATATTACCTCCATTTTCCAATTGAGAAAATTGGAGGGGTTCAAAAAAATCAATTTGCCCATAATCATAGAAATAGCAAATTTCCAGAATCGAAGACTTGACCTAAGTCACTGTGACCCCCAAACTCATGCTCTTAACTATGAGATGTTAGGACTTGGAGTCAAAAGACTTGGGTTCGAGTTTTAGCTTGCTGGGCCTTAACTACATCCCCCAACTTTCGGAGCCTTGCTTCTGTCATCTTCAGACCAGGAATAATAATACCTACTTCACAAAACTCTAAGTATTTAATGAGAAAATACACCTAAAATACTTTTTTTTTTCTCCTCATAAAGATTATGCAAGTGTAAGGTGCCCGTTTTGCCTTATCCCCCGACAATAGATGATTTTTGGATTGCGTTCAGGATTGTGAATTTACACGTTTGGCAACTTTTGATGAAAAGAATCAATATGTTGTCTTTTTAAAGAGGAATTAGTGGTTAAAAGAACTGACAATCCATTTAGAGATTTATGTTTCTCAATAGCATGCAATGAGACGATTTTCTTTCCATTTATAAGAATATGCATGTGTTTAAGGGAGGACAGATCCAACAATCCGGTTGTTTGCTGTGATTTGTATGCCCTGGGGATAGGAAGAGTCAGGAATGTAAGAAAATTGCAAATGTGGAATAAAAGGTCCCGGAAGGTTTTCCACTACATGTTTCAAATGTATGACTTGGAGTAGAGATGTTCTCCAAGAGTCTTGAGTCTTGCCGACCTCTGGTTTTTTGTTTTTTGTTTTTTGTTTTTTGTTTTTTTGCAAGCTTGTTGACTGTCTTCATTGTGGCTGTTTCTTTTGCTCCTAGCACACCTCCTATCCTCAGCTGACCTTTTGAACTAAATCTGTGACAGTTAATCCACTGTGAGGTTTTGCATAGGGCAGCATGCCCAGACACTGTCCCTTCTGCCCATGATCACCCCCACCACGGTACCACCATCATGTTGATCCCGGGGCATGGATTTTCTAGGCCAGTCTCTTTTTAGAACCATGTTTGCTGATGTCCTTCTGAGTGTGCTTGTCATATTATGTGTCCTCGTTTGTAAAAGGGGGGCCCTTGTGAAGGCAGAAGGAAGAACTTTGGGGGTCCCAAGAGCTCTAAGTGCACACAGTATGGAGCTTGCTGGTTGCCACCTGCCCCATATCCTTGCCGTCTCCCTGAAGGAGTTCTGCCAGGATTTTTCTCGATACCTAGAGGTTCTTTTCTTTCCCTTCTTTGCCTAGTTAACACTCATATATGCTTTTGAACCCACTTACTGTGTCCCTTCCTTAAGGAAATCTTTCTGAGCCTCACTGCTCAGCTCAAGCATGTCTACGATTTTATTTTATTTTATTTTATTTTTTTTTAAAGATTTTATTTATTTATTTGACAGAGAGAGATCACAAGTAGGCAGAGAGGCAGGCAGAGAGAGAGAGGAGGAAGCAGGCTCCCTGCTGAGCAGAGAGCCCGATGCGGGACTCGATCCCAGGACCCTGAGATCATGACCTGAGCCGAAGGCAGCGGCTTAACCCACTGAGCCACCCAGGCGCCCTACGATTTTATTTTTTAACTTCACATACCTCAGAGCATCATTTCAGTTTTCCTTTTTTGGCATAATAATTTAATTCCTGCCTATCTTCCCTGAAAGACTGTAAATACTGTGGGGAGGAAAACCATGTATGGTTTTTATGCATATTTTCATCAATAACTGAATGAGTGAGTGAGTGGATGGATGGATGGATGGATGGATGAGTTATAGGGCGAGCTCATCAGAACACCTATCTTTCAGGTAGACTGAGATCCCTGATACAAGGACAAGGACGGGAACTTGGACTAACCTACTCCTCTACCCCACCCCAGCTGAAACCTCTCCATCCATCTTGGGTGCCTTCGAAGACCAAGCTCTGTACAATTCCCTTCTCCCCTTTGCCCTCTCTTCAAGCTTATTTAACACCTTCTCATATTCTGCCACAATACTTCACCCAGGCAGGAATAATTTTCTGGTTTTGAAACTTGCCCAACGTCTTCCTCCCTTAGGACTCATGTGCATGCTTTCCATCAAAAGCGTTCTGTTATTCTTCCTCACAACCATTTTTAGACTTCTGCCAGCAGGTCACTTTGTCATGGTAGCCTTATCTGAGTCTTAGAGGCTAGACCAGGTCCCCCTTGTATCCCCTTTTATGACACCTTACATTTCCCTATAAAGCACTTTACAAAATCACAGTATTTTTATTTGCAAAATGGCCTATTTCTTTCATAAGCTACTTGAGGAAATGCATTAAGGCAGTCTTGCTCGTCACTAAGTGTCTAGCTCTTAGTAAGTACTCCACAAGTGGCCATCAAATAAAATTATAAAACACAGACACCACACCCTTTACAGTCCTACCAGAGCCGGTGACTTTGATGGGAGCTATTTAGGGTCAAGAAAGACAAGAAGCATGCATGCATGTTCATGTCCATCGACCTCCTGTGACTACGTGAAGACCCCCTACCTCTCTCTGGGCTGGGACCATGCCCTCTTTCTCCTATTCTACTATAGATGAAGCTGAAGAGGTTCTAGAGCCTAACTCATACTAGCATAAGCCCAGGGAAGATTGATTATCTCAAGAAGCTGAAAAGTCCAAGAGTAGTTCCAGCTGCCATCACTCATTGCTGAATATAAGGGTTTGAACCAGAGCAACAGGCATCTCTCCTTTGCATTGCTTAGCTCAGCTCTCTTTGGAGTCTTGGTTTTTTATTAGATGTAGCTTCTAGCATATAGTCCCTGGCTCTTACAGTTTCAGATCTGACAGAAAATGCCTGGAGGTGGGTGTGCCAGGAGCTGCAGCCCACACCGGATCACGTGCTCATCCCTAACCCATAATTCAGCGGCCACGAAGTTAGAATCTTTGAGGGGCAAGACATGTATCACTTCTTGCCCACTTCTGGATGTCGCTCTGTGTGTTTTCATGGGTATCTCCAGGGTATCCAAAATGCAAGTATTATACGCAAGTGGGTAGGATACACATTTCATAGATATTTATGTGTCATTTTCCTACCCCCATCTCTCATAAAAGTCAGATTTCCTAGGGATAACAACTGAAACAGGGATTTGTGTGCAGGTGGTTAATTGAAGGGATGCTTTCGGGGAAGCCTGTGGGGGAGGAGGTAAAGAACCAGAGTGGGGCAGGGGAAGACTCGCAGGGAAAAGTGCAGCTTCAGGGGAAAACCTAGCCTGAGCCTGAGCCTGTGGGGAGCTCTGGAGTTTTAATTACACCAAAGATGGTTTCACCCAGACTCTTATTCCCACTGCCTTCCATCAATCTGTCTGTGGTCACAGGCTCAAGCTGTCCCCGGGAAGAGATGACAGCCCCTCCTACTCCCACACCCCTACCTCCACCCCCACCTTCAGGCATCTCTGGCCAGGGGGGCTCCTATCAGCCAAGCTCCTAGGAAAAATTCAGATTGTGAGCAGTTAGCAGAGAACACCCACACCAACTAGGGGATGTTTCACGGAGCTGGGGACATTTCATGAGGCTCCAGCTTTAAAGAGGCATAGAATAAGACAACTGAAATTAGAGGATTATTTTTATAAGTGGTAAGTTCCAAGTTATCTGTTCTTCTTTTCCAATGAGTTTCCATTCTCCATGACGCCCAGGATCTCCTTGGTCTCCCACCTGAACCTCCTGTTTAAATACCCAGATGACCTCGGGGGACTTTCACATTTGAGAAAGATTCTTGCATTAAAAGGATTGACACAGGAAGTGAATCACCATACCTTTAGAGGCACAGGGAGAGAAATTCGTAGCTCCCATCCCCTTACGTTTCTGTTTATCTATCTCTTTCAGAGTCCAGGGTTATGGACCCTCCTCTCTCCTTCAGACTGGAGGTCTGTCTGCCACCCCCTCGGTACTTGGCTGCCTCCCTTTTTAGTTTACTTATTAGACAGTTTGGGGGGCCACCGCCAGGTTTTCCCAGGCCAACGTCCTGACTGAGTGATGGCAAATTGAATTTCCTCCTGTAATCACAGGAAGACAAGTCACTGTCCTCTCCTTCTAATGTAAATGATCCGGTCCCTACTGCAGACTCAGGCCAGGTCCCTCTGCCTCACTGATTTTCTACCTGCCTCGGCCTCCCTCCCCACCCCCGATGCGGTCTCCAGCAGCCTTCATGTCTGCACACACATAAATAAGGCTGTATGCACGCGTGTGAGAATATATAGCCATCACGGTACTGTGTGGGCATGTGTACGTGCTGAGGAAGTGTAATAGACTGTGGTTGTGTGTTTGTAGGTGTATAATAAGTTTGCCGCAGACTAGGGGGGAAAATGGAGCCATTTGTTGATTCAAACCAATTTTTTTTCCCCTTGAGTTAGTACCCAATCTGTAGCTAAGAACTGCTGACTACAGCATATTTCCGAGTGTAGATTTTTTTTTTTTTCCCCTGACAGCTAAGGCCTAACTCCTGCCTGATCTATGTAGCTGCATTGTTCAAATTACAAAGCTTAGGTGACAGAACTGCTCTATTTTCTGGGAGCCCCCAACACACCTGTCATCAGATAGAAGCGAGAATGCAGAAGTCATCACTTTACTTAGAAACTCAGCAGATGATTGAAATTATTTCTTACTACTAATTCCCCTTTTAGTGGAGATAAGCCGCTTTGTTCAGCTGTAAATGAAACATTAGGGTATTAACTGTGGAGCCGAAGTATTGGGGAAGCTAAGATTTTATCTGCAGTAGGAACATTTTGGGCAATAAATTGTTTTGTTGGACAGAATACTAAATCTCTTGAGTTACAAAGAAGCAGAGCTCATTAAAGGGGATGCTTAAAGCAGAAAAAAAAAAAGGCGAGACAAAAGCTTATTACCTTTGTTGTGGGGATTGGGGGGGTGTTTGCAGGTTCTCATGTATATGTAGCATGAAGAATTATGCGGTACAGTTATTAAATAGATGTGTCTATAGACTTGCAAACGCTCTGTGAATATGTCCAAGGGACAAATACATTTCTGAAATATCAATAGCAATCTGCAATAAGTTATGAATTTTGGAGTACATATTTATCCTCAAAGACCGGGTTTTTGTTTCCTGTGGGTAAAATTTCCCCGTCTCTTTGCCACATCCTTCAGATTAATCGGCTGGCATGGTTACATAAATGTTTGTAATAGAGAAGAGTAAGTGCCAGGATTATCCAAAATATTGTCGCAAAATACACACCTAAATTAAGATAATTATGTGTTGGGAACATCGATCAGCAGGGCTTGGAGGGGAGGGGAGCTTTCTCATGATGGAGGGGAGGCTCTTCCTGGGGCACCGGGGTGGGAGTGGCCGGTTATGTGTCCGGTCGGGTGTCCCCCATGCGTAAATGTCAGGGGAAGGGACCCGGGGGATTGCTTCTTTGCCAATAACCAGGATGGAAGGAGGAGGACAGAGGACGGGGGAAGGCAGTGCCGCCTCTTCCCTGGAGTTAGCGGCCCTCCACTGCGTCTCGGGGCGGTCCAGCTCTCGGCCTGTCTGTACTTGTTGCTCATTCCAGCCCCTGGGAGGAGGATGTTCCTAAGAACGTTGCACCTGAGAAACTCAGAGAACAATGTAAACAGGCAAACCTCAGCTGCAAGCAGACATGGGTTTCGTGAGAGCCGTATCAGGGCTACACAGTTCCTCTGCTCTCTCCCTGAGTGATTCAGAGCATGTCCTCACAGACTCCCAGCCTGAAGGCTCTTCTTGCCATTTCTGCCTTTCCCTGTGTGCCCCGATGCACAGGTGGACGCCCAGCACCGCGTCACCAGGTCAGGCTTTGTGCTCTGACTTCCCATTCTGGACCTGCCATTTCTTCCAGCTCCTCTGTGCTCCTCCTTGGTTCCTTCCACAGAGACAGGGACGACACTTTCCAAAGTGTAGCTGAAGCTGGCAGTAGAAAATAAAGCACAGGAAACACATCACATACAGACGCATGTGAGCTTTGGGAAAATACTTGGGCCTGACTTGCTTTAAGAAAACTCAGTATCGGGGCACCTGGGTGGCACAGTCGGTTAAGCATCTGCCTTCGGCTCAGGTCATAATCCCAGAGTCCTGGGATTGAGCCCCAACTCCCACACTGGGCTCCCTGCTCTGCAGGGAGCTTGCTTCTGCCTCTCCCTCTGCCCCTGGTCCCTGCTTGGGCTCTTTCTCTCTCTGTCAAATAAATAAATGAAATCTTAAAAAAGAGAAATCTCAGTATGTGAAAAATGAGCATATATATATATATATATATATATATGCATTTTTTAAAGCAGCAAGCCAATGGTAATTATTTAATTTAAAATATGCTGCATTGTAAGATCTTCCACACACATGCCCACCCCCCCCAAAGAAAACCACACACACAGAAAAAAAATCAACCAACCAACCAACAAACAAAGCCACCCTCTTTGTCTTCTATCTCTGGGTCAGCGTATGGTGCATGGAAAAGAATCTTGAATTAAAGATTCAAGTAAGTGTTGCCTATATTGTATTTATATTAAAAGTTTATTCATTTATTTTTAAATATTTATGCATTTGACAGAGAGAAAGAGAGCACAAGGAAGGGGAGTGGCAGGCAGAGGGAGAGGGAGAAACAGGCTCCCCACTGAGCAGGGAGCCCAATGTGGGATGTGGGGCTCGATCCCAGGACCCTGGGATCATGACCTGAGCTGAAGGCAGAGGCTTCACAGGCTAACCCACCCTGGTGCCCCTCAAGGTATATTTAAAACATGACTCAAATCTCAATTATTTAACCTCTCATTCATTTGTCAAGTGACTTTTTAGGATCACTTATCTGTAGGCTGTAGGACACCAGCTTGTCAACATTGTTTCCTGGGGACACTAGGCATCCAGTTAATTTCTTACGACTGTCACATAGAGGGCATTTTGTGTCTTCTTGAGACCAGTAGAAACAGGTCTACAGAGAAGTGAACAGAACCTACTGGTGACAGCAGGGACCTCAGAGCCTCATAAGGAGGGGATCCTTATGAGCTTTGAAACTGGTACCAAAGAGTGACAGTCACCGATGGGAGGAGATTAAAGTCAGTATCTTTTGATATAGTGTCCCAATTATTGGTACTCTATAGGCGAACTTTGCAGTGAGTGATTCAGAAGACTCAGAGCCCCAGAATGACTTTGACGTGTCTATTTACCCCCACACACCCCATTCTTGCCCTTTATAGTTCCAGTGATAGAATTCTCATGGTAGGTACAGGTGTCAAGGGTTCTGGGTTCAAATCCTAACTGTGTCTTGCCTACATAACCCTGAAAATGCCTCTTAGTCTGCTTGAGCCTGTTTTCTCACCTGTAAAATGGCATCATGAAACGTCCCAGATTTTTAGGGCCCACTTAGCTATAAATTTTCCCAGCTCATGAACAATGAAATCTTTATTTTATAAATTGCCATGGTATCTGAGCTTCTCTTGTGGTCTTCAGTGGACTGATCTGCATTCTCAGAGCAACCCCTGGGTGATTTCATTTCACCCAGCTGCTCCATATTTCTGGTACCATCCATGAGTAAGCGTGTGAGAGAGCCCGTACCCCAGCAGCGCCAGGGTGGGGAATGTCTCAGATGTTCGGACTTAGAGCATCACTCTCGTGGCCAGACGGTCCATTGTGGTGGAAGGAACAGGGTTGAATGTTGTCGATTTTCCTTCCTCTCTGGGTGATCCTGAAGGGGCTCATCATGCTGGAGCTAAGTTTCTCCATCTATCAAATGGGGGCACAGAATTATCTCTGGGTTACACGAGTTGTAAAGATGATGATGGTGAACCATCTAATTAATATCTAGAATGTTAAGGAGTCTCCAAACATAGTGGCTGTTCTTAGTATTATCTTAACTTGGGAATAAAGATCAAAGAGCAAATCATCTGGTGAGTCCAGAGCCGAGGGCAGGTCTTCAACCTCACAGCCATACTGAGTGGCTTACCTGGATCTTGGCTCTTTGACCCCTTTCTGACCTATGCCATCGTCAGATATTTATAGACCTAAGAAACTTTCCAGAGAAGAAGTTCCTTTTCTTTCAGAAGCCTGTGGGAAAGTGAATTTTGAACTTGAAATTTACTGATGTGGCTGGCTGTGGCCAGGGGCCCCCCGTAGTCAGTAACATGTACGGAGAGTAAGGTGGAATACCAGATCAGGCCACCTGTGGGGAGGAGCCGGGTCTTCCCAAACTTTGGTCAAACCCCCTGGAGAAGATAATTCTGAAACGATCCTTTCCAAACATAATACTTGTACCAACGTGGACCTAAAAGTCTTCCTATCAGTTCTTAGGGCGATTGTAACAAATTACTCCAAACTTAGTGGAATAAGCAACACATTCTGGAGGCTAAAAGTCTCAAGTCCAGATGTCAGCAGGGTCAGCTTCTTCCGGTGACTGAGGGCAGATCCATCCCATGTCTCTCGACTGGCTTATGGTGTCTCTTGTCCGTCCTCGGCATCCCTTGGCTTATAGTCACAGCACTTCAATTTCTGTCTCCACGTTCACATGGCCTTCTCCTCTGCTGTCTCTTACAAGGATTTGTTGCTGGATTGAGGGCTTATCATAAAGCTCGTTGCCCTCATCTCAGAATCCTTGACACATCTGCAAAGACCCTTTTTCCAAATAACATTACATTTATGGGTTCTGGGGCTGACGACTTGGATATCCATGTATGGGGTCTCAATTTAACCTTTTGGGGGTGTAGTGAAGTATCCTTGTAGGAAGAAGCAGTTCCATTTAAATGAAACCATTCAACAAGTTACATGACTAAGAAAGTCAACATTCTCAGGCACTTTAGTGCTACAGGACAGGCATTGTGCCAATTGATAATATGCAGGTCTTTTCTATTTATCTCAACAACCCTAGGAGGCAGGTAATATGCTCCTTCTCGGCTTATGAATGAGAAATCTGAGTTTAAGGAGTGGAAGGTCATTTTCTTAGTCACCCAGCGAGGAAGATGGCGTAGGTGGTCCCCTAATCCAGGTTTCTCTAATTCCCAAATCCATGCTTGGAACCATCATGCTGGAAGTTCTCAAAGTCTTGTCATGCATAAGAATCTCCCCCAGGACTGTCAAAAGTGTACCTTCCCCCAAGCTTCATCTCCAGTGCTTCTGAATCCATATGGGGACAGGGTAATCATCTACATTTAAAATAACTGCATTATGTAATTCTGCCCCCTCTCTCCTCCCACTGAACCCATGTCTCAGGTAATTGCCACCTTAGCACAGGGTCTAGGAGACATATTCATATTTTCCCCAAAGACAGAAATCCTCAAAAGTCAAAAGTGAAAAACCACTCAAAAGAGAGGCCAAGTTTGTTTTTTTTTCTTTTTCCCCCTTGGCCTTGGCAGTCCGCCCCCCACCCCCCCACCCCAAGTATATCCCTCTCTTGGTGGCTTGTCCACCTGCAGGAGGAGATGCAGAGATCAGTGGTGGGGCTACTTCCAGCCCTTTCCTCATTTTAAGTCCACTTCCTCTTTAAGCATGTGAAGTTTTCTGCTTGGAGAACACCCACAGAGCTAGAGGGGAGCGGTCCTGCAGCAAAGCACAGCAGAGGAACCGTAGTCCTGCCATAATCCAGTCAATGAAAAATTGATTTCAGTTCCCAGCAGCATGGCAGCAGTGTGGTGGGGAGCCGTCCACGCCGCCACTGGTGCATGGGTCTGTTAAGCGTTATTTAAGGGATCTTCTGTCATAGAGGAGAGCAGGGCAGCTGATGATCTTTGCTGCTGAAGATGCAAAACTGAAGTGTCACGTACCACGATTCCATTTTGTGTCTGATAATGTTGTCTTGCCAACGCTGGAGCCTCACTTGAACCCCGGGAATGTGAAGGGACAGAAGCATGAAATCTGCCTGGATACAACTGATTGGAGAGGGTTAATCCCTAACATAGCCCCAAGACATCCCAGGAGAACTTGCCTGAGCAGAGAAAGCAAGCAACAATATTAGAAAATCAGGAAGAGTTAAGCTGCCCGATGAAGTTATTTTAAAAATTTTTTATCTTCCATGCATTTATTTTTAATCACATGGTAGTTGGCATAAATCCATTCTCCCTTTGAAGCAACTTAAATATAACATGAAAAACATAAATATGCAAAAATAGAGAGGAGAAGGTCGAGATTTTCAAATTTCAAATAGCCCCCACACCTCATCGCTTTCCTCAAGGAGGTAAACTTTCTAAGTAGTTAATGGTTATTCCAGACTTTTCTCGATGAACTCTCTAATCCAACTTAAAATAATAGAGGGTGCTAACCATAGACACGTAGACACGCTGGTGGATAGATAAATAGCCAGACATGTTGATAGATACGCAGACAGATTAGACTTTTGGAATCCACAGTCTGGGCAGATGACAGTTTTGACTTTGCTGTGTGATACTGAGGCTTGCCATCAGTATCAATATCCGTGTCACTTGCC
This sequence comes from Neogale vison, assembly GCF_020171115.1. Lineage (NCBI taxonomy): Eukaryota > Metazoa > Chordata > Mammalia > Carnivora > Mustelidae > Neogale > Neogale vison. Next base: position 21,454,547 of record NC_058104.1, read on the forward strand.
AAACCTGAAGATGAGCGTGAGCCTTCACCGATCAAATGTATTTGAAAACGTTATGGGCTCAGCAGACATAGTGGCACCATGAGAAGTTGTCATAGGACCTTCCCCTCCTCAGCCTCAGTTTCTTTCATCATGCATGGAGCTTAAAGGAAACTAGATTATTCTATAAAAATGGCCCTCGAGAAGTTTCACCTCCACGCTCATGTCCTATCTCAAAGAGGTGAAATCCCAAAGAGAAAAGCGTCGTGTGTTAATAATACATTTAGCATTCAGCAGGTGGGTCTTTCTTTTTTTCTTCCCTCTAGAGGGTTACTTTTACTTTATTTTGTTTTGTTTTTTAAAATTCCAAAGATACAGAGTGATATATTCCACATGGTGAGACTGTATTCTAAAGTAAAGGTTTAATTAAAGTGTAGAATGGATTTTTGATAAACTGAAAAAAAGATTTTATATATGTATACATATGTATATATATAAAATCACAAGATTTTATATATATATATATATATATATTCACCATATATGTGTGTGTGTGTGTGTATATGGCAGAACTCTAGCTGTGATGGGCAACTCTTTGAAAATATGTTGAAAAATTCACTGTGTCTTGTCTTAAGACTAACCTGTGAGGAAGGATGAACTAACTTACTCACTTCTGGCCACCATTAAATGCCCTGAAAATGGTAGTTAATCATGTCCTTTTGAAGTGAAAAATAGTAAGCGTGTTCCTGAGACCCATCATCAATCTTTGATTTCAGATTAAGGCATTGTCTTTGGATACAAATGAATATCATTTTTAAAATGTGGTTTTAAATAAAAGTTTAAGGAAGTAATAATATCTTATCCTCCTGCACTGAGAATTTCTGCTGTAGGATAGGAACAAATAGAAATTCCTTGCTGCTCTTAACAGGTAGTGGTTGGGAGCAGGATACTTCAAAGTACCTGAATTGCAGTTGTAGAAAGATGTTCTTTGGCTTCCAAATCCTTACGCATAATTTGAATATGACTGGCTTTCAATGCTAAGTATGTGAGGCTCCCCTCTTAATTATAGTATTTTAGATGAGACTAATTTGACAGCCACTGGCACGCAATATGCTAAATATTTCATATGATGTGACTCTGAGAAGAAGGGAGCCCCCCTCCTTGAGAATCCCTTTGGGTAAGCCATTATAACTTAGAATTCCGGCATCAACAGCAGGGACAGCTTAACTGTGGAAAGTCTTTCTTTGATTTGATGTTATCAAAAGTACAAATGGTAGTCCATGGAGGACTTGGAGGCAACCTCAGAAACACTGTACATCACTTGCAAATCTGATCTTGAAGGAAACAGTGAGCCTGGAACTCTGTATTCGTGACGCCATTTTACCATGAAATGGAGCTTGGTTTTCCTTGGGTTATTCCAGCACTTCCTACACACCTGTCCCCACTGGACTGGGTAGACCTACCTTCCAGAAGAGACCCACTCAGTCAGTGACTGAGACACACATTTGGAGACCCTTGTGATTTTCCTTTGTCTTCCAACTGTTGTCCCACTGATGACACCATGTGCATCATAAATGCATGTGAGCCATGGAGATCTAATAGCGCCACCTTTTATGTTTTAGTAGATCTTTTTAAGAGCCATTAGCTTGTCTTATCTCATACTACACTGATAACGGTATTTTGAATTAAATAATTTTTAAAAAGCAGGTGGAATGCTCTCCATTTTGGCAGGCAATAAAGACAAACACCAAAAGATGGGGATTCATTGCAGATCGCTTTGCAGGTCATTGACCTGCCGAGGACAGGTGTCTGGACTTCTGACATGTAGTCGTAGTGTCCGAGAGGTAAACAATTACGGCTCTAGCTAACATTTTCTGAGCTCTTCTAGATGTCAAGCACTATGGGAAGCAGTTGGCATGCATGACCTCTATGGATAGGTAGTGCTATCTCTCCTGTTTTACAATGGGGGGGGGGACTTACACAATGTAAATAATTCTCCCCAAATCATGCACCTAGCATACGAGCGAATAGGACCTCAACCTCTGCGGGCACCCTGTCTTCCAACCATGTTAAGTCGTCTTCTTTGGAAATACGTAGTGAGTCTGTGGATTTCAAGAGAACATTCTTCCCAAAACCTGAGTGCACTTTCTTTTTGTACAAATGGAAATTGCATATATAGGTACATACATATATAGGTGCATATGGTGTGCAGCTTGATGTTTTGATATACGCAGGCATTGTGAAATAATACAGTGAGGTTGGTATCCCTGCCACGTTGTTGGTGGGAATGTAAATTGGTGAAGCCACTGCAGAAAACAGTGGGGAGGTTCCTCACGATCCAGCAATCCCACTGCTAAGTGTATATCCCAAAGAAGTGAAATCAGCATTGCAAAGGGATATCTGCACTCAATTTCATTGCAGCGTGATTCACATGTGTCTAAGTGTCTGTTGGCAGATGAATGTTGAAGAAAATAAGACACACACACACACACAGGAATATTATTTAGCCTTAAAAAAGCATGACATCCTGAATATTCTCTGTAATTCTCTGGTCCTCTCTGGCCATGCCTTTATCAGGTAGAATGCATAATAGGTTAGATTTTCTTCTCACAGTTGAGGATTTAAATGCACATGATTCCCCCAGGATCCTGACAAGGGTTGCATAAGGGGTTGGCAGCCAGGGTGGAGTCCCTGGGTCCATGCATCTTAACTTCCAATGAGTAGGCGTCTGGACGTGTTCCCCTTTCTCATCTCTGCCCTCTGAGTAGAGACAGCTGTGCTCTGTAGCGGGAAAGATGCCTGCTAATCCACAAAGGGCATCATTTAGGGGAGGGAAATAACCCATAAGAGTGTGTTTCTAAAGCTGGGCCGCGCCCGCTTGCTGGGTTGCAGGGCAATCACAGAGGCGGCTTTCCGGGCACCTCCTGGAGAGAGACATCCGGGGAGGCTGCAGTTGCAATTTATTTCCTTATCCTAGCAAGAAAGCTCTTGACAATACAGCAGTGTTTGTTTTCTGCTTGGTAAAGGAGAAAGGAAAACAGCAGAAATTAGCCCAGCACAGCGTCGATGCCAGCCCAGAGGCAGGGACTCTGATGGTACCCCCCGCCCCCGCCGCCTCAAACTTCTGCCTCCAGAAAGCCTTCCCCAGCAATGAGATTAGCAGACACAGCAACTCACGCCAAGGCGCTGTGCAGTTTTTACCCTGTTCCACCAGGTGTTGCCAGAGAACATTGAGCAGAGCCGAGCTCCGGGCGAAGTGTGTTCGCGGCTGCTGGAACACAGGGCTGCTCAGGAGGCAGCAATGAAATGAGTTATGCTGACTCCAACAGCTCTCTTCTTGCACGCTGAGATGTGCCTCCTGTGTCTGCCTCATGCCTCACGTTGCAAATCAGCACAATTGGCTGCATATTTGGGTACGTGTGTACACCCTCACCCTGGACAAAGGAGGCCGTGCAAGACGGTGGTGGTCAAGGTCACCAACCCAAGCCCCAGGGGCACCTGTGGTCATCTTGTATTTGTACTAGGAAGTGGACAGTCACTTCTTAGGCCCACAAGGGCTGTTGCCCATTAACCAGAGTTAATGGCTTCTCTGCATCTGTTCTCTTTTCTTTCTCTTTCTTGTATATCCAGAGCAATGTGGGCACAGCTCTAGATCTGTGGTTCTGAGTAAGGTGTGACTGGGTCACCAGGGTTCGTCTGGCCATGTCCAGGGACATTTTTCGTTGTCATGACTGGAGAGGAAAGGCAGTGAGTAGCTATGGGCATCTACTTGGTAGAGACCCAAGGATGCTGTTAAATCTCCTACCACCAAAAAATTATCCTAAGTGCCAACAGTGCTGAGTTTGAGAAACCCTGTTCTAGAAACAAAGGCTTTATTGGCAAGATGACTGCGTTCTCCAAAACACATACTGAGATAAATCTTTCCATTTGTGATGGTCCCAGAAAAGCTCTTCTGTATTACTACAATTAAACATCATGCCTTGCCAAGGTAACACCTCCATAAGGGAATTTAAAAAGCTGTCGTATATTGTGGGCCTACTGTGTGCCAAATTCATTTCTCATATCATCTCTAACCTTGCAGAAATAGCATTGAGGGGGGGGATGATTGTTTCGCAATATAGAAGAAGAAACTGAGAGTCAAAGTCACCCAGTTACGAAGTGGGGAGCCCAGTTTTGAACCCAGATCAAATTAGTTCAGGGCTATTCTCTCTTTTCCCTGTGATTTGCTATCTGCTCCCTGTGCCCAGAAGGCAGCCATGGACATTAGTGGTTTCTGCATGAACTGGGAGCAAAACATACCCTGAATTTGCACCCTGCTTCCCAGATCTGGAAAATTAATTACTTCACTGGGCCCCGACTTCTCCATTTGCCAATATGGGACAGAAGAGAGAATTTGATACTCCATAGAGGGCATTATCTGCCCCTTCCAAGACCCGGTCACTGAGGGATATTCTGGAAATCTATAGTATCTGCACACCAGCAATTCAATCACTGGGCTTTTGGTTTCAACCACTGGGCTTCCGGTTTCAACCACTGGGCTTCCGGTTTTGGCATAGCTATAGACTTTCCCTTATTTGCTGGTCCCCAAAGGAGATCTCCAGATAGTTGAGGATAAAAGGGTCAGGCACTGAAAGAAAACATAAGACTCATATAAGGACTCTAGGACAGACATGATTATTACCATTCTCTTTCATATTTGTATCCTCAGAGGCAACAATGATGCGGGGTATATGGCTTCGTAGGGGCTCAGTGTATACCTCAGGCATTCATTTTCCTAAGAACTGCATGAACAGGGTTCAACAGAAATACTGAAGAAAACTGCATATTAGGGCAACCTCCCTAGGACAGCATATCCATTATATTAATTGCTGTTGAGTTTTGCCTTCGTACAATGTTAACAGATAGGCACGATCGTACCCTAGAGGCTGTCCACGGTTTCAGAATGCCTTTCACATCCTCCCAGATTCAGTGTCTTTAATTACGTTCGAGGGCCGTGCAGGTTTTTCTGTCTCATCGAGGGTGGGCAAACTATGGCCGGAGGGCCAAATCTGGCCGGCAAACTGTTTTCCTAAACAGAGTGTTATTGGAACACAGCCATGCACATATTTGTTTACAAATGGTTGATGGCCACTTTTGCGCCACAATGACAGCATTGAGGAGTGGTACAGAACGTATGGCCCACAAAGCCAAAAACATTCACTCTCTGGCCCTCTACAGAAAACAAGTTTGGAAACCCTTGCTTTAGATGACGGACTGTTGGCAACCTTCCCTAGCAAGAGCACAGAGTTCGATTAACCAGACTATACTGGGCTCTAGAGACCATGGATGGAGGGCCACTCACATTCTTTGGGCGATAGTATTTATTTGTAGCCTCCTCCAATGAAGGACCTCACCGCAAATAATAAGTCTCGTATTAATTGAGGCAGGCGCTCAAATTGGTGTTTTTGTTTTTGTTTTTATTTTTGTTTTTTTCCCCAGCTATGTTGCATGAGATCAGTTGCACTTCACTGTGGTGACTTGTAGAAGAGAGTAAAGCCAAGGAAATTTTAATACAGTGACTATATTCATTTTGAAATTAAAAAAAAAAATTAGAACGTGTCTTCTGTGGGAAGTCAAACACAGTAAACGATTCAAAACTGTCACCGCATTGAGATGAATGGGAGTAAACAGTGTGCCTCCAAAAACACTCCATAAATATCCTTAAATTATAACCATCTGTTTGATCTGCTGAGGAAAAGTAACTGATTCCTGATGTTTTCCCCTCTCCAGACTGGGCATTGATTGTGCACAGGATTGAGATCCCTGTTGTAGATAACTAATTTGATAATCTAATTTAATAAGGCTTCATCTCGGTCTAGGTGAGGAGTCAAGGTTGCTCTCCTCTGGGGCAGGGGTCTCCACCATTGACATTGACATTGTCGGATGTTTAGCAGCATTCCTGGGCTCACTAACTTGATGCCACTAACGCTTCCTCCCACTGTGACAATCAAAAGAGTCTCCAGGCATTGCTATATGCCTCTGAGGAACGGGGATCAGACTGGCCAGATCAGTTGAGAACCATTGTTCTAGAAGGGTCTTGGGGCGTGCTTGGCATTCAGGTGTGTAAATCTTTGCATGTTGTTATTTCAGACAAACTTTGATTCATTTTCCTCTTACCACCCCGACCTCCAGTTCCTTCCCTCCTTCCCCCTGGGCTGGATGCTTATTGATGTCTAGAGGCACTGCAGAGACGAGGTTGCCTTGAACTCCTCCAGCGTCGCCCGATAACCCTGAGCTGCGTTGACGCTCTAAGCCAGATCAGTAGAACCAGGTCTGTGATCAGGTTCCGGGAGCTGGAGCACCTCTCCATCGCCCGTTGCTGTGATCAGAGGGTCTGGAGAATGAGCGTCTCTCTGATGTGGTCTTATCAGGCTGAGCCTAATGTCAACCGTGCTTGGTCCGATCTGCCTGTAGCTTTGTTCTGAACCGTTCAGTAACAGTTCAGTGGAGCAGAAAGAGCCCTGTGAATTGATATTATAAACCCGCATGCCTGTTTTATTCATTGTGGAGGCAACCGAATATAACACAAGTATTTATTTTTAGTGATCGGAGAATGGCATTTCTTTCCCCCTTCCCCCTTGTCAGGGAATGTGGAAAACAGAGAAAACAACACACGACTCTTTCTGAACACAGTTCTGTTGCGAAGGTATTGATTATCGTCTCTTGTTTCAATTATTTGGCACGATCTTAAATAGTATATATGTGTGCACGGAATATATATGTGTGTGTAATATACCTTACATGCGTCCGGATGGTCTTAATAAAGAGCCACAGTCCAGCGAATGTAATCCAATCACCACGGGTCTGGCCTTCTATCTCTGGCTGTTCCCTTGACCCCCACCTCCCCTATTTCATTGAAAGTTAGATTTTCTAGAAAAATTCATGAAACTTCATCATGTTTCATTCATTCTTTGCTCCTGGGCATTCCTCGCTGAAGGTCAGGAGCTGTGAAATTTCTCTTTAGTCCCATTGCTTTGATATGGCACGCGCCAGGCAATGAAGAAAATGAAGTGTGAAAACATGGAGTTACGGCAATGACTTAAATGGGAGGAGGGGTCTGTTCAACGCGGCTGGGTTGGAAATGAGGAGGTGAGCTGCCAGTTGTCTGAGTTGGTATTTCTCTACTTGGGGGACTTGGGGGAGGTCCAGGGCATAGGCGGATGGCTCCAATTTCCAGGGTCACTTCAGGTCTTTCTCATCTTCAAGGATGATGATGGTGATGACAATAACAGATTGATCCATAGAAACTTGCTAGGGGTGCCTGGGTGGCTCAGTGGGGTCAAGCCTCTGCAGGTCAGGATCTCAGGTCCATGACCTCAGGTCCCTCGAGCCCCACGTCAGGCTGCTCAGCGGGGAGCCTGCTTCCCCCTCTCTCTCTCTGCCTGCCTCTCTGCCTACTTGTGATCTCTCTCTCTCTCTCTCTGTCAAATAAATAAATAAAATCTTAAAAAAAAAAAACCTTGCTAACATTTGACAGTGGCTTATCTACTGAAGTGTCACTTTCCTACGGCTCAACTTCCTAATTCTAAAATGAATGACTGACCTGTACTGGGAGACACTGTGGCCCAGACTCAGTGCTCTGAGCGTTTGCGGGTTCTAGCTTCTTGGACCGACATAACCACTCCCTACTGGAGGTACCGCTCTTACCCCGGGTGACTAATGAGGACACTGGGGCTGTGGAAATAACTTGACCCAGGCCAATAAGTAGCAAAGCTGAACTTAAACCCAGGAGATTAATACAACCATCTCTGTCATCAACCCCCAGCCTATGCTCTGGGCTGGATAAGTTTTAGACAGATGTTCATACTTTCCACACAGGGTCCTGCACCTCCAACAGGCTTGGAGGAAAATGAGATTTCTTTTAATTTGTTTGCATGTCTCCCTAATTATGAAGAGTACTAATAGGCCCCAGTGATCTGCTCACTGCCTAGTCGTGGGCTTGTTGCCATCCAATTGGAATTCTAAGAATGACCCACGAACAGCGCTGCCTTGAGGGTTGTGTTACGTGGGAAGAGTCCAATTCCATCCTCATCAGCTTCGCCAAACCTCCAGTGCTTCTGACAGTTTCTGGGATTCCGGCTGTCAAGTCTTCCTTCTTTGAATTTCATCCCATGTTTAGGGCAGGAAACAAAGCGCTAGAAGTCTTAGCAAAGATGCCGAACATGTGAAAATAGTTAAGTACTGCCGAAAAAAAGAAATGGGATAACTTTGGTCTTCCTTCCCAAAACCTATCATCTCAGACTTGTCATGAGAAAAATATGAGACAAATCCCAGTTGAGGGACATCCCACAGAATATCTCACTAATACACTGTCAAGATGATGAAAAGCAAGGAATGTCTGAGAAACTGTCACAGCCACGAGGAGCCCTAGGAGACATAGTGCCCAAGTCTCCTGTGGTGTCCTGGGTGGGACCCAGGGGCCAAAAGGGGACGTTAGATGAAAACTCAGGAAATCTGAGTGAAATGTAGACTTCAGTTAACGTCGTGCATTCACACTGGTTGATTAGTGGTGGAAAATGTACCAAACTCCTTTAAGACATTAATTCCAGGGGAATTGGGGGTGGGAGTGCATGCAAGCTTTCTGTACTCTCCTTACAACATTTCCGCAAACCTGAAACTATTCTAAAATTAAAAAAAAAAAAAAAGGTATATATCTTTCAACTACAGAAAACTATAAGCACACACCAAAATTATGGAATAACTAAAAATTGTCCAGACTTTCCTATGGACAAGGGTTCCTCATTGTAATGCAAAATACGCTATTGGAGCTTTTCCATGACATATTTCAGGCAAGTAAAGGCTTTGCAAAGTCGCGCTGTAAACAACATCAACATATTTGTGGGATTTGCTTTAACTCAGCTTTTCCCAAAACTGATTTAATCATGGAATCATTTTATTTGAAAAATAGCTGTCTTGGCCTAGGGGGAGAGACAGCTTAGGTCACAGGTCTCCCTGATCATGAGGACCTTCTGAACACTGGTTTTTCCAGGAAGCACCGTTGGAGGCTTCTATATTACTGTCTGATCCCAAAAGACCATGTGATTCCTTACTGCCTCACCCTCAAATCATTTCTCTCCCCTGGTCATTCTGCCTCGCCTGAAATGCCCTCCCCTCCCCTCTCTTACTCCATGGAAGAGGGTCTCATACTTCCCAGGAGGGCATAGTAAGACCCAGACAGCTGGCGCCCACCCCCAGGGTTCCTGATCCAGCAGGTCTGAGATGGGACCCGGATGGAGAATTTTCATTTCTCACAAGGTTGCGGGTGTTATCAGTGCTCCCGGCCTGGAGACCACACTCTGCAAACCCACTGACGTTCCTGTGCTCTCATTGTGAGTTTGTTTTGCATTTCCTCCATAGATTCTAGGCTGCATTTGGCTCCCATACGTTTGTTTCTGCGGTTTCCCTTGGACAGGTTACCCAATATCTAAACTAAGTATCAATGAAGTGTTCCATGTGGGTATGGGATTCAGACATTCAGAAAAAGGGAACATGTGGCTGGAGAATAGCCCAGTTTCACAAAGAGTATTTTTCTTTATAACCATAGATCTGAGCCCGACTCGACACCGTTGTTCACTAGTCAAGCGACCTCACGCATATTTCGCAAAGTCCAAGAGCTTGGTTTCTCTACTCTAAAACGGGGACAGTATTCACCTCTCCAGCCTTTGTGAGGATTAATCTTCAGTGCGCATGTTAAGGTGCACAGAGCCTGGCACATGGCCGTGACTCAGTAATAATAGCGTCCGTGACTTCGGAAAAGTCATTTGCAGACTTTGGTGTCCATCAGGATGACTTCCAAAGCTGGCGAGAAATGGCAGTGTCCCAAGCTTTGGGTCTAAGAGATTCTGAATCACCAAGTCTGGGGGATGAATGTGCACATTTAACAAGGAATTCAGATAACGCCAGATCAGGTCATCAGCAGGCAAACCATCCATGAGCTATTCAACGTATGTAGTTATTCAGCAAGTGTCTATGGTGGGTTCCCATGTTCCAGGTGGGATTCCAGTTGCTAGGGAAATGGCAGCAGACAAAATAAAGACCCTGCCCTCACAGAGTGAATGTGTAATGTGCACACTCCACAAATAAATAGACAACGAATGCCCAGGTCATGACAAGTGATAGGAAGTAGGGATAAAGGCAGTATGAGACACAGAGATGGGGTGTTCAGAGAAGGTCTTTTTTATCTTTAAAAAAATTTTTTTTAAGATTTTATTTATTTATTTGACACAGAGAGATAGCAAAAGAGGGAACACAAGCTGCGGGAGTGGGAGAGAGAGAAGCAGGCTTCCCGCTGAGCAGAGAGCCCGATGCCAGGATTGATCCCAGGACCCTGGGATCATGACCTGAGCCGAAGGCAGATGCTTAATGACTGAGCCACCCAGGCACCCTGAGAAGGTCTTTTTTAGATGACATTAGTGGCAAGACTGAATAAAGGGAAAAAAAAAAAAAATAAAAGAATCTCCAAATTTTGTTCTAGAGTCTAATGTGAATCACACAATTTAACACAGATCTGTTGTAGTTACTCTCGGGTGTTTTTGGAGTTGGGGGAATGGGTTTGTAGAAAACATTGATTTCCCACTCAATATGGTAGGCCCTGTTGAGTGTCCACCGCACCCTGAGCACAGTGCCGGCCCAGGAGGATGGAGGGGAAGAGCTGGGCGGTTGAGGGTCACAAAACAGAAAATAATTAAAGTTCATCTGAAATAAATAACCTGCAATGATTTATACGTGTAGTGTTTTGCAAGTATTATTCTAAGCCCATGGCAGCTTGGCAGCAGGGAGCATATCATTTCCATATTATAGATAAAAGGGTCTTGAAGAAGTCACATGGTCACCTAGTAAAGGGTCAATGTTGGCTCTTTCTACTACACCCTACAGCCTCTAACCTCTAAGAATCTGAACTTCATTCATTTTTGAAATCCATTGTGGTTCCAACTATATTGTCCTACTCGTCTTAAAGGACCATTTATATTGTTGTTGTTGCCATTTTCCTAAGTCATTATATTAGCATGCCCAGTAGTTTACAATCCTGGCTGCACATTCCAGTCCCCAGGGAGTGGGGGCCGGGGATCCAGGACCCTAAAGTCTTTTCCGATGGATCTGATGTGCAGCCAATGTCAAGTACCGCTGGCTAGCCGTATAGGCCAAGATTAGTAAATATTTTCTGGGTGTGCAAACGGTGGAGCGCTGTAGTAGACTGTAGATCCAGAGGGTAGCTGTGAGCCAATACACCTGAGGTTCATGATCAGCAGGGTGACAAATCCCTCAGAAATAAGAGACATGCCAGCCCCTTGAGCGGGCAGACGGGCCAGTGTTGTGGAATAAACACAAACCTTGGAGTCCGAACTGGGTTTGACACCCAGCTCTGCCCTTCTCTGGCTCTGTGATTTTGGGCGACATGCTAACCCTAACTGTACCTAATTATATACGCCTGACCTGGTTAACGCAGGCACTGCCTAACACTGTGTTTTCTACCTTCTCAAATACCCCACCCCACCTAAGCAGTACTAGCTGAGTCCCAGGAAGACGAGAAAAGGTCAACAATTTCCTTTCCACCTGGTAATGTGCTGCATAACTTTTCTAGTACAGGAAAGTAGAATGAAACAAGAAGAGTGTATAGAAAAAAATTCTTCCCGGGCCCTTCTCTCCAAAGTTATTCGATTCCAAATTTAGTATCATCTCCTGGGAAAAATAGAAGTGTCTTTTTTATGCACTTGGCTTGATAACTGTGAACCCAATAATATTTGCCATGAATCTTGGGCCAGTAGTGGTTTAAGAGAGAGGGAGAGAGAAACAAACAAACAAACAAAACGAAAAAGAAGCAAGGGAGCCTGAAGACCGCCTTCTCTCTTCTTTCTGGAGCCTTGTCTCTGCAGAGCTGGTCTCCCCTCTGGCATTCAGGGTCCCTCAGATCTCTTCTTGCTCACGTGGCCCTTTCTTTCTTATTAAGCCCCCAATCGGAAACAATTGCTCCCACTTTGTATTCCGTGGAGCTGTAATATTTGCCCAACGATGAGCTCCATTCACTGGTTTGTTAACTGAAATGGGAAGTGACAGACTCAATAAAAGGAAACCTCTGTGCCAAGGAAACAGATATTATTTCTCCCCTCACTCTGCCTGTCTCCTTCTCTCAGATTACTCTGTGCCGGGAATCTGCAGACTCTGGGCTTACGGACACACCAAAGCTTCCTATTGATCCATGTTTAACTAATTTGATCAGAATAGAGACTTTTATTCCCTGTTGTTCCTCTCAGTAGCTCTTAGCAGATGTGACTGAGTGCCCCAGGAGTCACCCATGACCTCTGGTGATTGGGATGGGGGAAGAAAAGATGCACGGGAACCTGGGCCCATGTTGGGGGGCAGGGTGGGGGTGGGGAGGGGCAGCCTGTAGACAAGATGTGGAAATTACGAATGGGTGATGGTTGTGGGGGTAGGGGGAGGATGAGATCTCTTCTGGGACCAACCTTCTTGTCTTCTTTGTTAATGATGAATTATGGAAAGCACCCACCATTCCTAGTCATTGAAAATCACAGGATCTATGTGACAACAGATGCACTTTTAATTTCTGAGTAAAGGCCACTCTGATTTTAGACACTTTTTTAATAGCCACATGTATTTGGACACTGTAGTAAATGTTGGTCATGATGACGCTAAAAGTAATAGCTATCTCATGTCAAACCCATACTAAGAGCTAAGGACTATCTAAACACATAAGACATATTATCTCGATTAATCTCCAAAACAACCCTTGGAAGGAGTCATTATTATTATCCACAATTTTTTTAAATATTTTATTTATTTATTTGACAGAGAGAGATCACAAGTAGACAGAGAGGCAGGCGCAGAGAGAGAGAGAGAGAGAGAGAGGGAAGCAGGCTCCCTGCTGAGAAGAGAGCCCGATGCGGGACTCGATCCCAGGACCCCGAGATCATGACCCGAGCCGAAGGCAGTGGCTTAACCCACTGAGCCACCCAAGCGCCCCTATTATCCACAATTTTATAGCAAAACTTTGGGGTTTAAAGAAGTAACCTGTCCAACAACTGGTGCTTGTGGATAGGGGTCCTGACAACCCGATGCATGATTCCTAAACTTGCACTTTGTTTAAAACATTTTTTTTAAAATTTTGGAGATAATTGTCAATTCGTACACAGTCATAAGAAAAATCACAAAAAGATGATCCCACATTCCCTTCATCCAGTTGCTTTCAATGATCGCATCTTGCGTGCCTTTACTATAATATCACAACTAGGAAATTGGCATTGATGAAATCAAACCACCTTTTTCAGATTTCCCCAGTTTTTTTTTTTAAGATTTATTGATTTATTATTTGGGGGAGGGGGCGTAGGAGGTGCAGAGGGAGAAGGAAAAAGAGAATCTCCTGCAGTCTCCCCAAGAGCAAGCTGTCCATAATTCATCATTAACAAAGAAGACTAGAAAGTTGCCCCCAGGAAAGGATCTTGTACACAGATCTTGATCTCATGATCCTGAGGTCACGACCTGAGCCGAAATCGAGAGTGGGATGCCCAACTGACTGAGCCACCCAGGCACCCCCTGATTTCCCCAGTTTTGCATGCATTCAGTTATGTGCACGAATTTCCTTCTTTGTCAGTTTATCACCTGTGTAGTTGCCTGTATGACCGCCACAATCCGCGCACACCTCAGTTCCATTACAAGGGTCCCTGACTTCACCCTTTGTAGCTACAGCTAACCTCTCTTCCCCGGCAGAGCCCCAGGCAATCACGAATCTATTCTCCACGTCTATATTTTTGTCATTTCAAGAATGTGATATAAAAAGCATGTGAAACCCTTGCATGTCCGTGCATGTGCGTAGTTGCAGAATCAGTCCGCAGACAGGACCTTATGTCCACTTGGCTTCTTCATCCCTTTCTGTTCCTGCCATCTCTCACTCCCTTTAGCTGCAGATTTACTGAGATTGGAAACACTACTGACACTAGCGTGTAGCCCATACACCGCTCCGCACCACTCTCGTCCCGAGGATGGGCTCCAGATGTCCTTGTGTGGGTGTTCTGCCAGGTTCTCAGCTCAAAGTCAGCCAATGAAGGCCAAGATATTTCCTGTAATTGTGCATCCTCTGCCCCCATCCCCCTACTCTCATCTCTGCCCCAACCCCAGGCCAGCTTAGGTCCGTCAGCCAGCCACACTGAGCCTGGGTATAAGAGGACCAGCTTCAGCGGCTGATGAATGATGTCCACCCCAGAAGCTTCCTTGCCTCACAGTGATTAAAAAGTTAGAGCAGAAGAGGTTTGCTCAGGTCTTACAGTGTATACTAGATAAGTTGAAGGTTTGTCTCTGGTTGGGTTGGGGGTGGTGGTTTATCCCCAATTTTTCCAGGACGGAACATCTCCTGAAGTCTTGGCTGGAAAACAATCTTGACTCATGCCCAGGCCCTAGAACGTCCAAAAGCCTCCTCATCAAATGAGATGACCAGTGCCCCTTCTAGGCGTGAGTCAGACCACAGAGGTAGAGATCAGGCAACACACATCTCTGCCCAACAGCACAGCTCTTTCATTTTCCCAGTGCTGTATCTGATGGCATTAACTTCATTGCCTGTAAGTGGTCAGTTGGCATTTAGGATGAAATACACACTAAGCTAAACTGCCCTTTAGCATTAGATCAGACCTTAGCTTTGCATGAGTTTTTACCCACCTCTTCTTGCCAAGTCCAGAAAACACAATGAACATGTTAACTGCTCTCTGGAGTGCATCCTTACATTTTCTTTTCCTTTCTTTCTTCCTTTCTTTTCCTTCCTTCCTTCCTTCCTCGCCTTCTTTCCTTCTTTCTTTCTCTCTCCTATAAACAAAGGTGGTAAGTCTTCCAGAGCCCCCTTACCAGACCCACTATCATTGACATTGTATCCTCAGCCTAATTGGATGCTATCTTGTCCCCCACCAGCTGATGCCACAAAGCACTCTTTCCTTTAATGGCTCTTACCTGGGCTGGGCATTGGACACAGACCGGAGGGTTATTTGATTTTGAGGGCTTCTCCCCCAACCTCCCACCTGCAGTCTCCCAGCTGAGTTGAAGGAAGCTACCCTGTTTGTCGATGTCAAGGAGCAGAATCCTGTTCGCTCCTTTGCTCTGTGCATCTAGCACCTCTGAGTGGGCAGACTTTATTGCACCTTGTCAGGCCTGCCACGGCTTTTGTTTTCCTGCACATTTGAATAATACATCTGATTACCATGGCAAATGTTGCGGCTATGCAAGCTTGGACCTCCTGCCTAATTAACTGATGATAACAGGGCCCACTGCCCTTTCCCCTCGCCGGAGCCATCACGGACATGACAGTTCTTTTATCTTTCTTCAAAATTGACTTGCTCTCCCGACCCTCCAGCAGCTCCTGTTCTGTCTGTTTACCTCTCGTGCCTCTGCGAGACTGTTAATTTTCTGTGGCACCTCCTATCTGGTTGTAATTAACACATCGAACACTGAAGACATAGTTCTGCTTTTCGCAGATGCCTAATGGAGGTGTTTTCTTCCTCCACTAATTACACTGCTGTATTTTAGCGATCTGCATTGACCTAAAAGGATCTTTTCTTTTCTTTTTCTTTTTTTTTTCTTTATTGTTTTGGTTGGAAGAACAAGTATAGTTTTGGAGCCCAGTTCGGGCAGAAGAGAAGGAAGTCATTATCAATATATATCATCAATGTTTCTTTTCAGAGCCTTGAAAGTAACAAATGAGGGTACATTTGTTGTCGCCATCCTGTTCAGCATTTGGCAACTCTTTGTTAGATGTGGGTAATATTTGCTTTGGATATATGCTCTCCCCGGAATGTAAATATTCTGCCTTGGTAATTATACAGATGGGGCACATGACCTATTCCATTGAGTGTGGAAATCCTCAGCAGATTTCTGAATAGCCTCCCGTCCTATTAGATTTCAGGGAAGCTGAGCCCTTGCCTCCACCAAACATGAGACACAGAATCTGTTTATCATCTTATGCTTAGGCTTAAGATTTAAGCTGTAATGAATATCAGTTCAAAGAGATCGAGGTATAAGAAGGAGGTTGGTAGTTACAGCAATAAAAACAGGAGCAAAAAGAGCAGCTTTTGTGAAGGACTCCGGCTGGAATAATGATGATAGAATTGTCTAAATCGATACATCTCTTGTCAGACCCATGTCTGATGTTTGAATCAACCAGGCCTTTTCTCCAAGAGCTTTCCTTGAGAATATTGAATTATTTATTATTTGTATCTTTTTTTCCCCCTTCTCTTTCTGATGATTTTTTTTTCCCCTCTGACTTAGTAAAATTTGTTTTTCATGCTGCCAGGTTCAATGTTGTCTACTCTTTGATAAATAGCAGTAATTGGGCGTATAGCAGAAGTCATGTACAAATGTATGACTTCAATTACATCTAGAGCATTTTTTTCTTTATATTGATCTTCACCCCCCCATAAGATCTGTTCTCTATGGCCCATACTGCTGAGTATTTTAAAAAATTATTCTTTGTCTGTGTGTCGGCATGCACTTTTGAACTTATGTGTCTTTTTTGAAAATGTGGTCCTGCCCTTCTATCGTTCTGGACAGACCTGGAGGGGAATATTTGAGACTCTCCCCTGATGAGCTCTCCTAGACTCTTCTCACCTGACCATCTTGCCTTGTCTGGCTGCCTGTAGTTTCCATAGCCTGCTTTTCCTTGTTAAAGGTAGGGCCACATTGGGGAAAGCAATTTCATAGACCAGGAAATAAATTTCTGTGTAATGAAAATTGTGTAGAGGGTGGTTCCTGCTTACAAAAAAGCAGAAGAGAAATGGGAAAGAGACAAGAGAGGAAATAATCTGCATTATTATTCAAGCTTACGAAACTGTCGTTGTTGGACTCTAATTGTCTCTGACTTCTGGTATTTCCTGTTTATGCTTCTTAAGGTAGACGCGGCTGTAGTATGTTTGTTTGCTAGCTGAGTGCATGTTTTCATTCATATATGACTATCGAGACTCATGCATCCATCAATATACCTATTTCTGAGGTCCAGTACTGGCACCGGCGTTTTGTGATCCTGGGTTGGCAACTGCAACATCTCCTGGACACAGCCAGGTTTTCTAAGGCAGGTGTCTGATGTCTGGCAATTTCAAAGTCACTGCTCTGAGTGAACCAAGCCTACACAATGGAGAAGTAAAAGGTGAGGTTGGAAGTCTACCGAGGCACTAAATTGGATACAGTTTCTCTAGAATGCAGGCATACACCCCAACGCCCCCAAACTCCTATGTCCCACATTGCGCTCCCGTTGGCCTGGGGATGGGCTAAGCCAAAGGGCCATCAGACAAATAGCCCCCTAAGTGCGCTGTGCTGTCTGGTCTGGGTTGCTCCCTCTGGGGCTTTGAATCTGCACCATTGAATTGTGCTGCCGTCAGCACTTTCCTGAGAAGCAAAATAGAATGGGGCCCTGAATTAGACTCTTTAAGGGCATGCAAATAGGGAGTGTTGATTTTGCTAAACCTTTTCCTAAGGAGGAGCGGGCACTTAAAAGGCATTTTCAGGTAGGGGCGTGTACGTACATTATTTTCTCTCATCCCCAGTCCCTAAAGCCAAATCTGTCCCATTTTAGTCTGAGGAAGAAAATAGAATAAAAACCTTCAGAGCATCTGAGTGATAAAGGAATCACACTCTCAGTTATTATGCTGTAGGATATGAAGCTGGGACTTAAATAGACAAAGAGAAATTGAGTTGGCTTTGGCAGAGTCTGTGACTCTGGACCCCACCAGGTTGCTGTGCACGTGTGTGTGTGTGTGTGTGTGTGTCTGTGTCTGTGTTGTGTGCGCGCGTGAGAAGCACTTTGATAAAACTGCCTCTCCCACCGGTAGGCTGTTAGGCACGACGCTCAGAAGCAGCCCTATTGTTTTAGGTTTCCTTTCATATCATGTAGGTGTCTATACCGTACCACCCACACAGGAGAGCAAGTGAGCTGTGAAATATATTCATTGTTAGAGCACCAAGGAAATGGCGGCAAGCAATCGGAGGTAATAATGTCCGACAGGCAAGGGAGGCCGCCAACATTACCTGCATTATTTCGGTTGCCTTTTTCATTATAGGTTCGGGAAATAGGCAGCAATTCGATTATAGCATGATTTGGGGTGGAATTGCTTGCGCTCCTTGACCTCGTCACTGGGGGATCAAACGAGAAGTCAGCTCAAATAAAGTTTATAGTGCATTAACTGGACGGAGCAGTGCCTTACCCACAGAGCACGATTTTTCATCTTCCAGGGGTTTGTAACTGCAGCCCAGATATATCTGTACCTTAAGGCACTGGGAGGATTGGCTGAGATGTATAGGAGTGAGCAGAGGCGGCCAATGGTGTTCAGACGCCTCGCTCCCATGTGCAGCGTCCTGTTCCTCTGCAGCTCAGGTGAAGCCGTGTGATTAATAACACAGAGGAAACCTGCTTGTTGGATTATTAATTTCGCGTCCCCTTTGCCTTATTTTTTTTTTCCTTTGCACATATTCCTGATGCGTTTCCTTCTGCCTTTTTTCTGTTTGCTTTTTGCCAAGCCGCTCCTTCCCTCCTTTTCTCTCCTCTGGCCCATCTTTTTGCCCATGGAGCTAACCACTAGCATTTCACACTGACGCCTGGTCACCCTCCCCTCCAGCCAGCTGGCTTCACACCTGGGGTGAGTTTATCTCTTCCCATTGGGGCTTCTGTGTCTGAGAGCAGGAAAGAGAGGGAGAGAGAGGGAAAGAGAGAGAGAGAGATCAGAGCCCAGGGAGTTTGAGCTCTGTTGTATTTCAAGCGTCAGCTTGGCCTCCCATTAGGAGTGACCCAAAAAACAAGACCAGTTGACCGAGAGACACCCCACTGCAGTCCAGCTTCTGCTGCATGGAGAAACATGGTTTCTCTTAGTTAACTCGTTACATCTCTTCCCACCAGTTCTAGATGAAAAGAGTGCACACAGCAAAACAGCAAGGGGGAAATAATGACAGGTAATCGCATGCCTATTGTATGAAAAGGTTCTGGGGTGCCAGAGTTCCCTCTGACGACAGAATCGTGGAATGGGGTAAGGGGAGATTTGGGAGGTTTCGGGGCACCCTCTAAGTTGAAGTTACCACCAAAACTCCTGTCACTCACTATACCCCCAATTTGCTACCCATACCTTCATGTCAGGAAGGAGAGTTGCCTGCCGACTGTGCTGTTCGTCCTGTGCATGTGATTGGGAACTAACTTGCACATTTTGATTCGCCGACGTGTTCATGTGTCTGGTTGGTATAAAAGGAATAGAAGAGGAGGCTGGGCCCTTCGTTTTCCACAGTCCGTGCAGCACAGGTCTGCCTGGGATCTTTCCTCACTTGCAGGATTTCTCTCCTACTCTTGAATCTCCCTGCTTCTGGAAATCAGCCAGATTCCACAGCAGAAGGATGGGGGGAATGGCACGTAGTAGTTACATGAGCTATCTTTGCCAGCAGATCCATTTTTCTGAAGAGAACCTTGTGTTTTAACCCTAGAAAGCCCACTCTTTGTGGAGATTACCTCAAAGCCCCCCAAACCTAAGGGGATGGAGGACTAAAGGCAGTTGACATTAATTGTTGTCTTTATTTGTAGAACTTAAGCACAAGGAAGGGGGTTAAAAAAAAACCCTTCCAAGCTAAGTATGCCTTTGGTTTATTCTGAGTCTAGATGTTGTTTGATGGCTTGTTTCTTGGGTTTTTTAAAAAAGCATTTGGAGCTTCTTTAGTAGTGAGTCTTGTGTGTGGGGGAAACAACAACAACAAAAAAAAACGATGCAGTGATGTATTGACTCCAGGCCAGCAGCTGGTTTTCATCCCAGTTTTTTGAAGTGATGTACATATAGGGCAATCATGGGTCTTCCTGATACACTCATAGTTTCTCCAACGTAAGATCGCTGGTAAGACCTATATGTTCTCATCACACCCAACCCTAGGTACAGAGGGACCATGTAGTTGCTTTGTCTGTTACAGCACCCAGGATAGGAGAGGAATGGAAAATACTCATGGAAAGGGACACAATCTGAATTTTGACAGTGTGGGCCCATACTAGTATTCTGAAACAAACACCGAAGTCAAAGGTAAACAAGGAAATGACCCAAAAAGGGGTGCCAGTTGGAGCCCCTCCGTCATCCCTGTGAATTTCCCATTTTCCTTGAGTGTCTTTGCCCCCTACTCAGGGAATACCAGGCATGACTTGGGCTGAACGTCCTCAGTTTTGGAGAGGAAGTAAGACAATCTCTGCTCCAAAGCTGAGAGGTTACTTAGAAGTTTGGGTACAAAGAAGGAAGATGATTGACATAGAGTTAGGACCTAATTTTTTAGTACAAATCTTCCATGATTGTTATTAGTTTGAAATATAAAAGGGAGCTTTGTCAAAAATCTTAGTGCATTGTCTTTGACGTTTACTGATTTTTTTTCCCCCTGGGGAAAGGCTTGTACTAGTGGGAAGCCAAGTTGTTTGGATAGTTAGAGAAAAAATTAGAACCTCAGGTTCGGAACTGTGCTTTTGCTCTAGCATGCTGAAATTCCAACATTGCCTAAGGCTTCATTTAGGACATACAGAATCAGGACACAGTTAATGAAAGGTGCTTAATTTTGTTCACCAGTACTTTTTGCGGAGGGGAGAAAGCAGTATTTGGTCAACTATACCTGAACTGGCTCTTCACCTACCATCGGCCTTCTCGTCATTTCTTCCTTTGCCTCCCCTCCCTCCTTTTTCTGAGGCAGCCTGCCACTCAGTCATGGGGTAGGAAACTTTCTCCAAACCCGTTTCTACTTAGGAAATTCCAAAGGGCTGGAGCTCTTCTTTGAAGGACTTCAAATAACATTTATATCAGAATGAATCACTTTGGGACTTTAAATATCAGCTCATTTCTGGCACCTCCTTCGTCTCTAAGTTGCAGAATGTTCTGAGACTACATGGGTCCCTCTTGTCTGTTCTGTTTCCAAACTTCTCTAGATCAGTGGGTGAAAATAGTGAAGTTGTTGAGCCCTGAGATGAAGCTTTGGATGAGCCATTATCCTACCTAAGCAATAGCTCCAAATATTTGGGAAAGAAAAGGCACGCCCCCTTTTGCTCCCACCCCCCTCGAATTGGGAAGAAATGTTACTCTTGTGGCTTTGTTTCCATGCACTGTCATGTAACAGTTCTTAAAATACTGCCTCGTTAATTTGTTTCTATTATACACGGACATTATGCAAATAGTGATAAGCGAAATGTATCTTTCTCCCCCCATAAAGCTTCCTCCCAGATTCTCCTTCGTGTTTACAGAAACGTGCTCTATTCATGAGCTCAGATCAATTGTTTATGCACATTGGTGTTCATTTGTTCAAGGCGGCATCTGGGCCGCGGATGTCAGCAGAGACCGGTTGAGGCAGTGTGCTATTAATAGTGAGGCTTATCTCGTTTAGGGGAGTAATCATTTTAGTATGCTCAAGAAAAAGCCAGTGCACAGCTCTCTGCCCACCTTCACCTAGGCAGGTCCGCACCTTCCAAAGGCAAACACAGCTGAAAAGAGCTCTTAAAGAATGATTACAGAGTCGTGATTGCTCTACAAATTGAGTCTTTCTCTGCTTGACAGTGATCCTGGCATAGCCTCCCCACTTAATCCTTGCTAGCAATTTGCCTATAGTTGTAGCTAACAAGAGGTGATTTGAGGGGGGTTGCCAGTCACCACTGAACACCCAGCTCTAGGTCGCCGTGGGCACAGGCTACTGAAGCAGGCCTGTTTTCCTATTAACTCACTACCTCCAAATGCATTAGCCCGGCACTTAGCTAATGATAGTTTTCAAGCGCCAGCCAGAATTCCCGACCAGCATCCGTTATCAGTTATCCGTTCCCCGGGCGGCCAGGGAAACAAGGAAGGAGAGAAGCCCATTTGATCTTCAACCACAACCAGAGAGATAAACCAGGACAGAGCCTGTCTCCCAAGAAAGTTAGCTGGACGCTGTGCTGGACAGTCAGCTGAAGGTTGCGGGTTGACCCTGAGAAGGGCACGAGACACGTGGCATGTGTTGCCTGCCGTCTGTCAGGACCTGGGAGTAGCCATAGGACCGTACCTCAGGTTAGAAGCTAGCATGAAGGGGAACCTGCAGATACCGTGTGCTCTGGGGGTATAAGCAGAAGCCGTCTGAGCAGAGGGTACTCTGTGGTTCCCATACTTCAGCGAGCTTCTGCAGCCCCTGGAGAGCTTGTTAAAACTTTGGAATTTCTGATTCAGTAGGTCTGGGGTGGAGCTGGAGAATTCCCATTCCAACAGATACCCAGGAGATGCCGACGCTGCCGGCCCAAGTCACACTTTGAGAGCCAGTGGCATAGTTGACAGGCTTGGTCTTTGCTAGCTATGGACTGTAGCCCCAGTCTCCCTGCTTTACACCTACGTGTGCCTCCCCATTACCTTAAGAAAAAAGGCCTAAATTCTCAAGTGACTTCTGAGACCCTTTATAATCCAGCCACTCCTCCTCGAGTCTCCCCTCCCCCTTGCCCAGGTTACTCAACGGCATGCAAAGGCACTGGGGCCTCAGAGCCGGATGAGTTTCTACATTTGGAGAATGCGCCTCCTCCCCTTTCCTCACCTGGAAATTTCTTACCCATCTGTTAAGTTTGTGCCCAATCTTTGCCCCTTCTGACTTGGTCACTCTCTCCAAATCTGAATTTTCATAGCTGCTTGTGTACCTGCCTGGTGGGTGTATCATGTGGTATGATGGTGTTTATGTGTCTTTCTGCTTTAAAAAGGGCTCCCTTTTATTCATCCTATTTCTCCACACCTGGCGTTGTGCCTGACACATGGTCATTACATAGGAGAATTTTTGATGAACACATTAAAATCTTGCATGAGACAAATCCGACAAATCCATTTGACGGGAATTATTACCTAATGGAGTCAGATGACCTGTGCTTGAATTTTCATGCAACCTAAAATGAGATTTTTTACTTTAGGGACAGTTCGCTTTCCTTGTCCGAGAGGTTGATCCATCTTTATAATTGGGAATATTAATAATGGTAGTAATTGCAATAATAGTGGGAGTATCATAGCAATAATAGCTACACCGCTACCTCCTTCACATGTAGGTAATAAAATGCACTGCCCAACGCCGGACATGTAGCAGAAATTCAGTGCAGAAGGTTTTTCTTATTTTTCCTCCTGGGACATCCACACTGGAGGATGATGACTGGACCAGCAGAAATGAGTAGAACAAGTGGAAGGGAAACCACACGGGAGTGGCGGGGCTGTGAGCAAGGCGATGCTTTTCCTGGCATTCCCTGGTGTCAATATTTGGAGTAAAATCTTGTGAACTGCAGCCACTGGAAGGGAGAATTTCTGGAGAGAAGGCAGAGTCACATCCCTTCTCTGGCCTTTCCCCAGTTACCCTGGCTCCTTTCTCATACCAGAGTTCTCTGGGACCCCAGGGACTTTGCCCAAGCCATGCTGCCTCTCCTTCCCTTACCACCTTCTCATTCTTCAGTGGACGATGCAAATACCGCCTCCTTTGAGAAGCCTTTCCTGGCCAGTCCATCAAAAGTAACCTGTCTGCCAGTCAGCTTTTATTTTCTCTGCCAGCACCTGGTACCTCTCTTTCCGAGCCCTGAGCAGCCTCCAGAGATTGTACGTGCCCTGAACGTTTCTTTCTTTTACTCTACAGTGAGCTCTGGGAAGGCAGGAAGCCACCTATTTTGTACTCTTTTTTATTCTCAGAACCTAGTACAGTGCCTGATATAGGAGGTGAAAAGGAAACGGTCATTATGTGGATGAAGGGGTTGTGGGGGGAAGCAATCAGAGTGGGTATATAGAGATACATACACACATCCCTGCTGAGGCTCCAAGCAAAGGGTAATGCATATTTTCCCTTGGGGACTTCATTGTCTTCATTGTTGAAAAAGGACACGGACATGGCACTTGTCAGCTACCCCTCTTCTGTGCTTCCCTAGACCCTAGTCTTATCCTAGACCCATAGTCTCTTTCCCTCCTTCTTTTATTACTCCGTTACTCCAACTAATAATTACAGAGACCTCCCATGTTGGGCACTCTTCTAGAAACTGGCGGATAGCTGTAAACAAAGTATACCCCCCAAACCCCATAATTCTGACAAATTTCTCATAAAATTTATGTCACAGTGTTATATTTACCTAATTACTTTGCTATCATTGTTTTGTTCTAGCTCCTAATCTGGTTCTTTACATAGAGTAGGCGCTCCATAGAAATTGGCTGAATTAATGAATTCTTTAATTTATTTTTACTTTTTTTTTTTTTTTACTTATCTTCCACTAATATCCAGTCAAAGAGGCTCATCTTTAACCTAGCACACTTAAATATTTTTGAATAAGTGATGTTCCATAGCCTCATGTCTTTGGATGTCTTTAGTCCACACCATCCCCCATTTGGAAAGGTGTTTAGTATTTTGTTCTTGCTTATCCATTCCCAATGGCAAAGCAGCAACATCTCCCTGTTGAGAATAGTACAAAACAACCTCCCCCTTGGATTAAAAATGTCACCCCATCATGCTATGTCTTCATAATAATTGTGGTATGCTATGGGATAGGACATTGGAATTTTAAGTTCAGTGCCCAGGCTCCACAGTTGAACTCTGGCCCACCTGTTAGCACGATGCTCAGGTGCAAGGGGCCCATAATGGGACTGAGTTGCCTTGAGCATGAAGTAGGGTGATGTGTGTCTAACACATCTGGGGAAAAAAAATCTGGCATAGGTCCACCTGAAAGAATATGAGCATGCTTATTTCTTGGACTCAGACGAACAGAAGCACGTGCGTTTGAATCTATGTTGGGTGAAGGGTTTGCTTTCACAATCATCCAACAGGAGTTCACACCCCTCTGTGGACTCCAGTGACTCCAGAGATGGGGCAATGCTCAGCTCTTCATAACAACGACCCCAGCCACAAATGGTCATTACCCATGATCTGTGTGCCATGCCCTGTGCTGGTGTTTTCCCTGATTATCTCATTCAATCCTTTACCTTAACTCTAATGACAGACTTTTTTTTTTTTTTTTTTTTTTTTGCCTTTTAAAGAAAATTCTGGTAAAATACACATAGCCTAAAATTTATCCTTAGTGACAATGAGTACATTCACAGTGGTGTATAGCCACCAACACTGTCTAGTTCTGGAACGTTTGCATAACCCCATAAGGAACCTCCATTTCCAGTCAGCCATCACTGTCCATTCCCCTACTCTCCTTAGCCCTTGGCAGTTGCTCTAGAACAAAGAGAAAGGTCAAACTGCCCTGCTTTGTACCCACGTGAGCGAGTGGTAGAGCTGATATTTGAAGCCAGGAAGCCTGCCATCCCAGTGCAAAGCAAATTAGCTCCCCATTAGAGAGACCTTTCTCTACCACCCAATTCACACTGTCTAGTTGTTTCTAGTTGACACAAAAGATGACTTCCCCTGAGGCTTCCTTAGAAAGTTCATACCATTCCCACCAGTGGGAAGCCTGTGTCATCTGGAGGCCTCCCTCCCTCCACCTGGTTTTCCTGTGCCTCGTTCAGCAGAGAGGAAAGTGTCGCTCCTATAGCTGAGGGAAGAAGAGTCCACAGATCTGGCAGGAGGTCCCCACAATTTCTTGGTCTCCAAGGAAATAGCCAGGTCAGGAGGAATACTTGAGACCAGTCCAGGGCCTTTATCTGGGACAGGATTATGGCTTTCAGACAACATGCCCACCTTTCTCAATTTCAGTTCTTGTCTTGAACGTGAGGTATGACTCACAAGGTGGGACAGAATTCTGGGAGAGAGGTGACCTCTGGGGTCCCCTTAGAAATATCTGCAAAAATGACTTCCAAGGAGAGGGCTAATCTGTTGCACCGTATGTCTTTGATCTTCAGAAATATTTAGGATCTCAGACCCAAAAGAGAGAATTTTTATGAATTTAGCTAATGCTTCCAGCTGTCTACTGAGGCTGCTTGGGGTAACCATCACCCAGGGCACACTGCTCCTTAAAGATAAGAGATTGCTTGTCTCAGACTAGGAGTTCACAAATGTGTGTGTGTGTGTGTGTGTGTGTGTGTGTGTGTGTGTAGGACCAGATAGTAACTCTTTAAGAGTTTTGTAACACCAGTCACTCAACTCTGCTGTTTTAGTGTGAAAACAGCCATAGAGAATATCTAAACAGATGTGCATTATTGTGCTCCAATAAAACTTTATTTGCAAAAACAGGTGGTAGGCTGAATTTGATCCATGGGCTCTAGTTTGAGATCCCTGTCCTTGACCACAGCTAACTCTGTGTTCTGTGAAGTATGGAACCGTCCCAAGATTTTTGCTGATTCTCAGGAAATGCTGCTTGTTTGCCCCCTCTTTCCCTGCTAGGTCCCTGTATTTGCATGCCTGGCCACTGTTTTCCAGCCAGATCAACACACAACCAAGAGCTCTTTGGAGATTCTCCCAGGGAGTCCGTTCTTTTAAGCAGCATTTGGGAACAGTTTAGAAGACTTCTTTGCAACTTCTGTGGCAGGCAAAGGGGTCTCATATCCCTCAGCAAACAGTATGCAAAAATACCACGTAGTCATTTCTGTTTTCCCAGAATCCCTTCTTAGGCAACCACGGGAGGTGGGAAGTAGGAAAAGTGGAGTGAGGGTTCCTCTAGCCTTCCTCCAACAAAGTGCTTCACTACACTGCTTCTCCTCTCTTTCCTCTTGAGACTCCATTGGGGATTCTAAACCCCTGTGCTTGTAGTATTCAGAAGAGTTTCTTGACTTCTCTCAACTGGGCACAGATCAACATAGAGGTCTTTGGGTACGGGGTGGTGGGACAGTGATGGGTAAGGGTCTAGTCCTCCTTCATGCACTTAGCTTTTACCCAGGCTTTCTCCTCAATAAAGACAATGCTCTCCCTAAAAGGAATTTTTGATTAATACTTTTTCCTGCCCCTATGTTATCATACAAAGAAGGCATGACTTGTGTTCTAAGGGATTTAACATCTAATAGGGAAGATGCTCCATTTAGATCAAATACAAAGCAGTGGAATGAATACATATTGCTCTGTAGGACCCAGATTAATGAGTGATACAGTCACACTGAAAGACGGCCCAAAGGAAGCAGCATCCAAGTTGGGCTTTTGGGGGTTCATGTATATATACTTATATACTTATAAACCCATCTGATTTCAAATGTTTGAGGAATTGTCTGAGAGAGACATCAATTTCTGTAAGAGCAGAGAGAAAATAATTCATCCAACTACCCATTCACCCATCTATCCATCCATTCATCCATCTAGCCATTCTTCCGTCCATCCATCCATCCATCCATCCATCCATTCTAAAAATACTTACTTAACATTTCCTCTATTCTAAGCACTGAGCCAAGTGGCAGAGAGAAAAAGGCAAAGGAGGCCGGTTCTGGAGGAGTTCAGAGACATGTGGTAGACAGGTATATTAGACAATTAATTATAAACTGAAGAGGTAAGTGGAATTTTGGACAGTGTCGAGAATGAACAATTAATACTGTAGGAAGGTGCTGTTAGAGAGGTCAAGACTGAATGATCTTAAAGACACTAACAGGCAGCAGCCAGGTAAAAAGGAAGAAAAAATCAGAAGGTCAGGGATACTAGAACCAGGGATGGTTCTAGTAGAGGAGAGCACAGGAGCAAAGACCGTGAACCTTGTGCGGGACACGGACACTCAGTATTGCAGGAGCTAAGACAGTTGAGATGAGCCTGGGAGAGCAAACAGGGGCCAAAATGCAAAGGCCAGCACATCTTACAGGCCCACAGGTTTCAGAGGGTCTAGCGAGCCACTCAAGTTTATTATTTTTAATAAATGGTGTGTTTTTAGAATAGCTTTAGATTTACAGAAAAGTTGTAAAGATACTACAGAGAGTTCCCATGTACCCTGCACCCACTTTCCCTACTCTTAACATCTTTCGTTGCCATGGTACATTTGTCACAACTAATGAACCAATATTGATGCATTGTTGTTAACTAAAGTCCATATTTTATTCAGATTCCTTAATTTTTATTTAATGTCCCTCTCCTGTTCCTGGATCCCCTCCAGGATACCACATTACCTTCAGCTGTCATGTCTCTTTAGTCCCCTGTGGTTGGTGACACTTTCTTAGACAGGCCTTGTTTTTCACACTGATGGTCTTGAGGAGTACCGGCCAAGTGTTTTGTAGGGTGTCCTGCGGTTTAAGGCTTATCTGATGCTTTTCTCCTGGTTAGACTGAGGTTATCAGTTTAGGGAGGAAGACCACAGAGGTCAAGTGCCATGGTCATCCCGTCCTCTGAGGGGCAAGATACTGTCAGGTTAGTCACTGTTGATGTCTGCCTTGATCACCTGGCTGAGGTAACATTGGTCAGGTTTCTCCATGACAAAGTTACTGTGAAGTCGCCATGTGCAGCCCACACTTTCAGAGAGGGCAGCATACGTACCCATGGACACTCTGAAGCAGAAGAGGGACCTGGTGTAAGGACCACTGGGCAGAAAATGCAAGGAGAACTGGTACAAGCCCACACAAAGCAGAACTGGCATACTACCAAGCAACGTGTCTACCCTGGAAGACTGTTTGGTTGTGGGTTTTAGCCTTTGAGTGGGTTTAGTGCACGGATGAAAAAGATTATTTAAAGATCTCCATCTGACAGGTGAAAATCATAGCCACCACTTCAGATCTTGCCTGGAAGAGAGTCAGTCTCATTCTTCCATGCAGAGGGTTGTATTTTTAATCTCAGGAGTGGCCCCATTTGTGTGTGTGTGTGTGTGTGTGTGTGTTCCCCCCATGGGAATGACCCAAGAAGGCAATGCGTATTGAAGGCCTTAGACATCACGGCAGCAAATTCTTCCTTCTAGTTCATAGCAGCATCTTTTCTTCTCTGTCCACTATGATTTTCAGTCACACATTTCTTCTTCCTTGTCTGGAGCACTTTCCTCGGCACGGTGTGGTCTGAACCTGACATCACAGAAGTCCTCTCCACACGCGATCAGCTCTGCTGGTAACAAAGTAACTCAGGACAGCTTTTTTGGTGGGCAAATGGGCAGCACCTTCCCCATTTAAAATGCTCCTATATCTTGGCCAAGTGATTCGTGTGTTTTCAGTGGAGTTATTCTATTCTTACTGAGGTTTTGTTTGCCTTTTTTTTTTTCTTCACTTAACAGTGGATCACAGATGTGATCTTTCCTTTTGATCAATGCTTCTGTTATTTTCAGTTTGTTTTTCTGTGCTCTCTATTTGCATTCCAAAGCATTTCGGTAGGAAAACTCGAACAAATGTGTTTGGACTTACGTGTACGGCTTCATGTCAGATATTGTATAGGGAATGGAATTGCCTGTTCAAAAGTTAGGGACATCCAAAATGATCGTAAGGCCCATTAGATGCATCCAAAACAACTGGATGAAGGTGCATTCGCAACATGGTGCCTTCTCACTGTAACCTCGCGAGGCAGTCGTGATCATTCCCATTTCAAGTAGGATGACTCTGTGGCCCAGCAAGGTTAAAGGGCTGGCCCTGGCTTACCTCCAATCCAAGTGAAATATCTAGAAAATCATTTGGTCTCCTTACTGAGATCCTTCCAACATATAAAAACCTCATCCACCAAAAAAGGCCTGGCATAGACGCATTGCTCTGATTTGCTATAGGACCCATTTAATCTGCATTATGTTACAGTGCTAGAATTTTCCAAGTTCACAGTCATGAAACAAATGCATTACCCTAAATTGTGCTAGAATTTAATTATCTTTCTCCCCCTCACTTTTCTGTTCTATTAAATTAGTGTCCTTCTACTCCGAATCGGCAATTGCCACTTGGGGTGGGGGGGAGCAGGGGCGGAGAGATGGGGAAGGAGGTCTTGGCCATCAGACCTGGGTGAACAGAGTGTTATTTGGCAGCAGAGTAGATCCCAGGCTCTCTGGTGTGGCAGGCTTTGTGGAAAGGATGTTAAGAGAGACAAAAGGACACTGTCGGTGCGTTATTAATGTTAAAAATTGTTGACGTTCCATGCAGTGTGTTTTTCTAATTAGAGCCAAGCTGCAGAGTACTATTTCCATAATCAACATGGGAACGGAAACTCAGCAAAATTTCATGTATTTGCAATGAAACTGCTCCCCGGCAACATAAAAATGGCTTTTATAACATAAAGGCTGTAATTAGAATAAGTCAAATCAGTTGGAAACGATTAAGGCCAGAGTAGGCAAAGCTGCCTTCTAAATATTTGTCTGGAGATTAGCCTACTCCTGCAGCCCCTAAGAAGCATCTTTGATTTACTTACACTGCTCAACGTGGCAGAGATAATCCTGCGGAAGGCAAATGAACACAGATTTAGATGTGCTGGTCGGCCCTTCCTGCAGTTTGACAGAAGGCAGCCCATTGGAAGACAAGTCAGAAAAAAAAAAAAAATGAATATAGGGTCACATTAGACAAATTGCTTAAAAAAAAAAACGCACACCGTGATCATCAATTTAAATTCTTTTAAAATGTGCTCGGTCTTTGAAGCTTTTAGGATGCACTTTAGAAGTCCACGTGGAGTAATTCTCTGCATGTCAATGCGACAGTTGATGTGCGTCTCATTGTATTTAAAATTATAGTTCTGAAATGGGACTTGCTCCACGCTGCTTGTCTGACATCAGCTATTAAAATACAAGTAAATCTTGGCAGGTGGAAATTTAAAGAAGAAAAGAGATTATATAAGAAAAATCAGAATTGTTAATAATAATTTGCTAACCAGGGGACACCGGCTACCAATAGCTCTCCATGTCTTCTGTTGGGATGCTGATACGAGGAATGCCTTGTGCTTGCCAGGAATGGGGCTGGAGGTTAGGAAGGGGTAAGAAGGGTTAGCAGTGGTCCACGGTTTGGGTCCTTCGAGGCCAAAGTGGCCAGGATGTGACTGCAGGGTCCTTCCATGGCATTGAGCTAGGAGTTCAGCGCTCTGCTAGGATGGCAGAAGCAGGGAATGTAGGAGAGAGGGCAGGAAGAGAACTGCTCTTGAGACCAGGCTGGAGCATACGTGGACTCTGGCTTCCCTTTTAGAAGGGCATAATATGTCCTGACAGGCTCCCCACTCATTTGTAAGCCCTTCAGAATCCCAAACTTGTGTGCGTGCCTGCATTTATCCATTGAAAATATAATCAGCCTAATGCATTCTCTTACTGAATTTTAAACCAGCCCATTAAAACTCCTTTAACGTGCTAAAGTCGGCTTCAGAGAGGGTTTCCATTTCATCTTTATTGAGCTGAGGCTATGGTTCGCTCTCCCCTTGCAACACGGTGAGCGCCTGTCAATAATTCAATAGCGTAGCCTTGACGGGCCCAAGCCCAACCTAGACTTTCAACCAAGCCAAGCAGCTTGTCAAAGCCTGATGCGCTGTCAATGGCCGACTGATCTATACTGCATGAATCCCCCCTCAGCTCTTGATGTGTCCCTGGGAATAAAAAGAAAGCCATTTCAGAAGTCAGCCCAGTGAGAAGCACCTGTTTGTAGAGCATCTCTAATGAGGGCAGGTCGTGCCTGGTGGAGTGGAGTTCAGCGGCAGCCGTTGCATTTGCTTTTGTTGAGGCAACATGGGGTCTCTCCATGTGGGCTCAGGGCACACAGAGGAGCCCTTTCGTGTCACTGGGCGGGTGGGGATGTCCTTCCTGTTGAGGGTCCTTTACACAGGCGTCTGCCCTGTGCTTGTCTTCAGTGTTGTAGAAGACCTGGAACCCACAGATGCAGTTGAGGGGGCAGAAGATACCAATGACATGGTCACACCAGGACGTGGCTTTCCCTACATGTCCCGCAGCAGCCGTCGGAAGCTTCCTGCTCCCTCTTACAGAGCAGGCAGAGTCGGTGGTGCCTCAAGGGTCCCCTGAAAGGCAGTCTGATAAGAGTTGAGAGATACAGCCTCACCTCTCTTAGGTAGAGGAAAACACACCCATTGGCGCTAAAAAGAGAATAAATCGTTTGTGTTCTTCCCGCCTGGGCATGATTTTTAGCCCAGAATGATCCGCCTAGCTCCCGCCTTCTCCAAGCCTTGCAAGTCGGCATAAATGAGATTTGCAAATATCGCCCCTAAAAAAGGCCACTAGGAGAGCACGTAATCCATGTTTTAAATGCAAAATGTCTTGAGTCCCAACGCTGCTCAGTTTTTCCCGAAGATAAATTTTAGCTGGATTAAATAACTGTTTTAAAGGCAGTATTCATGCAAGTGCTGTCTCATTTGTGACTGTATTTGCATTGCTAATGGACATGTCTTTTCCTCACGCACAGTCTTTCCTGATCATCCACCCCCAAATTTACAGATTTCTTGCTTGTCAAATTGGGGTTTGTGGAAGAGGAGGCAATAATGCAGATGGAAAAGAGAAGCGGCGATGTGTTAAAGGCTAATAGGAAACCGTTGCACTGGAATAGATTCGTGGTGTAGACTCCTGCTTTCCTCAACCACAGAACAACCAAATCGTTTCTGATGAGGGCAATCACACCCCTGTGGCTTTATGGTCTCCCCACGTAAGCAGTAGCGAGTGTGTTTTACCCCAAACATGGTCGGGGATGGGGAGGGGGACATTGGAGATTTAGCAGCGGGGGAAAAACAGGTTTACTGGTTTTGTGGTCACCTTTTAAGGTGAGGAAAAGGGAGAGAAGACGAATATGACGATTTTAGGGGCTAAATCCCCTGGTGTGCCCCCAACCCCAGTAGCTGATGGGGAAGAGGCAACAAGACCCCAAGTAATAATGGCTGGTGTTAGACAGTAAGGGGTCCAGCTGGTTCCAGAAAATCCTCAGGCTTCTAGAAAATTTGGGATTAGAGGTCCTGCTGTGATTGTCACACTTTGCATTTAGAGACTGTTTAAATGAATTCATTAATTTACTTATTTTTGTTTCACACATTGGGTTCAAAGCTTCAGGTGAATGGTCAGAACGAGACTGGTCAAATGCAGGTGTCCGTTTGGGGCTGGGTAGGAGGAAAAGAAGAAGGGGGAGCAAAACCCAGGGCTTGGCCTCCTCAACGTGAGGTCACCTCTTTTGCTGTCATCCCTACCTTTAGTGGTGCCCAGGGGGTTGCCACGAACTGAAGGGTTCTGAGTGGCAGAAGTGTGTCAGCTTCTAGTCAAGTCCAAGTGCATCCTCTTATGGGGAGGGACGGAGGGAGCTGTCTGCCTGGTCCCTGTGCCACGTGGCTGATGCTGGGGCTCTGCCACTCAGTCACCGGCCCCGGAAACCAACCTCCCCTTGTTTCACTGAAGCCCAACGTGGTCAGGGACTCAATGCCGCCTGCACCTGACTTGGCAATTCTGGAAGCTCTACGAGGCTAACAATCTATGTTTTAAGAACCATCAGCATCCATGGTTTTGATGTCGGTGGGAGCTAGTACCATCTTAGTTCCATTTGAGATGGTGAGATGTTTTTGGAAACTCTAAGCGCTGCTTAATATAGTTTACTTTTAGAGGATCAGAGTCACAGAAGGTTGGTCTGAGAGGTCACGTGGACGAGCCCCTCACTTGGCAGAAGAGCAGAGAGGGGCCCGAATGGGTTGCCGGATGTGCTGATGTCAGCCGGTGGTTGTAAAGGTCATAGGAGAACCTAGGCTCCTCCTAATTCAGTGTCTTTCTTAGATCAGGTATTATACACCTGAAATGTACGCTTTTCTTTCTCCCACCTAATTATAGTTTTCACCGACTAGCGGCCAACCTTTAAATGCCTTAAGATTTCACTTAAAATCTGGTTCTTTGGCTTCTTGTGAAAAATCGGACTCTTGGCATATCAGGGAACATCCCTCCCTTTCAGCCGTCCCCGGAAGCGCCGCAGCATCTGGCCCCTGAAGTGGGGCATGAGCTTTCCAGCTCCGCACAGTCTCTTTTGCTCACTGTTGACCTGACTCAGCTTGCTTACCTACCCACTGGCCCCCGCAAGCATGTGAGCGGAGAGCCCTCTCCTCTGACCCCTTGAAAAATAAACTCACCCAGACGCGTTGGCAACAGGAAGGCTTTGCATCTGCCTCGGTGCTGCCTGTTCTCGCAGCCATGCCTGGAGGATCCAACAGCTCTTTCTCAGCACAAATAAGCTTTTTCTTTAGTTCACGTAGAGAATGGCATCCCTGGCACATAGCAGAAAACATCTGGTAATGAATCCATTAGCCAGGCTGTTGCTCAGGATCCAGGTGCCCAAGGGTCTGAGTGCTGGGCTGAACAGGATGCATGAATGGGACCCCAAAGATTTTACCTTTTGGCCCTCATTCTGCCAGAGCTCTCGCTCGGTCCTCAGGGCTCTGGTGGCCGCTCCAGTGCCAGGTGTCCCCCCGGCCATCCCCAGGTGAGAAGCTGGCGGGCCTTCAGGACTCCCTCCTCCCTTCGCCTGGTGCACCTCCCTCTCCGGCACCGCCCTCCCTGTGCACACAAAGGAGAAGACGCAGATGATCTTTGGCAGACGCAAGGAGCAGTATTTGTCGAACCCTGGGCCCTGCACCTCCTCGAACAGCCCTGCACACTGTACAAAATCATTAGAAGCCCCGTGTCTGAGGACTCACGGAGGTTAGGCGGGGAGGTGAGAGCGAGAAATGAAAATGAGAGAGCCCGCAAACTGCTTTTGCCCAAGGGCTGGTTTTAATGAGCCTGTCCCTAATGAGTTGTCCCTGCAACTAGCTCCAGGCCTAAACAGATGAGGCAGGGATTCTGCTAAATTTTTGATAGGATTTGCACTGGTTTTTATGAGAAAGCAAGCAGTCGAGAGTGCAAAGTTGGGTCATGAATCTTTTACGAGGGTGGATGGTTGTCCATCTTGTCAACCGGAACAGGGAAGTCCTGGTTGCTAATGGAAACCCCGGCTTCAGCCCACTGGTGTCGTTCACCAAACCCGTTAATGTGGTTGGGGTGCCTGCTTGAGTTTTTTGGGTTTTGTTTGTTTGTTTGTTTTGGGGTTTGTTTGTTTGTTTTCTTTTTTTCCTTTTTTTCCCCCTTCTGATTCAGAACCTGGCTCATGGCTTCCAAGAATCCATCTTCAAACTCCATCAAAGAGAGGACTTGAGTCATCACCCCTCCTAATGATCTGTCATGGAACCACACTGGTCTTGGGGGGTTTACATGTGTCTTCCACGGTGCACTGGGAAGACAATTCTACCAGACACTCCAGTCAGCATCCTTTCTTCTTTGGGGAAGCCCCATTCCTAGCAGAGTCACAAGACTTTACCCTTTCTATTGCATGAAGAAACTCTGACCAAGGATAAAATGTCATTCTCGATTCCTATGGAGATGTTTCTGACGTTCTAATATTTGTCAATTCTGGGATTGAGCAGTACAGGAAATTTCATATACTCCCACCTTTTTTTTTTTCCCTCCTTAATATGAAAAGCTGCCAACAAATATATTTCTCCGGTTTGATTCATCCACCAAGAGGCAATTTTCTTGGTGGCTTAAAAGGTTACAAAAAATGCTTGATCAGCGGCCTTTACTGTACTGAGTGAGCTCTTGCCTCCTCCTCCTTCTAGCTCACACACACTCTTTCACATTAATCATGTAATTGATTTAATAAGCTCTGGCTTCAAGAGCTTTCTCCCCCCCTCTCTTCTTTCTCTTCTCCCCATAAGGTTTGCAGTTCAGCATCTGATGGGTTAGGCAGGCTAAGGCCCATGAATTCTGCCAGGCATGAAATCCAACAGCCCAGTTTGTATAATAAATATCTTCATCTTATCTTTCTGTGGCTCTCTTACACTTATTTTTCAGAAGCTGTTTCATTAATCACATGTAAGGGTCATAAAATGTACAGTCTACTTCTGTCTACGTGTAGTTTTGAAGGGTAGGACTTCTCCAACTAGAAAGCATTTCACGTGTGGGGTCTTGTTTGAACCTCTCCAAAGATCCTGAGACTGAGCTGGGAGAGATCTACTACCCCCACGTTATAAACAAGGAAGCTTCTGTGCAGAGAGGTGATCTGACTTGTTTAAGAGCTTGTAACTAGTTAGCCACGTGCATGGAGAGAAAATGTTGGCTTCCAAACTGTCTGCAGGAAGACATTGCTACTTTCATATTCCTTTGTTGCCTTAGGCGTCCTTTCTCTGCATTGAAACAAAAGCTCTACATATTTATCTTCAAGAGAATACTTCCAGTTTGTCTATCGGGGAGTAGCTGGAATTGTTTTCTGTAGTTATCTTCAGTTAGATGTGTTAATATGACATACTTTTAAGTCAAAAAAGACCATCCCTACACAAAACACTTGATGAATCACAGAATACGAAACCAACATAGGCCAGCATTATTATTTTAGATTATAGTTCTGCAGATCTTCAGTGTTAAGTCTCAGGGAAATATCCTGCCCAGGATCTTAGCCTATTTCCTGACTTGTCTCGTAAAGAGTAAACTTACAAACATGGATTTGGTCTTCTCGGAATAGAGTCCATAGGATCGGGGCAGGGTCATTGTTTTAAGGAGATGAACATCTTCAAAAATTAGTTATGAGATTGGAGAATCTAAAGAAAGGGCTCCAGTGAGGGATGCCAAGTCGTAATATTGGGAACAGATGACAGAGTCAAAGTCTTAAAGTTCTGGGGAGAGATGAAATGCAAAGACAGCTGCTGTAAGTAATGAAGATGTTCTGTAAGATGTCTCTGACCAGGTTCTGACTGGTCAGCATAGGCTTCTCCCTCTTCATCCTGACCTGTATTTGAAGGGTCTTGGTGAGTGTGGATATTAAGATAGTGGTATCTGTATTAGTCAGTGTTCTCCAAAGGAAATCAGACCAATCGGAGATTAGGAGTCATGTATAGATATACAGATATGCATATATTTATTAAAAGGACTTGGCTCAAGTGGTTAGGGAGGCAGAGAAGTCCCATAGTCTGCAAGCTGGTGACCCAGGAAAGCCTGGCTACATAGTTCCCCTCCTGGTCCATTGGCTTGAGAGTCAGGGGAGTCAATGGTGTAAATCTCAGTCCAAGTTCAAGAGAAAATAGGATTAGATGTCCTAGCTCGAGCAGGCAGATTGGGAGAGGGGGGTGGATTTGTTCTGTTCAGGCCCTCCATAGATTGGATGGCACCCAACTACATTGGAGAACATGTTCTGCTTGACTGAACCCACAAATTTCAATGCTAATCTCATCTAGAAACACCCTCACAGACATGCCCAGATACTATGTTATTCTGGGCATCCTTGGCCTAGTCACCCTGACACATAAAATTATCTATCACACTACCCATAAAGGTTTACCATCATTTCTGAGTCTCAGCAAATCCATAATCATGATGTGTCACATGAAGAACTTTCTTCAACTCTGTTGCTGAGCCTGACTTTGAAGTTTTTTAGTTGAAGAGTAAAAATGAGCAACATTCTTTAATGTGCAGAGAAATACTGTCTTATCACCTTTGGGTGCTGGTGCTGGATTGGACCAGTGTGCTGGGTTAGGGAAAGGCTAGCACCTTGTAAAGAGTTGAGCATCGCACCTGATGGTTAACAAGGATTAGACATATTAAAGACGTTGGTGTTAGTGCCTGCATTAGTCTGAGTATTAAGAACAGTGGAAGAAAAATGGATGACAGAAGGAAAAAAAAAAAAGAGTGATGGCATTCACTTCAGTATGGATCTGGCCTCATGTAACCTTACCTTGATAACAACAAGATCCCCTACTTCTCCTCCCTCACCAACTTGGAGGCCCACGGGTCCCTGATCTCTCTGTGCACCAGCTCCATTAGAGGAAATGAAAGCAGGAATCACAATATTTGCCCCAGATCTGCATAATTAGGACAAGCTTTTGAGAGTTAAAGAGGCTCATCAAATGAACTTCTCAAAACGTATTTGGTATAACATCAAATAATAGTGACAGGTCCATAAATCAAGTGAGATCGTGGCCATCTGATTCAGAATTTAAAACATCTTCTCCCAGCAAGCCCATCCCCATGAAGCCCATTACAGAATACAGAGGGTGTTTCTCTCTTCCCTGAGAAATTCAGAATATGAGGAGACCTCCTTCCATGGTTTTTTTTTCCCCTGTCCTTGCCCATGGGGTGACTCCTGAAGATGCCCCAAGAAGGATGGTCCAAAAGTACCTAGTCTACCACTATGATTATTCTTTTGGTATTTTATTCAAGTCGTCACTCATGGAGGTGGTCTAATAAACACTTGTAGAATGAATGGTCTTGAGTGGCTGATGGATATTTTCCACGTTAATTTATTGAATTACTTAGCTATTAAGCTGGATTTTTCCTTCCTTCACCTGTCCTTTTCTTGCCTAAACAAAGCCATCTCAAGATTCAGGAGTCTTCTTTCTAATCTCAGCCTGACCAACAGTCTTAGAGTGTTGGTCTTACTTTCCTCCTTTGCTACTCCATCTTGTCTGAAATCTAGGTTAACTGGGACTTAACTCCTTGTCAAAGATGCTGTGTGAAATGACTAATTAAGAGTAGAGAAGGAGACAGAATTGTCATTGACAAATAGGGCTTTTAGTAACCAGCAGCTTTTCAGGAAATGTTTGCCCAGCACTTGAGTCCCCAAGATCCTTGTGGGGAATTTAGAGGGAAGAAGACTTGTCTCTCGTGAATGTGTTCCTTGTCACTTGAGTTTGTAAACTCAGAAGTCACCTCATCCAAGCTGCCCTGGGATAGATAATTGCATGATCCTAGTTTCAGAAGATGGAGAAGCGTAGAACCCATGAGCCCATGTTTTTCTAGTAGAACCAGACTAGAGGTTTCCAGCAGGTTCTCCCTGAGTGGTGTGGGCTGAGTATCCACACAGCCTGTGGTTGAGCTAAAATTGAGTTGGGAAGGAAAGATTGACATTTACTGTATTTCAACCACATACTAAGCAAAGTGCAGACACAATCTGAGCATCCTTCCAAATGAATCTTTTTCCAGGGTGCTAAGTGCTGCCCAGTTCCATCAGACAAAGACTGAAGCACAGGACCATGTCTGTCCTTATGTCAGAAACCCAGTAGCTCCCTATCATGCCGTCCCACAGGACAAACTCCGGAAACTCCAGAATTTTTATCCCAGTAATCAGAACCCTCCACGTCAGTCTAAACTCGTTTCTTTATGTTTTCCCAGCAGGGGAGGATCTAGGTTTTATAAAATGTGAGACATACACAATTCAGGAACCCTCTATAGGGTAGAGATACAAAATTATGGGTGTAAAGTAAGACATGTCCTTGGAAACACACTGCTATAAGGGATGCTCTCTGAAATTTCAGCTCTGTCACCTTCCAATTATCCACCTCTGTTTCCAAATGAGATCGTGCAGTAAAGAAGCTGATTTTCCAAACTGGTCATGAGCTGTGCTTCAAACCCCACTTTGGATGTCCTGCTTTTCCTTGCCTCAGTTGGACTAATTTTCTCACTGCCTTCCTCCTACATTAAGAAAAAAAATAAGTGTTGGTTAAGAGTCAAGCCAAAAGAGAGCTAAATTCATTGGTTCAAGGTCATGGTGCTTAGAAAAGGCCAGAGTGGAATGAGGTTGAGTTCACCTAACTTCAGCAGATTTCCCATTGTAGCTTCTATTAACCACCTGCATCAGCATTACCTACGCAGCAGACAGCTTGTTAGACGTGCAGGTTTGTGGCCACATCACAACTACCAAGTCAGAATCTCTGGGCTTGGGATGCATAGATTTCCATTTTTAAGAACCATCCACTCTCATGATTCTGAGGCACGTGAAAGTTGGAAGACTCCAGCTCACAAGGTCACTGGAGGCCACTCTTAAGATGGGACGTTGACCCAAGAATTAAAGGATATATGGATGTAGCCAATTGGGGTAGTTTCCCAGGGTTGCCATAGCAAATGACTATACACAGAGCGGCTCAGAACACCAGAAATGTGTTCTCTCCCAGTCCTGGAAGCTAGAAGTCTGAAATCAAGGTGTACACAGGATTTGTACCATCTAAGAGCTCTGAGGAGGACTCTGCTCTGTGCCTCTTTGCCAGCTGCATCTGGTGGCTGCCAGCAGTCCCTGAGGCCCCTTGGCCCGTCGCTGTATCGCTGCATCTTCACATGGCCTCTGATGAGGACCCCAGTCCTTGGGTTGAGGGCCCACCTAATTCAGTATGATCTCATCTTAATGACATCTACAAAGGCCCTATTTTCAAATAAGGTCACACTCTGAGTGAGGTTCTAGGTGGATGTGAATTTCTGGGAGGAGAATGCAGGTCGTGAATGCAGAGAGGGGCAGTGAAATTTCTGGGAGGAGAATGCAGGTCGTGAATGCAGAGAGGGGCAGTGAAAGGAGAGGGAAGAACTTAGAAGCAATTGAAAGCTCAAGAAGTTGACTCAAAGGGCAAATGGGTTGCCTCCCCAGACTTTCTAACACTGGCTAGAAAGGGTTTCCTGTGTCAGTTCCTGGACTAGAGAAAGGTTGCTTAAGAGGTGTGGGAAGCATGCTTCCCTCCCTCAGTGGGTAGGATTTGATTGTATGACCTGGAGAGAGCTTAGAGTGGGGGACGCATGAGACACTGAAGAAGAAGATATAAAACAGCCAGAGGGAGATTTGTCCTCCAGTCCTCAGGGTTTCCATCACATTCTGGTGAGTCCCCTGAGCCAGGAAAGTCCTGAGCCAAACATTTGGGAAGATAATCTAAGATAAACCTGGAGAAGAAAATATTTGCAGACTCAAGAAAGAAAAGTAATCCTGAGATAAGGAGACTCCCCATTCCTTCCTCCTTTGCTCAGTGCTCAGAAGGCTGTGTTACAGAAGTCACGATGTCAAAACCATGAAATTTTATCCTCCAGGGAAAATGCTTTCTTTCTGAAATGCCGTATTTCTGGAATCATATATAGATCCTGTCCGCTTACTCTTAAGATCGTAGGGGGAACCGGTTGTTAGGCTTTTCTTTTGATTCCTTGATCCTGCCTGGGTTGACGCTGCCTGTGGGTCTCTGCAGACTCCCGCCTGAAGGGTTCTTCACTCAGATCCTGCAAAGAGTGAGTCCTTCTTCTTTGCCATGGGTATTCCACTCACAGTGCCCCTTGCCAAGTAGACATGGCGCCCTGAGTCATGATCTGCCCTGTCACCCTATGCTGTAGTTCGGCCGTGTTCCGAAATTTCCCCCTTGGTGTATCTACTTGTTTATCACAATGTCTTCTCCTCTCCCTCAGGAGACTTCAAACCTCTACTGGATTCAGGCCTGTGTACCCCCCATGCCTAGGAAAGTGGCTGGTACATAGCCGGTTCTCAGCGATGATGTGTTGAACAGATGCTTTTAGCTGAGGAGAAAGAATGTGTTTCTTCCCCCCAGCACTTGGAAACACTGTCTCTGTGCCATAAAGGCAAATGCTTGGGGGTTTGTTCTGCTGACATCTAAGAGGGCAGGTCTAGGACTTAAGGGGTTTCATTTGAAAAGGTGAATAGGACATTAAGCCACGAGAGCATGGGGAAATGGAGACCTATACCTCTGGCTTGCAGGCAGGGTGGTGCAGTACCAGAGTGGAGAGGATGTCACACGCACCAGGGGTGTTCGGGACCGGTCTCACGGCTGGAACCTGTCTGGGTGTGGACTTCAGACCCTATCGTCGTAGGCATGGCAGGCTGGGATTGGGCTGAAGAGGACAGAGGAACATCTGACAGCAGAGAGTATTGTGTTTGGAGAACCCTGAGTGTGATGTACAATTGGGGAGGAAGGGAAAAAAGTAGAAAGGAGGGAAGGGAGGAAGGGAAATCAGAGGGAGGGAGGGGGGAGGAAAGAAGACACTAATCTAAAGTGTGAATAAAAAGAGAGAAGTACAAAGAATGAATCCAAAGAGAAAGGACTGTAGAGAAGAAACTTCCTTCTAAGAACTGGAAGATAATCTCCCTCAGGTTACAGACGAAGAGAGGATGGCCCGGGGAGCCTTGTCTTAGTCTGTCTGGGCTGCTGGGACACTCCATAGTCTGGGTGGCTTGTGAACAATAAGACATTCATTTATCATGGGTGCTGGAGGCTGGGAAGTTCAAGACTAAGGTGCAGACAGATTCGTCTTCTGGTGAGGACCTCCTTCCTAGTTCACAGTATCTTTTTGCCTTTCGGTGCCTTCTTCCCAAGGTGGAAGGGGGTAAGGGCACACTCTGGGTCTCTTCTGTGAGGGCACCAACCCCATTCATGAGGGCTCCATCTTCATGACCTAATCACCCATGAAAGGCCCCACCTCTGAATGCTGTCACATCAGTGTTACATT
This sequence comes from Neogale vison, assembly GCF_020171115.1. Taxonomy (NCBI): domain Eukaryota; kingdom Metazoa; phylum Chordata; class Mammalia; order Carnivora; family Mustelidae; genus Neogale; species Neogale vison. The sequence goes on from NC_058104.1 coordinate 21,496,545, forward strand.
TTGACATGTGAATTTGCAGGAGTTCACACACACTTAGTCCATGGCACCCCGGGTAAATTTCTTAAGGCAAAAAAAAAAAAAAAAAGAGTTTTTGGCATGTTTGGGACTTGAATGTTCATCTCTACACCCTCCCCTTTCTCTCTTCTTGTGCATTTCAAGTAAGGAGAAGGCATTGGCATCTACTAATTGCCAACTGGGTGCCAGGCATGGAGATTAAAGGTTAGGTCTTCAGGCTGTCGGGGTGAGTTCCAGGGAGCAGGACCCAGAGATCCAATTAGACATTGACGAGGCTCAGTGACAGCAGGAGGAGTCAAAGATCTGGGCTGGCTGTTCAGGGGAGCCCAGCAGCCGCAGTGAGAGAGCTCGGAGTAGGTGGGTCACAGCGCATGAATTTAGCGCATGGTTTGGTAGCTCAGAGGCCAGTGGTTGGAGAGTCCTCTCCATGTGAACCAGAGAGGGGACTGCCTCCTCCAGATGCAGCTCTGATGAGATAAGACCTGGGCTTTGCTTCTGAGGGCTAAACTCAGAAGCAGCGGGAACTCCCTCAGTGACATGGGGGAGACTGACCTGCCGGGAAGGCTGAGCTATCGAGCGCGGGAAAAGGGGAGTCACGCTGAACGCAGCCGGCTTCCTGGGGGATGGCCGAGCACACACTGATGGGGGACATCCGATTTCTAGGGAGACTTTAGGGTGGCACCTTGTATGTTCAAAGAGACTCAGTCCTCCTCAATTCTAGGAGTTTTTACTATGTGCTTATTCTGTGCAAACCCCACAGGGGATCTCTTGACAGCAAGCTGCTTCTTATAATGAATGCAAAAAGTCCTTTCTTTTGGCTGAAAGAGTTTAGGAAATTGAAGCAGAGAGAAAGCCCTGTTCCCTCAGCCTGGCTGTCCAAGGCAACAGAGAAGCTAACCTGGGTGGGCCAGCTCTTCTCTGCGTCTTACACTGGGGACCCGCAGTGCAAGTGCTGGGCACGTCCATTGCAGCTCAGGACCTTGACTTAAGAGCGATGGCGGAAGGGATCCCCAAACCCATTCTTTCCCCTTGCTCTTAGAATCCAGATTTTCTTAGATTGGACTACGCCACCATTTTGAAATGCAAACTACCTTCCTTTAATTGAGTTGTTGGCTTTCCTTCCTATATTCCCTTTCCGAGGTGGGGGCTCCCAGCACCATTCTGGGGCAGGAAACATTTATTTCCCATCTCACAGAGGCACAACCAAATAGCCATCAGCTTCAGACGAGACCACTGGCCAGCCCTCCTGCTCACCTCCCAATTCCCTAATCTAATCTAACTCAGTGGGGTTTGTGGGGGTTCGTTTAAGCCGCAGAAGCTGCTATAATTGTTACATGAGCCAGCAACGATTTGTACCATCTGGGTATGGGGGGGTGGAGGGGATGGGGAGGAGGAGAGAGAGAGAGAAAGAGACTAGTACTACCATAGAGAAAGATTTTTATTCTATTACCAAGGCAATATAATTCAAGAGTGGCTGCAGAGCAATTGGAAACTAAGGAATGGGAAGCAATGCAGTTACAGTAAAATGTCAAAGTGTAATGAAACGGGAACAGCACTGCTTTATGATCCAGCCAAGTAACAGGCAGGTGGCAGCTGTAAATATGTATATAAATAACAATATGGACGAAATGTCAGGGCTTCCAGCTGGCTTGGTTAAAGCACTTTAGTAATATTCTATTTACGGTAACAATGTAGCTTGACAATTTCCTCGAAAAATACAAAAATATATCATTTGAGAACGATTCAGCCCCCATTAGTATGTAGGTGATCAGAATTGTACTAAGATCTTAAACAACCCAGGGTGCCTGTTATGTCCCCATCCTACCTAAAATGGCCAGTTGCTTCATATTCCGTGAGGTTAACTTGGTTCTCTGTCATTGGGAGGCAAATGTCTGTTCTTCCTGTTACTGCATTACCAGTAACACACACACATATCTATATCTATATCTATATCTATATATTATCAATGTCCTAGACCTGGGGTCTTACCTGGGACTACGGATCACCTTATTTATTTATTCACTCCGTGAAATGTACTGAGCATTTCTCTGTGTTTCCGAGGATCTAAAATTGAACAAAGATATGTATTACCTTGCACCATGTAGAATCTTTTTGTCTAGCAGGGGGAAAATAATAAAATGAATAAAATAAAATAAGCAGGAAAATGCACGTAAAATTACCATAGTGATATATTCTATATGCTTCAGGTGGGTTGACCGGGGAGGGCTTTCTAGAGAAGGTAATGCTTGAATTGACATCAAACGGTGAAAAGAGATTGAGCAGCTGGAGAGGAATGAGAATAGCTTTCCAGGCAGTGAGACTGACATGTGCAAAGACCCTGTGGTAAGAAGAACATCAGTGCATATGAAAGATGGAAAGAGATCATGGTCCCTGTAGTGGAAAGGTAGAGAGTGGCCCAAGTCAAGTTCGAACATGTTAGGCAGGGAAAGTGCAAACAGGGTCTTACAGGCAGGCCATGGTCAGGAATTATGACTTAGAAATAATGATCCTTGAAAGAATAGTAAGCAGTATAGCCCCAGGTTAGGACTAGCACCCTAGGAGCTATTCGGTTCATACCGCAGTCTGTTAGGAACTCCAGGAAGACAAATACCACTTTGTTAAGCAGGGACTGTATATGGTTTCATAAAAATGTAATAAGCATCTATTTTGTGCCAAGCACTGTTCAAAGCACTGAGGTTGCATATGTGTGAGACAGCATCTTTGCCCTTGAGAAATGCACAGACTAATGAGGTGGAAGTCATATTAACCAATGGCTTAGGTGTTGAGCACTTGGATGGAATTTCAAGGCACAGAAATTGAGCCCTTAAGGATAGCTTCCTGGAGCGAATGTCCCTATACAGACTCTTCAAGGGAGGACAGAAGTTGTCCGGGCAAAGAAGGGGTAGAGGAAGGGTTGATTTCTATATATATATAGAAATATATATATATATATATATATATATATATATATATATATATATATATATCATAACATTCTTTATATATATATAACATAACATTATATATATAATGTTATGTTAGGATGGGTTGATTTCTTGGAGGGGGGAATGGTATGATTAAGAAAAGCACAGTCAATGGCAACATAATGAGGATCCTTAGGGCCAAGAGGCAGAGTGCTGGGGAAGGACTGGGAGGACCCGCCACTCCCAGATGGACCTCCTTGACCCTAGACTTGCTGGAACCTCCTAAGTTTAACCCTATGGCCGGAAGGTAGTCTCCCAAGGTTTTATGTCAAACTCATGCTTTAGCCTTTGCCCCTTTCCCTGTTTTCTAGTCCTGTGTATTTTATAGGCTGTTATAGATATGATCAAGTTGGATTCATATAATACAGAATCCCCATGCATGTGGGAAAGTGTGAATTAAAGCCACCGTTTGGACCCTCTGCATTGGTGCATGAAGGCAAGCTACACAGAGATGTAGGGAATCCACTGATTAGATCAAGAAATTTAAAAAGATAAAATACTATCCATAACTCTAGCTGATAGCAAACATCTGGTTAGAATTTGAGAAAGGATATGACAGAGGAATGTGTTTTGCCTCAGCCTAGATCCAACCATCTTTAACCTACGCATTTCTACCATAAACACATATAACCGCCAGTCTGTTTCTTCTTTCCTTTTTGGCCCTCCTTCTGACCAAGGAGGGCCTAGGGATGAGGGGGGGGATGCAGGACAGTTACCGGAGGGACCAGAGTGTTGGAGAGGGATGTCTTCTCCCAACACTGTATGTCGTCAGCTCTTCTCCACAGTGAAGTCTATCTGAGAGACTGTGGACTCTGAGAAACAAACTGAGGGTTTTGGAGGGGAGAAGGGTGGGGGGGGTTGGGTGAGCCTGGTGGTGAGTACTAAGGAGGGCACGTATTGCATGGAGCACTAGGTGAGGTGCATAAGCAATGAATTTTGGAACACACACACACACACAAAAACATAAAATTAAATTAAAAAAAAGTCTGTCTCCCCATGTTTTGCTCTTGGGTTCATTCATTTATTCAATAGCTATTTAAGGGGCCCAAATTATATGACAGATGCAAGGCATCTGGGAATTTGACAGTGATCATGACCATTGTCATCTCTGCCATCTTGGAGCGAAAGATCTAGAAGGGACAATTTTAGTTTGTAATTGAAATGGGGAGGATCGTCCTGACAAACAGCTGGAATGGAGCATTATGAGGAACAGTTGTATTTTGGCTACAGATTCTCTACTCTGAGCCCCTCAACTCACAAAGTGGTTAGGTTTTAGCTATAAATATATATATTTTTTTCCTTTGTAGAACCCAGATATGCTTTCCTTAGATACTTAACCCTCTTCATATTCAGCTGCATTGCAACAGCTTCATTCTCTTTCAGCTCTTTGGAATGTGTGTTATTTTCTATCCAGTCTTGTTTTCTATATAAGAATTTAATAGACCCCAGACCTGTTGGAGAGAAAACATTAAATATTTGCACAGATATGGCCATTTTGTTGAGATAATACAAGAAATCTTGTTCCTGTGCTAACCAACAATAATAAGCAACATCATTGAGACCATAGAGCAGCCTGGCGTTTAAGATTAATTCTCTCTTTTGAGTCGTACAACAGCCCTAGGAAGTCAATACTATTAACATCTCCATTTTGGAAACTGAATCCCTTTTATGGAGGGCAGGACCAGCTTCATGGGCACATCCCCTGTACAGTCACACAGAGACCCGTGCTTTGAAGATTTCCCCGATGTGCTCTAAGGCTCCGCGTGGAATTCTTAATAATTTTTGAGTTGTTCTTAATAATTAAAAGAATTTGAGTATTCTTAATAAATTTTTAATTATGTACGGGGCCCTATGTTTTCCTTTTGCACTGGCCCTGAAAATTATGTAGTCGGTCCCGACCAAGGGGCAGGAGCAGGGCTCCGTGCAGGGCTGATCTAACCACAAAATCTGGTCCCTTAACTGCCTCCCTGTATTAGTACCCCCTCTCCGCTCAGTATTTCATATCAGGAAGGGCCTCTCTTAGGAGAATTGGAAGACGGCTGCTTCCGTCTCAGGGCTGTAGGTGGATTCTCATTGTGAAGTGAATCACCTTCTAATGTATATCGCTCAAGTACATCTGTTGTGTTGATATATCACTCGTTTTATGGGCCTGGATTAATTCCAGAGTAAACACTAAGTACTCAGCTGAAAAGCTGTAAACACAAGACACGACGTGCGTCTTCGACTCCCCGCTCTGTTTGCCAAGGGCCCGATTCCCTCTGTGCTTTATCCTGTTTGGTGTAACAAAACCTTTGTGTCATCTGCTTGAGCAGTAATCTCCAAATGGATGTTAAGATCTGGAGGCAAGGGTGTTGCATCTGGGAGAACATACTTCAGTGTGCGTTCTACCTCCTCTGCCTGCTTGGGGCCCCTGGATGGTCGTCCCAGAACATTTGCCTTCCTGAGTGGAATGGGTGTCCACAGGGTGGCCATCTGTGAGGGTGCTCTCTGCTCGGGGCACAGAGGTGGCAAGGCCTGCCCCTGGTGCAGGGCTACATCAGCCTGGAGGAAGGGGCTCCTGTTCATGATTCATCCACTAGGAGGGCATGTCTTCTTGTAATTCAGACGGTGGTCCATGCTTGCAGGCGGTAGCCCAGGATATCCAGGAGGCAAGGCCACATGCCGTTGTGTCCCCGCATGCCAAGTGCTATCTTCAGGTCCATTTTCTGGGTCCTGAGCCTCCTGACGAAGGGTGACCTAGTTCTTGGTTCTCAAATGACAATTTCTAAATAGAGTTTGTTTGTCAATATCATTTTCATGGCATTAGCATTGAATGGTTGGAACACACACACACACCCCTAGTCATGTATAAATATGCCTCACCTTTTACTCTTCTCTCCTGTTTACTTCAATAGAGGGACAGATTTCCTGGTACCGTGACCTTGGGGAAGTCCCTGCGGCTCTCTGGAACTCTGATTCATCACTTTCAACCTGTTTTTGATCCTGCACATTCTTTGAAGCTTTTTCAAGAGCAGGGATCAGATTTCCTTGTCCCTGATTTGAGGGACTTGTCTCTGTTGTTCTCATATTTTCAGCCTCTTAGGGTCCTTCCAGATCTCCCAGGGATGTCTGAAAGCAGACCCCTCTTTCCTTGGCTGCAGTCCAGTTGGTTCTCCTTATGAATATATGGCCTCCCACTGACAGCCGTAATGATCTTAAAAAAACAAATACAAAAAAGCTGTCAGTGGTGAAGATCAATACCTTTGCTGTGACCCAGTAGATTTCGATGGCTTCCTCACACCCTCTCTCCACCTTTCCATGGGCAGCCAAGCAGATACTCCCCAGTCTCTCCACTAATCATGATCTTTCTAAAGCCACAGGACATTTGCTCATACTGTTTCCATTGTTTGGGTTGCTATAACCCCCAGCATCCCTTCTAGTACCTGGTGGCTCTTATATTCAGCTCTCCTCTGGTCAGGCATCATTTCTCTAGCGATATGCCCCTGATTAACTCTTCAAATTAGGGCAAGATTCCCTGTTTTGGGTGCTGAGTTTCTATACTTATCTTTGTGGTACGTGCATGTCTCTTCCAGCAGACCATGTATATTATAAAGGCAGGAGCCACATGTCTTTAGTGCCCTAGTAAATACTAAACACCTACAAGGACCTGCCTCTAACAGTCATGTGAATGTAGGAACCATCTGATTCTGTGACATGCCACCTTCCCCCCTGCTGCGCCACTGGTTCAGCCCATCCTCTGTGCCTGGCTGCTTACTTCTCTGCAATGTCCTGGAACATCCATCCTTAAATTCCCCCTCTCCATCTTCTGTTAAAGACAGAGAGTGTCTGATACTCAGGTTCACTCCTGCGGCTTCTCTCAGCTTCGTTCATTTATCTTTTCAGACAGGACTCTGCACACCCCTCCATTAAAATTAGACCTCATTCTCACTCCCATGCACCCTGTTTTCCTTCTCTGTCTGACGTTTGCCATATCCCTTGTCACCAACTGACACCGTATGTTTTATTTATTTATTGGCCTGTGTCTGTCTTCCCCCACTAATATGTAAGCTCTCCCAGGATAGATATTTTAGTCTGTTTTTGTTTGTTGCTGCATCCTTGGAGTACCTGTCACAGAGTAGGCACTTATTACCTATTGGTTGAATGATTAAAACGAGGCGTGGGTATATGGGTGGATGGGTGGATGGATAGATAGAGAAATGGATAGATTCAGCCTTGGGTTTTAATACCAACAGTAATCTCTGCTTTCTAGACCTTGGCTTTTGGATGGAAATCCAAATCATACTTGGGGACAAACTTTCTGGGGGCAACCAGAGACCCATTTATTTTAGTTGCCACTGTGTGCAAAAAATGTGTTTGCTTCTTTTATTCTCTGGCCAGCTGAATATTATGGTTGGAGTAAGAATTTCCAAAGAACTGGTGGAGTAGGAGAGCATATAAAACCCAAGCCATGAATGATTACACATCCCACACTGCCAGATTAAAGCAGTGCATGTAATGACTGGGACCATTTAAAATTTCAGTTGTTAATTAGGAAAGTTATTGACGTGGCAGCCACTCAGCTTGGATTTGGGTGGGAAGTTCTAGATTCAGATGTTCTACTGTGTTATGTCTTTAAATCATGGGAATGGCCTAGAATGGCAATATTTTGGCATTCGAGATTATTGCTTGCACCTGGAAATAGAAGCGAAAAATCTTTCCCAAATACAGTTTTCATTTGGAAATAAAATCAGTATAGTTGTGGGGTTTGTCTTTTATTCTGGTCTATCTTCTTCTGAACTATGACAGGCCATGGAAGACTCACATTTATTATTACTTTGTCAGCCCTTTGAGTGATTTTTATGTTCTACTGACAACCTGGTAAAGATTGGCATCGTGTTTAAAAGCTGTATTGGTTGAGTCCCTCTGGCAGGCAGTCATTGAAAACTGAACTGAAAGTAGCTTAAGTAAGAAGGACATGTATGATTTTACTGAACAAAACCTCACAAGGATGAGGCAGTTCTAGGGCTAGCTAATTCAGATAATATAGCAATTCAACAACATCAGTAAGGTTTCAGGTTTTTGCTATTTTTTTCTGCTCTGCCACTCTGCATTCTCGTTATGTTTGTTTGTCTTCTTAGGCTGGTGTCCCTCCTGGTCCTAAGATAGCTGCCATTGCTCCAGACATCACACAGAGATGACAACACTCAGAAAAAGAATAGGAAGTTCCCCTTTAGGATTTTCCTCCTCAAGAAAACCTCCCCAACAGCCCTTTCACCTTTCCCAGAAACGTCTACCAACATTTCATTAGCCAGATTATATCATTTGCCTTATTCATTTAGGAGAATATATGAGAGCCCCAAGATTGACCTAGAGCAGTGATTCTCATACTTGAATGTGCTTCATACCTGAATGGCTTGCAAAAGCACAGAATGCTGGGCCCCACTCCCAGAGTTTCTGATTTCATAGGTCTGGGGCACGGCCCGAGATCCTGTATGTCTAAGTTCTCAGGTGGTGATGTTGCTGCTGTTCCTCAGAACAACATTTGGAGACCCATGAACCTAGAGCAATCCAGATTTATCTCCTTGGCATTGGGGAGAAGCTCAGCTTCCTTGAAGGACCTGGGTTGTCAGGAGGTGAGTGAAATATTTGGATTTCTGTCAGCCAGAAAATTACCTGTTGTTTAGTTAGCCAACAGCAGCTGACACAAGTGACATCTTAAGGCAATAACATGATATTTCATGTGATTAGTACAAGTTGACTGAGGGTGAACTTGAATTTGGAGACTGAATTGTCTAAAGGTGCCTCTGCCCCCGTCTAAGAACTTAACACTTACCGTCAACTCACTGCAACATTCCCATTTTATTTATTGATTTAGATGTCTGTTTTTGTATTTCCAAGAACCCTAAGTTTCTTTATGGAGTTGAGCAGATACTTTGGAAGGTGATGTGATAACTTGCATCTGCCAGGTGGGAAATCCAGGGCTTCTAGAGGTTCAGGTCTTCTGCTCCTGTTGTTGGCCTTGGAGCTTCTGCCCAGGCCACCTTCTGAGCCTCAGCAAGCATCTGAGAAGTTTCCATGTGTGTCCTCAGGACCGCACAGCTCTACTGATCACTGAACTTCCTCAGCCACCTGTGAGGTCGATGGGTGTCCGGAAGGCTTAGGGAAGGAAATATGATCATTTTTCTTACTCACATGCCTGAGGGCAGGTCGGTGAGCTGTGGACAAGATAGAGCCATGGGCATCTTCTCTTGGGATCTCTTCCTGGTGTTGTGCCTCCCTCATCCATGGAGGTCCTCACATCCACGAGGGTGTGGAATGCTCGCCTGCAGCCCTCAGAGGGAAGCCACTGGTTATGAAGTGAGTTTTCCAAGTTTGCTAGATTGTATTTTCTGCTGCTATGACCCGTCCGCACACTCAACATAACAAAACAGCCCCCACTGATCAGCTCGTGGCTCCGTTCTTTGGAAGTCCAAAGCCAACAACAAATTGTGAGTAAAGGCTGTGTTCCTTCCTGGAAGCTCGGAAAAAGAACCCACTTCCAAGCTCACTCACGTTGTCAGCTGATTTCAGTTCCTGGCCATTCTAAGACCGAGCGCATTTCCTTGCTGACTGTCAGCAGAGAGATGGTCCTTGCTCTGAGGATCTGCTGCTCTCCTCCTCGGGCTCTTCATGCGCCGCCGCCCCCCGGGACAATGGGTCAGGTCAGGAGGATCCTTTCCATGCTTCCCATCTCCTCTCTAAGTTCTCCTTCTGCTGCATTTCCCAGGCTGCTGCTGGAGAAAGCTCTCTGCTTCTGAGAGATTTGATTCGACTGGGCCCACCTACATTCTAATCCCTGATAATCTCCCCATCTCAAGACCCATAACCTTGATCACATCTCTAAAGTCTCTTTTGCCATGAAACGCAACATATTCTGGGCTTCCAGGGACTGGAGCATGGACATCTTTGAGGGACATTCCTCCTTCCAAAATGATCTTATAATAATCATAAATGTGAACAGACACTGCCCACCGGACTGTTCATGCTGCTCTTGCAATACCCAAGCCATCCTCTCCCCCATGCCCTCTGTTACGATCTGCCTGTCGGTCACCACTCCCTTCCTGAGCCCCCTGGGCTCTGATTTCCTTGAAATTGGGATGTCATCATTCATCAAGTATCCCAGTCCAAGATGTGTCGCTCAATGAATCTTTCGTGTACATGCACCTGTGCAAATATCTTTAGTGGTGGACAGGTTAGGTGTCTGGGTCACATATCCCGAAGCAGGTTGTGCTCCTAGCTCCTGGACAGATGCGAGTGTATGTGTGCATACAGCTGGGTATATGCATCATGTCCAGCGAGGGCTGGATGATTCAGCCTTGGGCAGCTCCAGATTCTCTCCCCGACCTCGCTCCTGGCGGCATCTGAAATGGCTCCTTCTCAAACATGCTCTCATCAGGCACCTGCGGCTATCGGCATGTCCACAGATGCAGTGAGATGATCACCATTGCTACTGAACACTCAACTCTTCTTTTTCCAAAGCAGTGTCACGGAAAACAGTAACATTCAAGATCTAGCTAGACGTGGGCCACTGGAGATGCTGGTCACTTCTAAAATACAGAACAGGAGGCTTTTGAATGCTCTAAGGGTGGAATGGCATTTGGGATCCTCTCTTTCTCAGGAATCTTCTCCGCTTTCAGGGATATAGGCAGGCAGCAGATGCTAAAATCATTGTTAAAATTTCCTGAGTGATTGGTTCTCAATTTCTTCTGCTGCTAAATGAGGTGATACCTATCATGTCTTCTTCCTCCTGTTGATATTATTCCCCCAAATACATCTTGAATCTTCTCTTTCCTGTCCCTTGGTATTGCCTTAGGCTAGAATGTTTGCTCTGCCAGGGTGTGATCGGGCCCCCTGCCCACCTCTTAGCCCAGCATCCACTATATGACACCCACACTGGTTTCCATTCAGTTTCTAGAGAACCACAAGTCTTCCCTGCCTCAGGGCCTTTGCACGGTTTGCTCCTTCTGCCTGGAATCCTTCTTATGACCCTCAAAACTTTCAACTAACTCTCAGCTGATATGTCATAGAATCTTTCTCTGCCAACCCTAATTGAGGTACAGACTCATCATGGTATGTCGTGAATTGATTTTTTATTTTTTCTTGTCTTCTTATCTTGGGCGGGATGTCTGTGAATCTGTAAGCGCCATGAAGGCAGTGACCTTGCCCGTCTTGTTTGCTTTTTCAAAATCCTGAACGTAGAGTGTTTCATGTTACCTGTTATCTGTCTATAAATATATCCTCTAGCCCAACGAAAACATCTCTTGGTGTTCATCTAAGCAGAAAAAATGACAGCCTGGATAGCAGGAGGCAGACATCTCTCTAACAAATCTCATTGTTCCAATTTTAAGCAGAAAATGCACCGGCTCCATTTTCTGATCCCAAGCTTAGGTTGCAGTAAGCTTGCCCAGGGACTTTCTCCAGGCTCAGCAAGCCCTAAGGCTGAGCACAGGGCAAGAGGCTCCCGGTTTGAGCCTGCAGTCAGGTCTGTTTGGGTCAGCAATCGAATTAAAGCTGGTACAGTTGTAATTTGCATCCAATAAAAGTAGGATTTATAGAACAAAAAGCTTCCTAGCCCCACTCTGCGGTATTGTGTATGGAAATAATGCCAGTGCTCTTTGAGGTATACCAGACCTCTGCTCTCTAATAATGATAATAAAGGTTAAATTAAGTGAGTGCTTATTCTGCACCAGGCTAACCCCTCTAATTGCATTACCTCATTTAATTCTCAAACAGCCCTGGGAGGCAGGCACTGATGTTTCCATTTGATGAATAAGAAACGTGGGCCTAGTTTAGGTCCTGGGGTGGGGAAGGGAGCCTGGATGTGGAGTTTGCTCTAGCCCTCGGGCTGTCTTGCCTTCATCTGAGCCTCACAAAGAAGACAGGGCCTGGATTATTCAGAAAGTATCCCCGCTTTGGACCCCAGCCCTGCACACAGTAGCTGTGTGTCCTTCACGAGGCACATTGTCTTCTGAATCTCTGTTCCCATACCTGTTCAATGGCAGCAGCAGGACTTCTCTGTGGGGCGTGTTCAATGGTGTGATTCAAGTCTCCACGTACTGCAGGAGCAAAGACGTTCAGTTCAAAAGGAACCGTGCTGCTCCTCTGAGCTGTCCTGTTTGTGCACGGAGTGTTCAGTTAGGGCCACCACACTTCCAAAGGAATGAGGGCAGTCTGGAGTGGGAGAGAGACCGGGACGGCAGAGTGACCGGAGCACATGTGCACCGGGGCCGGGCTGGAGAAATGCACAGTTACAGTCGGTAGCTGCAGAGAAGACATGTCCGGTCCTCAACCATGCACCAGGCGACCCCCACGCTCCAGGGACAGTGCGGGCCCTTGGCACGCAGAGCGAGCAAGATAGATATGGTTTCCGGGTTTCTGTGTCGCTTCAGCATAGTTGGCAAACAGTGCGTCTAACTGTGTTGATAATTTAAAGATTGTGACGCGGAGGATAATCGGCGCAAGTGTGGAACAGAGGCAACAGAAGGAGCGTCTCCTGGAGAGGAAACCTGACCTGCTCGAGCCCTTAAGAGCTAGAATAAGAATTCTGACTTGGGTGCAGTTAGCAAAGCGAGGAGACCTTTCCAGCGATCCCCGTGACCTGCTAGACTGCCTCAGATTAGGAACAAATACTGAAGACACGTAACTGGGTATCACCAGGGCAGGCCTGCCTCTCCCAAACCCCACGTCTCAGGTTTGATGATATCGAGGTGAAGCCTTTCTAGTGCTTTCTTAAATGCATGCGCTTTAAGTGAAGAGAGCGATGGGACATAACAACCACAGTGGTTGAAAACCCCAAATGCCCAGAGAGGGCATTCAACCCCTAGAATATTAGAGAAGGCCGTATAACATAAGAGGTGAGAACATGGATTTTGGAATCAAATAAATGCTGGTTCACATCCCAGCTCTGTCCTTTACTAGTGGTGGGACCTTGGGCAGGACAATTCGGTGGTTAAAATGTCTTACGCTAAGGGGCACCTGGGTGGCTCGGCCAGCGAAGCGTCCGACTCTTGGTTTACGTTCAACTCATAATCTCAGAACAGTGAGATCTGAGCTGGGCGTCAGAATCCAAGCTCAGTGGAGAGTCTGCTTGAGATTCTCTCCCTCTGCCCCTCCCTCTGCTGTCTCTCTCTCTAATGTGTGTGTGTGTGTGTGTGCGTGTGTGTGTGTATTTTTTTTAATGTGGTATAATAAGAGAGACCTTGCCAGGGTGTCTGGGGAATCTATGAGATTGCATACTTTGGAAAAACGGAGATAGGAACTCAGGTCTGTCTACACTGAAGCCCCACGCCCTTTGCACAATGCACAGGCAGCCTCCCTCCTACCTCCTCTATAGCCCTTTGGAAACCACTGTTGTCCTGCCTGACTTCAGTCTCTAAAGGGCCCTCCTTTGTTTCCTGAGAGCTCAATCTATAGCCAAAGTAATGAGCCTGATCTGATTCAACCCAAGAACTCCGGTCATTGAACTTGACTTGGTGTGTCCATAATTTGTACATTTTGGATAACAGGTTATTGCTAAGAGGGAAAACCTTTAGCTGAATCCAATACATTCACAGCAAGTGAAGCAGGAGGAAAATGCCTAATTCTGGCTTGTTAGCCGCTGAGCTTCTGAGAACAGAATCAGCTTAGCCGCTTGCAAATAAGCGAGCATCACAGAACTTGGTTGAGCTGGCAAGAAGGTAACAAGCTGTGTATGAAAACCCTGGGATTAAATCTCCACAGCAAAATTGCTTGGTGCACAGGAACAAAAGACTGCAAGGGGAGAGAGACAATGAGCAGGTTCCCTTCTGCACACCCACCCAACCTTTACCATTAGGAACACCCTGAAGAGTGCATCTTTGGCGTCTTATCAAAAAATAAGGCTGAGCTTTAGATTATAATTAAAACAATAAATTCTTCTCCCCTGTGTGTATCCCGATTAGATTGTTGACACTGTGTCAAGCTGTTAGGAAGATAAACTCACGCTGGTGCTTGCTCTCACCACACTGCTTATTTTCAAGTCCCTCCGATGGTGTTTTTTTACACGACAACTTGCAAATAACACGTGGGAGTTTCTTTCCTTCTATTTCTCTATCGAGTGATTAACATTGATACTCATGGAACTTTCAAGGTCTGAGAGCTTTCCTCTTGATGTGTGATGTCAATCCCAGCATGAGCCATTCCGAATCCAAGGAATGTGTTTGTTAGGAAAAATGTCAGATGACACATGTGCACTCAGGACGCCTGAAAGTTTCCCGAAGATGAGTTGTTGTAAACTCTGGCAAATGGTATCAGGCCAGCCCCTGAGCAGAGATTTAAGAGGTTCCCCAGCTCCTCCTTCTTGCTTCTCCAAGTGTCACGAATGAAGTCTTTCCCTTGCGAGATCCCACTGGTACTCAAGCCACAGTCAAGGGTGGGGATGTTGCTGGGACCATGGGTCCCAACCAAAAACCTTAGTCAGGAACTGGAGGCCTTGGAAGCATGGTGCCTGCCAGACTGAATACTTTCCAGTTCCTTGTGGCTATTGTGAATAATGCTTCCCACAAAGTCTTTCTTGACTCAGCCCTATTACCTAGTATATCCTGATGTCTATCATGGTGCTTATCTCACAGGAACGTAAGTGCTTATTTCCCTGCTTACCTTTCACACTAGGCTCCCCCCTCTTTTTTTTTTTTTTAAGATTATTTATTTATTTATTTGACAGACAGAGATCACAAGTAGACAGAGAGGCAGGCAGAGAGAGAGAGAGAGGGAAGCAGGCTCCCTGCCGAGCAGAGAGCCCAATGTGGGGCTCAATCCCAGAACCCTGAGATCATGACCTGAGCCGAAGGCAGAAACTTTAATCCACTGAGCCACCCAGATACCCCTAGGCTCCCTCCTCTTGAATACAGGTGCCATGCAGCAAGGTGTTTGCCATTGTCTCTCCATCACCTGTAAGTGTGGCTGGCTCACATGAGGTACTCAGCAAATATTTGAAGTGAGTGACTCAGGAGGGATGAGTGGATGGGGGAGTGGATGGAAGGATGAATGGACAGATGGACAGATGGATGGATGAATGAAAAGACAGATGAACAGATGGGTACAGGATGAGTGGATGAATGGATGGATGGTTGGATGGACAGATGGACAGATGAATGGGTGAGTAGGTGGGTGGATGTGTAAGTTTGTGGGTGAATGGGTGAGTGAGTGGATGGATACAAAGATGAAGTTATCCAGAGGCCTAAGCAGATGTCTCTAGGTGTACAGTTTGATTCTAGCCTTCAAGTCCAGTGTGTGGATATGTGATCATAAAATAAGATTTCAGAGCAAAGGGACTTAACTGACGAAGAGCAGAGAGTAAGAGGGGAGCCCAGAGTGGGTGGGGGAATACATTTTGCTTTACATTTTTTGACTTAAAAATATTTTTTTCAGTATCTTAACAAAATAAAATCAATCAGTGAAAAATCTTTTCATGGTCTTACTGCCTAAATGGATCCTACTGACCTTTTAAATGTAAAAATAATGGGGGCACCTATAAGTCATAGGGGAAAGGAAGGAATCAAGTGAAAATTGAAAAATTGTCTTTCCAGTAATTCTCACCTACAAAAGTAACCACAGTAACTACATTTTTACAACAACATTTTTACGACAATGTGTTTACAACCGTTCATGGGGGACTTCCTATAATCAGTGAACTTACATCCGCCATGCTCCCTTTAACTGGTGTCTATCCATCGAATGGAGATATAATTACTGAACATCTTGTCCCTCACTGGGGAGAACATTTAGCCTTCAGCTGTCCCCAACAGTACTGCAGCCCCTTGGAGTACTTTTGTGTGACCGTGAGGTCAGTTCTTTGATGGAGACCCACTGGGCTCAATTTTTTAAAGTAGATACGTTTTGCATCTTAGTAGATGTCACCAGGTGCCTCTCCAAAAAGTTGGAACTAGCTTATGTTCCTGTGACGTGTTTTTGCCACCACCGGTCACATTGACACATTAACACAAGTGCGCCACCCCAGTGAAAAGATGTCAGATTAGAGCCTTTAGTCCACTTTACCTCTGAACATTAATAGGACTTTAAAAGAATGAGTCGTGATATTCTCTCATTTATAAAGAATTCTGAAAGGCGGAGGAGAGGGCGTCCTTCCACAGAAGCTGTGCACATCAGATCAAAAAAGGGGAGAATCCAGAGATGTCGAACTCAAACATGATTTGAAGTTCTGTCCATTTTCCTGTCCTCAGTGGATGTATTTAAAGTGGAAGAGACAGGAGAGGTTAAGACCTTCAGTCTCCTTCTCTTAAGAGTGATGTGTGATTCTCTTCTGTCGGGGAGTTCCGGGGTCTGACCCACAGCTTGGCTGTCACTGTTACTGGGAAAAGGTGTCACTACTTTGGCATGTCCTAATTCCATGCTTTCTCCTGCTTCCACGGGTCAAATGCCAGTGCCATTCAGTATGGGCAGAAGAGGCTGATGGAAAGGAGTTTGGGTCTGGCTCTTTCCCAGGGTACAGACGAAGCAGTAGTAGAAAAAGTGGCGAAAATAGTTGAGCATATGTTTTCTACAACTTGACTGCTATGCCTGGCATCTCTCCTTCCACACATCCTGCCTGATATTTGACATTAAAAAAAGAAAAAAAAATCAAAGCACATGTAATGTGTCTGATATCTTCTTTCTCTCTATAGAGCGATGGGAGAAAAGTAGCTTCACTTTTAAATCAGGGGTAGAAAGAGGGAGAGAGAGACCTAGACCTATGCCATTTTTCTGCATTAGGATAAAATGTGGCTGGTCTTCCACAAAATTTCATCCTAAGTATGTGATTCTGTAGGGGGAGAATCTATGTAAGCAACAACAACTTTCCATTAATGTCGCACCTTCTTCCAACTGTCACACCCAATTCTTTATGAGTTAACTCATTTGGAAGTCAGTTTTCCCCACCGTTGCTGCATTGTAAGTCTGGAAACCCGTGTTAGGAAACATGCAAAGAAAACATTACCTTATTTTGATATTAAATACTTTATTTTTAGAATATTACGTTTATGCGGTGCACAATACAAACATACAACGTGAGCTTTATTGCAAAATGCCGCCTTCTACCTTTCTCTCCAGCAACCCACTTCTGCTCTCCTGAGGGAGCATTACCATTTTTGTGCCTCATTCCAGAGACAGGCAATTAATACAGAGGCATATTCACATAAACAATAGCATGCAGTCACATCGTAGTAGAACCAAGTCCGGAGTGATGGCAAAATTATTTCATCAAAAACAAAGGGCACAGGAAGGAATGCCTGTTCTACAGAGTTTATTAGATAAAAATATTAGAATGGGGGTGCCTGGGTGGCTCAGTCAGTTAAGTGTCTGCCTTCGGCTCAGGTCATGACCGTGAGGTCCTGGGATGGAGTCCCACATAGCGTCACGCTTGAGCAGGGAGCCTGCTTCTCCTTCTCCCTCTGCTGCTAGCCCTGCTTGTCCTCTATCACTCTCTCTAACCCCCCCCCCAAAAAAAAAGAAAGAAAGAAAGAAAGTCTTTAAAAAAATATTATAATGCTAGGGCAAATCCCTGAATATGGCGGTTCTTCACCTAAGTATATATTCTTTTATTGACAGAAAACACAATATTAAGATCACAGGCTTGGAGGTGTGAGAAGACATGGTTTTGGCTGTGCCTTTTACAAGCTGCTTGATTTGGGGCAAGGTCTTAACTCCTCTGAACCTCACAGTCCTTATCTGATAATGAGGAAAAGAATGCTTGCCTGCAAGGATTTTTGCCAAAGATGAAAATGATGAGTTACGAAAGACCTGGACCATAATCAATAATCAGTCAGAGTGAATTGCTTATTTTCCTCTTTGGCCCCCTGTATCACAATTTATTGGGACAGCTCCTCAAACAATATCATTTTATGCTCTATTTGGCTCAGTTTAATATATATAGAGAGAAGTTGAAGATGCATTACGTAATCCAAGAGTAGTTTCTTCAGAATTATCAGCACCCTCCCCCACCCCTTACTTTGCTGGCTCCGTATGTGAAAGGAGAATGTGGACCTTCATCCTTGTGTCACATTGGCTTTCTTCCTATCTGGTGATTTAGATGCCCATAATTCCAGAAGATATGTTAATTGCCAAACACCTTCCAGCTCTCAAACTTTTTCTAAACCCCCTCAATTCTTTTGGACCCTTTATTAACTGGCAAACAATTGAGATGTTAATTAGAAATCAATAGTATGTTTTCATTAAATTCCCCCTCCCCAATCAAACCCATCTATTATACTAGTCCATAGATAGCTTCCACTGCCCTCTTTGGGTTTCCAAGTGCACTTCAACTTCTGGATGAAGATAATCTATTCATGCCTTTAATGCCTTACAGTTGAGGTTGGATTGTCCCTTTAGGCTAATTTAATGTGACTTGACAGTGCTCCTAGTCAGGTAAACAACCAACTCTAAGAGCCTGGCCCTTCAATCAGACTGGCTTCGGTCCTATCACTGGTATGACTTTGGACAAGTCATAATGTTTTGCCCTACTGATTCTTCATTTGCACGTCTGTACAATGGGCATGATAGTAGAAATAAACTCCTCTGATCTCTGGGAAGGATTAAGTGAGATGATGAACATAGAAATATTTAGAAAAAGGATTCTACTCATTTAGCATAGGAGCATTCTTCGTGCGTCCGGTGTGACTTAATGCTGGTTGCTTGGCCAAACCCATTCGTCCCTGTCCTCTCCTTCATGCACCCATTGTTTATGGTGAGTCTGTGCTCTACTGGGTACCAATGCTGAGCCACGATCTTCTGCTGGGATTCCTGTATACCCTACGATCATTCCAAGGGATTTCCACACTGTCCCAGTATTTACAGCAGGGAGAGAGATGGTTCACTAAGTCAGGGAGTCTTTGAGAGTTCATAAGAGCTTAGGAAAGATAGATGCAGATCGATGCCTCCTTCATGACCCTGGGCTCTCCGCAAGAGGTGTTTCATGCAGAGACCCAGGAGGGGAATCTGTGTTTTTTTCCACCATTTCATGGCTCACGGGAACTTTGGGAGAGGGGTTACTCACAAGAGAAGCCAAGCCAGGATTGGATAGGACAGACCTGCCCCTCCCTGGGTGACCTTGGACAAGCTGTAAAACTAGTTTGGGTCTCAGTTTCCTCATTTGAAAAGGAGAATTGAATCACTCCTAAGACATTAAACAGCTAATATAACACCCGAAACATATTAATGTCTATAAATTCCGGTGATTGCTTCTACAGACATGGTAGCATTTATAGAGTCCTCATCGTTACTCCAGGAAGCAAGCTGAGAAATTTGCCAGAGAAGCCACTTGTCTAGTAACTTCTCAAAGGGTCTCTGGAGTCAGAATATTTGGGTTTGAATCCTCATCCCAGCAGTTCTAAGCTGTGATCTTAACCGGTCTCCTCAACCTTTTGTTTTCTTGAGATCTTTCTTCTGGAACATGGGAGAACTCAGTGGGATTATGTATGTGCAACACTTTGCAAAATGCCTGGCACGTATGGAACACTTACTAAATATTGGTTATTCTTGTCATGTGTAACCACCACAACTGTTTGATGGTTTTAGCTGCAGTGAGTCAACCCAGAGAAATTGAGTCGCCTGCCCAGGTGCACGTGACTCATGAAATGCAAGGAGCAAACTTGAGTTGGTTTTGGCAGCTCCTCTGGGAGAGTAGGGGCTCCGTGAGCACCGTCCTGAAAATGAAGTCTCCCTCCTCTCCAAGGGATAACGACGCCCACTTGTCCTTGGAAATGTCACCTTTGGGCCACATTCTATAAACTGTGCAGAATTAAATCCTCACTTCATTTCCCCCAGAAAGACCCCTCTGCAACACCGCTCTGTACCCCTGCAAATCTGTACTGTGGAGGCGAAGGGGATGTCAGTAGGATTTGGTCTCCCTACAAAATCCCTGCAAAGACGTATGAAGCTGCATATAAATTGCATTGAATTCGGCCAGCCATGGGCTAGCATTCCTTTTATGCTGAATATCAGTGAAAAGTATGAAATGGAGATTACATTTCCAATTCGGGCTTTTTTCCCAAAGCTCTGCAGAGATGCCCTCATTCCCATCCATCAGAGCAGAACTGCATCAGTGTGTAGTCCCAGACTCTTGTCCCCTTCCTGGGAAGTGTATCCAGCGCTTGCTGTCAGACCACAGCTGTGGGTGGCACTCCCCTCAACAGCTCCTTCCTTGATCCTGCTTCCCCCAAATCTCTGCCTCGTTCTAACTCTTTTTTTGTTCTTACGATCTATCGCACATAAGGATCACAAAACCAACCACCAAAAAAAAAAAAAAAAAAAATGGCGTTCTTGTTGATGCTAAAATTGGTGTATCTGTCTCTTGGGTTGTTCAGGGCAGAAATAAGACATTAATGCAAAAGCGGTTCACCACTGACTCTGAGAAAACATGCTTATTACTTCTTCCTGAAATACATATATTCATACCAGCTATTTCAGTTCTTTTCCCTAAACAGCCCTAAATCATTGTCAGTGCGTGAGCTCCAGCTTGGGTCTACGAGAAGAGAGTTTACTGGAGGGGGGGATGGGAGGGTGGTTACATCTGGCTCGACATCAGCTTTAGCTTCAATATTTCAACAGCCCTTTTCCCCCGTGCTCTATGCCTCTCCCTCCTGCCCCCAGAACATGATTGCCTGGCTGACTCCCCAAAGAGAAACAGTGCTAAGTGAACTTGACAGATTCCGGGTTGGCTCCGTATGGCAAGGCCTGACTTACACGTTCCTGGGATCCCCAAGCTGCTCTCACCGTATTACGATGGCAGGAACTACATGCAAGTCAAGTTCACTGCCTTGGTTTTAATTCTCTGGGCCCTGGAGACCAGCCTCAGCCTTCCAAGATGGGATGGGATGTACGGTAAATTTGACCTTTCCCTTCCCTTTCTGGACCCACAGCTGGGAAGAAGGGAGGTGAGCAATGCACCCAAACCTCGGAAAAATCCTAGGAAAATGTGGAGCAAGGTCAGAGAGTTTTCCTAGGGCTGCCCGCAGAGCCTAACGAAGACCTCTCAGTGTTGTGTTTACTGCTTGATCTGTACTGTCTGGGTCTTCGGACTCCTACAAATAATTGAGACCTTGGACTTCGATTCCTAAATAGTCATTTCTGCTCTTTTCCTCCTCATCACCTCCCACCCCCTCACCCCTGCCCTGGCCCCTGACTTGGTTTTAAAGACACAGAGAAAATCAACTCCAATTCTGATCAGTTACGTTTCACATGGTTGAGCCCTTGGACTCAATGGTGAAGGGCTGGGAGAGACTCCCACATCTTCATAAAGAATAGGAATTTGTTCGAATGAGTCCTGTAGCTCTTCCCTTTACCCAGGATACATAGAAAGTTTTATTACTTTTTTTTTTTAAGATAGTTGACACACAGTTTTACATTAGTTTTGGGTGTACAACATAGTGATTGGACACTTTTGTTGTTGTTGTTGTTTTGAGATTTTATTTATTTATTTGACAGAGAGAGAGAGATCACAAGTAGGCAGAGAGGCAGGCAGAGAGAGAGAAGGGGAAGCAGACTCCCCGCTGAGCAGAGAGCCCGATGCGGGGCTCGATCCCAGGACCCTGAGATCATGACCTGAGCCGAAGGCAGAGGCTTAACCCACTGAGCCACCCAGTGGGTTAAGTGGTGCCCTGATACCTTTATTTTCATTTATACGTTGTGCAGCCTTATGTAATGTCGTTTTCCATATTCTGAGAGCACCGTGGTTAAATAGAACAGAGAAGAGAGTATTATCAGAGCAGAGGACCACCTTATTCAACTAACTAAAAGGGATAGCAGTTGGAAGAGGAATGGAGTGTACTTCATGTGGCTCAAGGGGAAGACTCTTGGGGAGGGAGAGGGCTTTGGGAAGAGAGGGAAGCTAGACTCAGAAATGATCTAATATTGGGGCTGTCCAGTTGGAGACGACGCCAGAGTGCTCACAAGCAGGGTGGGGCTTGCAGTGGAGAGAGAGAGAGAGAGAAGGTCCCTTTATGATGCCTAAAAGTAACCTCCAATTCCAAAGTTCCCAGATTCTGGGCATTGGTACACTTGTAGTGAGATCATTTCTAGTGCAGGCTAAATCGATCATAGTTATAAATGATTCCGGTGATTTTAGAAGCCATTTTTGCCAGCCTTTTGCCAAAGGCAACAAAAACCTCCAGTCTCTACATTTGGGAAGTTGAATCACTTGCACTCCTTTTTGCTAAAAGTAACCAAAAACTGACGACCAGTGAGTCAAAAGCGCAAAATCAAAAGCGCATTTGTTTTTTATTTAACAAGACACCTCAAAGTAAGTGGTCTTAGAGTTAGTTAATTGGCTTTGCATCATCATTAAAGACTCAGGTTCTTGACTTTCATTACCTTGCCATTCCTGTGTGTTGACACTTAGCCTTTATGTCTCCTCATGATCGCAAGATAGTTACTAAAGTTCCAATCACCACGTCCTTACAGAAGTATCTCAAGCAGAAAAGGACAAGGATAAAACAATTTTTTGCAAGTGTTTTTTCTTGTTGTTTTTGTCTTTTTATCCAAGAAGGCAAACCATCAAGGAGATACCAAGCTACATCTCATTAGCCAGAACTGGAGAAAATACCTATGAAAGCTAATTGGGTGGTTCTGACCAGTTGAGATCAATCATTATTCATTCATAAAAACTGGGTGATTGGACCCACCCTCCCTGAGATCAAGCAGAGTCATCCCTTCACCTGAAAAAAACTGGAGTTCTCTCGGTTACACTGGGTCTATCCTGAGCAATTTGCCGATAGTATCTGCCATGGAAATCCATCTGATTCATATGGTAGTGGACCTCTTCTTAAATTTCATCAGAAGGGATTCTTTTCAGTCAGTATTCTACTAAGATTCCTATGCTCCAACCTTAACAAGATGTAGCCTCCCCCTTCCTCCTCCAGGTAATATGAAAGAGACATCCAGTAATGTTTTCAGACTCTTGGGATTCTCCTTTCAAAGTCTTAGGATTTTCTTTGCAGGAATTTGGAGCTCTTGATGGATCAAGGTAATCATGATAATGAAAAGGTCACTTTAATTTATGAATGCTTGTTATGAGCTGAATGTTGTGCCGACTGTCTCACATAGAGTTAGTAGTACTCATTGAATCATTTCAATAGTCTTATTTCTTAGGGGGTATGAGGGTTGCAGATGACTCTTACCTCAATGTCTCAGGGAGTGTTTGCAGATATGGGCTGGCCTGGTGATGGTTTCCTGTTGGTGGGATATGAGATCGCTCTTTGAGTCCCAGCTTCAAAATTTGGAGGTGATCTCTCTGCCCATCTGTATATTTCTCCCAGGCTCACAGGTAAAGACAACTGCCACCAGACTTTTCTCGGGGGCATCTTCTGTCATAGGGGTTAGCAACCTTAGTCTCAAGCTCCCATTCAAATAAGCTCTCACTTTAAAGACCCCTTGTGCTTCTGGTTGTCTCATCCGTTTAACCACACTGCATGTGTATAATTTCTGTAAGTTCTGTGGGATGGTTGGTGTGACATGTACGGAGGAGACCCTCCGTCAAACCAGGTGGGGAGAAATGTGTACCAAGAGGAGGCTTCATGTTTTCAGAGTTTCCTTTAGCCAGCAAAATAATACCCATTGTGTATCCATCCGTGTATGTATTCATATATTTAGCAGGGAATTCAGTACCTGTTATATATCGCCTTTTTCATATCACATCTTAAAAACAGGACCTCCAGCTACAGCAAGACAGTCGCACATATCCGGAATCTATCTAGTCAAGGAAAAAATGAAGGGCAGCATCAGATTTCGGGTGCCACGATTAAAGTAGGAATGGACACTCATTCCCACTGCAGTGGGGGAAGGCGAGAAGCAGGAAAGGCTTCCTCAAGAATGCTTCAGTTCAGGTTAGCCTTGAAGTTTAAGGAGCTGACTGATTCGACTGACAGTGAGAGCAGAGAAGGATAAAGGGTTTCTAAGCAAGGAGATTATATGAAGACGGGTGGGGAGTGGGGGGGAACATGGCAGCATTGTTTTGCCAAGATGATGGGAATGGAGAGAAGGGGACAGCTAGAGGGAAAAGGCTGGCGAGGAGACGGGGGACAATGATGGGGTCTCCAGGATATCTTCAAGAGTTACTCAGTATGAGGTCTTCATGTCAGACTCAAGGATAAGGATTGACTGAAATTTTGTCACTTGAGGGTCACCGAGATGATTCTGTAGCTTTCAAAACTGAAATTGCATGAATGTGGGTCAGCATTGCCGACTCTCTGATCCTTAGCTTTCTGTGAAATAGAGATGTGAAAAGAGTTTTCTCCGTTATTGCTATATTTATTTGTGCCCTACTTGCTAAATAATTGGACCCCATGTCAATACCAAAGACATCATAGGGATTTTTAAAACTTCTTTGTGTGGTTTCCTGTCCCTGGAATCAACACCTCAATACCTCGAAATACCTTCATGTTGCCTCTCTCAATGGCTAAATCTGTTAATTGCATGAATAAAGGTAAAGAGAGCCACCATTTACTTGGTCCCTATGATGAGCCAGGCATTGCATTAGCCTATTTACCATATATTATCTCATTTAAATCTCATGGCCAGTGTGCAAAAGCAAAAGGGACAACGTGATTGTCCCCAATACTAAGACATGGAAGTGATGTGATCTACAGGACCTCACTCCCGTAGTAGTGGAAAAAGCTGATTCAAGCTGAGTTATCTGACTCTACTGCATATGACCTTTCTTCAACCCCACCCAGGCCCACCGGCCTTTGAGCCATTGTCTACAGCAAAGGACCAGAGTACTGTCTTACTTCGGGGTGAAAGCAGCCAGGCAGGTCTGGGGTCTGGAGTGTAAAATGAGCCTCCTCATGTATCCGTTAGCAGCTGATTGATGAGAGCACGTAGCTCTCTGCTGTTCACACTGGGTCTAACCCATGGAGCAACTCCAGCCAGAGTTTCTTTGGTGTCTGGGTGGCATCAAGTCCACCATCTCCCCAGCATTCCCGCTGCTTAGTAGAGCTTTAGGGGAGAAGTTTTCACCACAACAGCCTTTGATCATTCATTTTCATAATAGACATTTGCAGCTTTGATGTGAGGTTTTGTCTGAGATTTTCCCTGCCCCTATTTGTGCTAGCAAAGTTGTATTGAATCCATGTGGAAACTGCAGGTGCTGTGGCATGGTCAGACATGAGGGTCACAGGTAGATAAGACTCATAAGCCTGGTATATTGTTCCCTTGATGACTGTGCTCAGAAAACCGAGCCTCTGGCGTGACTTGTCTATTTAAACCGCTCATTATCATCTTCTCGAGGAAAGACAGGTTATTTTGGGTCTTTGACAACTTCTTAAGTCAGCCTGTCCTGGAAGAAACACACAAATGCTGAGTTTCAGTTGTCTGAGCTCCAGGTGGGAACCTTCGTGTCCCCCTCTCCAGCCCAGTGGGTCTTTGGGCAGCAGGTTGGGGTCCTGGCCAGAGCATGGAATTTGGGGTGTGACAGATCTGATGTCTCATCTTTCTAGTTTCTGTGGATTTCAGCTTCCCTGTCTGCATAGTGAGGCTAGTGACTTTGTTGTACCATTTAGAGGATTAAGGGAGATAAGGCTGAGTACAGAGTGATGCCCGGCAGATATTTTATCCTAATTCCACAAATGAGAAACTAATACAGTAGTCCTTTGGGGAAAATAAATGTGATCCACATTAGAGTCCTTGGCTCTAATGATCACTAGCTCTTCTGTTATTTTTTTCCTCCTCTGCTTTTTCCTTTCTTTTTTTCCTCCTCTGCTCTTTACTTCTTGAAAGCTGCAAGGCCTGTTTTCATCACCCTCCTCAGTTTCAAGCACAGACTTTTCTGGTGGCAGATTCCCTCTTGCCCGAAGGCCCTAATGCCGCGTGAGCAGTTTCCGCGCTGAGAGCCGTGCGTCGAGCCAGAAGTGCAGGCCACTTTCTGCTGCTGAGAAATGCTCTTCCCTCTCAGGGCACAGGCGTGCCTGCAAGGGGATGTGGGAAACCATTGGTGAGAAGTCGTAATTAATGATCTGCTGGGTCTTGGCACTTACCGAGGAAGCAGAAAGCCTCCGGGAATTGGAGCAGCCTCTTGGATAAAAGTCCTCCTCCTGGGGCTGCATCTCTCCGCAGAGAGGTGGCAGATCCTGGGAGGGGCAGGAGGAGACTTGCCGGGCTCCTCTTTTCTCTGTGGCTCTGGCTCTTGGGGCTATAACAGGTTTGCTTGCTTTGCATGAAAACAGCGGGATGCAGGCCAAGAACCCTGGCTCTTGAGACAAAAGGTCCTGGACTTGAGTTCCTTGCGACACCTTGGCATGTTTCATTCATTTTCAGAACCTCAGTTTTGCCCATCCGGAAAATGGGGTTAGTGCCACATACTCTGCAAGGCTGTTTGGATTAGAAATTGAGTAATAATATAAATGGCACATAGTAGGGCCTCAGAACTGGATAAAATAATAAACTGGTGGACATAGTCCCCATCTTCAGGGTGCTTACAGTTTTGTGGATAATAGAAGTCATGTTATTTGTAACTACATAACATGTAGGCTTGTAAATATCTGGTAGATAATTCCGTAGAATTTATGCACATATTTCTAGTGGTCTTAGCTATAAATTGCTGCTGAATTATCTATATGTACCTCTATATATTTAAAATGTAAATGGCTTTTCTTTGGTGACATATTGAGATGCCTCTTTTGTGTAAAATTATCCTCTTTTGATGAGTCAGCAAGAACCTATTGTACCTTACTGTGATCCTGCTTGCTGCTAGACTGTTTTGGAAGTTAACTTACCCCCTCAAATGACTGTGGGCTATTAAATCTGTGCATGAAACCCCGAACTCAGCAACAACAGTGAATGTCTCCTATTTGGAAAAACCTACTTGGTATTCCTTGTACTAACCCTATAAGACTGCTTTGAATATTACATGAAATAGTACTTATAAATCCATTGGTTCAGTGTGTTCCCATAGCAAGGACTAGTGATGGTCATAATAGCACCAAACCCCCCTGTTTTATGGTTGAAGCAATCATATTTTGCAGCATCTACCCCGTAATGTAGCAGAGAGAACTGTATGATCTCACACGTGCAGAACACATGATATAACACGGGCGTAGTCTAAGACCTGCCAGGATGTCAGCTACCATCACTGTCATCTGTTCCATCTGCAGAGTGACCTTTCCAGGTGCATTAGGTAGGTTAAAGTCCCACCTTATAGTTGAGGAGTATGGGGCTCCCCATAGCTAGTAATGATGTTGGCTTCAGGACCCGCAGAAGCCTGACCTTCTCCTGTACCTCTTCAGCCCCTCCCTCAATTTCCCTCTGGTTCTTTTTTTTATCAAGAATGACTTACCAGCATTGCTTGTCTCTTCCCTCTCACTGCCTGGGGTTTTGTTTGGGGAAGTAGTCATTGAACACAGTGCTGAGCCCCAGAGACATACATTCTGGATCTGTTTCACGAGACAACCCCAGGGGAGAGACCATGCTGGGACAGGCAACCCCTGACGGGGAGAGGTGCCCTGCTTGAGGTTAGAGCCCCGCAGCGTGAAGGAATTTTCCTTCCTGGGTGTATTTGCTTGTGTTCTGGGATGTGCTAGTAAGCCCCTGCCTACCCACCTCTATGCAAATGAGTCCTCCCACATGCTTGGGATGTTCTGTCCCCAAATCCTGAACACTATGTACAGGAGAAGGGCTTGGCTGTTGCAGAAACAAGATTTGAGAGGAGGACAGCTTTTGCCTGCAATTGTCTCTTTATAGATTTTACCCTGGGTGGGAAAAGGCCTTCTCTGGATGTGAGATCTGCCAGTGTGTTTACCTCTACCCGTACGCTTTCCAGGTCGTGGACCTGGACCGCTCAGCCTGGAACGTGGTGGGAGGAGAAGGAAGCCACACCCACACTAGAAAATGCTACCCTTTTATTCACCCTCTGTAGGTCGGTGGAACCGAGTCCCTCCAACTGTAACAGGGCTGTGTGGTAATTCCAGAAGCAATACAGCACTTACTAATCATGTACTGTGTGTCTGTGGGCATAGATTCTCGTTAACTATTTTGGGTCCCTGCTAGGCTTAGTGAGAGACTTGAAGTCAAACATAACGACACTTGGGTTATTGACTAAGAGTGTCGAGTTTAAAATATAGGGCAGACCTAACTTCGTACCCCAGCTCGGCCTTGCTAAACACAGGAACTTGGATAAGTTATTTCTCTTCTGGGACCTTCCTTTCCCTCATGTGTAACAGGAGGACAGTGACATGTACCCCATAGAGTTCCTGTGAAAACAAAAGTATGTTATATTTGGTAAGTCTTTAACAAAGTGACTTGGACCTAACAAACATTCTATAGATGGCAGCCATTGTATCTGTATCATTGGTATCCAGGGCCTGCCTATGATGTCAACGTGGTCATCTACTTCTGTACCTCTTGGATTAGTCATGTGGAAGGACAGTGGTCCTACTGCAACGGCTGATATTATTTCCTCAGTGTCCCATAGGTTGGGAAATGTTGACATTTGGAAAGACGGTTTTCCTGGAGTTGTGTGTAAGTCCAGCTACCCAAGAAAACAGGTTGTTGGCGCCATGTGGTTGTGTAGCCGGAGCTGAGAAATGGGCTATGAGACTATTAAAATAAAATATTAAAATAATGACTTTCCATCCTGGAAGAGTCTACTTTTACTGGTCTGTAATAGAGGCTGCACAACTTTTATTAAGTGAGTACTTATGTACACTAAGATTCATTCACTTAAATCTACAGTTTGAAGAATCTTGGTAAATGTATACAATCTAATAACTTCCACTATAACCAAGATACAGAACAGTTCCTTCATCCTGAAACGTTCCCTTAAACCTATTTTCAGTCTGTTGTGACCCCTGTTCCCAACCCCTGGTAATCAGTCGTCTGCTTTCTCCCCCTATTATTTTGCACTTCATAAAAAGAGACGGTTACTGTACAAAGCTTTTTGTGTTTGACTTTCTTAGTGCAGTGTTTTCAAGATTCATTCGTGATGCTGTGAATATTAAAGACATCTCATTCCTTTTTCATTGCTAAGTAGTGTTCCATGCTGGGAAGATACCACAGTTCATTTGTCCATTCATCACTTGATGAACACTTGTTTTCAGTTTTTGGTGATGATGGATGCTATGAAATTTGAGTTCATGTCCCTGTGTGGACACATGTTTTCATTTTCCCTTGAGTAAATCCTTAGAAGTGGAATAACTGGATGATAAGGCAAGTGTATGTTTAATATTCTAAACACTCCTGTCCAGTTGTCCAAAGTGGGCCATCCTGTTTTGCCTTCCCACCAGCAATGTAGCATCAAGTGTTTTATTTTTCTTTTTTATTTTTTTCTAACAAGTCCCAGGTGTCTTTTATATAGATCCAGCGTATCTGACCTTTGCTTCCTCTGGTTCGATGGCCCATTTTGGACTGTTAGATACGTAAGGATGATGTTAGTATCAGGACAACAAAGAAGACGTCATTCCCAACTGGTGTGTTCTGGTATTGCTCAAAACTCTTGGGGAATGAGATACTGTCTGGATTTAAACAACTGAGTTGACTTTTTATATGTCTTGTGTATCAAAATTTGGATGCAGGCTTAAGTTCCCTAGCACTAAGTCATCATTTTTTAAAAATAATATCGGAGGATGCACTCTAGATATATATGGAAGTCTGATTTACCCATGTAAGAATGTATTCCCACCCAAAATAGACAGGTTAGTTAAGGAACAAAGGACATGTGTGTTTGCTGTTAGAGTTGTTTGCTGTGATCTGTTTTAGTGCTGTAATGAATAATTAGCTATATATGCTAATGACTAATTAGCTATATACTAATGACTTCTACACACACACACACACACACACACACACATGCACACACATGTTTTCTTTGCCGTTTTCCAAGGCAGACCACGTGGCTACTCTTTAATCGTCTGCCCTGCTTCGCACTGTTGCTTGTACATTTCTGGAAGACATTTTCCCATCCTCTGCACTTGGCCTTGCACTTTTATTTTCTTTCTGTTGAATTACAAATGGGTTTTCCTAATAGGTTTTCCTCCAATCCAATCCAGCTGGATGCTTCAACCTCCCACGTGTGCTTTTTTTGGTCTTAAAACATGACAGGGAATGAGGTGAAGGAACTGAGGATGTGCCCTTTGTCTTGGGTGAGGCAGTTCTCAACCCCCATATGGGGTGTTCCCACTCCCCTAGGCGTGGGATTATAAGGAGAGATTTAAAATAAACAGAAGACTGCTCTGTGTTTGCATGTGTCTAACTGATGTCTACTTACTTATTACATGGATATGAAGTCCCTTGAGTATCATCTGTGGTTCCCCAAATCAGTCTGGGTTCTCAGTTTACGGTCATTCCATAGCAAATGTCAGCAAACTGTGGCCTGTGGGCTGAATCTGGCCAGCAGTTTACATTAGTAAATAAAGTTTTATTGGCACACAGCCACGCCCATTCTTTAACATATTGCCCATGGAGCAATGGTCTGGCTCCAATGGCAGACTTCGGTAACTGTTGCAGAGGTGACACACATATGGCCAAGCTGAAAGTGTTTTCTGTCTGGCCAACTTCTCTGTAGTGTTGCCAGCTTCTCTGTAGTGTCACTTAATGTTCCTGCAATGTCATCATACTCTTGATGTGTCCTTAGGTATGTCTCTTTCATGTATGGGTAAGTTCTGTTTGTCCAGTGACTTTTACCTTGGGCCAGTCACCTAAGTGCTCTGAGTTTCATGCCTACATCCATAAAAATGACCAGAATAGCTGCATCTTCCCTACAGAGTTGTTTGAAGAGTTGGTCGGAGGTGGGGCGGGGTGGGTGGGGGCTTGGGGGGTGCTAGCAAAGCACCTGGCACACACAGTGACTGGTTCACATCAGCCAAGCTCACTGCATGGCAGCCAGGCCTGCTATGAACGTATGAGGCATCCATCACGTTCTGGAAGGTATTCTTTGCCTCTGTGGAGCAGAAGGCTGAGCAGTCAACCATCCAGCCAAGGCCTAGGGGGCTCGGCTACCCCATGCCTGTTCCAAAGAGAAAAATCAGGCAAGATTCTAGGTTCCAGTATCCAGGCCTTTGCCTTCCCCTTCCACTTTGTCCCACTTCCCTGCCGCTGCCCCTTCTCATTCCACACATATTCCCCAGTCCAAGGCATTGGACTTGCAGTTATCTGTGCCATATTTTCCCCAAGATGTCCCCATGGATTACTCCTTCCCTGGCTCCTTTATCTCAGAGAGCAGGCTTCTTGACTCTCCAGCTCCACACCCCTTGTCCTCATCATATGTCTCAGTTATTCTATTATCTATCTCTGCATTCATGGGTCAGTTTCCTGTCTTCTGTACTCAAGGGCATTCCTCAGGCAATCGAGGAATTCATCTTGCTCTGTGCCCAGCACAGAGACCTTTGCCTGGCATGAACTAGGAAATCAATACATAATGGTTGAGTAAATGAATGGATGGATGAACATTTCTGAAGGTGAGGGTTTCCTTTGGTGCTACAGAAATATCACCTGCCATCTCCCCCGCCCCACACATACCCCCTTCCTAAACCCAAAGACAAACTGGACACAAGAACATCCTCCTAGTCCCCTTCACACCCATGCAAAGCTCACACTCCAGTTCAAACACGGGGCACACCCTCAGACCTCATCTGGCAGATACGAACGTTCTCCTGAGAGATCTGGAGGCAGACTTTAAAAGTGCCCCCTTGATCACCACTCAGAGAAGCTAACAGCCTCTTCAGTAAGATCCTGAGTAGCTTTATTGGAGAAAAGAAGCCACCGGCCAGAAAGAAGCTACCACTTAATGAAGGCCATTTAACATTCCATCTTGATTCCAAGGAAAAGCAAATCTTTATTACCAGCATCCGATAATTTCTGTTTGGGGATTCCCATCCTTTGGAATGGACTTTTTTTTTTCTTTTTTTTTTTTTCAGAGCTTCTTTTCAGAGCTTCTTTTCTAATTAACTCTGGAGCCTAGATTACAGGAGGCCAGCCTTGGGAATGGAGGGGCACTGCGGCCGGAAGTAAGCGCTGGAGGTGATGTTTAATTAAAGCAACACTGTGAGGGGGGAGAGGCCTGAGCCGGCTGCCGTGCTAATCCTCCTGCCCTGCTCCCATGTCCCCGCGTGATTGTGATTGATGAGCTGGTCCCCTACATCTTTATCTGCAGCGCAGGCTAGGGGGAAGGCGGAAGGGGCTCGACTCCGCACAGGAATGCAGGCTGCCGGAGTGCTGGGTTTGCAGAAGGACTGGCTGGGCAGTTCCTCTCCATGCTCTGTTTTTTTCTCCTCTTCCTTTCTCTCCTTTATCTGATAGGTAGATAGAGAGATGATAGAAAGAATGACAGGTAGATATATACACAGATGATAGATGATAGAATGATAAGTAGGTAGATAGGCAGATAGATAAATATAACTGTATAGCTCTACAGATATATATGCATATGTATACATCTGTATGTAGCTATATCTATGTCTGCCCATCTACTTATCTAAAACCTTGCTGGAAATCTCTGTCTCCTTCTCTCTCCCTGCCTATGTCTTTGCGTCTGCTCCTCTTTCTTTGTCCAGATCTCTCTGTTGATCTGCCTCTGTCTGTCTCTGTGTTCCTTCGTGTCCTTTTGTCTCTCCTAAGACTGCCCTATGAGGTAATATTAGGGAGCCGCTAACTGAATTCTTTTTTCATTCAGCAGTATTAATGTTTGAGTAATTTTGAAGCTACCTTTGGTCAAACAGCTACTAAATGCCAGGAACTGCCTGAGGGTAACTTTGGACAATTATTTAATAATTGCTCTTATAATAGCTAACATTGATTAATCTCATAATGTGTGCCAGGTCCTAATGCGAAGACTCCTTGTACCTAATCCCACTTAATCTTCAAAATAATCCTTTGTAGTAGCTCCTCTTCGTTCAAGTTTTGGAGATGAAAAAAACAGAGCCTTAGAGAGAAAACTGTGCATATGATCTTTAATCCACACTTTAGTACACCAAAATAAGACTTTATTTCTACCTTTTGATGGTGCCTATACAGCTGTTTAAAAGGTGAAATAAAATGAATCATCCGGGGTCAAAGAGCTTTAAAGAATGATATCTTGGGATCTTACTCCAGATCTTCTTTGAATAGACCAGAAGGTGTGCTTGTGGCTCCCAGTGTTTCACTGTTTTCTCTCTGCTTTCACATCTGTGTCCTGGTTGTGTTTACTGAACACGCCTGCCATGTGGCCAAGGGGACAGCTTCCGCACACAGAAGCCTGCAGAACTTCCGGCAGTTGTCAGAGCCAGAATACATTGGCAGAAATGTCTGATTTGACTTTTTCTCCTTCTTCAAGGCAGATGCTTTTCTCATTACTGAGAGAAGAATGACACTTTGTCTCTCCAAGAGCTCAGAGGATCATAATAATAGCCGTGCAGTTTCTGATCTTACGGCCGCCAACTCTGGTAGGCTTGGGAGAGTGCAGTGTTCTGCCAGGCTCTCTCCCTGGTGAGATGAGGCTTGCAGAGTGTCTGTAAGAACTGGTAGCCACTCCCAGGAGTGGACTGGTCTGTGATTCTGGTTTCACTGTGTGCAGTTCAAATTCTCTCAGCCAGCAAGGCTGCCTTCCTAATTGGAGAGGGTGAGTCTGACAGGGAAGGAATGGATATCATACACACACTCCCTTTTTATCTATCAACAGGGAAAAATAAATAAATTAATGTATGACTTTTTCCACTCCTACATTAACTTGAGTTAGCTCAAGTTCAATTCTACTTTAAAGAAGGAACGATGAGCAAAAGAGGAGTTTGAAAACCATGGTCCATGCTACCTCACAAGTTCGAATTCAAGTCTTGCGGAAGGTGGGGTTTTCAATAGCCTTCAGTAAACCTCAAGTTGTTCATGATCTGGCCTTGGTGAAATGGGCTTTATTTCTCATGGTTCGCATAGTGAAGATGTCCTAAGAAGCCGTGGAGACTTAAATCAGTGTCCTCTCTTGATATGGTGTCCTAAAAATGAATACCACACATATCATTTCCATACTTGGAAAAGTCTCAAAATATACCGCTGAACTGCTTTAATGGTGAGAATAAAGTGACTTGCTCTCTCACTGTAACAAGATATTCAAATCATTATATTTGTTCTGGAACCAGTTCCTGAACCATATACCACTCCGCATTTTCTTGCCTGGTGATGCCACCTCCCTTTCTCTTCCAGTCTTACCCACTCTCTCACTCCCCGCGACCACTTGATTTATTCTCAGTCCATGACTTCAGCTGTAGTGTAACTTGTTATCCTAGTCTTGGCTTTGATTTGACTTGGTATTCTAGTAGGGGGCTCTCCTTGGGTTTTACCTTAGGATTCAGTCTGGTCCAGGCATATGCCTCCATTCTAACCAGATGTGACCCTTGAGGGACGGACCGACAAGCTGAACATCCGACAGACTGGTGGTATGTTCTCTCTGATTTTCCGAATTCTTTTGAGAGATCATATTGACCTTCCTTCTTGATATTTGGGCTGAGGACAAGGCAAGATTTTTGGATGCTCTCTGTCATTCTCTCTCTCCTTTGCCCTCTCAAATTCTCTGCTTTATGTAGTATTAACATACCTCTGTTGGATTCTCTGTTCTTAATAGGTCATTTCCTTATTATTGTATTTGGGTCGGTGTTGCACTAACACCTTGTGTTTTTCCCCCCAAAGTGACACATCCTAACAGGTAACAGTCTTATAGCCATAGTCTTATTTCCTTTCACATTTTTAAAAGAAATTGGGTTTTATTGTTTCTTTTGTAGCAAAAGTTTCAGGAATAATTTGAATTTTAGTAATTCCAATTCAGTAATTTTTTGTCTGGTCTTCTATATCTAGTTAATTTCCGTTCTACCACTCTTATGTGTCTCTTCTTTATTATCCTAAATATTGTTGAAGATAGTCTGTGTTACTAATCCCTAAGCTAAGAAAACTACCCAGAGTACCTATTTTACTTTGCTGGCATTGAGAGCCTGTGTTTCATGCTTGTAAACAATGGAACCGCTCAGTTTTCAGCATTAAACTTACCATGCCAAAAGATGGATAAAAACTCTACAGTAAACTGACTACTTAGCATGATTTTGTCTGCATTCTGCATTTGGCACTGATTCCCAACACAATCTAAATAGGCATAAAATTCAGTTCTTTGGGATTCATTCACCAATCAGGAACACTGCAAAAGTCATCTGTTAAAAACTCAAGTAAAAGAGTGTAGATTAAGAGAGTACGTTAACCTCCCTCCCCCTACCAAAGAAAACCCAACGAAAACGAAAACAAAAACAAAAACAACCCTTGACGTTTCTGTCCTTGGTGCTGAAAACCAAGCCAAGGACCCGGTAAATGTAAGGATGTGACCATACTTAAATGGGTATGTATAAGAGATCATGCATTTCTCTGTACTCATCCTTTAATCTTATTTTCCTAGAACTCTAGATGCTCTTGATGAGGCAGTGGTAACTCACAGATGTCTACCCCCCAGAACTACCCTGTTCCACATGACAGTCACTAGCCACAGGTGGCTATTTATGTGTATTAAAACTTAAATAATATTAAAATTCGGTTTCCCAATCACTTTCAAGTGCTCAGTACCACACATGGCTGGAGGTTACTGTATTAGACATCAGAGATATGGAATATTTCCATATCTAGAAAGTCTCATTGAACAGTGTTACCCTGGAATAGCATCATTGTGGTAAATGCCACAAGGTCCCCCAAACATATCTACATGCTAGTCTTTGGAACATGTGAGTTCTGTACGTGTTACTTTGTATGGCAAAAGAGACTCTGTGTTTTAGGTGATAGATATTGACATGGAGGGATTATCTGTCATTATCCCAAAGGGTCCTTATAATGTAGTCGCAAGGGTCCTCATAATAAGAGGGACACAGAGGCGTCACAATCATTGTTAAGAAAAAGGATATGTGATAAGAGAAGCAGAGATTGGAGTGTTGCATTCCGATGTTGAAGGACCAGAAGGGAAAGGATTCAGGGGACCACTAGAAGCTAAAAAGGGGGAAACAAAACAAGATTCTCCTATCCACCCACATCCAGAGCTTTCAAAAAGAACCAGCCCTGCTGACACATTAACTTTATGTCACTTTATGTTATGAAACTGATTTCAGAATTCTAACCTCCAGAACTGTAGCAGGATATAGTTGCCTTGTTTTAAGCCACCAAGTTTGTGGTAGTTCATTACAGCAACAACAGAAAACGGATACAACCATTATCCGTTCATCAGATACTTGCATTTTTCTTAGATTTTTATAATTTTACCTTCATCTCCAGTGGAATCAAAACAATCCCTTGGGTATTTGAAGAACTGTGCTCATAATCCATGGTGCCTTTTTCATTTGAGATATTCATATCTGCTCGTGAATGATTTCTTCTCTGAGAGTGATTATTAGAGGCTTAAACAGTTTGTTCTGAGTTAACAATGTCGGTAAGGGGTCATGGGGGCTGTAACAGACAAAGGTAAAAGAGATCACCTATATACCCATTCTTTCTTATGTTTTAGGGTGGCTCTCAATTCCAGTTCTGGTTTTGAGCACAGATGACCATCCTGCTAAATCCTCTTAGGTGAACCAGAATCAAAGCTCAGTCCAAGATTCAGAAGGCACAGTTTGGGAGAGAAATCTTTTCTGCCCTTCCTGCCACTGGGGGCTTCTATATTTTTTTCCAACCCCTGTGCAATTGTGGGTGTGATGAGTCAAACCTATTCTCTGCTCCCCCAACCTGCTTTCCTCCCAGGCTGGGTTTTGATGGATTATTTTTTTCTGGAAAAATTTCCTTCACACATTGTACATTGCCATCCAAGTTATTTCCCTTTTAATTAATATTAATGACAATAATAGTACAAATACCATAACTATTATAACAAATATATATTGAACACTTATGTTAAGTATGTTAAGTGATAGGAAATTTATATGCATTGGCTAAATTATTCCATAAACTACCTAATAACAGTATGTTATTAGTATCCCCATTATAACAGAGAGAAGTCAAAGCATGGGGAAGTTATACTACTTACTCAAGGTCACATACCTGGTAAAAGAGAGGGCTAGAATTTGGACAGCATGTCTCCTATTCCAGAGATGGCTTGCCTTCTAAGCCTCAACAGAAGATTCCCTTCTCAGTCTTTATGATCCTTAATGTCAAGATCAATGCTATTGTCTTTTTTGCCCTATTCTCTCAAAGAGCCTAGACCATTGCTTGGAAAACCATCAGAACCTCATTGAAATTGCTCATTTAAATGTATATGTGGATATCTAAATTATTAATAAGAACTCCTATAGAGGGGAGGCCAGTAAGGTCAACAATCCAGAGAAATGCTATGGTACATAGTGTAGTGGGAATATACCAGGCTGGATTCATAGTCTGGCTCTAGCACTTATTAGCAGTAAGAGCTTAGCAGTAAGGAGTAAGTCCCTCCTTGACTTGAGCCTCGGTTTTCTTATCTATTAAATGGGGACAGTAATACCTAACTCAGAGTCCTTGTGAAGAGTTAATGAGGTAATGGGTATATGTCAAGGTATATAAAAGTATATAGGTATATAAAAGTATGGGTATACGTCAAGGTATATAAAAGTCTTTACAAATGGCCACCATCATCAACTTTATCTCTACCACCCATAGCATGTATTCAAGAGTCTATCACACTTCAAATTCATAGCAGGGTTTGGTTTTCTTGAATGCATTTATATATCAACATTTTAATCCTTTGCAGAGTTTTTTTTTTTATTTGACCTCTTCAGCGTTCTTTTTTTTTTTTTTTTTTTTTTTTTTAGATTTTATTTATTTATTTGACAGACAGAGATCACAAGTAGACAGAGAGGCAGGCAGAGGTGGGGGGGAAGCAGGCTCCCTGCTGAGCAGAGAGCCCCATGCGGGGCTCGATCCCAGAACCCCTGAGATCATGAGCCGAGCTGAAGGCAGAGGCTTAACCTACTGAGCCACCCAGGCGCCCCCTCTTCAGTGTTCTTATAGATAAGACTACAGAGCACAAAAAAATCTTTTTATTTAGTGTAACTGCTCTGA
Organism: Neogale vison; assembly: GCF_020171115.1. Lineage (NCBI taxonomy): Eukaryota > Metazoa > Chordata > Mammalia > Carnivora > Mustelidae > Neogale > Neogale vison. The sequence continues at coordinate 21,534,512 of NC_058104.1, forward strand.
ATATCTTTAAGGGTAGAGAACGTTCATCAGCATTCTATTAAAAAAAATTAAATCAGTTATTTAGCACAGATTGCAAAAGATAAGAGACTTTGGCATTACTGATGCAAAGAAATAGCCTAGAGAGAACTCTGAACTGTCTGCTTTTTCTCTCTGTCCCACGTTGTCATTCCTCTCATGGGTGACTGCCATCATCTTTGCTCTTCCCTCCTCGCTGCCACCAGTTTCTCTCTCCAATGTACTATCCATTTTGTGGCCAAAGTAGTCTTAATTTAACACACATCTGACCAAGCCATTCCCATTCCTGGAACTCTTTGATGGCCTCTTGTTCCTAGACCAAATCCAAACGACTTTATATGAAACTCCCTGTTTTTCTTTGCATGCCTCCCATCTTATTTCTAGCCCCAATGCTGCCAAATCCCCACAACACAATGCATTAGGCATATAATCCTGTTCTCTTTTATGCCCTGAAGCTACTATCTATGCTTCTCCTGTTCTTTGGATTTTCACCTAACTCTCTCCAACTTCTCCTTTAAGACTCATCTTGTCTATTGCACCCTTCAAGAAGCATCTGCTACACCTTCCATCTCTGGATTGGGATGCTTTAGGTGCTGCCTAACTTGTCCTTCCACTTCCAAAATCCATGACACTTGCTTTCCTCATTGATTTTCCTAGATCTCTCTTTATCCATATTTTAATCTCCATTTTAGCAGAGACTCTTTTCTCAGGTCTGAATTTATTTTATAGTAACAGAAAAAACAAATGCTGGTTTTGAGCCTCCGTAGTGCATCCAAAAACATAGTCAAGAAGTACATCTTGAGGGAGTGAATGGGTGAATGAAAGCAAGACATCCTACCACGTGTCTGTGAGATTTTAAAAAAGAACTAGTTTCTTTCTGATCAAATCCAATGGATAACCTTGCAGAATAAGATCTAACTCAGAATGTCTGCTGATGCCTTAAGCATCCTGCATACTGGAGCGTGTTCAAGGGCTCTTCCCTGACCTCACACACAGTGAATGTCTGAGCTCTGTAGGCTATTTGTAGAGAGTTTATTTCATCTTTGCAGAAAGCTGCCCAGTATAAATATTAGTCAGTTGATTTCACACAGAGTTAAAACAAGCTTTTAAAAGCCTTTTACCTCTCCTGTCCCCAAATAGGTACTTTAGACAGATTCTTGGAGCCTTGGGAGCTTTGTCGGATTTGGTAAAGTGAAAGTTATGTTCTTTTCAGAAGCAGCCTTCTGTGAAGGCTGTCTTGGGGTTGATGCAGAAATTGTGCAGAAAGGGTCAGGTAAAGTGAAGAATTTAAAGATCACAAACATTGGATGAGGAGTGGCTTTGGAATCAAGCTTCTTTCTCCCGGATTCATCTCCATAAGGTTGTTTCTAAACACATTCACCCATGGGCCCAAGATGGTAGCTTGGTTTTGTGAAGGGGCTGGGGCTTCAAAGTGGAGTGGTGTCAGTTCAACCCCATCTCTGCCCATCAGCTGGTCTACTGTGGATGTGGATCCAAACCAGCTCTATGACCCTAGAGTCCATGAGAATTACCAGTGCTATCCAACAGAAATAGAATGAGGATCACCGATAGGAATCAGATTTGTAGGTTTTCTTTTTGGTGATTTTCTGGTAGCCATATTAAGCAAAGTAAAAAAGAAGCAAGTGAATTTAATTTCAATATTTTATCCAATCCAGAATGTCTCAATATATAGCCAAGAATGTTTTATTTAACACAGTATGTCCACACTATTATCATTTTAAAACGTCATCAGAATGAAACTGTTACAGAGCTGTTTTACATTACTTTCCTTGTACCATGTCTCCGAAACCCCGTGTGCCTGCCTCGCTTACAGCCGGCCTCATTCTGAATCAGCCACGTTGCAGTTGCTCAGGGACCACACACAGCTAATGGCTACCACATTAGGACAGCCCAGGGTGAAACCACAGTGCCAGGGCAGATCTCTCAAGCTCTTAAACTTATCCTACTGGGATTACAAGATGTGCTTCACAGAGATCAAATGAGAGCACATGAAAATTGTTACATGGCTCAGCACCCTCCTTTTAAGCATAAGGAATGGAAGGAGAGGACTGGATAGGGAGTCACTCGGGTTTGCTGGATTGCTGGATTTCTTTCACTGGACCTCAGGGTCATGAGGTGGGGAGTGACTTCGCTTAATACCGTGTCTCCCGTGATAGCACAAAGGACGTGTATCATTTTCCTGGGGCTGCTGTAACCAAGTAGCACAAACTGGATGGCTTAAAGAACAGAAAGTTACTATCTCAAGAGTTCTGGAAGCCAGAAGATCAAGGTGACAACAGTGTTGGTCCTTCTGAGGGCTGTGAGGAGGAATCTGCTTCCAGGCTTCTCTCCTGCTCCGGATGGTGTCTCGGCCACCTTTGGCGTCCCTGGGCTGTGGAACCATCATCCCCATCTCTACCTTTGTCTTCACTCGGTGTTCTCCTCCTATGCGTGTCTGTGTCCACATTTCCCCTTTCTATAAGAACAGTTGCATTGGATTAGGGGGCCCACCCTACTCCGGTATGATCTCATTTTAACCTAACTAATTACATGTGCAACTATTCTCTTCCCAAAATAAGGTCACATTCTGAGATACTGGGAGCCGGGACTTTAACATTTACGTTTGGGGGAGGCACAGTTCAACCTCTAACAGAAGGTGTTCAATAAGCTTCAGTCAGATAGGGAAGTCAGTAATCCTTGAAGATGAGGACCACCTTTTGTCCCTTTTTGGGGAGATCCCAAGAGTACTCCATTCTGTCCGAAGACAATAAGTGTGTCAGAAATCATACAAGGAAAGCTGGTTAGTGAAGAGGATGAATGTCACCAACGAGCAGGGACACAGCAAAAACACATTCTGTGCAATCACATTCGAAAACACTGTCAGGCTGTTCCTGAAAACCTTTTGAATTAAGGTTCCTTGACTTCCATCAGCCTCAGTTTTCTTGGCTCTCTTGGAGTTGTTTGGGTAAATTAACCTGAATGTCATATGTTGTACACAGAGTGATCACATAATTTATTTGGCCAGACTTCCACGCTGTTGATAGCTGCATGAAATTTCTTACCACTAAATAAAATTGTCTTCTGTATACAAATGAGGCAAACTTCTTCCATGTTTCTGAAAACCTCCCATCTTCCTTGAATGCACCTGCATGTTTTGCAAAACCTCTTTTTCTAAGTCAGTCTGGCCCTGTTCTAGTACAGACTATGTGACCCGCTTAGCTCAGCAGCATTCAATCAAGAAGACATCCCTATGGACACTGGGTGGCTCAGTCGATTGAGCGTCTGCCTTCAGCTCAGGTCATGATTCCAGGGACCTGGGATCGAGTCAGACATTGGGCTTCCTGCTTAGTGGGGATTCTGCTTCTCTCTCAGCTCATGCTCATTGTCTCTGTCTTTGTCTGTCTCTCTCAAAAATTAATAAAATCTTTAAGAAGACATCCCTAATATATCACACATCCTTAGGTATAGGAAAAATAATATTTATGCACTGACCACATGTATGTGAGGAATTGAAAGTTCTCTGGTCTCAAGTGGCACTTTGGCTGAGGACCATGGGCTCCAAGACCCCTGTGTTGGGACAGGGCCAGTGAGTGGACATCACTAGTTCCATTCCCTCTGAACTTACTTAAAAATATATAATAACCCCAGTAATGCTGTGCTTATGCGAAGTTGAGTTGTAGTGAACTTGTCAGGCCAATAAAGTCCTTTGTTCTAATGATAGTTTCAATTGCCCTAATGTCCACATTCAGTTTTCTTATTCTTTGTGTAAAAGTTTATGAGATCAGGATGGAGAATACCCACAAATCATTATGTCATCAAGCCTATTAATATAGCTTGATCTGTCAGATTATATACATGGGAAACTTAAGAAGCAGCTTGGTACAATGAAAATATATCTAGAGTTCAAATACCAGCTAGAATGTCAAGGGGCTGTGTGAACTTGGGCATGGCATTGGTTACCCATACCTCAGCCTTTCTCTTCTGTTAAATGGGTATGAATGGGATCCACCCTACCTACATTCCAGTATGGTTTGTGAGGCTCAAACAGATACTGTGTAAGTGATCCCAGTAACCCTTATACCAGCTAAGGTATTGTGAACATGGTGATAAGAAGAATGAGTCTTGGTCCTACCTATTTACTTAAAGAGACCACCCACTGCCTCTGTTTATTTCCCCTATTTCAACCATTTGAGTTGCTTAAAGTGAAAAGGTGATGCCAAGAGTCTATTTCAAATGCTCACTTTCTTTTCTATTACTCCTTTTCTCCTTCCTTCCCTTGATTAGCTTCAGCCTGGTTTGTATCAACATTGCATTTACTCCGTGATTTAACCAAAACATTTTATGAGCATTCACTCCATGCGTGCCATTCTGAAAGTGCTGGGAATATGGTTCTCAGTAAAACAGACCTGGGTCTCTGCCCTCAAGGGCTTTACAGTCCATTAGCCTCTGGGTCCGTATCTCAGTCCTATATTTTGTGGGTCCTGCAGCTCTGAAAATAGCCACCGTACTTTCTTTTGCTCCCTTTTCATTGATTCGGCCACTCCGGGTATGAGGCATGTCCTCCTACTGCATCAATGCAACTGATCTTCCACGTAGTGTTTTGCAAACCTGTTTGACACCACCTGGTTATTTCCTGCTCACCTTCAACTCTCAATTTAGACATCTGCTCTTCCAGAAAGCCCTTCTTGATAGACCATCGGGGATAGTAGAGACCCTATAGCACCTTGCATTTATCTCCTTATGGCACATATCCTACTGCACTGCAAATTTCTGGACTATCCTATGTGCTCCGACAGCCGGTGGCTACAGAGGGACCTGGACTGTGTCTATCCTTGTCACCACTGTAGCCCTGGAACCTAGCACAGGATCTGCCACCCAGAAGATGCCCAATACCGAGCAGCTGAAACAATTGCCTGACTGGGACGCTCTTGCCTATTTGAATAGTTCATCGCCCTTGCTTTCTGGCAGTCTTTCCTAATTTCATTTCTTCCCAGTCCAAGTATAATTCATTTTATGACAGCCTTTTTTTCCAGTTGGCAAACTATTAGAGGCTAAAACTTATGCAATATACCATGAAAGACAAGGTCATATTTTATCATCTTTGCCTGTTGCTGTAACCAGATTAGACATCTTTCTACAAGTGAGGTGAATGCAAGCCAACAGATATTTATCATGTCAAACACCTGATTACAAAATACGGAAGATGAAGAGAGAAGCATCAAAGATGAACCCGAGAAGTACCTGCCCTGAAGGAGTTTATAATCTTATGAGAGGCCAGTGATATTCATATGAGGAAATCAGTAATTAGAATATATTCAGGTGCTCAAGTCTGTGAATTTGTTACAGACCATGTGAGGGCAGTAGGTACGTTCTGTGTCTTAACTGTGCCCTGTCTCCTCAAGGTCATGGGGTTGTATCTGCTATGCGGAGGCATCCATCTTTGAGGAGGACTAAAGAAGTGGAAATGTTGTTGGATGCCTGGGTGGCTCGGTTGGTTGTGCGACTATCTTCGGCTCAGGTCATGATCCTGGAGTCCCAGGATCGAGTCCCACATCCGGCTCCCAGTTCCATGCGGAGTCTGCTTCTCCCTCTGATCTTCTCCCTCTCATGCTCTCTCTCACTCACTCTCTCTCTCAAATAAATGAATAAAATCTTAAAAAAAAAAAAAAAGAAATGGAAATGTTGAGTAGTGGCACGGGAACGTAAACTTTTCTGATGGATGGAAAACTTAGTTTTCATAACGTGGTACAAAAGGAAACAATTCTGAATTCATCCGTGTGCAAGACAATGGTACCTTCTCCTCCAATGTGTTTCTATCTAGAATGCTTACTTTGCTCATTGCCAGAAGAGTTCATGATCTGTAACACCAGCCCGGTAAGGAGGGTATATGATTCTCTTTATAGCAGTGTGACTTAATGCTCCCAATTTTCTAAATCTAGTGGCAGACCCCCGGTGACATTGATGGTACCTTCATGGTCCGTGGTGAGGCTCGTACCTCTCTAAGCTGCTTGGTGCTGTCTGATTGTCTCTTACAAAGACAATTGCCTCACGCCAGATTTCTCAATTTTCCATTTTAGAAGCAGGCAGAGGATCCTTTGGATAACTATGATGGAATAGGTAACAGTGATATCATCCCAAATCATATCTGCAGGGTACCTGGAGGCAAGCTGTTTAAGGGAACAAAATTCATCCTTTTCTTTCTGTGGGTTAGGCTGATGGTAGTAGTATTCGCAATGGTGCAAGTCATTGAAATTCACCTTGAACAGGAAGTTGACACTGATGTTACCTGGTGGTGGTGGTGAGTGGCGATGGCCATGAGAACTTTTCCCCCTTCTTCAGAAAGTAGCTGGCTGGCAGAGGACGTGGTGTGTGAAAGTTAAAGTGTGCTCCAGGTTGATGCTTTCCTCCATATCCAGGAGGTAAAAAAATCCCTATTGAATTATAATTGAAAATGCATTTGCCTGTTCATTTCCTTATGAAAACAGTCTTTGCTAATACTTACTTGTTTGGTCAGTTTTCTACTTGTTCATCCGTCCTTCTGTCTGTGTCACTCTCTTTGTGACAGGGTGGGCAGCTCCCGCTGTCAGGGTAGATGGCCGTGACCACCTTGCCGCGGCATCGATAGCAAAGGACTCAAACAGCTGGACTTGTGCTACCCTAAGTTCTCATTGTGTTTGCAGCAGCATAGAGCTGTGGTCCTACAATGTCAATTTCTTAACTTTGATGGTGTACTATAGTTATGCAAGACCTTACCATTGAGGGAAACTGAGTAAAGGGTACATAGGAACTTCCTCTAATTTTTTTTTCAACTTCCTGCTTGGACTTCAGAATTGGATTGGTACAAATAGGAGTTTCATCATACACAATTGGAGTGACCTCAACTTATTTGCTTAACCTGATTTTCAAAGCCACCCATCTGTGTACAAGGAAGATGAAGATGGTGACTACATCATGGGGCTGTGGGTTGCATTGACGGAATTATATTTACAGAACGTTTAGGGCAGTGGCAGTTACATAGTATGAGCCCTTCTAATTGTATGATTATTTTTATCAATCATGTTATAATTGCCATGATCATAATTAACCCTATCAGTACTCCCTTGGATTCTGAATCTTGGGAAAACAGGAAAAAAGATCCTATGCCTTTCTGGTAGACTCTTACTGAGGCTAGAATACTTCCAGGATTTGCCAGAAAATCCCAGAAAATATTTTGTCGATTCAGTAGTTCCAGCTTACTCCTTTCAAGTATCCTTCATCTTAGCCAACAAAGAGATCAAGCATAGCATATTTGAAAGTACCGCAACTTGGGAGACCTGGATTTGATGTCTGCATTGAACATGTACTAGCTTCAAAACCTTGTGCTTTCTTATCTGTGAAATGGGTGTGGTACCAACAAGTTCACTGCAAATATACTTTCTGTTGAAATAAAGTTAAATTATATATAGTGAATAGCATTGCCCAATGCTCAGAAAGAACTCAGTGAATACCAGCTGCTCTGGCTGTTACTTTTTAAATTAGTGATTAGAAATAATAATTAGCCATTCACAGCTAATTCATATACAGACAGGTGAACCCCATGTTACCTAACTGCCCAACAAGAAGTCCTTCAGTACAATGTTGGGATATCCCAGTGGAGAACTTTTTTTTTTTTTTTTTTTTTTTTAACAGTGCAGAGCAACATTTAATGGTTTGACCTTGTTTTTCAGTGCCCTATGTTGCTGGCTGAGTTGGATCATGTCTCAGTGCTAATAAGGCTAAAAGACAAAAGGACTTGTCTTTTTGGCTTGGGTTTTTCATTCAACAGAACTTCTGAATACGTACGTGGACATGCCACTGTTTGAAGTGCTAGAGAAAATGATGAGAAAAACAAATAAGGTTCCTGTCCTCATAGAGTTTATAGTCTCCTTGGAGACAGATCCAAAAAACGTATAATGTAAAATATATAGAATGTCAAAATCAAAATGTATAGAGTATCAAACTTGGACAAGGGTTTGAAGGGACAAGTCAGGGTCCTCCGAGAACCTGGGGCGATGGCGAGCAAGATGAGAAAATCTATCTTTTTAAGTGCCCGGTGCTGTTGGTTGGGATCCTCACTTGCTCCAGAGGCTGCTAATTTTTTAAGAGACAAGCACATTTCCCTTTGGAAATATCACCTCACGAGCAACCGTTATCAAGGCTCCTGCCTTACACTAAGTGCCATAAATATTTGATCGTCACTAACTTTTAGGGAGTTGAGAAAAACAACCTCTACACTGCCTTCTGTGACTCCAAATGGAAACTCAGGATGGAACATTTTGCAAACATGACACCTCGTCATTGCAAGCCTGCCGCCCACTCTGCTGGTTTGTGGGGCTTGTGTTTGTCAGCCACAGAAAGATGGCTTCTGGCCTCTCTTGCGTCCCTGTTGAGGCCAGGGAAGTGAAATGAAACAAATTGCTTTCACTTGAATCTGTGACATGGATTCAGGTTATCTTTGTTGTTTGTTTGTTTTGTGAGTTATGGCCTCAGAGCATTCACAAAGTTCTTTTTTTAAGAAATGCTGTTCTGTAAGCTGGTGTAGTTAGGCAAACCAAGGTTTGTATGCTACCTAATGGAGGTCAGATTCAAACCCATCTCCAACTACTTTAGGAAATAGAGCATAGGAGTCTCAGAGATTTGGCCAACTATTCCTTTCCAGTTCTGCGAGTATGAGGAAGTAACTCCTGCTCCCTTAGAAAGGGAATAATGGTACTGGGTTCTTGTTAGAATAGGTAATGTAAGCAAAGCTCCTTTGTTGAGTTTTTTATCCTCAGTGCTTAGAACAATGACTGGTACGTAGTTAATGCTCAAGAAAAGTTTTCTTATCATCATCATCTCTATCTCCATCTTCATAATCACCACCCCCATCATCATCATCATCATGACCATTACCACCATCATCATCATCTCCATCATCACCATCACCACCACCACCCCATCATCATCATCATCATCATCATCATCTCTATCTTCATCATCACCATCGCCGCCACCACCCCCATCATCGTCATCATCATCATCATCATCTCTATCTTCATCATCACCATCACCACCACCACCCCCATCATCGTCATCATTATGACCATTATCACCACCATCATATCCATCATCACCACCACCACCACATCATCATCATCATCTCCATCTTCATCTTCATCACCACCACCATCATCATCATCTCTATCTTTATCATCACCATCACCACCCTCGTCATCATCATCATCTCCATCTCATTTCAATATAGATTCAGTGGCAGGAATTCTTCAGAAGACCATATAAGGTTCAAATTTTGGTCCTGGTACTTAACTAAAGTATTAGATTCCATAGTGGTAGATATTTTTCACTTGTTTGGAGACTCAGTTCTCGTATCTTTAAAGAGGATCATACTAGCTAGCAAAAGGGGCTGATTGTGAGGATTGAAGTGCCTAGCACAGCACCTGGCCCCTTGGGGGTGAGGACCTGACATACTTCTTCATGTGCACTCCAGACAGTACACTTGGCTGGATAGAAGGAGGGCAGATTTCATCCCCACAATAGGAAATGTACTCATGGGACTTCTTAGATTATAAAGCAGAGTCCTGTAGATTTCCCCCCCTAAAGTATTATAAGAGCCTCATTGGGAAGAAGAATACATATTATTTATATTTATAAATAAGGGAACTGAGGCACATGAAGGTTGAATGACTTGCCAGTAATCCTACTGTTATACTCCGGACTTCTGATCATTTGACGTTGACTCTACAGCCACTGTTCTAGTAAAAGGTTAAATGGTAACACATGCTGGAGATTACTAGCATGGTGTTTTTAATTTTATGTATTTTACAGCAATCCATAAAAGATTTTAGATCACAACCCAATTCGCCCACATAAAAGTTTCATGAAACAATACTAACTCTTATCATTTTATTCTATTCTGTTATTTTCCAGTGTGGTGTAGTTTATTTCATTTAAACAATGTTGGCGTGATAACTCCCTACATGGATTTTATAGCCCAAGGGATCACACCTATAATCTGAAAAATGCAGAACACTTTCCCCCAGGGTAGCAGAATGACCCAGGGCAGCTCTACACAGCGTCCATGCCCAGATCCCACCCTCTGAGCTCTGAAGGCAGTAGATCTGGGGTAGAGGCCTGGAGTCTAATTTTTTTTTTTTTTTAATAAGAATACCCACCCACCCACCCCCCAAGAGATTCTGACGGTCCACTGGCTAAGGACTGGTGTCTGATTGCATCTCCCTGGTTGTTCCTACCTGAGATGTTCCTCTCTATTTAGTGATTTGTTGGTTGGTTTTTTGAGTATTTCCTCCATCACTCTGTGGTTACACAGCTCTGAGAGGGGGGGAATAGCATGTCCCTGTAAAGAATCCTCACAGGCTGCTTATTTTAATTCTGCATCAGAGGTGTCCCGGAATGTGATTAGAAATGGAAATGGAAGGATGGCACAGATACTGTTGATCCAGATTTTCTTTCCAACCCTGGGGAGCTGGGAATTAAAAAAAAAAAAAAAAAAAAATCACCCAGGGGCTACCTGAGCTAGTGACAGGCCAGCGGGAAGGTTGAATTCTTCCAGACAGCCTTTCCCGCCCTCACCCCCTCCTCTGTTACACAATTTAATTACGCGTTTAATCACTTCAGAAACCCCATCCATTCCCTCCAGTGTAGCGAGATCTCTCCTCTTCTTAGCAAGGCGTCTTGGCGATAAGCAGCTGTCCACGGGAAGGGTGGGTAGGAGTCCTGAAACTCTCCCTCGGCAAGCAGGAAAGACATGGCCACATAAATCTGAAACTGTTTTGACATTTCACTCTGGTTGTTGTAGTTTTAATAATAAAGGAAGAACAAAGTATTTGTAGCTTTAAATAAAGAGGCAGCATTTGGCATTGAAATCACTGGGGATTTTTTTGTACGCAGTTTTGTTTTTGCTCGTTTGAAAGGGAAGAAAAAAATGAGCTAAGAGGAGAAAAAGTTCAAGAAGAGGAGAAAGCAAGACCCCTGGACTTGTCCTTCATAGCATTGATCACCATGACAATTTGGGGATCATCTGTGGGTTCCTGTCTTGAGAGCCTGCCTTCCCTCTTGACCACATAGTCCATAGGGACAAAGGTGGTCTTGAGTTTTACATCATCACGTGATGAATGAACCTGTTTATGTAGCGTATACTATAAGCCAAGCCCTGTGTGTGTGTGTGTGTGTGTGTGTGTGTGTGTGTGTGTGTTGTTATGATTTGGTTTTTATTTTGATCCTTAACAATCACACTGTGAAGTCACTCATCATTATCCCGACTAAGCCGAAGCAACAACGGAAGCCCAGAGCATTGCACCTCCTTGCCTAAGGTCACACAGCACGTCTGCAAAGGAGCTGGGCTTCCGAATCTTCCAAACCCCCGTCAGTTACAGTATTTTAAGATCAATTTACAATTAACCACGCAGCTTTGTTATAAATTCATTCCCTCGCTTCTCAGGGCATTGCTTTAAATTTTCCTGTCCCCATCCCCTCTGTCTCTGAGCTCCTTCTTTATCCTGTCTGTCTCTTCCCCTGCTACCCTTGGCACGCCCCCCCCTTCTCAAAAATATAAAACAAAATAGGATAGTAAGCAAGCTCCCCGGTGGATTTCATAACTTTGCATACCATATATTTAGTTTAGTAATGAAAAATTCCAGCTCCAGGCGATGCATAGGATAGCATTTCTAATGTTTTTTAAACAGCTATTAATGTAGGCAAGCGCTGTGTGGCTATGTGTGTGCGTGTGTGCGTGCGTGCGTGTGTGTGTGTGTGTGTGTGTGTTTTCTGCCTCCTCTATATAATCATCTGCTCAGTGTACACCCTGAAACTGAGAACAGGAGCCAGAGGAGGGGCGAGCCGTGATTGATGGGCCAGGCCTCGCTGGCGGAAAGAGTCCCATCTGGGGTTGGTTTTGGGAGCAGTCAGATGTTGAGGGGGAGGTCAGCCAGGCGGCCCCGGCTCCCCTCCTTCAACATCCAGCCATCCACACGTTGCACAAAGCGCACACCCTCGCTCGTAACTGAGGCTTGCTTTGGGCAGATGCTTTGTGGTGTGGGGTTAGAACAGCTGCTAAGTTTATGGAGGAGAAAGGAAGCAGGATGGTGCAGCAGGTATTTTTCCCGATTTTATATTTCACTCGAAATTGTGATTTGAATGAAGCCGAAGTCTTGCCTTGCGTTAAGTCTCTGTTGCTCTCTGCAATCCGTACTCTGCTCCTTGAATCCTGCGTGGGGTGGGGGGGTGGGGGGAATTTCAGCCAAGTGTTTGTGTGTGTGTGTGTGTGTGTGTGTGTGAGAGAGAGAGAGAGAGAGCGAGCTTTCTGCTTGATGTGTCTAACTGAGCTGGTCTTAGAACCAGCAGGTTAATGGTGTAATTTTGCATTTTCTTCTTTGTCTCAGTGCCCCAGGGGCATGATACAGCTTAGCTCTTTTCAGCCAGGCGCTGGAGGCTTTCTCTGAATATGCGCAATTTCTTGCCAGAGAAGTAGAAGGGACCGGGCTACAAAACTAAAGTAAAACAGTCAGGAAGAGGGAAAACTGCAGGTGACCCAGAAGGGAGGCTTGTTTCCCTGAGTCTGGATTGGCGGGGGTCCCTCCGGGAGTGGCTGCTTTTCTTGGCTGTGTGTACAGATACCATCAGTGGTTTATTCGGGCCGGACAATTCCTCTGCATGTCTTCATTAGAAGGACTGTGTTCAGGCCAGAAGGGGTTTTTCCAGGCAAGAAATGGACCGGGTTGGGGCAGGGGGGGTGTGTGCAAATCAATTCCAGAACTGAAAGGGGAAAGAATAATTCAAGAAGTTTGACAATCACAGCTGGGGAGACACATGCTCCTACAGAGGGAAATAGACTTCATTATTTTAAAGCCCACCTTGGCAGCTCTGAAAGCAGGCACTTCCCCCTCACAAAAAGTCAGGCAGTTACATGGAAAAGAACATCCCCGCTTCACGCTCTGCCACGTAAAGGCTATTTATCGGTTGAAATGTGGTTTGCATTAGATTTGGGGCCAAAATATTTTGCAAAGTCTAGTGGGCTGCCACCCCTTTGTTCTGTTATTACTCTCTTAAAGATGGCTTTATTAAACCACTTGGGGCAGTGAATTAGGCAAAGGGCGATGTCTGGGGGGTTGTGTGCGGGAGGGGGAGCTCTCATTTTCTCTCTGACTCCTATCTCCTGAGCCCACCTCGGAGAGAAGATTAAAGGTGCTCGGTGTTTCAGTGACCGAAGCAATCCCCCCCACCCAACCCGTGTTTGAAGACCGCCTCTCTGAATGTCTGCCTGCAATAGAGTCGGCACACTGTGCTAATAGTCAGATTACGGTGTTTGTCTTAAAATAGCAACAATATCCTGGCTATTTCATGCTTCAGTAAAATATTTAAATTGAAATGGCTTTTTTTTTTTTTTGCTTTTTTTTTTTTTGCTTTGGTGACTCAGACTTGGTTGCATTTTAATAATGCTCTTGATCTCAGTAACTGGAGTACTAAAGCCACCCATGGCGGCGGGGAGGGGGGGCATCTTGCATAACGATGGGGTCCCCTATCTTCTGGCTGTTGTTGAGTTTCTGCTCTGATTGAGGCTTGTGGCATGAGGACAGGGAAGTTCCCTCTACATTCCTAGTAACTATTGTCTTTTACAAGTCTCTATCCCTTTCTATAGGAGCAAGGGCAGACGTGAAAACCTAAGGTCTTAAGTTTTTTCAAAAATATCTTTTGTGTATTTATCAGCAACCCAGGAAAGTTCAGGCACTGAACATCTGATGTTAGGTTTGGAAATCTCTTGCAGCACTTGCTGGATGATGTGGGGGTTCTGTACAAAGCAGAATCACCCTCCCCACCACCTCGGGACACCCACAGGCACCCTGACTCAGTACATATCAGAATCTCTGTGATCATCTCACTTATTTAGGGAAAGGTGGGGGTTTGGCATTGGAGTAGAAGAAAGAAGGCAGCTTCTACAAATGAGGGAATGTCTAGCCGGAATGCTCCAAATAATTTTTGTCTGTCACTCTCACCTACGTGAAGTTGACTTCAGCTTTCAACCGGGATCCTGGTCACGTGCCCAAGATCTTCCTTGACCTGGAGTGCCAAAGGTGCCCTTAATGTGAATGTATTTTTCCAGAAAACACACTTCAGCCAAGCTAAGAACCCAGGAACATCACTAGGACAGAAACAAAGATATCTCTGAAGCCATCTGAAGGTGAAAAAGAATTCTATAGGAAGTACAATGATCTTAATTAAATATTAGCTGTAATTAGCCCAAAGTGCAAATGTTGAGAATATTAATTAAGGTCTCTCTGGAACGGCTATCAGTGTTAATAAGTAACTGCAGGGGGTCCCACTAACATCTGTTTGAGGACTTCAGAGCAGGAGTGCCCTGCAAAGCCCCGTGGACTTGAACCTTACCTGTGGGCTCCTTGACGACCATGCACACAGTCCCTAGAGCGTGGTGTGCTGGGTTTGCCAAAACAGCACAATGCTGGATAGAGGTTGGCGCTCTGTCCCCAGTTGGCCCTTGCCTTTCCTGGGATAGCCTCAGAACCTTGTGAAGCTAGACCCTGGGCTTGAGATGGCACAAATTTTCCAGGCTGCTGCTCTAACACGCACCAGAGACTTGTCTAGCTAGCGGAACACTGGTATTTCTGCATCAAGTATCCCAACACCTGACTCCCCGTGCGGTGTACCCACGCCTGGTGGGTAGCAGGTCTTGAGGCCACGGTGTAGGAATGACCAAAAGAGGTTTGTTTACTTCAAAATAGGAACAAATCTTTCCACCAGGTGATAATAGCCTTCTGAGGTTGGAGACACCTGGGGATCCATTAGGCCCCTGGCTTCCCTAGGAGCCACTTGTGGTGGTGACCTTGCCCAATGATTTCCTAGTTCTGGACTGCAGTCTCCCTCCCAGCCAAGGAACATGGGGTGAAAGAGGCAATGCATGCAAACCAGGGATCCTAGATCTCGGTGAGATTAACACTGGGGGCAGCATCATCCTTTGTGGGGGATACCATTCTGTGCATGGTAGGGTGGTTAGCACCACCATCCCTGGCTTCTCTCTACTCCATGTGAGCAGCAACCCTTTCCTCCCACTGGGAACAACCCAAAGTGTCTGCACACTTTGTCAGATGTCCCCGGGGGAGCAGTTGCCCTGTGTAAGAAGTACTGACGCCAAGCCTGGCACAATGCCTGGCACCTTCTAGGCCTGAGAAGAAAGCAGCACACCTCAGCCTGCCTTCTGAGCACTGGGGAGAAGGGATCCCTTTCCCATGAGCACAGAAGCCTGAAGCCATCATGGGTCTTCCCCTCAGCAGCCCACTGTGCTGAGTCCGAAGCCCGTGTGTGCTCCTGAGTGTGTATAGCACAGAGGTGTGACGGTGGGAAGCACATTCTGAAGAAGATGTCTCCATTGGGCACCATCCTCGGCACCAGCCGTCCACAACTCTGGCTGAGCTTCCATCCTTGGTTTAGGGAGAATGCACCCCCCACTTTGTCTCTCTTCTGATTTTCCTGCCAACTTTATCTCCTGCCCAAACTTAGCATTACTTCCGTAATGGTGGCTTCTTACTTGATGTCCCCATATTTAGTGATAACTTTGCCACCTTGATTTAAAAACTATTCTGCAAGGGCCAAAATGGCTAAATAGTTTAGATTTTGTGGGTCTCTCACAACTACTCAACTCTGTGATGATAGCATGATGAGCATGGCTGTGTCTCGATAAAACTTTATTTAAAAAACAACCAGTGGGCCACATTTGTCCCATGGGTCATTTGCCAATCCCTCTCTTTTTCCCCCTACCCCGCCACTCTAATTCCTATTGCCAGGTTAAGCTTCTCAGAGCCCAGAGCTCATTATTCGAGCATGTATTCACTTAAAAGTACTGATAAATGCCTATTTTGCAGCTAGCATGCCGTGGGACACTGGAAATGTAATGGAGAACGTGACATAGTCCCCAGCCCTGAGGACTCTCCCAGACAAAAAAGCAGACAGTGGCAGCACTAGGAATTATGTGAGATGTGACCACAAGCCACAATGGAGCATAGAGGACACACAGCTGAAGTGGGCTCAGTGTCAAGGAAAGCTTGCTGGAGAACTTGGCCTGGGACCCAGAAGGACAGTCAAGACCAGCCAGGCAAAGGAGAAGGGAGGGTTTCCCAAGCAGAGGGGCAGTGAGTGGGTAGACTTTGTGGGTGTGGAGAGTATGGAGTGACTGTTGGCTTCCTGAGGGGATGCCTTTCTCCTTCCGACGCAGAGAGAGCTCAGATCCCACCAGAAAGCCCTTGTAGTTTCTTGGGAGCCTGTGGGGGACAGGTTACTCTTCCTGAGAATGCTTAGCTGTATGGAAAGGCCACATGGGCCTATATGTCCCCCTCAAAGTGTTTTCTGCTGGAGGCAGAGGAGGGAAAGCTTTCTCTTTGTGTGAACATCTCTCTGCTGTTGCTTTCTCCTGCTTGCCTTTGGGGCCATGCCTGGAGTTTTCACAAGCCTGACTTTCAGTTCAAAGAAGCACCAATCTGGCAAAATGAATTTCCCTTTGGAGGGCTCTCAAGGTCCCAGAGTTTCTGGGACCTCTCAACAGCCAAAAAAAAAAAAAAAGTGGCACCGTGTGGAATTTGTGTACTGAGGCCTATGTTCCTTGAGCAGCCCTGTAGAAGAGAAGGATGCTAGTTAGCTTATGAATGGGAGAGAACGTTTCTATTCTTATTAATCCAGACTCTTTGGGTTGTAAGTAACAGAAAATAAAACTATCTGACACAAACTGAGGCATTTACCGATTCATGTAACTAAAGCAAACAGTGGTGTTATTAACTGCACATAATGTTGGACCCAAGGCTTCACATGATGTCACTGGGACTCAGTTGACCTGTTTCTCAATTTCTGGGCTTTGTTTCCCTCTGAGTTGGCTTCTGCTTTAGGTGGGTCCTTTTCAAGTGGCAGTTGTGGGCAGCCCCGGGGCTGTGCTATTTTTACAGCAGCCAATCCCAGAGGAAAGAGAACCTCTTCCCCAAACCCCTGGGAGGTCCCCGGATTACGCCTCCTTGACGTTGCTAGAGGTGAGATCACTAGATGGAGGTGAACCCATGTCCCTTTGACGGTGACCGTGAAACCCTCTGATGAGCCAGGGTCACATGACCGTGTCTGGCGGTAAGTTGAGGCAGGGCTCAGCCCCCATCTGTACTCTGTGAGCTGAGAGGGGATGTGTCTCCTAACAGGAAACCAGGTGTTATTCTTGATGAAAAGACCAATGCACACAAAGCAGCAATGACAATGTGGCTTCCCGCGATGGTCAGGGTTAACTCTCCATGTGCAGGGATCCAGCGAAGGTGCTGAGAGACCCTGCACAGCCCCAAACGCGAGGAAAAGACGTTAGGCAGAAAGCAAGCAATAGCTGCACATTTCTGCTTTCCCAGTGGCATAGACATTTGGAGACATTCGTCTGGGGGAGGAAAGGGCGTGATGGGAATGTTTTCACTTGTAAAATGTTTTAAACTTATCCTAAGCTTAGTTCTCTCCAAAGTGTCATCTTTAACATTCTAATTAAGGTCCCCTCTAAACAAATGCACAAACTCTGTGTGCAGCTCCGAGAATAAACTTTTTTTTTTTTTTTTTTTTTTTTTTTTTGGTCCCTTCTCTGTCATAATGTTTTCGCGGCACTCCAGTTGCTTTAGCTGGAGAGGCTCTCGATTGTTGGTGGTGGGGACTGAGGAGATGTGAGCAATCCTGACATTCTTGCCCTGGTATCATTCTATGAGGGCTGAAGTCACATCTAATTGACCACAGACAATGGGAGAGGCAGCTATCTGCTATGCTTAATTGCTAAGCTTCTCTCTCTCTCTCTGAATGTGCAATCCCATCTCTTGAGATCACGCAAAAAATTGGACCTCTGAGTTACAGTTTCTGCTGCAGTGTGCATGTGTGTGCATTGTGTGCCTGTGCACGCGCGTGTGTGTATATGTGTGTGCAGGGTAGTATAGTTATGAGGGTCTGGGTAGGAGGAGAGAAGGAGAGAAGCTTCCTGAAATGGAAGCATTTGAAGTCAGGTTTTTTTTTTTTTTAAATTCTTTTGACTTGACTATAATGATCACGCTGCATGTTTTGCCTAGATTGGAAGGGTGAATTGTTATATAATACTCTGTGCTTATAAAAAAAAATAAAGCAGGGGGCGGGGGGGAGGCATTGACTAATGAGGTTGATGCAAGTCCAGCATTTTATAAAGATACTTAAAATGGTGAACACAGTATCACAGAGTGCCATCTTTGTCCAAATTAGGTCTTGAATTTCCATTGGCTGCTTCTTATTGGCACTTCATTGGAACATCACACACACACACACACACACACACACACACACACAGTGACCATTAAAAGGAACCCCCATCCCATTATGTGAGCCAAGTCACATAAAACTTTGATTAAATTCAAATGCTTAGATGAATTGTCTCTCCTCTCAAGAACACACACGTTCAATTTAATCTCTCTTGGCATTTTAAGTATCAAATCAAGGCGCTGCTGTCACTGGAGACAACTACATGCTCGCATGTTCCAAAATGGGAATGAAATAAGGAGGATCTGCCAGAAAAATCTGATGGGGCAGAGTACAGACCCTCTGTCTTTGGCTATGGGGCTGGGAGATAGGGGGAAGTGACTGCACCTTGCTGAGCCTCCATGTCTGCATCCGCGCAATGGGGTCATGTCTGTATACATGCTGAGTACCATTTCCTTACGGAGCCTGGCAGAGAGGAAGGGGAATAATGCATACACCTTGGGCTCTGGGCACCGTGCCGGCTCCTGCAGACTGTTGCGGGGAGCCCTGGTCTTCGGGCCCCAGGGAAGGGGTCTGTCAGGTGCCCTCTCACAGTGTTCTCATCCTCTCTCCCCCTTTCTGATTTTTTTTAGGGTAATCAGGAAGCAGCAGCTGCCCCGGACACAATGGCTCAGCCTTACGCTTCAGCCCAGTTTGCTCCCCCTCAGAACGGCATCCCGGCGGAATACACGGCCCCTCACCCCCACCCCGCGCCCGAGTACACGGGCCAGACCACCGTCCCTGAGCACACGTTAAACCTGTACCCTCCCGCCCAGACGCACTCGGAGCAGAGCGCAGCGGACACCAGCGCGCAGACCGTGTCAGGCACCGCCACAGTAAGTGGGCGCGGGTCCTCGGGCGGCCGAGCTGGTGGGGGTGACTGCAGGGCATGCCCCATCCGCCGGGGGCTCCTGCTCCCCAGCAGCCCCTGACGCCGGCGCTGTTGCAGCAACTTGCAAAAACTCACCTGTCTAGAGGCCTCCTCTCCTATTACTTACTTAAATCAACACATTTTTCATGAACTGCCTTTATTCATAAAGGGAAGCTTTCATCTCAGTTCTGTTCCTCTTGCCTTTTCTGGAATTAGGTCCTCTTAGAAGAATCATACACTTCGGAATTTTAACAGCTTTATGGAGATAAACCATTTTTTGGTGTACCATTCCTTGATTTCTAATATATTTGCACATCGGTGGCGCAATCTAATCTTGGAATATTGCCATCACCCAGGAAGAAACCTCAGGCCCCTTTGCACCTTCTCCCCACCCCAGCCCCGTCTTCTTCAGCTTCTTCAGCCTTCCTCACGCCTTTAACATTTACCTATGTTCTTCTGTGTTTTGTGCGAGCCATAGGGTGGGGGAGGCCTGGGCTACAAAGGGGCAGCATGGGAGAATTTTCCAAGGTCATAGAATGTTCTGTATTTTGAGGGTGGCTGTTTAGTTTCTGCACCGAAAAGGGTTTATTTTATTACATGTGAATGTATTCAGTGGATTAAAAACAAGCAACCAAACAAAAAAGAAACATTTTATCACCACCGTAAATTAAAAACTAGCATTGTTGGCTATTAATCAAAGATAAGCCTTAACAAAAATAGTTATTAAAATTAAACACTTGTTCATGTGCACGTGACCTAAAATAACCATGCACATCACAAGATGTATATGTTCGTTTGAGAAACCTTGTTCTGTGGGAAGCCTGGGCAGGCCAAGCTCCTAGTCTAGAACATTTTGTAGGTAGAAGGCAACTGTATCTGTACCTTTTTCTTCTGCTGCAAGGCCTCTGGAAAATCAGTATTTGTGAGGGAATTTCTTGGTTTATAGCAGGAGATTATTTCTTGGCCCTCAAAGTAACCATTTACTACTTTGCTACCTGGTACTTCATTTCAAGGTCAAATACGGAGAGTTTTGAAAAATAGTATACATTCTAACATGGCCTATTGCCCATCTCACCTTTTTTTTTTATTGTGTTAAATACGTATATGACATGAAATTTACCATTGTAACAATTTTAATGCTTCTAATTCAGTGGGGTTGACAACATTCACAGCTCAGTGCAACCATCACCATATCTAGTTCCGGAACATTTTCATCACCCCAGAAGGAAACCCCAACCCATTACAGAGACATGGCCATTCCCATAAATAGATGGATGGATGGATTTTCAGTCCGAATGGATTTGCCCATTCTCGATATTTCATAAAAATGGAATCATACGACATATGAACTTTTGGTTCTGGCTTCTTTCACTTAATAGAATGCTTTCAGGGTTTATCCCCCCTGTAGTGTGTGTGAGTACTTTGTTCCTTTTTTATGACTGAGTACTACTCCATTATATGGCTATGTCCCTTTTGTTCATCCATCCATTCACTCATGGGCATTTGAGATGTTTCCATCTTTGGGTTTTGTGAATAGTGTTGCTATTCCCTGTGTATATCCGGCTGTTCCGACTCAGGGACGAGTTTATTATATGGGTTTGCTGGTCTAGCAGGTGTCTGTTACCGACTGTGTAAACCACCAGCGAGGTGTTTATTTGTTTTTGGTTATTTTGTGACAGTCAGTATTGGCAGGGCTTCAGAAGGTTTTTAGAACTGAAAAAGGATGTAATAATGTCCACTCAGACATTATCTATTAAGCCTCAGTATGTGCCAACTATATTAACCTGCTCTGGAAGAGTGATTTATTCGTGCATGTTTTTAAGCCTCTACTGTGACCAGGAGTCCTACCAGGTGATGTGGCTGAACTGAGCAGAAATGATCCTTTCCTTTTATAATGTAGCGTGAGAGTCATAGAGTGAGCTTGTGTCAGTCAAACAGCTGCATAAACACAGATTGTGATTTGTGCTCTTGAGGAAAAGACAGGTGCCGTGGAGGGTTAAGACTGGCAAGGGAACTGCCTGCAGGTGAGTAGTCTGGGACTTCCATCAAGAAGATGATGTTTAGGGGCGCCTGGGTGACTCAGTGGGTTAAAGCCTCTGCTTCAGCTCAGGTCATGATCCCAGGGTCCTGGGATTGAGCCCCACATCAGGCTCTCTGCTCAGCAGGGAGCCTGCTTCCCTTCCTCTCTCTCTGTCTGCCTACAAAAAAAATGATGTTTAAAATAAGAAGATAAGCTCTCCAGTCAGAAGGAACACCAAGGTCAAGGTCGCCAGGTTGAAAAGATGTTGAGGGTGGGTTAAAGCTTCTGCCTTCAGCTCAGATCATGATCTCAGGGTCCTGGGATCGAGCCCCCACCTGGGACTTTTTGCTCAGCAGGGAGCCTGCTTCCCCCCCATCTCTCTGCCTGCCTCTCTGACTAATTGTGATCTCTCTGTGAAATAAATAAATAAAAATCTTTTAAAAAAAAAGAAAGGAAAAGATCCTGACTTGTTCAAAAAACTAAAAAGACGCCAGTATGTCCAGGGCATGCAAAGAAAGTCCAGAGGCACAGGGGCAAAGCATGAAATGGGAATAATCATGAGAGATTGTATCCCACAGACCTGCTGGCTGTGGTCTGTGGGTAGAATTCCACACCAGGAGCAAGAGGGAGCCACTGAGGAATTTCGAGCCAGAAGAGCAGGAAAATGAAATCTTTTTTTTTATTTTTTTTATTTTGTTTTTCCAATTTATTTATTTTCAGAAAAACAGTATTCATTATTTTTTCACCACACCCAGTGCTCCATGCAAGCTGTGCCCTCTATAATACCCACCACCTGGTACCCCAACCTCCCACCCCCCCGCCACTTAGGAAAATGAAATCTTAAAAGGAAGGGTTAGCGATGACACCTAAAAGGAGATCTTAACCCAGTTGGGAAGTTGTGATGCCCAGTATCCTTCTGTCCCAGAAAGAGCTCTCTAGAGATCAGCGCACATTTACACGGGGTGTTGGGTGTCCACAGCGCCCGAGGCACTACAGCGCCTTGAAATGGTGAGCACACATGCTCTCTTTCCTTAGAGAGATTCTTGGTCCGCTAGAGAATATAGGATACATTTCTGTTGTGACTATAATGTGGTAAGTCTAGGGCATGGGTTTCTAAGGCTTTAGGGTGTTTCTGTGATGGAAGCAACACTTGCTGAGGGACATGCCTCGGTACCGTGGTTGAGGGGACATACATTTCATAGTCTTCTGGCTGCTGCAAGTAACAGAAAATTGAGCAGGAAACGTGTTGGCTTATGCAATAAGAAGTCTCGAAGGAGGGCTGCCTTCAGACCCAGGTTGGTGCTTGGCATACGTGGGCTGGGTTCCAACAGGATCCGTCTGTGCCTCTTCTTCCTTGGCTCACGTCCGTTCTCTAGTTTTGTGTGATGGTTCCTGGAAGTCCAGGCTCCCGATATCATACCAGATTCCTACGGAAGGACTCTCGGATGAGTCCCATGCAGACGAGTCCTGGGAGCCGTTCTCTCTCCCTGGTCTGCTCGGTATTCTGGCTTTTCAGTGGCTGACGCCGAGATCGGGGGCCTCAGCCCTGCAGCCACGGAGAAGCACCACATCCAAATGCAGAGACCAAGAATGGGCCCACCAGAGTCAACGATAAGGTGCCTTGGATCTTCTCACGGATGATATTAAACAGAAAGACACTAGTCAAAGTTAACCGTGAGCTGTGTGCATGGAGAGCCTTAAACAGGTATATTTGCCAAGCGTCGGAACTGGAGGGAAGGGCAGGCAGGTCACTGAAACACTCACAGGTGGCAAGATTCGGAAGGCAAGGGGCTACTGAGTGGGACGTGAATAGGGTCTCCAGACTAGAGTTTGAACGGGAGGAGTGTTGGCAGGGCTGCCTGGCAGGTGTGAACTTGGAAGACATTATGGAAGCCAGCATCACTGGAGACAGGGAAAAAGCAGGGTACCTGGAATGTTGACGAGAGATACCAGGGGGCAGGACTTGAGAAGTGCATGGGAATGGTTGGGGTTGGAGTGCACTACCCATCGTAGGCGCTTGCACTCAAGAGAAAGAAGAGAGCAACTGAGGAGTGTAGAGTTCAGAGGAAGGAGTTTGTGCAAGAGTGGATTTGGGTTCCTCTTTTATGCCAAGGAAAAGGCACCTACGGGGCAAATGGAAAGACAGAGAACAAGAGATGGGGAATGACAACCCAGGAGGGAAGGTGACCAAGGCTGTACACATACATCAGGTAGCCTAGGAAAGGAGAAAAAGTACTTTATGTTTTACAGTTTCATTACTATACAATTGACACACAATAACCTGCGTGTATTTATTTATTTATTTATTTATTTTTATTTTTATTTTTTTAAAGATTTTATTTATTTATTTGACAGAGAGAGATCACAAGTAGGCAGAGAGGCAGGCAGAGAGAGAGAGGGAGGGAAGCAGGCTCCCTGCTGAGCAGAGAGCCCGATGCGGGACTCGATCTCAGGACCCTGAGATCATGACCTGAGCCGAAGGCAGTGGCTTAACCCACTGAGCCACCCAGGTGCCCCAACCTGCGTGTATTTAGAAGTGCAGAGTTTGATGAGGGATGATGTCCGTGCAGATGGTGTAACCAGCATTTCCATCACCCTCAAAGGCATCTCCTACCCCTCTGCAGCCCTTCCTCCCTGCCCTCTACTTCATTCCCCAGGGGGACCAACAGATCTGCTGCTTTTATTACAGCATAGTTTTTAGTTTCTAGAAGTGTGGAGCAACAGAGTTGAATGTTGTACCCTCTTTGCCTGGCTTCGTGCTCTCAGCATCATTGCCTTTAGATTCGTCTGACCTGTTAGATTAGTAGGTCATGGCTTTTCATGGCCAAGTAGCAAGTCCGTTGTGTGGCCCCTCTGTGGAGGGTCTGTTGATACATTTACTCGTGGAAGGGTCTTTGGGTTGTTTCCAGCTTTGGACCACTACCAATAAGGTTCCTGCAAAATCTGGGGAACATTTCGGTTTTAAAATAGGAGAGACATGTTGTTTTTTGTTTGCTTGTTTGTTTGTTTTTGTTTTAAGTAGAACATTAAATAGAACATGTATTTGTTTTAAGTAGAACATTTTCCATTTTGGTATAATAATTTTTTTTAATAAACATATATCTTTTATCCCCAGGGGTACAGGTCTGTGAATCGCCAGGTTTACACACTTCACAGCACTCACCATAGCACATACCCTCCCCAATGTCCATAACCCCACCCCCCTTCTTCCAACCCCCCTCCCCTCAGCAACCCTCAGTTTGTTTTGTGAGATTAAGAGTCACTTATGGTTTGTCTCCCTCCCAATCCCATCTTGTTTCATTTATTCTTCTCCTACCCCCTTAACCCCCCCATGTTGCATGTTTTAATCCATTCAGGCTAGTCATCCCACAGACGGGGTGACAAAGAGCAGAAAGTTGTTGCTCACAGGTCTGGAAGCTGGAAGCCCAAGATCAAGGTGCCAATGTGGTCGAGTGAGGTCTCCTTCCTGGTTCATAGCTAGGCCTTCTCACTGTGTCCTCACACGACAGAGAGGTGGGGGAGTCCTCTGAGTCTCTTGTGTAACGACACTAATCCCAATCATGAAGGGCCCCCCCATGGCCTGATCACCCCCTAACACCCCACCTCCTAACACCATCCCTGGGGCTTTAGGTTTACAAAATGTGAGTGGCATAGGGGAGGAGGGAGAGGCACGAACGTTCAGACCACGGCAAGTAGAAGGAGTGGACGGGTCAGGAACACGGAGAAATCTCCAAGTCAGGAAACCCTGTGAGGAGTTCCTTCTCTGTTGCCTTCATGTTTTCAGCTGACAGAGTGGGATTTGGGGAGCAATACAGTGATTCCTGAATTTGGACAGACGTGCTAAGAATCTGGCTCAGATGATTCCTAGGGTGTCTGAGGGGCAGTGGGTTTCCCTCCAAGCCAGGAGAGTGTGACTTTGGGGACGGTTGGTTAGCCGGCCCCTTTGTTTTCTCCAGCAACATTCAGGTGACACACGCTGTCACAAAAAGTTTCAAAGCAAAGAGAACCATTCTGAACTGAAGGAGGGGGCTTAACCCGACGTTGGGGAGGGACAGAAACATAAAAGAGGCTGTCTTGTTTTCTACTACACATGATTCGTGCATATGCTTTTCTGTCTTGGCCAAGATGGAAAGGTGCATCTGCTGCCATTGACCTACTTGTTAGTTGGACTTTCCTGACCCGGCCAAGCAGAACATGGTCTATGACAAGTGGATTTCCAAATGTCTTTGCATCCTCACACGTTTACCAAGCACGTCTTCCCTTCCCTCCAGGTTCTGCGTTAAGAAGGAATTTCACCTCTAAGTGGGTCAGACCCATGTTCTCCCAACCCTAGGATCCACGGCCCCGTATTAGCTCGTCTAGGTCACTCTCCACGGGCTTGCATTGTGCCTGGAGTCCCCCTAACTCTGATGGTTCTTAATGCCAGTCTGAGGGCACTGTCGAGGACATCATTTCTTTGAGAAACCGAGTAGTTTTGGGTACGAGAAAACATCCATCCATCTGGTAGGCTCTAAGAACATCTAATATATGCACATGATTTAACACGAAGTGCAGAATCTGTAAAAGGGGAGCGGGAGGCACCCAGAGCCGAGGAAAGTACAGACAGAAAAGACTTAGCAGGTCATCCTCTGCCCAAGGGCTGAGATGAGTCCCTGCAGGACATGTTTCTGCCGCATGTCTATTCGGTGTAGGCCTCCAAACAGTCGTGGATCACTGTGTTGACAGAGTCAATATTCTGTTCTCTGAGCTACCGCTCCTGACAAGGTATTTTACTCTTGACATATTATAATTAGAGATTTGCAAGTAGTGAATTCTCCATGTATCTCCAATAGCAACTCAACTTCTATTTTTAACCCCTCTACAGTCTGTGTAAAGTCTCCCACCAGCTCCGGGATCTGATGGGAGAAAAAATGCTAGAGCTAGGTCCCCGAGCTCCGGGCTCTGTTGACAGGGACAGGAACTCCTTAAGGAACCAAGTCCCTGACCCTCAGCTTCTGCCAACTGTAATGTCAACTGGGTCTCCAGGGTTCCTTAATACGTTTAATAAGTGAAGACATTGGCTGGTAGTGATTTCTTGTTCTCATCCCCCCCTTTCGTTCTTTCCTTCTTTCCTTTTTTTTTTTTTAAGATTTTATTTGTTTTTTTATTTGACAGATCACAAGTAGGCAGAGAGGCAGGCAGAGAAAGGAGGAAACAGGCTCCCTGCTGAGCAGAGAGCCCGATGCGGGGATCGATCCCAGGACCCTGGGATCATGACCTGAGCCAAAGGCAGAGCTTTAACCCACTGAGCCACCCAGGTGCCCCTGTTCTCATCCTCTTTAAAGACTGGCTCTGCTTTTGAAGCCAGGTGTGTTGCTGAGGTGTGGAGAAAACTCAGTGCATTCCTTTTTGTCCATTAGCTGCTTCTGCTACTGTTGATATTATTATACTAAATTATTAAATTAGCTTTAATTTAATTATAAATTAAATTATTATTATTTTAAAGCAACTCAGGTTTACGGTTTAAAAAAAAAACACTTTAGGGGCGCCTGGGTGGCTCAGTGGGTTAAAGCCTCTGACTTCAGCTCAGGTTGTGATCTCAGGGTCCTGGGATCGAGCCCCACATCAGGCTCTCTGCTCAGCGGGGAGCCTGCTTCCGCCTCTCTCTCTTTCTCTGCCTGCCTCTCTGCCTACTTGTGATCTCTGTCTGTCAAATAAATAAATAAATCTTTAAAAAACAAACAAACATACAAAAATACCACATTTTAGAAAAGGGTCTACAATGGAGACCAAAATTTCTTAGTGCCCACAAGCCCAGTTCTTTCCATCTCCCTGCCAGAAATAAATTACCAATTCCTTATATTTTCTTCCAGAAATGTCTTGTGCCACTGGGAGCATATGCCTGGGTCTTGGTCCATTCGGGCTGCTATAACAAAAATAGGACAAGCTGGGTGCCTTCTAAACAGCAGACGGTCATTTCTCCGGGTTGTGGGGCTGACAAGTCCGAGAACCGTGGCACTGGTGCTGGCCACGTCTGGTGAGGGCACACTTCCCACTGTGTGGGACAAGGGGACAAGGAGGGGACAAGGAGCTCTCTGGGGCTTCTTTCTGAGGGATCCACTCTTATGACCTGATCAGCTCCACATGCCTCATCTCCCAATATCATCACCATGGGACGGGGGTAGGATTTCCCTGTGTGAATTTTGGGGGACCCAAGCATTCAATCTGTAGCAGCCTGCTGGCCTGTTTCTCTGTGTGTGTCTGTATTTCTGTCTGTCTCTCTCTGTCTCTCTTCTGTCTTTCTATCTCTAAATCAGATCTCTGCATCTCTAATTCCTCTTCCCAAAAGAACAGAGTTAAAATAGTTTGAGAGTTGTCTGCTGTCAGGGAAGAGGGAAGGGAAGGTGCGGTGCCATCGACCGAGGCCTGCTGTGGTCTGTAGACCGTGGTAGAGGCCGTGCACACCTCCTCTTGTTTTGCCTCCACACCAAGCCCTTTATATGACAGCCATGCTCCCATTTTACACTGGGCAAGCAGAGGCTCAGGCAGGCCAAGGACGCTGTGGGTTTGGGAGAGTTGTGCGTGGCAGAGTGGAGAGCCTTGCCCATGTCTGTTTCATGTCCAAGTCTGGCTCTCCCCTCAGTCTCCAGGGTATTCCCTACAAGGGCTCCCAGGCTTGCAGCATAGGTGACCAAGGCATGAGGCTGGGGCAAACAATCTAGAATTCTTCTGGATTCTTCAGCCCTGCTCTCCAATTTAAAGTAGCAGTCATTGAAAAACCTGGACTCCGATTTGTTGGAATTCAGTCTTCTGCTCCCACATTTGGGCTCCCCATGTGACCTCTCTGGTTTTATTATCCCGAGTGTTCTCTTCTTCCTCTGGGCCTCTGCCTTTCTCCAAACCCCCTTCCTCTTCCCTTTTAAACAGCCCTCAGAGCTGCATCAGAGAACACCACAGAGTTCCTCTCTCCGGTGGGGGACTTTGGCCTCACTGGCTCACATTTAAAGTTTGGCAAAATCCTTGAGGGAATGCTTGCCTAAAGATAGGCTGAGGTAGCCACATCAAAACAGGAAACAGGGGATAGCGATCTCAAAATTCATAGTCTCTGCTCAGTGAGTGTCAGACTATGTCCTAAGCACTTTTCATGCACAATCTGAAGTTATCTTGACTTTCTATCACCCTTCCCCAAAACAAAGTATATATGAAGCATTATCATTCCCATATGAAGCATTATATAAGGAACAAGGTAAGGAAATTCCTGAAGTTCATTGTAGCCAATAAGGAAAAGCTAGAGCTCCAAACCAGACTCAAGACCAAAAAGTCCTAACGAGGGCTCGAAGCCCAGAACATCCCCAATCATGCCCAGGCTTTCAAGCTAGGCTTTTCTCTGCATAAATTATAGGGAATGCTTTGCCTGGGAATCACCCTTCCTACCCTGGGGAGGGCCCCAGCAGACCCAAACATGTGCAATATTACAGGCTTAGCGTGTGCTCTTATTTGAGACCCGTGCCTTGAACAAACTCCAATAACACGTTTCGGTGGCTTCGCAATTGCCTTTTCAGATGACAGTGTGGCTGAGCTGTTTTGTCCACACTAGTTCTATTTGCCTAAGGTTCACATTTACCTTAAGGACATGGGAACAGCCCCTTGTTCCTCACGAGGCCAAAGTATTATGCTTCTGCCTACCGGGTAGCTTTCAGATAAATGGCCCATGGCTTTCAGGGTAAATTGAAGGCCTTCATTCCCCAATTCCGGGCTTATTTTACCATTCTAAAGACCCTATTCACCGATTCCTAGTCCTGATGGGCCCACCTTAGGATAGCTCTGAGAGGGTGGCCTGGCCGAGAGCATCAGAGATCCACGTGTGTCATGTCCTGTCACCGTACTAGGGTTATGGCCTTGGGATCCAGGGGAAGTGAAGGTTCTCATGACGGGTCAGAAATAAATACCATTTGGTATCGTCAAGAATGTAGAGAAGAATCGAGTGCAGAGCCTGAATTTCCCACTCCATTTCTGACGCTGCGTGGGACCATTGGCGTGGGACGTAACCTCTCTGAGCCTCACTTGCGGCCTCCGTATATGTGAGTCTTAGAGCAGCAGTGAGGTCCTGAGGAGATAATGCCAAGGGAAGACTTCACAGTAATGGGACACGGTAGACGTTTCTACCATAGGAACCATGACCGTTTTGAGAAAAAAATCACATCATTCCTAAAAAGCGAAGTATTCTCTTCTGTCCTAAATTTTTCATTCTCAGAATTCTTCAGGAGAATAAATTCATCCTAAGCATTGTATAACTCTGTTAAGAACCAGACCAAGACTCAAAAACCCCCACATTTATTTTACAAGTGATTCTTACATTTAATGATTTTCATATGAATGGCTTCCAGCCACTAGTGTCTGAGTCCCACAGAGGGGTAGCCGCTAGTCATTGAGCTAATTAGGTCCAGGCCATGCACACGCGGGGCTTAGACTTATTAGGGAAATACACATTTGGCATTTTGTTTGTAAGGCTCAAAGCCACTTTGCTCTTGCTAAGTAAGGAAAGATCAGACATACTCCGGGAGTGACTTGGTGTTTCCCTCGGGAGACGTGATTGTCGTGTTTGAGTCACAGGTCTACTAGGCACTAGAAGTGTTTCACCGTGGTTTTCTCTCCATCACAACCGTACTCATTGTCATTACCTTTACACTCTTGGGATGACTAAGCAGTCTCTACCCTTGATGGAGATGATAGTCTTGGAGCAAGTATCAGCCCACGGCGTAGTCCTAAAGAGTTGGGTCGATGGTGGGATGATCCGAAGACGGAGTGCGCTGTCTGTGAGCTGGACAAGCGGCTGGTCTAGGCGTTCGAAAAACCTAATTGCCTTTGCATGGCCTATAGCCCCATTAGGTGGTTTTGTTGCTTTTGCATGGTGTTTTGTTTGTTTGTTTGTTTTTAAATGAACTTGGGAAGCAGGCACCCATCTGTTTGGGGCATGGTATTTGAATCACTCATCAGCCGACCATAGCTCATGCTCTTAATTGGTGGCCATATAGTCTACAAGTCTGTAGTGAGTTCATAGGAATTCTGTGCTCTATTTGGGTTCTTGGCCGGAGAAGCTAGTTGACTACGCTCTTTTAACTGAGGGCTCCCGGGTGCTGTGGCCAGACCCTTGGCGTCTTAGAGCCAGAGGAACCAAAGACTTTGCCCGGTCCATCTTCTCACTGTACAAATAGGAGATCATACAAGTCAAGGGCTGAAACAGAAATCCTTTCATGTCTAGGCAAGTAAAGTACATGTTTGAGAGAGACTGGTTTACGATGGAGACATAGACAAAAGAAGTCATTAATTTTCTCCATTAACATAGGGAAGATAAAACCATAGGCAAGGTGCTATGTGACCCCTTGGTGGAAACACTGGGGTGGTTTAGAGAACTCATGGACCGTCCAAAGGGGCACCCCCATCCTCCATCCAGGCACTGTCATATTGAACTGCTAACCCAGCATTACAATATCTTTTCATTTTCTTTTTTTAAGTAAGCAACTATTTGGATTTTTATGTGTTCTCTTGTTCACTCCCGTTTCACTCATTTTTGTTATCTGCCCAGCTTCTGAAAATAAGCCCTGACTTAGTCTTGGAATCTTAATTAATTAATTAATTAATTAGTTTGTTTGTTTGTTTTTAAAGATTTTATTTATGTATTAGACAGAGATCACAAGTAGGCAGAGAGGCAGGCAGAGAGAGAGGAGGAAGCAGGCTCACCGCCGAACAGGGAGCCCAATGCGGGGCCAGATCCCAGGACTCTGAGATCATGACCTGAGTCAAAGGCAGAGGCTTTAACCCACTGGGCCACCCAGGTGCCCCTTAATTTATTTTTTTTAACCAAGAGGTAAGTTAGGAGTTTTAATCCTTCATTACAGGTGTATGAAAAATATAGCTTCGATGCTTCCTCATGACAGTGTAGACAATCATAGATCATAGAAGGTTCGAGCTTGAAACAGCTGTCCTGTCTGTCTGCTTCATTTACAAATGATCCCATGGTTCAGAGAGGAAAAGTGACCTGCCTGAGTAACATAGAGAATTTCACAGCAGAGATGTCCCAAAAGAAAATTTCCACTGTACCACTTCCCCCACTGTGGATTCTACTGGCCATGACCATCCTTTTCCCCCTCCATCTCCTGGATCCTGTAGTAGTTTTCAAAATTCACTTACTTTGGGTTATCTGTGCACCAAAATGGACAAAGCCCAGTCTCTTTAGGAGCGGGTCAGGCTGTGCAACTTGGGGCTCCCTTTCTCTTCGATATCTTACTTTGGTTCCTAGTCAGAGGTTGCAGGGCCTTACTCCCATTAAGGCTTCCAGACTTCTAAAAAGAGTATTTACCCTCCTTCTGTCTTGCTGACCCTGCTGTTGAGGTCAAGGGGGCTGTGCTCATTCAGGGCTTTCTGTGTTCCAACCAGCTCTTATCTGAATCGCTGGTTGAAGACAGAGGCTGTCAGATTGTCAAATTATAACATTTCATGTACAGCTATGTCCATGTTACCACACAAGCTTCCTGAGGGGCAGAAGCTCCAAGTCTGCGCTCTGCCCTCTGTAGAGGGCCCACCAAAGCCCTCAGAGACAGGTGAGCCTGGTGGGTGAGCCAAGCAGAATGAAGATCCCATGAATCCTAGGGACTCTTCAACTCCTGGACTTTGGAGAGAAGGTCACCACATCCCAGATAATAAGCCATCCCTCTTGCATCAGGAATGGATCAGGCTCAAGGACCTGCTTTTTATGTGATCTCTATGTCCTTGGGACAAAGCCACGTGGACCAATTTGTTCTTCATAGACCAAGGTTTGCAGCCTGGACAGATCTAAACAAACCAGGCCATTGGGACCAAGCCGATTTAAAGCCTTAACAGTTGCAGACTTGTTTTGGGAGTAAAAAGCAGGTTTTTTTTTTTTTTCCCCTTTGAAAAAAATTTATAGAGTGAGTTACAGATAATACAATTCAAAAAGTTTGGACTACCCTCGTCTTTTTAAAAAGTGAAACATATAACTTGGTAGAAAAACAAATGGAAATTTCTTGGGCTGAAAATAATTTTTTAAAAATGGCAGCTGTCATTTATTAATAATGTATGGGGAACAGTAACTAGCGTTTAGTGAGCACGTACTAGATGCCCAGTGCAGTGATGCCACAAACTTTATGTTAATGACCTGAGTGAATCTTACAGCATCCAGAGGAGACAGGGACCGTAACTGACGCCTTGTTACCTAAGTGAGAGAAACAGAGCATAGAAAAATCAAGGAGACTGCCCAAGGTCACATCACAAAGCCAATGGGGCAAAGCAGGGATATAAAGGGAGCCAATCTGACTCCAGAATCCACTCCATCATTCACTCCATGAGCCAAGCACTACGTGGCTCATTTTCTTCACATTCCACAGCCCATGGATGGATGGATGTGAAGATACCAGAATTATGGATGAGGAAACAGAAGCACAGATGTTAAGTCACTTGCCCCAAGGCCATACAGCTAATAAAGGGAAGACAGTAAATGCAGCCCGAGGTCTGGCAGATTCTTAAACCCACATTGTGTGACTTCCCCATCAGAAGTAGTTTGTTTTACCTAAATGACATTCTCTGCTGTTTTAATTATATCATAGCAGACAAATGTGTTAATAATCTTTGTCCCCCATAATTCTGTGTTTAACTCAAAACTGCCTCAATTCTCTCTCTCTCTCTCTCTCTCTCTCACACACACACACACACAGAGTTTCTCTCTCTCTCTCCCTCTCTCTCTCTCTCTCTCTCCCTCCCCCTCCTCCCATCCCCCAAACACCGCCCACACCCCCAGGGCATCCAGGGGCCCCACAGTGAAAAAGGCCTCAAACCAGTTGGCAAGCTGACTTAAGGAAGCCTGGATCTCCCAGAGAAACTTGCTACAAGGAAATCGCTAATTATAACCCAAATTGTATTTGACTTCTGCATCTTCGCTTCACATTGTAACACTGTAATTTAAAGAGATTGTTCCGTGGCCTTTTTTAGGGGAAGAAATTAACTACCATTTTCTTACTAAGAAAAGCAGTGGTAACAGCAGCACAGGAGTGACAGGAGGTGGGTCCCATCCCCTCCTTCCCTCTTCCCAGATTGCAAGTGGGAGCCGGAGCCGGGAGCCGGGTTAGCAATTATGCAAGGAATTGCCCGGGGTTCCAGGCGCTGTCTCTGGGTGACACCCATCTGGCCTCACCAAAGGGAAAGAGAAGATGAGGGCTGGGCAGGCTTGGGAACAAGAGTCTCCTTGATTCCAGGGGTGAAAGGTTGGAGGCAGAAGGCAAGCAAGCTACATTAGTCCTTGGATTTGGGGGCCTTTTCCTGTGTTGAGCCACTGGCACTCTTGACAAAGACTAGAGGGGACCTGGTCAGAGGTTGAAAAGGGGAGTTGCAGCACTGCCTGGACTTTAAACCTTAGCTGTCTTTTTGCCTGATCCAGCTCTCCGGGACCCAAAGCCCCTTTTCCCTTTTCTCGCCAACCTTCCCCAGATCTTTAGTATCAGTGCTAAGCCAGGCCAGAAGTTAGCAAACTACGACCAATGGGCCAGTAGTGGCCCGCTGATTTTTTTTGTCAATAAAACTTTATTGGAACACAGTCGCACCAGTTCATTCATGTATTGTCTATGGTGCTTTGCTTTTGCAAAGCCGAGTAATTACAGCAGACATATAACCCAGTGAGCTAATAATACTTACTATTTTCCTCTCCTTAAAAGGTTTGCCGATGCCTGAGCTAGGCCAAGGTTGGCATATTGTTGACCTGCTGGCTTTATTTAGACCTCAGGCCTGTTTTGTTGAGTTCACAAATGAAATGAATTGCCTACATTTTAGAATGGGATATTTCACAGTACAATCTGGCTGTGATTAAAAAGGGGAAAAGTTCAGCAGAACCCAGCCACTGTGTGCTAATCTTGAAGGTGGGCTGTCTCTCGGGGCTATTTGCTGCAGTCACCTCCACTCCCTACAGTATTTTATCAAGCTTACTAGTCTTGGTAGGCATTCGAGTTTTGACTGGGTCAGGTGGGTCTTCCGGATTATTTTTTAATAAAATATTTCCAATTTCTCCCCTGGCTGGTGAATTATGTTTCTTTTCTTCTTTCTCCTTCATCAAACTGGCCTTCCCTTTGGAACTCTGGCAAGAAATTAAATGTCTGTGTAATGCCAGAATTCCATGAATATCAGACTTATATCAGAAATATAGCATCTCCTACCCCGAAATACACATTCTCTCTCACACACACACGCACACTGCTCCTGTTTTCTCAAGGATCAAAACCTATATTATTGCTGTCTCTGATTTAAATCCAAGCTGGATTAGTAAATGCTATATTCTTCTGAGGTCATGGAATGAATATCACAGTTGTTATTATTAATGGGTTGATGATAATAGTGGTGGCCAATGTATTCAGGCTTTAAGTAGATTAATCTGAAACCTAATGGCCGTTAGGGTTGTCCCCATTTCCCGGGTCAAGGAAAACAGAGACCTAGAGAGGTTATGTAGATGCCCTCAGATGCACCGTCATGGGAAGTGATGGGCACAGAACTCAAAGCCAGTCCTGGCTGATGGGAAGGCACAGCTCTGAGAGGCCGTAGCAGCTCTTTAACGCTCATAGGCACAACCGGTAGAACCAACTCTTGACTGAAGTAGACAACTGATGCCCAGCCCTGGACCTGACACATCCAATGTGTTGAGCTCCAGGGCCAAGTCTTCTGCAGCTAGAATGATTGATCCCAAGAAGAGCCTCTGGAGGCCTGAGTAGCGGCCCTGAAGGTTGGTTTTCAGTAAACAGTCACTGAAGATCCTTCTGTGGTTCTCAACAGACCCGCTGAGAATATTTTTTGGCCTGCTAGCCTTCTCAAGCTCAGCAGAGCTAGATACTGGGGGGTGGGGAACCCCATGTTTTCTTTTAAAAATAAGGGCTCCAAGGGTAGGAGAGTACCCACGGCAGAGGGAGACGCCAGCAAACAGGATCTGGGCTCCATGCGGCAGCCGAATTCCAGCACGGAGCCCAGCCGGGGCGATGCGAGCACCTCAGCCCACCCCGAGATGTGCGTGTGGCTTTAGGAAGCCCTGCGATTTGGCACCTGCTGCTTGGGCTTCGAGTCTGCAGGCTTCCTGGGGATGCACAGTGATCTGACACTGGGGCTGAGCCCTTGATAATGACACTGTAGACGCGAGGTAATTACACATCCGTTACTTCCCAAGTCAAGCTAAGTGGACCTCTGATTATTATTCTGCATATAATAGGAGCATAACTAACACTGAAGGGAAATTGTACTTCTCTATTTTATTAACCGCTTTTATATTCCCTTGTGCACAGCTATGATGCTATGAAATCTCTTTAAATGTGATATTACTCAATATAATACAATAATAATGCACACACCATAATGTATTGGATTACTTTGCAAACAGCCCTTCTGAAATTGAATTTCCCATCATTTCCTTGGGCCAGCCCAGGGTGGCTGGGCTCACAGGCCCTTTCTGTGCCTGGGAGCCTGGGGTCTACCTTCACAGTCACTTAAGTTTCCGTAGATACAAGCAATTGGTCCACATCGTCTTTATTCACGGTGGGGATGTTGGCGAGCCACATTCCTGGGCATCTCGCAGTAAATTGCAGCTTGGCAATGGGAACAGTTTCTGAAACCTGAGCAAAGTTTAAAAATGACCCAGGGTTCGAAGACATCAGGAGGGAACTAAGCCAGATAGAAGGGATGACTCCCATGCTAGAATTAAATGCCAAAGTATTTGTAATCGCCTTTGCCAGAGATTCTGAAAGACCTCTACCCTTATTCCCAACTTCTGTCCATCTGTAAACCCTTCCATGATACCATGTCAAAACCGTGGTTGGCGCCCTCTTGACATGCTGCATTCAGCTTGAGAATTCACCCCTTTGACATCCAAAAATAATGCTCGTTGAATTCAGACTGTATGTCAAAATTGCGTTAATCTATTCAGTGACATCCAATAATCTTAGAATCATTTAAAACTTTATTTTTGCCATAAATCTATGAAGTCCATAAGGATGTCGCTGCCTTATTTGTCTTATTTATTCTTCATGCCAGTCACAGTACCTGGAATAAAGTAGATACTCCAGAATCGTGTGTCCTTTATTTATTCGTAGAAATGTCTTGAGTTCCTGCTGTATGAGAGGCACATTGTCAGGCCGTGGAGATATAAGAGTGAAGGGCCGACCCGGATTCTCCCTCAGGAAGTGACAGTCCAGGACCAAACACGGAATACAAACAAACAGAAACCACCTGCATAATTAAATAATCGCAGTTGTAGAAAGTGCCAGAAAGGAACGGGATAGGTGTTATGCATGAGTGCACATCGCTTCCCCACGTGACAGGGATGCTGTGTTAGTCCGATAGGGCGATAGTGAGCGCACTTAACACCATGGGAATCGGCAATGACACAAACCAGGGCTCTTGTCATCGGTAGAGCTGGTTGGTAACCACCACACCTTTGGCAGGGACTTGGCAAAGTCAAATGAAAGAATGTCCCTGTGGCAGGCTTGAGAGGCAGGGAGAAGATAGCCCAAATGAGGAAGAAGAAGCGGCCAGGAAACACTCTTGCAGGACCTGGAAGCTGCATTGCGGGTTTGCATATTCACTCTTTGCACAATGGGAGGCCACTGGAGGATCTTAAGCAAGAGAATAGCCTGATTAGAATTAGATTTTAGGAATGACCTGACAGCAACGTGGGACATCAATAAGAGGGACACAATAATGGGGGGGGGGGTCGCAGGAAGAGGAGTCAGTGAGCTGTAAGGGTCCAGATAGGACATGTGGGCTAGAGGATGTAAGAAGGAGGATTTAGGATCCAGGATGACTTTAAGTTTGGGCATGAGTAAATGCCAGCTCTTATAATGCTGTATCTTGGTGGATATAGAGTAGAAGGATTTGAGATCAAAATTTGTGCGCGTGTGTGTGTGTGTGTGTGAACTTAGAGGTGTTTCTGAGACATGTAGATATATCATTATAAAGCCTCTATTCCTTTATCTTTGAAATGGACAGAATACTGCTTATTTCATGTGGTAGCTGGGATTCTTACATAGATTGATTTATAAGAAAGCACTTTGGCATATAGAAAACAAGCGATGAAATGTAGTTGAATCTGAATTTCTGACACCTTAAATCTGTGCCCTTTTAAAAATTGGACAGCCAGACTGGAATTAATTGATAATGTTTTAGGTCTAGTCTGAAACAGGTTTTCTATATTTGAGTCACAGTGAATAGTGCCTTGGGGAGAAAAAAAAACGTTAAAGCTCAAAGTCTTCAGTTCTTATTCCAGTTAGGGCATTCACCTATGCAAATCACTCAGTGCAGGGGTAGTAAGATCACCAGTATAGTGTCAGATCGCCTTGAATCAAATCCTACTTCTACCACCTCTTAACATGCTAAGCAAGTTACTTAATCTCCCAGAGTCTCCATTTTTTCTGACTGTAATTGTCTTAACTCACAGGGCTTTTGTGAACACAAAGTGGGTATTTCAGGCAAAGGTCTATGACTATGCGTGGCATGTGATTGACGCTCAGCCAGTGGGGGCTATGATGAGGAAACACTTTACGTCTTGGTTTTTTCATCTTTCAAATGGACACAGTAATAATCTATGCCCTGCCCAGCTCACAGGGTTGGGGTAAGTATCAAATGACCAAGGGATCTGCCAAAGCTCTTTGTAATATATCATATGCACACGTGCAAACTTTTGTTTCTAGTTTGAGGTACTATAGTCTTTTACAATGTAGCCTTCAAAATGGCCATCAGGTGTAGATGATCTTCTCTTCAAGGTGAGGAAATTGAGGTTTGGAGAGTTGGCATGACTTCGTGTCTTTCCTACAATCCCATCACTAGTACATGGGAAGCCTGAATCTACACCTGGTCTAAAACCACAACTCTATAATACTTCTCCTGCAGCCTTCTCTGAGGGGCTGGGTTTGGAGGGGAAAGACGAAGGAAAGATGCACCTGGTTCTATGAGCTCCATCTGTCCTGACCTTGCCAAGGAAAGTAAGGATCGGGAGACACTAGTTTCTGATACAACTTCCCCCAGACCCTTACCCTCATACCCACCTTAGGAATGGCCCAGAGAGAGCCAGAGACTAGCCAGACCACCCAGTGCAAATTTCCAGTTGGATGCAGACTAGATTCTTTGGAAACTAAACTGTGCATTGGAAAACAGTTCTGGATAAATTAATTTCTGAGATCCATAATTCATAAGGGGAAATCCGTGGTATTTTTAAACAATGGAAATGAGAGAATCTGCCTTTTGGGCATCGATCCCGATTACATTTAGTTCAGAAAACATTTATCAACACCTACTGTGTGCCAGGTCCTTGCTGGGAAACAGAGATGAGTCAGACATTGTCTGTGCCCAGGAAGGGCGAGAAATCAGTGGCGGCACCCCCTGAGCCATCAGCCCCGGGTTAGACCTTGAGAGCAGAAGACAAGGGGAGTTGTGAGTACTTACACAGGTTTCGTCTTGAAAGCATAATAAGGCAGATCAATAATGAAACATCTGTGGGAAACTTTACAGAAGGGACCTCCAGTGGCCTTCCCAGCATCTGTGTTAGGCTCTCAGGCATGTTTCCATTCTGCAGGTTAAAAAATTGAGGGTTATGGAAGCCTTATAAACTGCCCAAGCCCCCGGTGCCTCGTGTTGCCAAGGGTAGACTCATCCCCATCACGACCTACCCTCAAGTTCCTGTGTACAGCTTCTGCTGTGTCTCTGAAGGACGTTCATTTTTGCAAACTCTGCTGAATTTCACGAGTTGACTGGCTGCATCTCTCATAGGCTCAGATGAGAAACCCTTTAGATCCCTCCTTGCCCAAAGTCCAGGGTGTTTCCCTTAGAAGAAGCCCCCCACCTGGAAATCCAAGGCTCTAGAAGTTCACGGAAGCCCCTTTCCACCCCTAGAGCTGTGCACCTCCTGCGTAGAAATATAATTCACCCTAATTATCCAAAACCCATATTTAAGGACAAGTACAAAGAACTCTAACTGAGGTTCAAAAATAAATGATTCAGCAAAATTGCACGAGGTCTATTCCCTCAGAAAGAAGAGTTTCTCGCTGACGGTTCTAAAAGGGAGCCTTTACCCTTTGTTGGCTGTGGATTCAAGTTAAAGGCACTGCCCGTACCCAGTGGCACGTGTCCCTTCCTGCCACTGTAGCTCTAGAAGCCCGGGGGGGGAAGGTCTTCCCTCTCACTGTCCCCCCATCCTGTGTGTCCGGTTGTACCATCAGTGTTTAGTTCTCACCTGGTGTCTCATTGTTTTTGAAATGACTTATTTACTTTAAGTTGAGTATTTACACCCATTTAGAGCATTGGGAATGTGCATTCCACCTAGAGAATCTCAGATACTATCATATTAATCTAGGTGTGGGGTTCGCCCTTTAATCAATTCCTGACATGGAGGTTTAGTGATTCATTTTCCGCAGTGCTCAAAAAGGGCTGGTCCGTCAGCATGGGGAGCACACGGGCGGTCTTTCCACTGACTTTATGGCCCTTGAACCTGGCACTTTCTCTGCCTCAGGCTTCTCATCTGACCAGCGGTCTTGTCAGCTGCCAGGGCGAGTGCTTCGGGGTGCTTAAGAAATCCTCCTGGTCATTCCTAGGGTAGCTCCTTGCAAAGATGTCTCAGATGAACAGGTGTTTGATTTGGCACCGAAGCGAGATCCCCAAGGGACAGTGTAGCTGCTCGAGGTCAGAGAGCTGGGCTTGGCAGGTACCTGCGGGTTTTCCCTCTCTCAGGACCAGAGCTAAAGGGGAGTGCGGGCCCTGGGAGGTTTCGCAAGGATGCCACTGAGCCACCTAAAGCCGCAGTTGCCCATTAGACCTGGCACATGGGATTTTGATGACGGGAAATGTAACAAAGGCTGAAACGCAGAAAATTCTGAACCTACTCTGTCACTCCCTCCTCCCCATGGTTTACCCAGCCCAGAGAGAAACAGACCAGGAAGACTGACCAAAGGGGAGACCAAATACTCCTTTTAAACAAATGAGCCACAGAGGTCCTCTGATGCAGGGACGTGTGACAAAGACAGAGCTGGACATAGTGACCTCCGCTCGAAGACGTAAGCCAGACACATAATTCTCTCCTTCATTTTCCCCTCATCTCCCACCCTGGATTGCCTGGGTCTGCAGGCCAAATCCCCAGTGGTTGCAAGCACAGAGGAGGTGGAACTGGGTACAAGAAAAAGTGAGATGGAAGGCATAAAGAGAGAGGGAGAGAAACAAAATAAGAGGGGTAGAGGGAGATGGAGAGAAACAGATAAAGAGAAGCAAGGCTCATTCCATAATTTTTGTTTTCTTTAAAATTTGTATATATATGATCATACATAAATATGATCATATATATGCACCATATATACAATATATACATCACACATATATATATATATGTGTGTGTGTGTGTTATATATGGTATATGGTATATGGTATTAATCTCAGAGAATTTAAGGGACATCCCTACTGTAGGTACTGTAGGTACTGACCTTGGAGGCTCGGTGATCCTGGCCACTCTAGACGGAGGCCCAGCGAATGTTCCAAGTTCTGAACGATCATACTCTCATGGGTCATAACTTGGTAAAATGTGTGAGCAGAGGGGCACCTGTGTGCCTCAGTCAGTTAAGGGTTCAGATTTTGGCCTGGATAGAGCCATCTTTCCTTTTCTCAGATAAGACGCCTGAATCTAGGAGACCGAAAGGGTCTGTGTGTCCACAGCAGTGCAGCCCATGGGACGGAGCCCCCTGCACACAGACGAGATCGGGCACGTTCAGGGTGGTATGGCCGTAGACAGCCTCCTGCACACAGAAATCAAGGACGGTCTCTGGCGGATTTCTTAAAAACCATACTTTATGGAGTACCTGATATTTGCTGCACAGCATCTCTGTGTCTTAAACTCTTTATTTCTTTCCTTTTTTTTTTTTAAGATTTTATTTATTTATTTGATAGAGAGAAAGAGAGATCACAAGTAGGTAGAGAGGCAGGCAGAGGGGAAGGGGGAAGCAGGCTCCCCACTGAGCAGAGAGCCCGAGGCAGGGCTCGATCCCAGGACCCTGGGATCATGACCTGAGCCGAAGGCAGAGGCTTAACCCACTGAGCCACCCAGGCGCCCCCTAAACTCTTTATTTCCATTGGTCTTCTGGATGACTCTATGAAGTGAGAGAAAATCCCCTCCTTCTCTGGAGGAGGAAAATGAGACCAGGAGAGCCCGAGCAGAACCCACGCTGACTCCTCCTAAGACAGGGCTGTGAGTTGCCGTAGTCTGTTTCTCGCCTCTGGCCTTTGGGGCTAAAAGCAGCTTGATGGTTGCTTCTCCTGGGGGACAATGACTAAGGGAAGCAAGTCTCGGAGTCAGACCAACACGTGTCCAGCTCCCGCTAGCTGTGTTGCCTGGTTCGTCAGAAGGATTCCATTCTGTTGGCAATGGGTTGCACGGTCTGCCCACCCCTTACACCCATCCCAAATTCATGTTCATCTGTCACCTCAGACTGGGACCTTGTTGGACATAGCTTTTGCCGATATAATTATGGAAGTTAAATGTGGTCGTACTGCTTAGGGTGCACACTGGCGGGTGTCTTGGAGGAGGTCCGGTGAGACACAGAGGGAAGAAGGCCATTCGGGCACAGAGACAGAGGTTGGGGTGATGCAGCTACAGCCAGAGAAGCCCAAGGAACACCAGAGCCCACAGAACGAAGGAAGAGGCAAGCGAGGGTTCTCCTCCAGCTCCTCTGCAGGGAGCCCAGCTCAGCCAACACCTTGATTTTGAACCGTGAGAAGATAGATTAATATTATTTTAACCACTCAGTTTCTGTAATTGGTTATGACAGCCCTGGGAAACTAATACAGCCAAGGTATTTGCTTCTTCAATCTATGTGCTTTGTAGCATTTACTGCAACTTGCAGTAATTGTCCTGATTAGGTTACTTGTGTGGTGTGTGGGCCTGACAGCCGCATTATGGGGTCCACATCATGTTTTGCTCATCCTCCCTGTCTCCCCAGTGCTTTGCGCAAAATAGCTGCTCGGGGAAAATGCGCCGAATGAATGAATGAATGAGTGAACGAATGAAGGAAAGGGGCTGTTTTGAGGCTTACGCAGGATCATACACTGAGATTGCATCAAACGGTGTTTGGCCAAGAGCAGCAGGCTGAGTAAAGGTTGTTTTGATTATCATTCTGGGCAGGAGCTGCAGCATTTTTCTCAGGGCCCCTCTGCCTTGCCGAGAGGCAATGGGAACTTGAGTCCTTGCATGGACTGAGAACAGAGCTGAAGTAAACGTTGGTTCTGCAGAGACTGACAAGATGAGAGTCCCCCACCCCAACCCCTGCCAGTCCAGCCCTCCCTTTCTTGAAACTGCAGTTCCCTCTCAGGAAAGGAACCCACTAGGGAGAGGGGCAGGGTCCAGGCAGTAGGGGGCAGGGGAAGCAGGGTGTGCAGCCCCCGGACCCCCTGGCTCCACCTTCCTCCTCTGCAGGAGGCTTTGATCTCCTCTCCCCGTCCAGCAGACACACATTCGTCGATAATTCTGGGAGACGTCAAAACCCCAGCGCCAGCCCCTCCTCTGCCTGCAGCCGCTGGAAGCTGCAAGGGCCCTGTTAATGGGCCTTGGACAGGTCTGTTCTGTTTCCTGGGCTTTGGGGTGCTCCTGTTACCTGTTTTGTTAAAGTCCCAGCTCTTTCTGCACTCGGCCTCTGACCCGGTGAATTTTGAATTAAGCCAAGTAGCCGGAATGGAAGAGCTGACCTTCTCGGTGACTCGATTTACCTGTGGCTGCTGTGTTCTTCTTGACCTTCCTTTCCGGGTGGAGGCGCAGGGTCAGGGGCAAGAAACATGGGCTCTGGAGCTGGAAGGCTTGGTATGGGGTGGGGGTGGGGTCCCACCTCTGCCTTTTGAGGCTCTGTGACCATTGGCAGGCAAATCATATGCATCCTCTGAGTCTCAGTCTCTGCCTCTGGGAGCAGAACCAGAAATATTAGTCCCGCCTGCCCGACAGGACTGTTCAGAGATTCACATGAGAAATAGAGGCGAGCCTGCTTTAGAAATTGGGAAGTGTCATAAAAATAGAAGCAATTATTACCATTATCCCATGACTCTGAGCTCATTTAAAAAAAAAAAAATCATGACTGACCCTGTGTTACACACCGCAGATCCAGAGACAAACAAGACCCAATCCCTTAAGACTTTTCTAAACTATGCAAATCAGTCCTATTCATTATAGAAGAGACAGAAGACCCAAATAAGCAAATAATAATAATCGCCACAGTTGCGCTCTCCCTGCATGGATCACCTGTCTATCCTCTGGGGGCCTTCGTAGTGCGTCACCGACATCTTTTTAAGTAAATAAAAGTACAGAGATGGTATATGCTGTATTGTTCTGTGACTCGCTTTCTGATTAAAAATACTGTACATAGCTTTCCAAGTCAGCTAATGTATTTTAACGTCTCTCCCTGCCCTGGTGGCTTCTTTGTGTTTCGTGGTCTGGCATTGTTTCGATCCGGCTTCATTTATGTAGGCAGAGTCCCCTGTCGTTGGACACTTAGGTTGTTCCCCATTTTTCACTGCAGCAAATATCACTGTAATGAATTTCCTCTTGCCCAAATCTTTGCACACTTCCCTGATTGTTTCTGTAGAATAAATTCCCAGAAGTAGAACTGCTGGGTCAAAGAGTAAAAATGCACATTTTTAAAGGCTTTTGATAGTCAGATAAAACTAAAAAATCACCCTGCAGAAAGATTATACCAATTTAAACTCCCAACAAGACTGCACGGGAGTGCCCCGTTTCCCGAACCCTCGCTGGTGCCAAGCATTATCTCAGAGTGATTTAAAATGCCTGAAGAAAGGAGTGATAACGGTTTCTACCCAGCGCGAGCTAAAACACGAATGCTGCGTATTGGCTTTCAGCTTGATAAATACTTTCTTATAAGGTCATAAATATCGGCGGTACCAAAGGTTAATGTAGTGTGCAATGCTGTAAAATTCAGCAGGCAGCCCGCTAGATCATAATGATGCATTAGCACCTTTCAGTATGAAGTGGGATGGCTTACAAAGTCTGTTTACAAGTGGCCACTAACTCAACAAGTGCATAATTGTGTCAGGTGGTACCACTGCTTCTGCAAACATAATTTATTAAGTGTGCACCTTGCCTTGCATCGTACGCCAAATCAAGAAAGAAGAGGAGAAGTGGAAGGAGGACAGGAGAAAGCA
The DNA here is from genome assembly GCF_020171115.1 of Neogale vison. NCBI lineage: Eukaryota > Metazoa > Chordata > Mammalia > Carnivora > Mustelidae > Neogale > Neogale vison. The sequence goes on from NC_058104.1 coordinate 21,578,923, forward strand.
GAAAAGGAGGGGAAAAAAAAGAGATGAGCAGATCTGACTGTGTATTTCATCCCTTTTGCAAGCTAGAGATCCTTAAAAGACCAACATAATTTATTGCGGGGGGGAAAAATAAAGCAAATAATCCCTTTCACATATTAGCAGTGAGCTTGCCACATGGCTGGCAGCGTTAGACTCAGCATCAAGGCAGGCATGACAAATAGCGGTGCCATTAGAAATCATGTGCTTTTAGAAATTAGACTTTTAAATTATTTAGTTCGGGTTTTCAAGTTTGCGATTCGGATACCTCACTTGTTCCATTTTTTATGCAGGTGGAAACAGGTTTCATGGTTCTTTGCTATTGTTCTTGGATTGGCTGGTATGAAGTTGAAACCTGTTAGAGTGATTAATGAACAGGAAGGTGGTGTGTATTTTAAAGCAGAAGAGTAATCTATCCTGCAGGGAGACAAAACAGAATGGATGGTGGCATCGGCCACGTGCCTATTTGGCTTTGCTTCTTTGGTGACAGAGAAATCCCAGGCGTCACACACAATCTTTACTAAGCCCGTGTTAACGTTTGTTCAGGAGTAGTGCCTTTACTCTTTCAGAATTGTGCAAAAGAACATACTCTGGACAATAGACTTAAGCTGGATGTTTGCATTTTGAGCAATTGATTCGGTCCACTTGCAGTGACCCTGCAAAATACCTCAAAACAAACCAAGCTGTTTTCTCCTTTGGCCCCCTCCAGCCATCCCCCTGTCCCCTGCACCCTCCCAGACACACATGCACATGGAGTGTCTTAAGCCTTAAATCTGGTGCTGAGCATTGGGAATAGAGAGGTGCATGCGGCAGCCCACAACCTCACAGGCCTCAACCCAGTCTGCGGTATAGAGCAGTGCGGACGGCAGAGGCATCCCCGGGGGCAGCAAGCGGGATTCTCAGGATGGGAGCTCCGAGCGAGGCACGAAAGACCCTTCTCTCCAGCCCTAGTTTCTGCTTCCGTTCATCCATATTTCCCACTGCCTGCTGCATCACAAGGAGAGCCAGCCCGTTTCCCTCTCTGGTTTCTTCTGGACTTGATGCCACCTCGTTGGTATCTATCTTGAGTCATGGGCCGGCTGTAGACGGACAGAAGGCAGAGAGGATATTCCAGGCATGACGGCACTTTTGTGCCACACCATTAAGTGGAAACCCACTTACTTGTGCCTTAACGATTAACCAGGTAGTCACTATTAAGAACGCACCTCTCTGGCTTCTGGAAGCAGGTTGAACAAGACCGAGAAGATGCTGCCGTCGCAGACGTGGTAGGGCTTATTATCCAGGGGGCCGAGCAGATACACCAGAGCACTTGCTAGCCCTGCTGGTGACGTGAGAGAAGCAGACAAGAGCAGTGCTGCACCATAGGGGCTGGGGAGGGAGGCTGCTCTCCGCAGGTGACGTTTAATTTGATGACTCAAGATGAGAAGGATCCAGTTATGGTGGAAGGAAGGGGGTTCCAAGAAGAGGAGCCCGCGTATGCAGAGGCCTCGATGTGGGAAAGACCCCGGTGGTTTGGGGGGACCTGAAAGCAGGGAAGAAGGGCTGGAAGAAGATCTAGAAATGAAATTGTAAAGCCAGGGCCTTGCTAGCCAAGCCGGGAGTCCAGATTTAATTCCAAGAGCTAGGGGAAGCTCCCTGAGAGTTTTGAATCAGTAAAAGTCCCATCTTGGTCTTGGGTGGATTCCTCCAGTCTTTTCCTTTCTTTCTTCTCCTCCTCCTCCTCCTCCTTCTTCTTCTTCTTCTTCTTCTGCTTCTGCTTCTTCTTCTTCTTCTTCTGCTTCTGCTTCTTCTTCTGCTTCTTCTTCTTCTTCTGCTTCTTCTGCTTCTTCTTCTTCTTCTTCTGCTTCTGCTTCTTCTTCTGCTTCTTCTTCTTCTTCTGCTTCTCCTTCTTCTTCTGCTTCTCCTTCGCCTTCTCCTCCTTCTTTTTTTGTTGGACTAGAAACTACCCTTCCTTAAGTGCCAGGGTAAACAAGTGATTCCTGGGACTCCCCCGTCCATGAAGGTTAATTTGGCGACATAAATGTCTGCTCCCAGGCGAGGGAGATGGCTCTCGTGATGCCCAGAGGGTAGGCTTTATGATCTGAGAGCGCTTGGAATGTTTGCAGCGGCAAAGCCACTTTGTCCCATCAAATGTCTCTTTCATTTTTAATGAGGAGCCTGGAGGCACTGTATAAATAAAACGGCCGAATTATTAAATTATCACTCTACAGGGCATCTTATATTAGTCCTAATTAAATGATGCTTTTCATATTAACAAACAGTGCTCAGAAAAGGATTCCCATTTTTAATCCCGATCTAACAGAAGTAGGAGGCCCTAGAAATTTCTAGAACAGGCACAGTGCCCCTGGACTCCCTGGAGGGCACAGACCGTGAGCTTTCAGATGTCGTCCTGTCTTTTATCGTGCCTGGTAACCACAGTGACCACCCCCTTCACCCACACGGAGACATCCTCATTCGTCCAAATGAGAAACACTTCCAGGATTTGTGCCCTGAGCCATGGTCGAGGAGCAGGGACTGTATTTTCATCCCCACCTTAAACAGTGGGCATGCTCAACAGAAAAGGAACGTAATTCCAGATTTTGGAAGCACCAAGAGAAGGGAGATAAAGGAGATGAACCCTACAGTGGTCCCAGATCACCACGTGGAGAGGGTTTCAAAGCCACAAGGCGAGAGTGGGGAACCCAAATAAGGAATATTTAGGGTGCATTTGCTGGGTGCCAGCTGGGGTGGAGACCATCAATAAGTAACCAAATAAATGGGATACTTTCCACTAGGTCCGTGGGGTATTTCAATAGTCTGGCAGAAGCCAATTGGGAGCATTATTTTCCCATCTCTGTGTTCAGTGGTATCATGTTTGTAGTTTGAAATCAACCAAGAGGAGAATATTTACACTACAGAAGTTGTCATGCCTTGTCTCTTCTTGTCCTCTCAGAGAGTTTCATTACCAGTAGACTCTTTAGATAGTGTGGTCAGGGGCAGCTTTGTAAGAGAGTGTCATTTCTGCCAAGACATGAAGACGAAGAGCTAGTTATTCATGGGCAACTTAGGAGGAATGTTTCAGCAGAGGAAATTGCATGTGCAAATGCCCTGTGTCTCCATCCTCCACTCTTCCATCCTCTCTTCCCTACAATCCCTTAATCAGATTTTCATTCCACTTGTATATTAGCCACTTTGTCCCCCCTCCCCTTTTCTCTCTCATCTTAGCACAGTAGAGTATATCTTTGTAGAATTATTACACCTTGATCCTTATGCTTTGTTTCTAGATTATCTTCTCTACTCTGAGTCTGTACCTTTTTTTTTTTCCCCATAGTGGAGTTTTACTACTTATTCCCAAGGGTGCTTCTTTAGATCCTTGTCTGTGAGAACATCGGTCCGTAGCCATAGTTTCTTATATCATGGTCTGTGGTATTCTTTTATAGTCAGAGGAGATTTAAAAGCAAAACCCAAAATGGGAATATTTCTTTAACATCCATTGGTGCAGGACTTTAGCGTGGGAAGGTAGAAAGACTTGAGAAGACATCTTCCAAGTGTCTTCAGAGAAGACACCTTCTGAGAAGGTTGGAGAGTTGAGCCTGATGGCACAGCCTGGGCAGACCAGTAGCCCGAGGGACCAGCAGGTCAATGTTAATTGATAACCGTGCTTCTTTATGGCAAAATCTGAACTGAACTCAGTTCTTCCTATGCACTGGAGAACCAGAGAGGGGGAAATCCATAGCTTGTGACCTCATAAGATTTATGTCTCCAGCATTCTCAAGGTTCCATCTCTTTCTTTGTTTTGTTTTTACGTGACCTACTCACCACTCTTCAATATTCTCTCATGTATCCCCTCTGTCCTCTCGCTGAGTTAATGAGATGTTCCAGTGGGAGAAAGACCCGCCCCTCTTTCCTTCCTTCTTTCTTTTCTTTCTTCCTTCCTTTTTTTTTTTTTTAAATTTCCCATGTCTACAATTTTTTTTCAAAGATTTTATTTATTTATTTGACAGAGAGAAATCACAAATAGACAGAGAGGCAGGCAGAGAGAGAGGAAGGGAAGCAGGCCCCTTGCTGAGCAGAGAGGCCGATGTGGGACTTGATCCCAGAACCCTGAGATCATGACCTGAGCTGAAGACAGTGGCCTCACCCACCGAGCCACCCAGATGCCCCTCCCAATATCTACAATTTTTAAAGAATAGCTTTTAAGTAACAATGAACACAGATGTTAGACTGGAAGGACCCCGAGGCACAAGTGAACCCTGTTGTACCCCCGTAAGGGAGGGAAGAAGTGGGTAGCAATAGTCCTGATTTCAACAAAGATCTCCCCTGGCCAGGACCTTCTGGGTAGGATGCACAGATCATGTCAGAAGGGGATGGTGGGTGTTGCCTGGATGGAACTGCGTCCTGAGCCCTGGCAGTAAGAGGGGTTGGAGGTGGTTGCTTTCGTCCACACATTTGGACAATCACAGCCCAATCTGGATGAACTTGTGAGTAAGGAGGCTGTTACTAGAAGATGAAAAGAGACAAGATTTCTTGTAGATGGTGACTTCCAACTTCAGCTGCAGTCCAGACTTTCAGCCTGGGAGCTCTTTGGAAAGGGTCCAGTTGTGCCCAAGGTCATCAGTGTATGCCAGGCTCTGGACCAGGCATTGAGGACTAGAAGACTAGAAGACCCGGGTGATCTTCGGAGCTCACAGTTTAGTGGAGACGATGGGCCAATGAACCAATAGTTTCAATTCAACATAGTATATTCTAGGGTAAGATAAGGAGAAGCAAAAACCCGAGCAAAACAACCACACGGGATCCTCCTCATGCTGGGAACAGTTAATCATCTCCTGTTACCTTCCAGGCACTATACTCAATGCTTTCTATGTATGATTTTATCCTGTCACAGCAAAGCCTGTGTTTTACGTTCTCTTACATGGAAGTCCATTTCACTGATTAGCAGCCTGAGCACAGAGAGGTCAGCTAACACACTCATGGTTGCACAGAAGAGACAGAGGGAAAAATCTGAACTAAGAAAATAAAATTCTTGAGCTCAACCTCTTCATTATCAGCTATTGTCGCTGGAGTAACATATTTAGCCTCCCTGCATCTCAGCTTCCTCATCAGAAACACGGGGGTGTTCATGGCATAGTAGCTCTAGAGGTAAGTAGCTGATTTTGACTGTCTGTGAATTTGGACAAGACAGTCCCCGCCCTGTTCAAACCAAGCACTCAACATATGAATTAACGAGCCCTGATTGAGACAATTTTTATAGCTTCTGAGTGCTCTTATTTTGTTTCATTTTCTTATGCAAAGCCAAAGGCATGACATCAAACCTGTAATTTTGGCCACATTATCACCATGTTCTAACCAGGCAAGCTTATTAGTTCAGACAATTAAGAAAATACAAGTAGAAAATACTTGGCTATTAGGGAGAAAGGAGTAACATAAATCCAAGATGTTGGGACAATTAGCATTTGCAGTAATAAAAATCAAGTGGAACACTAAGGAAATGAATATTATGCTTATTATTTAGCGTTAACGTAGCATTTTGTATTTATAAAATGCCTGATAATTGTTTTTGGCCATTCTTTTTGCTAAAAGTCTGATAAAGGACATTTGCTATTCTCAGGGGGAGCACAAGGGGGGTTTAAGTGAGAGCCCATTAAATTACAATTCAAGTAATCTTCCCATCCTCTTGTTCTCAACTCAGATTTAAGTAGAAAAAGAAAACACCCAGAAATCCCACTAAAGTGTAAGTCATTTCATCTCCCTCCTTTGTTAAAAGCCCTCTAGTGGCTCACCCATTTCTCTCAGAGTAGAAGCCAAAATCCTATAAATGCTACTTGATATCCAAGAGTGGATCCTACAACAGAAAATGGACATTAGTGGAAAAACAGGAAATTTGAATAAACACTGTAGTTTATAATATGCAAATGTTAACTTCTTAGTTTGGATAAATATACATGGTGGGTGAGATGTTAACTTTAGAGAAAGCTGGATGAGAATTCCACCATCTTTGCAACACTTCTGTAAATCTAACTATATTTCAAAAGTTAAAAAGCTTTTTTTTTAAGCCAAAGATCCTACGGTAACCTAAAAGGCCGTATTACATAATACTTCATTATATCTCTGACATCATCTCCTATTCTCTTCTCTGATCACTCTGCACCAGTCTCACACTTCCTCACGTTCCTACCCCAGGACCTTTGCACAGGCTATCCCTCATTCTTGCCTGACCCTATGGGTCAACATTCTGTCAAATTTTTACTCAAATGTCACATCAAAAATCATTCATTTAGAAATTTCAAACCCTCCCCAGCACCCCAATCCTCATGTTCAGTGTTTTGTCTCATCGTGCTTATACTCCCAGCCTATTCTGCCATGTTCTTTATTGACTGTGCTATTGCTTATCACTTTCCTCCCCCGCTGGAAATTAAGCTCCTTAAGGAGGGATTTTTATTTACTTTCCTTGCTGTTTCCAGCAGCTAGAATTGTACCTAGCCCACACTCAACACTTAACGAAAATTTGTCGAGCCCAACTATGAAATTATATACTAAAAGAAAAAGTAATACCTGCTCATTGCTTTGATAACAAGGGCATCGTGGCAACCACTTATGTACTGTGGTAGAATCTTTATGACGTCCTACAATTTCAGTATTATTGCCACCGTTTATGCGGCTCAGGTTTTGCCCAGAGTCACCCAGCTTGCATCCAAATCTCAGAGCCAAGATTCAAACCTGTCTCCCGATGCTGCTTCTGGTCCTGTTTCTCCCACCTCATCCCATCTGGCAAAATGTCCCAGTTTGCCCCCTTTCCTTAAAACCATGGTGCTTGAAGATTAGAAAGAGCCCCGCTCATGGAGTCATTTGTTCATATAATTCAACCTTCTTTCTCAGATGTAATACCACCCAGGAGAAATATATGGAACATACTCTTTCCCTCAAAGGTCACCAATAACTCTGGAATATTGTGAGTTTTTCTTAAGTAATCTAATGTGGAATTTCGACTTTCACCGTCACGGGCCTATTTTTGCTTCCAGTTTCAACAATCTCCTATGGATAAAGAGCTTCATTTCTAGGAAGACTGCAAGATATCAGGAAAGGACACTGGCTTGTGACCTCAATAGCTCTGGGACCTATTCTCATATTTACTAGCTGTGTGGGCCTCCGCTTGAGCTTTATTTTCCTCATCTGTAAAATGGGCATCATGGCAGCACCAACTTCATAGAAGTGTCATGAGGATAAGTGACATGGTCAACGTGAAGTGGTCTGCACCGTCAGTATAATATCAGCATCTTCGATCATCATTTGCATATGATGATTTTTTTTTAAGATTTTATTTATTTATTTGACAGAGAGAGATCACAGTAGGAGAGAGGAAGGGAAGAGATCACAGAGAGAGAGGAAGGGAAGCAGGCCTCCTGCTGAGCAGAGAGCCCGATACGGGACTCGATCCCAGAACCCTGAGATCATGACCTGAGCCGAAGGCAGTGGCTTAACCCACTGAGCCACCCAGGTGCCCGCATATGATGATTTAAATGAAGAAGTTGAAATGATATCAAGGTTTGTTTGTTTTTCCTAGAACCCTCTTAGCTTCAGACTACTAAGTTAGCTCTGTGTCCATCAACTGCTTCCATGCTTTCAAGGGCTTTCTTCCAGATGCCTCTGTTAACAATACCTTATCATCATCGTCACCCCCACCATCATCACCATCATCACCACCATCATCACCAACACCACCACCATCATCACCATCATCACCATCACCACCATCATCACCTTCATCACCATCATCACCATCACACCATCACCACCATCACCACCATCACCACCATCACCACCATCACCACCATCATCACCATCACCACCATCATCACCATCATCACCATCATCGCCATCACCACCATCATCACCATCACCACCATCATCGCCATCACCACCATCATCGCCATCACCGCCATCACCGCCATCATCACCATCATCGCCATCACCGCCATCATCGCCATCACCACCATCATCACCATCACCACCATCATCATCACCACCACCATCGTCACCACCATCATCACCATCATCATCACCACCACCATCATCACCATCATCACCATCACCACCATCATCACCATCATCACCATCATCACCATCACCACCATCACCACCATCATCGCCATCACCACCATCATCGCCATCACCGCCATCACCGCCATCATCACCATCATCGCCATCACCGCCATCATCGCCATCACCACCATCATCACCATCACCACCATCATCGCCATCACCACCATCATCACCATCACCACCATCATCGCCATCACCACCATCATCGCCATCACCGCCATCACCGCCATCATCACCATCATCGCCATCACCGCCATCATCGCCATCACCACCATCATCACCATCACCACCATCATCGCCATCACCACCATCATCACCATCATCACCATCACCACCATCATCACCATCATCATCACCACCACCATCGTCACCACCATCATCACCATCATCATCACCACCACCATCATCACCATCATCACCATCACCACCATCATCACCATCATCACCATCACCACCATCATCACCATCATCATCACCACCACCATCGTCACCACAATCATCATTGCCATTGCCACCACCATCGTAATCACCATTAACCACTATTATCACTATCACCATCACCACCATCACCATCACCACCAAACGCCTATCATTTACTAATCAATTACTAGGAGCCAGGCTCAAGGCTACATTCTAGTAATATCCTTCACTGTGGTTTACCATGAGCCTTCGAAGAAAGTATTGAAAAACCCATTTTACAGATGAAGAAACTGAACTTTCAGGGAAGTCAACTCATTTGTCCTGTGTCACACAGAATTTCTGGAGTTGGGTCTACAATTTAGGTATCCTTGAGTTTACAATCTAGCCCTTTGTCTACACCTGGCACTACTTTATTGCCAGGGAGAGTTTTAGAGCCACTGGCAATATGACCAGAAGACAGGTCTCCTGAGGACTGGCTTTTCTAGATCTTTGGCAGCATTTTCTTTTTTTTCTTTTTTTTTTTTTTTAAAGATTTTATTTTTATTTATTTGACAAAGAGATCACAAGTAGGCAGAGAGGCAGGCAGAGAGAGAGAGAGGAGGAAGCAGGCTTCCCGCTGAGCAGAGAGCCTGATGTGGGACTCGATCCCAGGACCCTGAGATCATGACCTGAGCCGAAGGCAGCGGTTTAACCCACTGAGCCACCCAGGCGCCCCTTTGGCAGCATTTTCTTAAACTGTGGCCCAGACACTACTTTTATTAGAATTGTCTGGTATTGGTATGTCACGAAGGAGTATTGCTAGCTCCAGCCTGTAAGGGATTTTCTGTTAACAGCAGTGACATGCTGTGTTTAACAACCTACCTGGAGGGGGGTGGTGGGAGGGACAGGAAGGGTTCAGGAGCCTGAGTTGAAGCATTTGCTGATTTCTGTGGTGTAAATTATCCCATCCTGGTCAAATTCAATCTACCAGTGCCTCATCACCGAATGCAGAGTTAGCCAAAGATATGCAAAACAGCAGCACCATTAGATAGCATCTCTACCATTCAGGTTCGAAAGCCAAAAGAAACCCCAGGAGCAATAGGTAACAGCAAAATGTAATAAAAGAACTAAAAAGCAATGAGTTTTGAACATGTATTACTGTTTTATATATTTTTTCAATTGCGGGTTTATGTTACTTCATTTTTATTAAAGGTCGCATTTAACAAGAGGCTTGCAAAACCCCTGAAAAGTAAACAACCCCTTGGAGAGGGCTGAAGCCCCTCCCTGGGTCCACCCTAGGCTGATAAAGTGACCCAGAAAAGGCTGGAATCCTGGAATCTGCATTTCTCCAGAGCTCCCCAGGTGCTCCTGGTGCACGCTCCAATTACTGAGCCAGCGCCTTTAGACTTCTTGAGCACATTTCAAGAATGCGTAGGAAAGTAACATATAATATGATAAGCATCTAAAAAATGTAGATGGGATTCATATTCTTAGAGAATGCTCATGGGCAGCTATGCTAAATGAACTCCACTGTTCCTCATCTTAAAAGATTTTTTGAAAAATTGAATAAAAATATTCCAAAGTTTTATTTTATTCTACCCTTCAATGAAGTACGGTTGCTCCATGTTCAAGAATAAGGCAGTAATCCTATTTCCTGGCAGCCGGGCGCAGGAGGACGGTTCAGAGGCCCTTCCTGAAAGGCTTCTGCAAAGATAACAAAATGTCAGGGAAAGCTGCAGGGCAGGGCTGAATGGAAGAGAAGGCTTGTAATCTCGAATTCAATATAAAAGATCGAAAACATCAAATAATCAGTCAGCGGTGAGCCTGCCCATCAGAATGTTCCATCTGCCTTGGAATTCAACTTTGTGATTGTATTATGATGTATACATTATACATCTCTCTCTCTCCCTATATAACCGCCTAGAAAAAGCTAGGCGCATCTGAGGTCCCATATGGAAGTCTTGCTTGATTTTGGAAGGGAAACCTTTGGAAACATCACCTGCCTCTGCCCCACTCCCAACCCTCACCCCATCCACCTTGAAAACATTAAAGTCTCTTTTCCAAGCAGAAGTTTTAATTCAGGGAGAAAGGCTGGCCCCCCAAATCAAGAACAGTCCAGTAGCTGTGTACAAACTCTGATACACAACAGATCCACCCCAAGGCTCTAAACCATGATTCTGCTTTTGGAAGGTAGATCTGGAGGGAAGTTCAAGGGTTTCCATGACCAGTGTTTACCGAGCGCTCACAAAATGCCGCAAGCCATTGGTAAGCACTTCGCATGTATTGGGGTTTTAATCCTACCGATCATATGGTTCTTTTCTAGTCACACTGCAGATAGTCAAGCAATAGTCTTTGAGCGAATGAATGCACGAATCCCCAAGTTAAAGCCAGGGGAGGGGCGGTGTGAAAGGGAGAAGTAGCATGTCCGAGATCAGAGGCCGGGGCGTTGGAGGTGCCAACCATATTTGGTTTCTCATTCCAGCTACCTAAACTCAGGCGTACCTGAGATAGACTGAGGTATTATGTGCGGAGCCCTCACCCTCGACACCCCCTGCACCTCCACCTATAAGCGAGCCTTTCTACCTTTCAAACCACAAACCCGCCTTCTGCCAAGGGTGACCAAGAACCCCCTACCAAGGTAGGGCCCCTCGTTCGGCCCACCCTCCTGAATCTCAGAGCCGTGGCTTTGTAGTCACCGTCAGTACCTGCAAGGCAACCAAAGTCAGTGCCTTCATTTATTCAGGGGCAGTAAATGTCATCCGAGACATGTGACCCGGTGAGAAACTGGCGGGCGTTGTCCTTGAATCCAAGTCTGCTGAAGCCGAGAGTCTCTGGGTCACCTCAAAATGGCCTCAGACTTTCCGGGGCAGAATCCCATCTGTTTCCCTGTGACCTGAGAGGGAGCCAGCATCGCTGTGACTGCTTGCCCCAGGTCACCTACATCATGGCTACCATCCACATCTTATCATTTCAAATTTTACCTCCGTTTATTAGAACCTTGAGTGACTCTGAGATGAGATGGGAGTCCAGGACTGGTGGATGTTTCTCTGTGTTTCTTTGTACATTGGACTTGTAGACCATTAAAGGTTGGCGTGTGAGCCCCACTAATATAGCACTGCCAAGTTTCTAGATGAATAAGATTACCCAAGAAGTTTTCCATATTCCCTTCTTGTTGAATTATGTGTCCGAAGGTCCTTCAATCAGAGAACTCACCCATTGTCTTATTAATTATATCATCAATCAGAGAACTCGGCCATTATCTTATTAATTATATCATTCCTTATTTTTCTCTCCTGCCATACGGGGAGAGCTCCAGAGCTCTAGGTATGTCGTATTCATCCTTTAGCCCTCACATCTGGCCAGGAGCTCTTTGAATGACCTCTAAATAGAACAATGTAGACTAGAGTAATGGTTTCTCTGAGAACCATCATGCCTACCTAGGGCCAACCGCCTTTTTTTGTCAATAAAGTTTTATTGGAAGATAGCCACACCCGTTCAGTTGTTTAGATACTGCCTGTGGCTTCTTTCACATACAGTGGAGGTCGTGTGACCCAGAGTCAAACTATTTTCCATATGACTTTTTTAAGAAAAAAAAAAAAAATTGCTGTCTAGGTAAAGAGCAAACTGGAAAGGAGATGAAGTCATTTCTATTTTCAGAGTATATTTCTTAGTATTTCCATCTCCTAACATATATTTACACTCCTCTCCACCCACCAGTGCAGGAGAAATTAGCCCACTGATGAACAGGATCTGGAACTCACAAGCAATCTGGATCATGGCAGTTTGCAGAAATTGTGTACTTCATGTGACAGAATTCTTTGACTGTCAGATGTAGAAGAGACATATCAATATTCCAAAGAACGATATCTATACGCATCTGGGTGTATACTGGAAAAACCCCAGTACCCCAGAGCAAAACCCTCAGAGTGCTTGTCTCTTTGTTCAAAGTGTTTATACACAGAAAGAAGTAATTAGGAAAATCCTGGGATTTTAGCTGAGATCAGTTGAATCTTAAATTCATCACCCATTTCCTGCAACGGACTTGTGCATTCAGCAATTTTCTTAGGCCTAGAAAATTTGCATAACGTATAGATTTGCCATTTGGTTAAATTAAATCTTGCATAATATGTTAGGGGGGGAGTAATCTTTTAGCTAGGCGGATTTGAGGATTCGATACAAAATATCAACATTGTTCCTTCTTAAATCGAGATTTAAACTGGCCTTGATTTCTGAGTGTGATAGGTTTAAGAAAAACCAGGAGGCCAAGGTGAGATGAGGATAAATCTTCAAGAGAATCACTCCTGGAGAGGAAGAGTGGGCTGGCAGCAAGAAAGGGAGGCCGCCAGCTCTTTCAGGGGGATGCTCGCTAAGCTGGAGAATGGGCAGGCTCGTCTTAATAATGCCATCAAAGCAGAAGGCAGTGCAGAGTTTTTGGGAGAATTTGACATGTTCCTTAAATTAGTTGGGTGCAGGGATTTGATTAACACAGAGGCCTGTGCCTGCTTCTTATCTGGGGATTTATCAACGAGGAAGGTCACTGGCATGGTCCAAAACAGCAGGATGGGAAAGAACTGTCATGGAGAATGTGTTAGGGCTCCCGCCATCTCCCCTGGCTCCTGGGACAGCCAGACATTCAGAGAACAGGGAAGGAGTTCTCAGGATGTTCAGGAAACCAGTGCTGAAGGAGGGACCCCGACCTAAAAAGACAGTAGGCAGCATTGCACACTGACCGTGAAGATCCAGGACCCTCAGCAGCTGTGGAGGACCCAAGCCACCCAAGCATACCAACACCCCTGCTCCCCACTTCCCACTCATCCCCAGAAGCCACCAGTGGCACACAAGCTCCAGTAGAATGAGAGAGAAAGCAGAGAGAGGCGCTTGCTTCTCACCACCAAGAAGCATCTCGTTTCTTTGAATGCCCTCTGCCTCCTCTGTCTCTTCCCCAGCCCCCCAACTCCAAAAAGGCAAGACCTAAGAAGAGAAGGAGGAAGAGGGTCCCAGAGGCAGCCCCTCTCACAGACAGTGCGAAGCCCTGAACGAGAGGGGCGAGGAGGCAGGAAACCCCCGCCCGAGGCAGGTCTGTCAGGACACAGGTCTGTCAGGACTTGGGTCTGTCGCAATTGGCAGAGAATTGAATCTCACTGCCTTTGGAAGCTGCTTTAAAATGGACTGGCCCGATTTTTTAATAACCACATGGCCAGAAAGCTACCACATCTTCTTTAGATGTCATTAAGGGATTTGCCTCAGGAAAGGGCAGGGCCTGGGCTCTCACCCATTCTCCCACAAGGCCTCCCACTAGGTACTGACCTAGCATCCTGAAGCAGCTCTTAGCCCCTCGAAATGGAAGTTCCTTTGTCATAGGTTGGGGACAAATGATAGAATCTTCTTCTCTGAGTCATCAAGTGATGCAATGAAATATAATGTATGCAAAGAGCTTAACAGAGTGCTAATCATTCCGCCAATGTTTATTAAGTGGCTACCAGGTGTCAGACACTGTTCTAGATGTTGCTCGTCATTGTCATTAGGGGCTAGGAAGGGCACTTACGTGTACTGACTCATGGGGTAGGTGCTAATGATATTTCTAGTTTCTGGATGAAAGAAACGAGGCTCAGAGAGGTTAAGTAACCTGCTCAAGGTCACACAGTGAGGAAGTGGTAGAGCTGGAATTCAAACCCAGATCAGTTGTTCCAGAGTCTGCAAATGTTTGTTGCTGTTTTTATTAGTAGAGGTAGTTATTTTCAACACCTCGGTCCTGGAACTGAAAACTGAAACTTTAAGCATGGCAAAGGAGAGAAAGAGCCCTTCCTATAGCCCTATAGCTATTCCTTCCTATAGCTATTCCTGTCCTCTGATAAGCAGACCCCAACTCCCAACCCCATCTGCTGTATTGCCAGAAATTGATACATATATTAGGTGCTCAATAAATATATTTTTGAATGATAAGAGAGCACCTAGTTTCAATCCCAGTGAAACTCCTTTCTACCCCCAGGACAAAACACTTCATCCCCCGGTGTTTGCAGGCTCTGCCTCAATGACACTGTGGTAAACTGAATTGTGTCCCCCTCCGCTTTCATGTTGAACCTTTAAGCCCCATAAGATGGCATTTGGAATTGGGGACTTTGGGAAGTAGTTAGAGTTAGATGAAGTCATGAGGGCAGGGTCCTCCTGTTGGAGTCAGTGTCCTTACATAAAGAGGAAGAAGAGAGAGAGCATTATCCCTCCACCACGTGAGGACTCAGGGAGGTCGCAAGCCAGGAAGAGAGGGCACACTGACACCTTGATCTCAGACTTACCAGCCTCCGGAACCCGGAGAAATAAACGTCTGTGGTTGAAGCCACCCTGTCTGCGGCATTTTGTTTTAGCAGCTCAAGTGTACTCATACAGATGCCTCTGTAACCCGTCACCTTTACTGATGTGTTGAACACTTGGCCCCTTGTAGGCTCATCCTACACTTTCAAAGAGTGAAAAAAAAAAAAAAATAGCGAGAGAATTTGGAGTCAGCCCTTCTGTGTCCTGCGGCGCTTCTCCGTTCTGAAGAATTTCATCATTCCGGCAGAGCATTGAATTTATTCGGGTTGAGGGAAATGTGATGAGTTTCTTAAATCTGTGTCACCTGGCTGTGGAATCCGCCCCGCCAAGCTAGGAAGGAGGCATTAACTACATCCAAAGCTGTGTGATTAACTTATTTGTTTGCCTACAGAGCTAAAATGAGAAAGCAGGGAGCTGAGGGAATCTGCACCAGCCCCGTTTTGAAGTAGGATTGTGAGAATACCGGAGATGTGGGTTTTAATTCACATTCCCTGGGCTTGCCATTATTATTATTTTTAATGGAAAATAACTTCGCACCATCTTGCTTCATTTTAAATGGAGAATGTGCAATATTGTCTAACGCGGGGCATGGAGTTGATTTAGTATGCATGATTTTCTCCCCTCCCCGCCCAGTACTTTGGTTCTTTGTACACATTCAATATCGTTACATTTTTGCTTAGAACATATATATTTTCCCCCTGAACTTTTCTCGATTGCTTTTTTATCAGGTTTACAAATCAAATCAAATAGGTATATTGCAGAGCTCTGTGATATTATTTTCTGAGCTTATAGTACAATGTATTGAATTATGCCACTCCATGCTCTTAGCTCCTGCTCTCCGCTCCAGATTGAGAGAGAGGGACTGTGGACCCTGTAAATTCACTTGGCGCCCAGCATTACTGGCTAAATCAAGACCACTATTCAGGCTGCAAGAAGAGACAGAGCAAGTGTTCGTTACACAAATCAATTTGGTCCAAAGTACATCGCAGTGGGTACTCAACCATCGCTCACATAATATTGTCAACTTAATCAAATAATGCCTCGAAGACACTCACAAGCTTTTCTCTCCGAGAAATAACTTGATTGGTAGAGGAGGAAGAAGCAGCTGGCTATTCTAAAGGACACTTTTTATTTATCACTGTTAAGCGCTTTGGGCATGGAGGGGAGGAAGCCCGGAGGAGAGGGGGGATGCTGCATATTCACTGGGCTGTGCTGGGAAGAAATCGTGCTTGTTAGCATCCTGTCTTGGGCATTGGGTTTCGACACCCTCGTGGCAGAATTGGGGATGCTCATGGAGGAAAATAAGAAGCTGGACCTAAACCTCTTTCCTGGAATGACACGGTAAATATTTGTGCCACAGTTAAGATCTTCCAACGTGATTCCATATAGCGTTTGTCTCTGGGATGTTCATGTACTAGTAGGACAGAGAAGTCAGTAATCTGATAACAAAAAATATATATGGTTAATAAGGGCCCAAGAGAGGAGAGCCCAGGATTCCAGGTACTCAGAGGAAGCGTCTGGATCATCTGATGCCTGGGTTGGTTCGATTTGGGCTGGTTGGTTGTGATAGGGCCCTGTTCACAGAGTTCATCACTCTGGTTCCTGCCCCGACTGAGGGCACAGGCAGTGAGAACTCCCCTAAGTTTCACTCCTCTGTGCAAGTGCTTGGCGGTTGCCCTCTAGGGCTGAGCAGTCTTTAGACTTCACCTTGACCTTGAGAGGCCACTGAGGGCCAAAATATGGAATCCAGAACATGGAGTTAAATATCTTTGGTGCTTTCGTGGCCCTGCCGTCTCCTAGCTGCGTGACTTTGGACAGGTGGCTTAACGTCTCTGAGCTTCCGTTTTTTCAAATTGTTATGGTGATCAGTGGGACAAGGTGTGAAAAACACTTCACAGGATACCAGGGACATCGTAGGACCTCAGCACGTTTTTATATTCAATACCCGATTCCAGGCCCATTCACCAGTTCTGCACTAAGCTCATCAGCAGCCTGTGGACAGTAGTATCGGGCATCAAATATGTCAGCTCAGGATAGAGGAGAGGCGAATGGCCTCACGCTGTACTGGTTCTTATCCGGGGGCCCGTGGATGTCTGTGTATCCTTCAGGGAGTCTGGGAACTTCATAGGCAGAGGTTTAGGGATTAGGAACCTAAAAATTCGAAGGGACCATTATTATACTGCCAGCTGCAAGAATCTGTGAAGCTCGTGGCTGGTATGACGGAGGAACTGAATTTTTAATTAAACTCAACTTTAATTAATATTTAAATACTGACATTGACTCAGGTAGTTACTAAAAGCCTTTTAGGTGTGTTTTGAAAATCTTGGCCATTTTTCAAAGTCTACATATAGATTAGGTATTTCCAATGAAATGTAGTATCTATATTGAGATGATGAGCCCTAGGTACAAATTATATACAAGATCTCAAAGACTTAGGGAGGGGGAAAAGGAATTTAAAATATCATCTACACTACTTACACATTGAAATAATAGTTTAGATAAATTGGCTTAAAATAAATATATCCTTAAAATTAATCCCACGTTTCTTTTTCCTTTTTTGAAATGTGGCCTCTAGAAATTTTAAGATTATGTGTGTGGTTCCTATTTTATTTTATCGAATGAGACTGCTCTAAAGTACATGACCAAGGTCCTTGAACTGTATCCAGTGCTATGTTGTGAGTACGTGTGTTTTTAATTTCCATCATGCAAGGGAGGAAAAATAATTTTCCCCCTGTTCTTCTAGGTTCTTGGCTAAAACCCCCCAAGATAAAAGAGAGATAACAGGGCACAAGAAAAACAGGACCCGAATAACATGTTTACCTTCTGTAGCCATGGGACCCACCCAGGAAAGACTGAATAATTCCCAGGAATGGCCCAAGCCACCAGCTTAAACACCATCTCCAGCTAAAGACATAAGATGTGCAGGGGTGCCTGGGGGGCTCAGTGGGTTAAAGCCTCTACCTTCGGCTCGGGTCATGATCTCAGGGTTCTGGGATCGAGCCCCGCATTGGGCTCTCTACTCAGCAGGGAGCCTGCTTCCCTCTTTCTCTCTGCCTGCCTCTCTGCCTACTTGTGATCTCTGTCAGATAAATAAATAAAATCTTAAAAAAAAAAAAGACAGAAGATGTGCAGTAGGCAGGGGAGTGAGCGATGGGGGCTTATCAGGAAAAGAGCAATAAACAAGCATGAGGTTGTTCTAGATCGAGGTCATTGTCTTCTCTTTTGAAGGGTTTCTAGAAATTTAGGGACTTTTTTTCTTTGCTACCTCCAAAAGGGAGACACCCCTACAAATGGAGAGTTTCCTTAAAAATGTAAATTTCTCTTTTGTGAAGGGTAACGTCTACACTTTTCAGAGCTTCTCCTGTGTCTGCTGTTTCTCAAAAATAATCATCCCAAAATAACCCTTATGCCAAAGAGGCATATTTTGGGGTGGCAAAATATAATTTGGTACAGTTCCCGTTTTATTTCTTATGGATGTCTCCCCCACTACAGGCGCTTAGCCCTGTGCTTCCAATTCTCTGATTTCTCCCTGAACTCTGATTTCTGCAGACGGCATCACCACATTTTACTCATCCGTCCTTGCAATGGTCACCTGTGTTGCCTCCAGCAGCCTGGGACCACAGACAGTGCTGTGATGGGATCTTTGATCCCTACTTGTGTCTCAAGTGACTGGCTCAGAAGGGTTTAAGGAACTGGGCTGGTATGTGACCGAAGTTTAGCTCAGAGACATCCAGCTACAGATATCTCTTGCCTGTACTCCCAAGGTACCTGGTCATCCTGGCAGATGGCACCCAGGTGAACTCAGCAATGCCCCATTGGCTCGGAGAGGAGATAGAGGCGGGGCCAGACTCTCAAAGACACATACGAAACTATGCGGATTCTCTCCAGCAGTCATCCCTGGATTGGTCGATATCAAAATCCAATTTCACCAGGATTAGCCTTGGGTTGCTCAGAGCTATTCATTGAATTAGGAACGATTATAGCAGAGGGAGCCCCGCGGTTCTTTATTAAGGTCTTTGCGGAAGCACTAAGTGATCTTCAGGAGATTAAAGTGCCGGTGGTGTTTTCTTAACATTTATAACCTGCACCGATATCTGGGGAGTTTGTTTATTAGGAAATATTCTGCGGCACACATCCTGCCTCCTAATATGGCCTTCGAACTGGGCCAGAGCACAAGCTGGCCTTGCCGCCCTAAGGAGCTTATTGGGGAACCCGTGCCAAGTGCTGCCTGGAAACCCACCTCTTGAGGTGAATGGACTTTCCATTCATGTGGGGTCCTGCGACCCTGGCTGTGTGGTGGGAAGGCGGCCTCTCGGAGTCGTCAGTATCCGTGATCCCCGAGATGGTTATTCATGCCACCGATAATAGTAATGGTACGTGACCCCTGTTCATTCACGGGACCTAACTGTCACAAGATTTTGCTTCCATTATCCCACTCTGAAGGGTCCAGGACACCCATATGCAAACTAAGACCAAGAGCCATGAAGGGGGCGTTCATGCAACTCACTTGTAGCAAAAGCCACAGGTACTTGCCAAGAACTTGACATGTGCTCCGGCTCATGGTTCCGGTCAGTGCAGTTTTGCTCCCTCAGGGAACATCTGAACCCCAGAAGACAGTTTGGGTTGTCCCACTGCCATACAGTAGGTGGAGGCCAGGGGTGTCCATCTTACGGAGGACGGGACAGTCCCATTTTTCGGTGCTGAAAAATGGCTCTGGGGATAGGGACAGACCAGTGTGGATGGAAACTCACCCAGTCTCTGTCCTCATGGATTTCACATTCTGGCAGAGGAGACAAAGAAACTCCATAGAAACTAACAGAAGCATCTAATACAAAGGCGAGAAGTGATAGGTGCTATGAAAAAAAGTGAACGAGCAAGGAGACAGGAGATGCAGAAGCTTTAGACAACGGAGCCAGTGAGGGCTTCTCCAGTGGGTGCTGTCTGGGCAGAGAGCTGGGAAGAAGGGGGCAGCCGTATGGGCATCTGGGGAGAGAATTTTCCAGGCAAAGGAAGAACAGGCATGAAGCCCGAGGAGGGAGCGTGCTGCGTGCATGGAAGGAGCCAGGTGGCTTTTGAGTAAGGAGCAGGAACCTCAGGAAGCAAGGGGGTCCAGGCCAGAGCGTAGTGAACCTTGCAGCCCAGGATGGGGGTCTGGACTGGAAGGTTCTGAGAGGGAAGGTGGCCATTCTACTTCCACCTCTAGTGAGTGAGCAGACCAGGAGCAATTTGCTTGGTCTTTATGTGCTACCGTCTGATCTCCCAAACATGGTTATGGGGCACCTTTCCAATTCAGCTGGGTCCCACTTTTAGAGCCAAATATGATACTTTAAAAGAATCAGACACAGAGAAATCAAGGTTCTTCTACCAGCCCTTAATTCCAAATAAGCCTTAACACGTACCAGCCTTGAGGGATGTAACTACTAACCAGGTAGCCCCTGCTTTTCGGGGATATGCCTTCTAGATGTACAATTCTCTTAGCAACTTTCTCAGCTTTTTCACATGATTTTATTTTTGTCTTTAGAAATTTCACGCTGTGCCTTTGCCATAAGCTTCACCGACCTTCTTGGGGATGCTGTGACTGCTTATCCATCTGTGTGAGCTACAGGGCTAGGCTCAGGGAACCTGCAGAACTAACCTTGTTTTTAGGGTGTTGGATGCCTTTCAGGAGGCCAGTGGAGCACCTCTCGGCCCAGCTGAAGGGGATCGTCACATCCAGGGGGAGGTGCACAAAGGCAGCCCGAGAGCCTGGGCCAGGGTGAAGGGAAGACTCAAATCTCTCTTTAGACAACTCATCAAAGTTCCCAGCATCAGATGGGGAGCCTGGGACAACTCCGACAGGGACATTCTCTCTTCTTCTAGAGCGGGTGTCAGACCAGCCCTTTCCCTTGGTGGTAGAAGATGCATCCACTTCCTGATAACAGCTACTTCTTCTACGTGCACTTCCGGTTTGCTTGTTTAGAAGAAGATTGTAGCGTGTTGAATGTGGCCTTCAAAACACATGTTCACATCCCATTCTCCGTAAACCCATGATTATGACCTTATTTGGACAGAGGGTCCTTGTGGATGTAATCAAGCATCCCACGACAAGATCCAGGGTGAGCTTTAAATCCTTATAAGAAGAAAAATGTAGAGGGAGATATGAGTCCCAGACGCATAGAGAGAAGAAAGCCATATGAACGTGGAGACACGTGGAGAACGTGGAGAGATTGGGGGAGTGTAGCTTTAAGCCAAGAGGTCACCAGAAGCTCAAAGAGGCAAATGTGGGCTCTCCCCTAGAACCTCCAGAAGGAGTGAGGTCCTGACAGCACCGTCACTGTAGCCTTCCAGTCTCCACAACCGTGAAGGAGTCCATTTCCATTGCTTTTAGCCACCGTGTTTGTGGTAATTTCTTAGCAGTCTAATATAGGGACCTAAAACTCAGGTTTGTCCTGAATATATTTTCCCTGACGGTTCCCAGAAAACGAGAAGGGGAATGCTCTCACCCTGATATCAGAGTCAGTGAGCACATTTCTGATCCTCATCCCTGCTGTGCCCCAGGCTCCGGAGTCAGCCTCTGGACCCTAACGTGCTCCCCTGCCCTCTCCTCTCCATTTACCCGCGACGTCGGAAACGCTTTCGGTTTGTTTTCCATTTTACGTGTTATCTTTAAAAATTACTTTTAATACACAGGTATTCCGACATAACAATTTATGAGCTTTTGTACACATGCCCGCACTACAAAATGATTAATTGAGCGTTGTATGTTTTTATCAAAGGAAACAACGCAGAGATTTCTCCAAAGTCCTGTTTGACTAAAGATGATTAATTTTAATTTTCACATGAGCGGCATAATGCTATTAATCATTTAATATGTTTAATCATAATCTCTGTAATTCCTAATTAGGTTTATTAAGCTGAAACATCCAGCAGTTATGTACAAATCCAAATCTAAGTTTCTTTCTTGGGATGAGAAGGAGCTTGTTTTAATTTGCATTTGAACAGCAACTTCTAATCGGAGGGAAGAAACGATCTGGGATCTCAGCTGCTGTCTGCAAGTTTAGGGTCTTAGGTCAGAGGACATGACCCCAAAGGCGTGGTTCAAGGACATCTCTGGGTCTTGGTTGTGTAACCAAGGGTCATGTTACCAGCAGCGAAAACACAGTTCCCTGCTTGGTTTGGGCCTGGGTGTTACAATATTGTATTCGACTATTACCTGAAAATACAAAGTGGACCATTCATTCATCCTTCATTCATGACTTGATTGATACACTCGTAATGCCTTTACCTGCTCAGTCAGAGGCTCGGCCTGCATTTTCCATTTGGTAGCCATGGCTCAGCCCCGATGCTGGGTGCCAGTCCCACCACACCCCAGGATGATCTGTAAGTGCCTCCTCTTAGTATTTATCATCTGTCCTTCCTGCCCGCTGACTTTGACACTAAGGGGCCCATGTACTCCCCTGAATCCAGAACCCGGTATCACCTCTGCATCTTTGCCTGTGCCTTGCCCTCTGCTGGTACAGCATCAGCCCCCTTCGTCTCTTCTGTTAGACATCTCCCACCGGAAACCTAACCTCCAGAACTGGCAGGGCTCCCAGAACGTCCAGCTGTGTGGCGTGTCCCTAATTTCAGTTTACTCAGCCCTCTGTGACTGACTCTGACCCCAGCCTCACCACTAGCTCTTTCCTTCTTCTTTCTCTTAAACTGAACTAGGAACAGCGTGTGCTGGGAGGACTAACCTGTATGTCCAATATATAGTAGTTGCTCAGTAAAAATGTGCCTAACAAGCAAATGAGAACCTTTCCTTTCCTCAGAGAGGCTTTCTCTTTCCTTGCTTTTGACATTTTAAGGAAAAGTCACCATCACTCTAAAAAACTCACTGCCTTCCATTTATTGAGTTCATGTCCCAAGAACTCTGCCAGATGGCCTGTATTGCTGCATTCAGTCTCCACAGAGCCTTGGAAGGGGTGCACTATTATGATTATTACTCATTTTCCAGATTAGAAGACCGTCACCATCCTCCTCCTTCTTCCACTCCAATAGCACAGACAACATGACCAAGGGCAGCGTTGGTGCTACCATGACGTAGCACCTCAAACTTGCAGAGGTCTTCCGAAAGGGGTTTTGATACAAAACCAGCTTGGAAGAGTAGTCTGACAACTTTTGGGAGGTCTCGACTTCAAAATGCTATTCAGGGGGTATTAGGAAGGTGAATGCAGAAGAAGTCTGTCAATAAACACAAGGATTGGGGAGAAAGTCACTAAGTATGACCATGTTATTGTGGTATATGTATTATACAAAGTATTTATATGCATATATTTTTATATATGAAAAACATGTCATATATATATTTTTTCACTTGTCTCCTCTATGTCTTTATTATCTTATACCTGCCCAATTGCATGGATAGTTTTGTCCCAGTTACAGGCTTCTAAAGCATTTAAAAGTAGGTGAGGCTGATTCTTCCCTCACAGATTTGATGGGCTTCCACGTAGGTTTTCCATTATGGTTTTGGAGAAGAAAGTAACTGATGTGGGTGGCATCAACTGCCACCCAGAGGCGATAGACGCTAATTGCAGAGAAAGTATCCAGAAGCATCTCTAGAACCAAGAGTATGGGAATGGCTGTAATGATAGTTAATGTGACTCTCCTGCCTGTATATGTGCCGATACAATATTGTGTTGTCCGGGCTTTTGTTTTGGCAAGAGTGGGAAGCAGAGTAATGAGTTATGCTAACAGCATAACTTTATCGACACCAATATAGTCCGTAGAACGTTCTGGAGATGTTCTAGATCCACGTTGTCCGACATGGAAACCACTAGCCATAGGTGGCCATAGACTACTTGAAATGTGGCTAGTGTGAAGGAAAAACTGGATTTTACATTTTACTTAATTTTAATTCATTCAAATTTAAATAACCACACGGGGTCAGCTGTAATGGACATCACAGGCCTGCCCAACCAAGAAATGAGAAAGTAAAATCTTAAAAAAAAAATTAAGTCAGTTGGATGGTTACTTGGAATGCAGAACACCAGACAGCCTTCTCAAATGTTTTACTACATTTGCTAATGTTTTATCTGGACAGCTGCAATAATTATGCAGGCGTATCTTAAGATTTTGGACCCCTTTGGTTAAGGGATACACTCTCTCCTACCTTTAATGATGAGGTTTTCTCTGATTGCCTGCTAAAACTCCCCAACACCTCCACACCAACTACCCCTCTCCTTGTTTTATTTTCCTCCATGATGCTCTCCTTCTACCAATTCCATATTTATTTATTAATGAGCTTACTCCCTCCTCCCCACACACCCCCTGTAAGATTTACACTCCATGGAGGCAGAGCTTGTCTGCTTTCTCACTGCTGAATCCCGAGGTACCTTGGGCTCTCAGGAAAGTTCAATACATACTTGTTGAATGAATGGATGGATGATGACCCAGCAGCTCCTTTCTTGTCCTTCCTCCTTTGTTCCAGCATTTTCCTACCATTTCGGGGAAGCTAAAGCACTTTGGTCCACTCAGATCCTCTTTACTCTTGTCCTTTTAGCAGACAGATGACGCGGCACCAACGGATGGCCAGCCCCAGACACAACCTTCTGAAAACACAGAAAACAAGTCCCAGCCCAAGCGGCTGCATGTCTCCAACATCCCCTTCAGGTTCCGGGATCCCGACCTCCGACAAATGTTTGGCGTAAGTAGTGCGTTTCCCCTGTGCGGTGTCCGCGCTGGGGTCCCCAGAGCCCTTCCCTCCTCGTGTAAGTTCTTGGTAATTATAACATGAAGGTGAGACGTTTACATAGGGGGAAGAGAAAGACATTTTAGATCTTAGTCTGTGGGTATATTGTGGCCAGAGTCTCCTTATGATTTTAGTCTAAATATCTTTGTATAGGTTCAGCATGGCCCCGCTTTGCCAAATGGTCTTCTTCTCATTAGTAACTGGAAAATCACAAGGCAGATGAGTTCCCAGATAAACTAGCACTGAAAGAAGCCCACTGATGATCCCAGATCAAGTGGCCCGGGACCCCGTGTCACGGCCAAAATAAACATTTTGTGTCCTTCTCTCTTTCGTAGCTGCCAAAGTTTTCATGATATGCTCCTGCACACCTCACTCTTTCCCAGGCACTGTGCACTTGTCTTTCAGGCAGCTTTAGAGAATAATGACCTCTGCATAAAGCTTCATCAGAAAGTAAAACAGAGGAAGCTAGAGATTTCTTAAGTCTGACTTGCGTCCTGCCATATACACTCTCTTCTTGTGATATTCTCTGCCACTGATGACAGCCTTGCCCGGCTACCATGATTGAAACACAGAGCAGGGCAGAAGCCACCGTCAACGCAGAGAAAATAGATGATAAGGTTGCTTCCTTGTGGGGTATGATTACTCGGATTCTTTTTCTGGAGGAAGCTTTGCACTGTCCACCTTCAGAAGGAATGAGTTAACCACGTCCTGAGCTCTGAAGAACAAAACTCTGACAGGGCTTAGATACCCTTAGTAGTTTTTTTTGTTTGTTTTGTTTTGTTTCTTTTTTTTAGTTTTTTGCAAACGTAGTCAGCCGATTTGCCCATGACAACCATCCCAGCATTGACGGGAGGTGTCTGCGGGTTCCGTGAATAGAGCTACATCCTTAGCATTTGACTTAGAGGAAAGGTTGGCCGCCTGGAGATTGTTCTAAGAGTTGGTGGTTGGATGCAAATGTTACAGAAGCAATAAGAAGAGGCCAAACTTTTAATGCCGAACCCTGGGCCGAGGAGATCTCATTCCCCTGTTGCAAGGGGGTGCTCTGGTTCGTGACGCTGCAATTGTGGGGTTAGCTCGTGTGTACCTTCTCTTTCTTTACCATGCGTGGTGTTTATCAGATCCACATCTGACACAAAGGCAGAGCTAGCGTCCTAATATTCAGATACCCAGACTCGAATCCTGACATTTCAGAGGAAAAGGTCAGCTTCTGCACTTTTATCTCTCTCGTTTGGTAATAACCTTGAGTTGAGCCCTCTAGCTTCTTGCAGAGTAGAGATACCCTCGGGCACTCTCAGGTCAAAGATGACTTTGAAAAGTGCAAAGCATTCAAAGTGAAAGTGGAGGTTAAGTGTGTATAAAGCAGTGAGACCAGGTTTGAATGATGGGCAGCCAGAGGAATTAGATTCCTTTTGCCACGTCAGGTTAGAAAGTCTTGCTCCGTGGTCCATCTTTCCTCGTCAGGTGTCACTGGGAGGCTGGCTTTGAATCTGGCCCTCTTAATGATCACCTCGGTGCTCTTTTATGGTGTCACTCACGGCAACCCACCTCAGCTCCCCACCCTGATGGCACTCTCCCCTCCCTGGTCTTCTCGGTTATCTTGAAAGTCACCGGAGGGCTACACAGCCAAGTCAGAGAGGTATTGGAAATAATCCGCAGCTGGAACTCCCAAAGACAGCATCCTGCTTGCACGGATATCTGAGCCCCTCTGTTCTTATAGGGCGAGGGCAAGTGATGCAGAGCGAGGTCTTGCCAAAGACTGAACATACGACCCAGTTATCAAACTATAATCAAAATCCACTGGTTTCAGAGCCAGTTTTTGTAAAAAGTCAACGTTCCTAAGCAACTGACAAAACGTTGACTTGACAAGATGATAGATACGCTCAGTATCAATTAAGAAAACGCGGCATACATTCAGTAGTATTGAAATTAATTTCGTTCATCACAAACAGCATCTGTGTTCTTTTTAAAAGTATGCAAGTTTTTTTTTTTTTTAATGAGTTTCAGCTCTAAAAATTTGGGGCACATATAGATTCCTGAATTCTTTGTATAATGCTGAGGACTTCTTGGTTTATGACCACTGTTCTGAAGAAACAGAATTTAAATACGAAAAAATCTGTTCTTCCCAGCCAAACATTGGCAGTGGCAATCCCACTGTGGTTATCTGATACACTTAGTTGCATGAGTCGAATTGAAAGGCATCTGTAAACATTCGGGTTGGTTCCCCATACTCTGGTTGAGACAACCAAGTGTGGTTTCTTCCTGTAGGTCTTACTTACTGTAAGAAATGACATTTTGATTCCAATTAGGTCCTTTCCAAATCATTTGGACATGAGATCTCTTCTCTCTTTATATTGCCTTATTTTGCTATTGCCTCTTCAGTTTGGCTACGGCTAGCAGTGGAACGGGGTGGGGGGGATTACAGAGAAACACCCTCTCGAAGATTTTTGTGTTTTTCTCCTTTGTCTCTTTTGTTAAAGGCGGCCACGGGGATTTGAAACCCAAACCAAAACCAGACAAAAAAGGAAGCTTCTTTCTCCAACTGCCTAAAACCTAGCCGTGTTCCTTACAACTTTTGGAACTATTAATAATTCAGCTGTGAAGTTTGCAATTTCTGCAGGCTTAATGGTCACCGCAGGTGCCTCACATTTTGTTTTTCATTCGTGGCTTCAGGACATGTTCACTGGGATTCTGGTTACCCTTCTCCCACCATGTTCTTCAGGGCTTGACATTTTTTGCTTCCTCCTCCCTTGGAAGCATTTGTTCTAGTGTTTGGCATTAAATTTTCTAACTATGTGTAGATTTTCTTTCCATCCTTCCTTCCTATCAAGACGGAACATTCCTTGATCAAGAAGTTACGTGCCCACAGTGGTGCCAGAGTCTTTTTACAACCTCAGTTGGGGCATGAGTGAACAGATCAAGGGCATTGGTTCTGGATGCTTCCCTGAAAGAAATGTGGGTTCTGGCCTGACGACTTCCTTCTTGAGCTCTGTCCTCATTTTCAGGGAGCATTCACGAGGGTGGGTGTCCTTTATATTTGAAGTCTTAATGATCCCATGAAAGGAATGTGGGTGAATGTCCACCAGATTGAATAGAATGGCTTGCTCTTGGACAGAATGGTTCTTTAACCTAATATTTAAAATTCACACGTATCTGGGTTTGGGGTGAAAGAGGTGCCTATGCTATATCCAGACCACTGACACGACACATTGCATTATAGTACTGTTTTCAGAAGTAGTGGCTCATGGAGCACAAGATTCAAATTTACACAACACCCTTGTTGATGTCACAGCCTTGCTTTTGATACAGACCCTCTGGACATGAAGAAGATCTACAGAAGTCACTCATTACTGTCACCCCAAAACAGACCACATGACTTCCAGAA
This sequence comes from Neogale vison, assembly GCF_020171115.1. Taxonomy (NCBI): domain Eukaryota; kingdom Metazoa; phylum Chordata; class Mammalia; order Carnivora; family Mustelidae; genus Neogale; species Neogale vison. Next base: position 21,606,819 of record NC_058104.1, read on the forward strand.
CATACAAAAGAAGCCTTCATGATCACCTTTTTAGGAATAACATAGAGACACCTGCACCTTTGGCATTAATGCCAAATTCTATGCACTGTGCTGTTATACCAAGTGAAGCATTCCTTTTTTTTTTTTTTTTTTTTTTTTTTGGACCTGGCTTGGTGCCTCCCATCTCTGCATTCCAAACAGGAAGCCAACCCTATGAAAACTGAGATGATGCCTTTTCTTCGCCTCTGCGTGCGCTCTTTGAACTAACCTTTACTTTCATATTTTATGCTGTATCTGCTGAACATCGTCCACAGTTTTTCAGAGAAACATTATTTGATCTGAGAATGTCTCAAAATGCCTGGTATGTATTTGCCCCAGCGTGTGCCTAGAAGCCTCCGGATTTTATTCTCGAAACCGCCGCCGAGACACCTTGCGTGCATTCTGGGACATTGTCGAACGCGGCTGCACACGGGCGTTGAGCAAAGTAATGCGAGTTAAGTGTGCGAGTCATGTCTGTTTAGACTGAACATGTGCCAGCTGTGTTTACATCATTAGTACCAAACTTCCCAATTAAACTGTTGATACTATAAATACAGTACACAACTGTCTTAGGAGTGGGGCTCATATCCACGGTCTCACTGCTCACTTTCCTGGCTCTGGGAAGCATCCACCCAGTGGCAACTGCCGAGAGGCAAACATTCGAGACCATTTCGGGGCATATGGTGTCATTGTTTCATTTAGGGAATGACACAGGCTAGGATTACTTCTTGATAGGTTGGTTCTGTCTCAACCAGATCTTGTTTTAAAGGGAGTGTTGTCGCGTTGCCTGCTTAGAGAATGTTCCAGAGGTGACATTGGCTTCGTGGTTTGGGGGAGTCCTTCTCAAGCTTCCCTGTTCATAAACGTGTGCTCTCATGCTCTTAGGCCCAAAATAAATGTGATAGCATCGACGTGGACTGAATATTGTAAGGAGGTTCTATCAAAATCACTGCTTCTGAGGACTTCCCATGTTGGAGTTTTTACTATGAAATTCCGTTCACCTTTCAACAGCAGATCCCCCATTTCCCAAATCTGAAAGTTTTCTTCTCCTGTTTTTAACGACTTTCTCTGCCCAAATCTAGGGCACTGAAAATGGTCTGTAGAAGAATGTTCTCTTGACCCAAAGGACATTAGAGGGTCCACAAACGGCAGGGTGAGTTGGCTGCAAGTTTCTTGGTGTTTGCATCGTACCCGCTGGCAGTGTAGCCCTGCCCTGTCCTCTCGGAGCTGGGCTGCTTCGTTTCTTCCTGCCCTTCTCTGTCTCTGGGAAGATGAAAAGCACGTCCATCCGCTCGACAAGACTGATTCAATCTGCAGTCCCCTGACCGCGTCCGTATTCTGAAGGATGGGCACATTTCCATGACGTAGCTTTGGGTTTCTTTTTTCTCCTAGGTCAGAACAACTTTTGTTTCAAGGTTTTGAGCTATTTTTCTTCAACTGGAGTGTGCCTCATTTTTTCTCCCCCTGTCTTTCCAAGAAAGCTAGTTTTATTCCAGAGGACAGCTTCTCTCTGTTTCAAATATTTTTTTTCTCAAATCTTAGTAGGACCGTCTTAGCACTTACTCTCAGGGTCCTCCCCACCCCATATCCCGTGACTGAAGCTCAGTGGTCAGGGGGGCTGCCTCTGGTTCTCTGTGTTCTAACCATTTGTTCCTTTTCTGTCTCTCCCAACCACTCTGGCCTCTGCCGCATGGAGGCTGCTTACTGCTTTCCATCTGGGGGAGAGAGACAGAACACAGACTCTCCTCGGGCAATAAAAGATTAAAAAAAAAAAAAAACAATCCATGCTGCAGAAGCAAACAGAATAATGCAAAAGCTCAAAATAAAGGAAAAGGAGAATGGACATATTCCTTCATGTGATTCTGTTTACTTTTTAATCACTGAAATGAGCGCTTGCCCTCATTGTGCATCAGGGTGAAATTCGTCTCGTTTTCCTGGGCCACGTCACATACTGTTAGGACACCCACCCATGGTATTTCATGCAATCTGAGAAAAAGAAAAGGACTCCAATGTCAGGGGCAAAGGACCTTGAACTATCAGATGCTTCTGGTTTCAAGGGTCCATGTTCCCTTATTTTTAAGGCGTGTATCACAAATTACTTGATGTGCCATTTCTCACTAGGACTACAAGACTGAGCAAATAAAAAAAAATACAAGATGACAATAGCTGAATTAGAATTTTAGATAACATTTTTATTAAGTATAAGAGTGTCTTAAATATTGCAGGGAATGTAATTATCCTGAAAGATTTGAAATTTAAATTTAACTAGGCATCTGTAATTCAGCCGGCTGCCCCGATCGTAATCTGAAACCTTGTTTCCAGGCTCACATATGTCAAGTGGCTTTCACTTCTTGTAGAGCCTCTTCCTGCTAATTGTCTAAAATCTATCTGTTTGTTTAACAAAATGGAGAATCGTCTTGAGAGAAGTACATTTCAGCCTCAGGGCTAATCCCGACTCTGCCGGTGTCTTCATTATGAGGGATGTCCACATGGTGGGTCTTGCTTTCATCTGTTCGTACTCGATTTCCTTTACATGGCCTGGCTCTTCCTGTAGCTTACACGGGGGCCATGGGCCACCGTCCTCACCATCAGATGCCACATGGACATTTTACCATTAAAATCCATCATCAAGGCCGCTTCTGCTGGTGGCTAGCGGAGTAGGCTCTGAGAATCAGTTTCGACACCAGCCAGTTTTCAGCTTTACTGCTCAGTGCCTGGGAAAGCAACTGTCCACACCAGAAGAAAGAAAAAGAGAAGGGCACCTGGGTGTCCCAGTGGGTTAAGCTTCTGCTTTGGCTCAAGTCATGATCTCAGGGTCCTGGATCAAGCCCCGCGTCAGGCTCTCTGCTCAGCGGAGAGCCTGCTTCCCCCTCTCTCTCTGCCTGCCTCTCTGCCTACTTGTGATCTCTCTCTGTGTGTCAAATAAATAAATAAAATCTTAAAAAAAGAGAGAGAGAGAGAGAGAGAGAGAGAAAGAAAGAAAGAAGAAGAGAACTAACCAACTGATTATACATTTTGCACAGGCCCATATTATGACCTCTCACTTGGTGGGGTATCCAATAAAATAAAAATCATATGTATGTTTGTGCTTTCTCTTGGTTCAAGCACATCACTAAGGATGAAACAACATAAAATGTCCACCCCAATACTGAAAGAGAAAACAAATAAACAAACTCGGACTTGGGGTTCAGTTACCAATGTGCATAATCTGATGTCCTCCATTTCTCTTGCTTATAAAACATTTCTATTTCTTTGCAGCAATTTGGTAAAATCTTAGATGTTGAAATTATTTTTAATGAGCGAGGCTCAAAGGTAAGCAATTTAATTTACTTTAGGATTGTTTAGCTTATTTTTAAACGTTTGCTATGGATAATGGGAAACAACTGCACTGTTTTAATTAGCACATTGTGAAAATACACTTCAGTGGGAATTCCTTTAGAGACCTCCTCCAGTTTCCAAAATGGGGGGAAATGCATTGGGTTCAGTTTAAATGTATAAGGGGGTAATTTAAAATTGCTGTTTTATACCTATCTATTTATCTATCTATCTATCTATATATATATATCAAGTTTCCAGAGGAAAATTACCCATGCTTAAAAAATAATGTTGTTGCTACATTTTTGTTTTTCAGTGATAATTATGTTCTTTATATTAAAAAGTGAGTTGATAGTCTCATGCGCAGGTAAATATGTGATTATTCTGTATTAATAAAGTGCAGTTATTTTCCTGGGTTGTAGGGGAGAAAATTTCATATACACCAACCTTTTGAATATAATCAGATTCATTAATATGTTTGCCACTCCCCATTTTGCAATTTGCCATTGCTTTGAATTCGTTTTTGGTTTTCGGTTTTTTTCTGTAGGAGACCAATTTCTAAGTCAATTTTTCTAGACCTAAGCATGTTAGTAAAAATCAGGGATTATGTGGAAAGGCTCTAGCACCTTCAGCGTGGAAATATGTGTAAGAAGAAAAGGCCCAGTTCTCTCAAAGCATCCCATCTGTCAGAGGTCATCAAAATGCAGTTCCCCGAGCAGCAGCACCTAGGAACGTACCAGAAATGCAAATTTTCAAGGTCCAAGCCAGACCTACTGAATCAGACGCTCAGAATGGGAGCCCAGTGATCTGTGTTTTAATAAACCTTCCAGGCCTATCGTTAAAGTTAAAAACACTGTGTTTGCCTGTTTTAGACAAACGCCAATGCTTCATCTGAATGCAAAATGCCCCTTTGCCCACTGGTGTTTTGTGGTGGCGAAGGGTCCTCATCCTACCTACGTGCACAGAAAACTCCAGGGCACCATCAGAATCTCCCTTAAGGAAGGCAGTGCGTTAGGCTTAGCAGCAGATACTGAGTGGTAAGCATCCTGTTGGAGGACTCCGAGATTGACCTCAGCAGCCAGAAAGTGACCACTTTCAATAACTCTGCCCAATTTCCAGAGTACCAGTCGCCGGGCTGGCAAGAATTCTAAGCTCCCTTGTATCCTCAGACTGTGCAAGTGGGTATTGGGACAGATTGCTTACCAGATAACAGAGAGATACTGGATTTAGCCCCATAACTTTCCTCACATAGGCTATTTGGGACAAGTCCGTATCCAAGAGGGTTTATGAGAAGAACCAGTTTTCTCTAAGGGAGCAAGTGCTACCCCTCCTGGGCATAGCAACCACCTCCTTCCCGTGAAGCACACAAACCCATGCATTATTCCTTGGGTAGTTTGCACCCTTTCCATCCTAAATAGGATGATACAGCTTGATGTGAGGGAAGAAAATTCCAGTACTCTCCTTTCCGTGGCCAAAATGATGTCGTGATACGCTGCATGAGATTTAAAGAAAAAAAAAATTATTATACTCTCTGGTTCTGCCAGTGCAGGGGCCTTCTCCCCAAATTTCAAATACTTTAGTTATTTCTATATCAGCAGTGTGACCTCTAGGCTGGGGGAAACATAAGTTCATTTTCTTTCTGCTCCTTAGTTAAAAATCATTATAGAAGCTGTTTCTATACCTTGCAAGGCAAAGTGCATTAAGAAAAAACGTGCCCAGGGGCGCCTGGCTGGCTCAGTTGGTAGAGCATGCAACTCTTGACCTTGGGGTTGGGAGTTCGAGCCCCACGTTGGGTGCAGAGATGACTTAAAAATAAAATCTTAAAAAAGAAAAGAAGGGGCACCTGGGTGGCTCAGTGGGTTAAAGCCTCTGCTTTCGGCTCAGGTCATGATCCCAGGGTCCTGGGATCGAGCCCCACATTGGGCTCTCTGCTCAGCAGGGAGCCTGCTTCCTCCTCTCTCTGCCTGCCTCTCTGCCTACTTGTGATCTCTGTCTGTCAAATAACTAAATAAAATCTTTAAAAAAAAAAAAAAGAAAAGAAAAGAAGAATGTGTCTAGCCTAACTAATCCTTTTCACTGAGGCCTGATGCATTCTTGGCAAAATCCTAGATGACCCGGAATGTTGACCAACTCTCTTGTAATCCTGAGTTTGTGGCACTAATGCTTTTAAAGGTTGTTGTGTTTTTTTGTTTTCTGTTTTTTGTTTTTTTAATTTATATTTATTTTATATTTTGTTTTGTAACTTTTGCCAGTTAGAAAAAGCTGTTTAATTCCTTTCGAGAGCTGTTTTGGGACATTAGAAGAATATCATTTGCTATTTTGAAAGTACAATGGAGGAACTATTTTTAATCCCTCTTCCGTCATTGCCACGATTAGGCTGTCTCTAGGGCTTTAGCGGTGAAGACCGTTTAAGTTTGCCGCATCCAGTGACTGACTTTGTGAACCTGCTTTTTACTTTTGATTAGGAGACATCAAGAATAGCCTGGGTGGGTAGGCTCCCTGGGAAAGAGGCGTTCTGGCAGGTGCTGGGGGCTGACTGTTGCGGTGTTAAGTGGAGTGTCCTCGAGACAGTCCTTTGGGGGAACTGCTAAATGGGGACAGCCACTCACCCAGGGATATTTTTCAGACTTGACATTATCCTCTGCAGGAAAGGGCCTTATTTAAAGGGACATTTCCATTTAAATGGTTAAGAAACCTGAACCACTGTTACCTCCTCGTGTGCATCATTTGGCACAGGAGAAGCAGCCAGGAAGCAGGTGGGCCCTCAGAGCCAGAGCTCACTGTCTGGTCATTATCTTTGGAGCTGGTCCCCGAGGCAGGTCACTCAGTCCTCACAGAGTATGGCTGTGTGTTCTGGGTGTTTGGGGTGTGTGTGTGTATGTGTGTGTGTGCATGTGCGTGTTTGCACATACCCTATTAAGATACAGGTTGTATCTATGTTATCCTGAGAACATATACCATAAATAGCTCCTGGGCACATGGATAGCAAGTATACAGGGAAGCCACATTTTAAAAAGACTTCAAAAATGAGAATTTGGTAGCATTTAGGGGTAAGAGATCCTATCATTCATTTTTCCTTTTAGGAGATTTAAAAACATGTTGCTGAACTCTGAAATGATGTATGTGGGGGATACAACCAGAGAGAGCTACTTCTTAATATACCCGGGAAATAGACAGTCTGATCTTTGATTCAGTAGATGATTTGTGAGGACTAGTTCCCTCCTTGGGACAAGAAGATGGGTGAATCCATGGTCAGTGAGACCGAAGCGGTCCTCATAGACTTTCCTGAGTGGTGGGGGAAACAAATTACTAATACCAGCCACGGTCAGGGTGCAGGCTGTGCTCTATGGCAAGGGAGCGAGCAGGCAGGCCAAGACTGTTAGGGGTGGGAAGCCTTCTGTGAAGAAAGGGCATTGAACCTGGGAGTGAACACCCTCCACCCCTCTGCTGAGGTGAGCTCCGGGAGCAGTGCATCTCCTGCAACAAAGGGCACCTGGGCCCTGTTCTGTGCACCCTGTGTGTTCTAGAACGTTCAGGGTTCCACATCCAACATTGTACCCAGCTCCTGAGCTCTCAGGCCAAGTCCAGAATGTGCTCCTTCCGTTCCCCTTCTTAAGGCTGACATAAAAATATTCAGAAAGTTTTTAAGAATTCCAAGTTGTGCCTTGGAATTGTGCCTTGTGCCTCAAGGCAGGAAAAAGGAAGTAGCCTGAGCACCGATTTCAAAGAGTGGCCCAGCTCCTGCACTTGGCAGAGAGGATATCTGGAAATGGCCAGGTAACGGGTGTCACGCTTCAGATGAGAATTCCGGTGATCTTCTGGCCCGAGGCCATATTCCTTCTTGCCTTGTGGAGGGGGAGGGGGTGACTGTCCAATGGAAGAGGTAGGACAGTCCCTTTGATATTTGGGGCCTACGTCTGGAGCAAGCACTTCTGCCTTCAACTTTCTAGAATCTCAACCAGTCTTCTCAGCAGCTAGAAATAAGAAATATTGAGGACCTCAAAAACAAAAACAAACAAAACAGAGAGAAAGAGAGAGAAGTGTAGCAGAACATGAGAGTAAGAATAAGAAGAACCCATATATGTTATCTGACTTCAAAACAGGGAAGAATGGGGATGTAGTGAACTACTTGCTTTGTGGTTTATAAACTTCACATGGGATTTCAGAACCTATTTCTGTCTCCACTTTCATGTCTCCCTGGTGCCCACAGTGCAGATTTTAGGCCAGGGATCACAAAAGAATCACAATGATGTGATTCTTTGGGATGACGTTGGGTGGGGGAGTTAAATGTCCCCATTCATGGGGCTGTGGTGCTAATTAATGACTGGTGCCTGTGGATGGCAATGATGTCACCAAGCCTTCCATCTTTAAGACTCGAACTGTGGACTTACTTTGCTTTCCTTGTGAGAGAATTGCCCCGGAGGCAGCCAGCATCCGTATTGCCTTTATTTGCTGGTTGTATGAGGTTGTGCGTGTGCCAGAGAGTTTGATTTTGAGGAGACAGTGGCTATACGCCCAAGATCCAAATCACCATGTCAGACAGATGGTCACCTCCGAAACTCACGCCACTGAATAGGGTGCCCATTGGACATTGGCAATGAAATAGTCTACCTCATACAATGAACTAGAACTTGCCTTTGATGGTGCTTGGGAATAAGAGAGGCCACGGAAATGTAGCTGCTGGGGCACACTGTAGCCTTCTCAGCAGACAGATGTCTGGGCTCCACTCTGAGATTCTGATTGGGTAGACACATGGCAGCGTTCAGGAATCCTAATGTTCATATGCTAGGGCCCTCACTTCCTTTCACTGGGCAACCAAGTTTGGGACCCTCTGACCAAGAGTCAGCGCCATTCGTGGAGCAAACCCCTCAAATTCTGTCTTCAGTCCATTAAAGAGCTGTTACTGCACAGCTCACCGGTTCGGCTACTTGGACACCTCACATGGGCATACCACAAGCGATGTCCGAGACAAAGTTCTTCTGTTATGGAGCATGAAGTCTTATACTAGTCGAATCATCCAGACCCATCCTCATCTCAGATCCTCACAGTGGGTCACATTATCAAAGACTTCTCGGTCCAGTCCTCCAAAGTAAAGCTGCTTATTTTTTCTCTATAGAATTCTGGAGCATAATCATTTAATTTAGCTTGGATCCATCCCCGGATGGGATCTCCTATAGATGAGCCCACGTTGACTTTGGAAAGTTCTCTCTTCAGGCAGACCTTGGGCCAGCACCTCTCTGAATACCCCAAGCTTTGGAAATCCCTTCGGCAATGTAGCGAGGGGTTGGGTTAGCACTAGTAGCTTGACTACTTGTTGTTTGTAATTACTCTCTCTTTTATCAGTGAGACTGAATGTCAGACTGCCCCAACTAAGCTAGAAACCGACATGCCCCTTTATTGAAGTTTACCCCATTGCAAATAGGAGTCCCGACACATTGCATTGTTTCACCAGAACAAGCTGGGCAAATTTACACTGGAATGGTTTCAAAAGGTTGGTGTATATTTCTGAACAAGATGTACAAATATTTTTAGGGGTTTTAAAAATAATGTGTCATATTCTCTGTACTCTTCTTAGGAACAGTGTCAGTGAAGGAAAAAAGGTGGTTTTTGACAATGTGACGTTTAGTGGGGTTGGTTTTTGAGGCTGAAATATTAAAACAAAATATGCCAGTGGCGAAGGAAAGGGTCTATTATCTATCAGTAAGAGAGGTAGCGCCAAGTGTTACTGCGAATAAGTCTCTTAACTGAGCTCCTTTATTTTCTAATGTTGACTTGACAAGTGGCTATCAAGATAATGTCTTAGAATGTTACGATATATGCATACGTTTCCCTTTTCAGTTAATGAAGTTAGCCTGGAAAGTTGACTAGTTCAGAAGCGTATATGTTTTTGAGGGTTGGGGGAAGTATTGATATAAAAAAGGGCAACTTGAACTCTTTGCATTATTAACCAATTGATGTTTATTTCAATTCATTTCATGTGATTATTTTGTTTATTAGATCAAAGAGGTTAAGATTTATTATGAAAAAGGTCTTTCCTTTTTTTTTTTTAGGCTTCTAATTTTTATTTTTGAGAAGTTAAGGCTGTAAAATTGACAAATCTGAATAACCCTAAAATTGCATGAAGAAGAGATGTTCTTAAGACCACACGGCATGACTCTGTAGGCAATGTTAGAAGATTTTGGCATTCATTGTTGAATTCCGTGCACACGTTTTATTTTATTTTATTCTTAATTTGCATGTCAAGAAAGTGGTTCCCTTTTTTTTTCCTCGTTATTTCATTTTCTTCTCTGTGAAGACACTGTAAATTTATTTTGATCTCATTTTCTTTCCGTTAGACTTATTTTCTTCTGTAGTGACATTTAGAAAGGTATTTTTGGTATCATTCTTTGAATTCTTCAGGGGTTACAGCTAACTGGTGACAGAAAAAAAAAATCTTGTTCACATTTGTCGCTTACTTATTGCACATCTTTGTATTCTTATAATTTCTCTAATTTGCATGTTACAGAACTGAAGCCAGGACAAGAAATAGAAATTAAAGCGAGAGAACGTTACACAGTGGTCGTTGACTGGAATAATAATGTGCATGTTGTTTTCCCCTTCTCCCTCCTGCATGCAGGGATTTGGTTTCGTAACTTTCGAAAATAGTGCCGATGCGGACAGGGCGAGGGAGAAATTACACGGCACCGTGGTAGAGGGCCGTAAAATCGAGGTGCATGTTCAAAATATTTTCCTTTACATCTTCTTTATAAATGTCTGCTTCACGCTCATTCGTTGTTCCAGATGCATCACTGTGTCTTGTATGTGACCCTACTCCCTTCTCATTGTTTATATATATATATATATATTTATATTTATATATAAAAAGGAAAACTGGCCTTACTTTTTTTTTTTAATTTCACTTTATTATGTTCTTCTTATTACTGACGAAAGGTGGATGGCAAAAGTGAGACAAAAGAAAGGTTACTCTGAAAATTTTTTTTTCCTTAATTTTCTGTGTTTTAATGAGCAACGGGTGCAGTAGGTTCCAAACAGTGGAGACAGTATGCAAAACAAAACAAAAAAAAACAGAGCAGTTTCTTTTTCTTTTTCTTTTTCCTTTTCTTTTTCTTTCCACTGCAGGGTTGACGAGGGATCCACAGTGGTGTCCAAATTGACTCAAATGGCGAAAGCAGTTGCATTCGGAAGAAAAACTGTTTATTGTTTTTAAAAAAAAAAAAAAATGAGAGGTCTTTGTCACTGAATCTTTCATTTTTTTTTTTTTTGTTTGTTTTGTTTTCATTTAAGAAGCCAGTTTGAACCTTTGCCTTCTTTCAGTAATAAAGTAAATAACTGAACAGGATTTCCTGTTAACTATCTGGCCTCTCTTCACTGAAAAAGAAAAATAATAAAAATAAATGCTAAAATTTGGATACTCAGAATCTACTCTTTCTACCACTGGATCTCCCTCAACATGGCCACAGGGTTATATTTGTTAAAACTTAAAAAAAAAAAAAAAATACCAGTTAAAAATGCTTTAGTCTTTGGAGTAAGATGTTGCATATTTTGCCTTTCGTTTTCCCCCCCCTCGACGATAACGCTTAGGCCCCTCACCAAACTCTCAGTAACCATGGTAACTGTATACAAACCCATGCTGGCGATGGTGGTGAATGGTAAGTGGTGAAGTCCATCTGCCGCTTCACGTATCTAGTGCTGGTTATCTCTATACATATATATACCACGTGGTATTTTTTTGACTTGTCGTATTAAGTTTTCTTGATGCTCTATTTTTTTGGGTACCGGTACGCCTGTAATTGAGTGTACGTTCTAAGCGAGCCTGGGAGGCACTGACTGGATTGAGACATGACAGTGCACATCTTACTCAGATCGTTAACTCCATATTGTGTTAAACAATGCACCCTCTCTTTTATCCTTTTGTTAGCTGTGACTTTAAAGCTTGAATGATCTTGTTAATTCTTGCGATGTCGAAGGCTCTTGTTTCAAGTGTTGAATGCTAGATGTTGCTCTCCCGATGGTCCTTCCCTCCCAACGTGTTGCACACAGCTAAATCTTGTTTGTCCCTTTTTTTTTTTTTTGACATTTATGTTTCCTTGTACCTTGTCTCTCCCCTCTTCTACTCCACTGCATGTTCCTTCATATGAATTTTATTTTGTGTTTAAAAATATTTATTGTTTCTGTGTTACCATGGAGTACACGCATGCTTTTAAGTCTTCAATTATGCAGTTCCTTTTAATTTGCTTTTACTGTCTCCTTATTAAACTTTTAAATGATATGACATTGCTTTATTGAAATGATTTGTAAGTTAAAATGGTTATGAAGTAAATGTAATTATAAAAATGTATGATTTTGTTATGCACCTACTGCCTTTTATAAATTAAAATGCATTTTAGTTTTTTTTTTAATAAGTAATCACAGTCATAATGCATGCAACTAATTGAACTGTGGGCTGGCCCTGGAATTTGTGCTCATTTGAGTTTTCTGTGTACATAGGTAAATAATGCCACAGCACGTGTAATGACAAATAAAAAGACTGTCAACCCTTATACAAATGGTAAGTACTTTACAAGAACTCATCCCTAGCTCTGTATCTCTTAAGTATCATTTAACCAGGGAGTATGTTTCCATAAACCCTGTTAGCCTCGATGTGGCTGCCCTGTCCTTGCTGCTGACCTGCTACAGTGAACCATGTGAATCAGTACAATATTTTTCAGTGACTACTGAAAATAGTCTGTTGGTGAGCCCTGAATATGTCAAATCACCATGTTGTACATCTGAAACTAATGTAATACTGTATGCCAACTAGACTTAAATAATAATTTTTATAAAAAGATAATTTTCACAACAGGAGCAAAGTTAGTTTTCAGGTCAAGCATGCCTGCCCTTCCTCCAATCTCTCCAGACTAACTCCCATTTGGGGTGAAATACAGTCATTCAAGGATCACTTGGGTCAATTACTTTGCTGTTATTTTAGTAAGTTGAGGGAGGATGGAAGTTTTGTTTGTTTCCTTTTTTGCCACCACCACAACATCTTTGTTGATCCCTAGTCGTTTCTGGAAGAGGGGCTTCAGAGTTTGGTTCTGGCCTTAGGTCTTCTCTGGAGCTGTGAGAGTTTCAAAGTGGCTTGAAGGGTGTCTCCTGAGGACCACCATCGGGTGGGTGCAGTCTTTGCTTTCTTCCAGTTCCTCAGTGCTGTTTTGAGCCGGGTGAGGATGTTGTCACATATTGCAGACCCCTTCAGGACAACGCATCTCTGTCCTTCCTAACCAAGAAGCCCTCTCAAAACCCCTCATGATCAGAATTCACATTCATAACAAGAGTTGAGAGTGTTCTACCATTTTGATTCTTTTTTTTTTCCAATTTATTTATTTTCAGAAAAACAGTATTCATTATTTTTTCACCGCACCCAGTGCTCCATGCAAGCTGTGCCCTCTATAATACCCACCACCTGGTACCCCAACCTCCCACCCCCCCTACCATTTTGATTCTTTAATCTTTCCCAGAACGCATCTCTCATAAGATACTTAAGGTGTGGGGGCCAGCAATACTTAGTGGTACCAAAAAGATGGGAAGAATTTAATGCAGTAAATCAAAGTATATACACTAAATGGGATACTATACCCATTAAAATGGCCAGGTGAGAACTCTACAGAGCCCCTAATGAATGAAAAAGTTTTAAATGGAAAAGTATAGCTTGATTTCAACCAAATTATGGAAGGCATTGCCTCAAAATGCTAATGGTTGAATTGAACTATAAGACTGGAAGACATTTTTCCTCTGTTTTGTAGATTTTCAAAAATGATATAATTTTATTGCTGTCATAGAGGAAAATGTATGAAACTTTCCATTTTTAATATTTTAGTTACGTGTGAAACATGGAAATAGAGATTCATTCCAAAAAAAATAAATAAATAAACAGTAATGAAAAGGTTAAATATATTTTGAATAATGCCACTGCCAGCTCAGTGCCCTAGCTCTGCAGAGGACACCCCGTTATAGATTATTATCTGTTTTTTGACTTTGCATTTTTATGCATATATATGTAATAAGTATATATTTGCAATATACATGGTGTCATGTACACACTTTTTCTATAAATTTTATGGCGTGCACGTCATTTTTAATTGGCTTTTAGATATCAATAGGGAGTTCCTTCAATTTTAATGCATAAAGACCAAACTCATTCTTTTTAGCAATTACATAACATTCTCTGAAATGGATATATGGTTTTATTCTTTTATTTTTAAGATTTTATTTATTTATTTGAGAGAGAGTGTAAGCAAGAGAGTGTTCACAAGCTGGGGGGAGGGTGACAGGCAGAGGGAGAAGCAGACTCCCTGCTGAGCAAGGAGCCCAATGTGGGATTCGATCTGAGAACCCTGGGATCATGACCGGAGCTAAAGGTAGAGGCTTAACCGACTGAGCCACGAGGCATCCCGTTTAATGGGTTTAGTTCTACCTTCTTTCTGTACTGATTGACTTTTGAATTTTGTGTTGTTATTATAAACAGTAGTATTAGCATTTAGTAGTTTTGGTTTTCTTTTTCTTTTCCCTTGTGCATTAACTACCAATTTGGCTAAGTCAGTCTGTTCTTATTTTTAAAAGGGGCACCATTAAACAGAAATATACCCTCAATATATCAGGGCTCCAGCTTGAAAGATCAGAAGAATTGTTTATTCTGCTGACCCATTTTTCCAGCTCCAACCACCCGAGACATGGCCTTAAATGGTATAGAAAGTCTCCACAAGGGGCGCCTGGGTGGCTCAGTGAGTTTAAGCCTCTGCCTTCAGCTCGGGTCATGATCTGTCCTGGGATCGAGCCCCATGTCGGGCTCTCTGCTCTGCAGGGATCCTGCTTCCTCCCCTCTCTCTCTCTGCCTGCCTCTCTGCCTACTTGTGATTCCTCTCTCTCTGTCAAATAAATAAAATCTTTAAAAAAAAAAAAAGAAAGAAAGTTTCCACAGCAGACTGAATGCCCAGTGCTGAAATGAAACAAATTTCTGATTTATGAGACTGAGTCAAGCGGAGAAAGACAAATATCATATGATCTCCCTGATATGAGGAAGTGGTGATGCAACATGGGGGCTTAAGTGGGTAGGAGAAGAATCCATGAAACAAGATGGGATAGGGAGGGAGACAAACCATAAGTGACTCTTAATCTCACGAAACAAACTGTGGGTTGCTGGGGGGAAGGGGGTTGGGAGAAGGGGGGTAGGGTTATGGACATTGGGGAGGGTATGTGCTTTTGGGTAAATTGGAAGGGGAGATGAACCATGAGAGACTATGGACTCTGAAAAACAATCTGAGGGGTTTGAAGTGGCGGGGGGGTGGGAGGTTGGGGTACCAGGTGGTGGGTATTATAGAGGGCACAGCTTGCATGGAGCACTGGGTGTGGTGAAAAAATAATGAATACTGTTTTTCTGAAAATAAATAAATTGGAAAAAAAAATAATTAAAAAAAATTTCTGATTTATGCATCATGAAGCCTTTCTACTTGGGTAAAAATGATAGCTCTGCAACTTGCCAGAGTTAATACATGATGACATCAACCCCACCGCTGGGCATTTCCTGTAATGATGAAGTGGGAACCCTGTGCGTGTGCGCACGTCTGCAAGGGAGTTCTAGCATGCATGTGCGTAGGTGCTCAGGTGTGTTGATGTGAGAAAACGAAGCAAGGGAAGGCAAATATCATTCCCTAAGCCATAGGGATGCATGTTTATTTTAAAGGAAGTTATTGATCAATGCCCTACCCACGGTTGAACACTAGCCCAGTGGAATTTAGGGACACAGTTCAAAGCCCACCCATTAATATCCAGCATTCCCGGAACAATGACCATGTGGCATCATGTTAAGCATTTTAAATGTTCCAGACCCACATGAAGTTCTACAAAGAGGACATACTTATCCCTGTTTTAAAGAGGCAAAACCTGAGGCTGGAAGAGATGAAGTCCTTAGTGAAGTCTTTCCCTTTAATTCTGGAGTAACAAACCTTGGGGTCATGCCTGTGTGAATGCAAGAACGTCACTTCCCCTCCATCATCTTACAGACCTGCACACAAAAGGCAACGGACCACAATAACAAAAGGATTACTAAATGTTCAGCCCCAAATGCCTGTTTTTGAGGCATAAGCATCCCACATCGCATTCCAGGTAGCCATGCATGCTGAGATTCCGAGAATAAGTCATTGGGTTGCTCATCCCAGTACCTGAAAGGGAACACTCGAGCCTATCCTGTCATGTGGACTGAGTATGAGACAGTCACAGCGGAACCGACTTAAGAAATACAAATCCCAATGACATAAAGCAGCTAGATTCTATAGGAGAGATTGTGGAGACTCTTGGTAGTCAAAGAACAGCAGTTCCCAAAGCTTTCCAATCCATCATTTCTGAGTGTTATCACTGCAAGGAACCCTTCCCATCAATTGCAATACAACAGAATATCATGGGGCCCTCTCTGATCCTTAACAAGAGTGACTCTGTTAAAAGGGATATTGTCACCACAAAAAGAATAAAAGGAAGGAAGGAAGGAAGGGAAGGAAGGGAAAGGAGGAAGGAGGGAAGAAAGAAAGAGGCACTTGGGTGGCTCAGTCACTCGGCGCCTGCCTTCGGCTCAGGTCGTGATCCCAGGGTCCTGGGATCGAGCCCGGCATTGGGCTCCCTCCTCAGTGGGTCTGCTTCTCCCTCTCCCACACCCCCTGCTTGTGTTCCCTCTCTTGCTGTGTCTCTCTCTGTCAAATAAATAAATAAAATGTTAGGAAGGAAGGAAGGGAGCAGGGAGGGAGGGAAGGAGGGAGGGAGGGAAAGAAAGTTACTATGGGAGATGATGAATATGTAAGTTAGTTTGTGCTGATACCTTGCAGTATATATGTAATATCAAGTCAACAAGTTGTACACTTTAAATATGTACAAATCTTAGTTGTCAAGTATACCTCAGTAAAGCTGGGAGTGGGGAAGAGAAGATAAATCAGGTCCCATGAAGTCTGGTCAAAATGAGAGAAGTTACAGTTACCAACGTACACTTCAGCAAATACAACTTTCTAGAGCCATCACATTTTGAGGTCATATTCACATGGTGAAATATCACTGTCAGTGCCAGCGTCACATTCATGCATCCCTTCAGTCACACGCCAGGCAAGAGCTTAACCAGCCACACGGCTTCCGGTGAAGCCAGAAGACCAGATCCTAAATACCAGCGGGCTCTGTTATACCGTCATCAAGGCGTTACATTTCCTAGGACATTTGAGCTTGGATATGAGAGAAGACTGTAGAATGACATCCAGGGTTCTGCAAACACTATTGATCCGAGAGCTTCCCGAAGAGGGAGTTGGGCTACTTCTGTCTTGCTGATTCTTCCCCAGGACCGCAGCCCTCAGACCAGAGCTGGGGTTCATTGTACTCTCTGCAGATCAGATGTTTGCAGTGCAAAACAAGTTGCGAGCCAGATTCTCTGGGATTCCCTGGATGTTGGATGTGGATTTTTTTTTTTTTTCTCAGACAGCTTAGGAAGTATAAAAATTGGACCAAAAAAAAAAAAAAAAAACAAAAAAACAAAAAAAACCCCAAGACTATAGAGAGATAAGTAGACCTTGTATCAGTTCTGCCTTTCACTGGCTTCTGAACTAGAGGCCAGTTGTGGAAACCCTCCACACACCATTGTTCTTAAGTGGAAACTGAGCTACAGTGGGACCTACTTTCTGGGCTATTTGTGTTTATTACGAATTTAAGTGCTTAACCTAGGACCAGGCCTACGAAATGCCCTAAAGATTTAATTACACAGTAATCTCAATAATAAGTAGTCATCTTGTTTCATTTTTGCTAGACATCGTAAATTGAATTTCCTGATAGACATACTAATTTCAGGATCAAATATTCAGATGCCAGCAGAGGCTAGGCAAGTAAAATAGATAAGCAAACAGAGAGGGTTTGAAAAACTCACGTTCTTTTTGAACTATCTTCCATTTCCATACAAGGAAAAACAAAATATTTCTCTATTAGAAGGAAAAGCAGGACGGGATAATAATCAAAGATTGCTGGCCTTCGGCCTCTAAGCCAAATAGGGAGCATGGGTGTCTGTGGCTAACTGGGGGCTAAGCGGTGTGATCCCCACTTCCAGCAAATTGGTCTGTGTGGGATTCGTACTCTAAAGTGGGCTATTTCTACAGAACTTTCAAGAAAACCAGAAATCCTGTATTGTAATGAAATCTGAATGTTGGCTATGAATATATGTTGCAAAAGAAAAAAAATAGTGGGCGAACCAAATGCAGTGTGCAACTAACTTTTCATTTTGGGCGTTGCCTGGCATCTTCAGTAGATGTCTTTAGAAAGCATTGGTATGCAGTTCCAGAAACCCCTGTGGTGCATTTAAGGGCACTTTCTTGAATACGTTTCTCTGCTATCCAACCCAACAAAGCCCTAGAGAAGACATGTGCAGATTTTTTGTGTGCACATTCAGACTTGACTTTTAAAATCTAATACAGCCATAGTTAACTCTGGCGAGCTTAGGCAGCGTTTTTCTACAGCAAGCTGGCAGATGACCTTTGAGAAGCTAAATTTGAGGAGGGGAGTGCTGATTTGGATGCAGCCCCTTGAGACCCAGCCCCAGAGGGGGGGTCTCTCTACACAGCTCCTATGTCTGGTCTCTGCTCCATTGCCTTGTGGTATGGTCGACCCTGAGAGGCTGGGAGCAGTGGGCTTTCTCAGCTGTTCTCTTTTGTTGTAAGCCTCATTGTTCGGTTTAATGTCCTTGATCAAAATCTCTGAATTTGCAAGGCTTGAGGATGTACACAGACTGCCTGAGAACTTAAAACGGGGATCATTTTGTCCATCTTCCTGACAGTGCAGTCTCCCATCTCCAGCAGGGTTATCCTAAGGGTCTCTTCCAGGTACTGGAAGGAGTCACAGGGACTAGGAGGCTATCTGCATGTGATTTACATACATTTACATAAGCCTGCATGAGCTTTGTAAGTCTGAGCAGGGGTGATTCTGAGGGTCTAGATCCTTACTTACTCTGCGTTGAAGACAGTCACCCCTAACAAAGTCCTTCTTTATTAGATGTATATCAGGAAGCAGGTCATTGGAGGTTGGAAGGAGACAGAATCCTAGCCAAAATGGAATGAGCCCATTAGAAAAAGCTCTCTATTCCTTCTGTTCCTTTAGAGCAAAACTAAGTAAATATTTATGGAGCCTTGACTATTTGCCAAATGCAGTTTTAGGTGCTGGGAATTCACATTGGACAGCACTCTTGTTCACTTTACCATTAATTTTAATGAAGGGGAATGGTTATAAAAACAATTAGGAATAAGAAAGAAAGAAGAAAGATAAACCCAAGTAGTGTTAACAGTTATGCAGAAAACAAAACGGGGGATTGAATCAGGGTATAGCTCGAGGGGAAGGAGTGGCATTGAGTAGTCCGCCCTGGGAAGACTCTGGAGACCTCCATAATATCAAGTCAGCTTTGTCAGGAGCTGGGGAAAGTTCTCCAAGCACAGGGAGCAGTGGATATAATCCAGAATTGATCTCGAATGATCTTGGGTGCTTTTGTAAAAAGTTAAAAGCACAGTGTCACCGTATTTTGGAGAGAAGGGAACCATACTATGAAGTAAATGGACAGAGGTTAGGTTGTATGGGCTTGTGGGTCAAGGATCGAGTTTGTGTTCTTCTAAGTTCAGAAGGAAGCTGTTGAATTTTGAGCAGCAGAATGGCGTCTCTGATCCACTCATTTAAAATGGGCTTGACCACTAGGGATCGAATGGGTAAAGGGAGGAGGGAGAAGAAGAGTGGGAAGAGATGGAGTGTGTTAGGACACCGTTGCTGGGTCTCATCCAGGTGAGAAATAGAAGTGTCTTGGCCTGGGATGGTGCCAATGGCGAGGAATGGAAGTTGAGAGCATGGAAATGTCTTTCGTCTAACCAATCGGATTTTCTATAGGGTAGGAGGGTAATGGGGGAATCAAGAAATCATTTATCAAGAATTTTGCTTTGAGGAGCCAAGTGGATGAGAGATGCCTTTTGCTGAAGTGGGGAGATTTGGTGAGAAACAGACTGCAGGGAAGGAGGGAGGTAAGAAGTTGGTTTTCATGCCTGTGGTGTGGATCAGAAATGTCTTTGGTTTCCATACATCGGAAGCAGCACTGGTTAGGAAAAAGGACCAATGATGGGGAGCAGGGCAAAATCTGCAGTGGTGTTTCCATGACATTTCATTTTGCTCCTCACAGATTCCAAGTCGGTTTCTTGTGAAGGAGATCTTATCATTGACCTTTCTCAGTTAGTACTGGCATACATGAGATATCACGGATCTCCTAATGAGGGATTGTATTCTTTACATATTGAATAAGTTTTCCATGAACAGACATGGTAAGCTGGGAGGTAGTTGGTGAATAGATAGATAAGGGCATGAAGTAGCCTTCCCTGGGAAGACACTGGAGATCTAAATAACACCAGGTAAACTTTGTCAAGAGATGATCAAGCAATCAATTGATAGATAGGTAGATAGATGAGTTAATGAAAAAGAGGGTAGAGAAAAATGATGATAGATGGATAGATCCATGGACAGATAGATGGATCAATAGAAGACTGATATAGATTTGGTAGAAGGCTTCAAGGAAATGAGGAGAATAAAGGCAAATGAGAGAAACATGGTTTAGGATAGTCTTAGATGTCTCTGAGAAATCTGTTTCACTGAGAAATTGAGAGACCGTTGGCATAACTTAAAGTCTTTGAGAGTTCCATCAAAACTAATCAGTGAGTCCACATTCAGCAAATGGTATGTCCCAGTCTTGTGTGTAGAAGGCAATATTTAAGAAAGCTAATGAGGATGTATATAAAAAAACAAAATCTTATTTCAGTAGTGACAAAAAGACCCTGTCTCCATCACCAGTAGAAGTTAGGGACATGAGCAGAGTATAAGATGGGGATTGGAGGGATAAAGAAAAAGAGTGATAAACTCATAACTTAATTATTCACTTAATACGTGTCCTCATATACTTTGTTCACAAACTTGAGATTTCTGTGGAGGACTAGGGAAGAACATTAAATATGTCCAGGTAATCCTGAAGCTTTATTTTCAAACAGTTTGTTCTATATTCTGTTTGATTCCACGGACTTGAGATGTGGACATTAGTCCACAGATCACAGAAATTGGGTATTCTCTTTTTTTTAGGAAATAATAGAATTTTAATTGGTCAAACTGAAGTCCTTTTCCAAATCCATAAAGCACATTTTCTGAAATGTGCCAGATCATTTTTATTTTTATATCATTATAGCAATTCCTATATGACAAGATGTGGTTAATATAACAGAGGGAGGTGTCAGTGTGAAGTTTCAGAAACCGTTGGGACAACACATCTCAGAATTTTATGTCTCTTTCTGGTGATCTAAAATTGGGCTAGACGTTTCCATTAATAAGCCTCCCAGGCACGAAAGCATTGCACTTTGAAAAATCCTATCCTAAGACCATCCTGGGGGCTGTAAACTAGCTAGCTCATTCAAGTTGGGTGAAAGTTCTTAGAAACAAAAATTCTTAGAAAGTTCTAGAAAGTTCTCTGGTTCCTCCAGGGTCCCATCTACTGAGATATTGAGCCTCTGTCTTCCTTAGGGGATCAGTAGATTGTGGCCACCTCTTGGCTGTTCTTAGGTGCATCACTTAGGTCAGATGAAAAGATATCATATCTCTCCCTTCTGGGAAGAGCTCTCCTTGTCAGAAATACCTTCTCTGGCATCCCAACTTTTACCATTGCTTTTTCTCAGACTCATATACTAAAGGAACTCTGGTGTTTGACCTTTAGCCCAAGGACACAAGGTCTTCTACAAAAGACAGTGTGCCTGCCCTTCTTGGTCTTTCAGAAATTCCATATAAGGGATGTTTTCGTAAAACTCACCAGCAGGAGCAGGAAGTAATCACCAAACCCTGAAACGTGACCATTCTTTGGAGGTTGTTCCCTAAATGATGCCCAATGGGTATGCAATGTGCACAGCTTCTCCATTTGCAAATATTCTTGTATGCTCTTTTCTTGAGTAAAAGTTCCTAAGGGGACAGGATTCATTTTACAGAAAATGTTCCATCCAGAACACTGGGAAAATTACAGGGTTCTGTTAATCTTATACACAGGTTGTTTGAAAGTTACCTTAGATATCATGCATTGATTAAGAATTTTTATGGTTCCTGAATGCACTGAAATGTATTCCACGCTCAATCTCTAGTGGATAAATGTCATTTTCTTTGGGATGTAAAAAGCACTTCAGAATTCTCTGGGTCATAATTAGGAATGACAATTATCAGAATATGTTGCCACGAAGAATTCTGTTTATGTGAGCTTTCAGATTTTTGTGAACTTATCAGGAAGGGACATATGATGGATTATCTAGTGGTGATCCATGGAGGAAGACAAAAAAAATTGAAATTATTATGGTGATCCTAGAAAATATTGATGTGGGAGAAAATTAATTACCACAGCATTTTCCAAAAGTTCACCTGTAGCTGGTCAGTAGTTTCCATCCTATTAACTTGCGCTGGCAGCAAATCAAAAGCATAAGTCTAATTTTCGAGGTATAGGTTTCAAATCTTTTTTATGCATTCCCAAACTATATAGCCTCTAAATATAAAATTAAAAAAAAAATACAACACCCCATCTGATTTGTGGTTCACTTGCAGTGATATGAGTTGTTGAGCCAAATGTGATAATAATGTTTTTGTATATTTATTTTAAGGCTGGAAATTGAATCCAGTTGTGGGTGCGGTCTACAGCCCCGAGTTCTATGCAGGTAAAGAGTTCCTCTTTGCATGGCTTCTACTTTGTCTGTTCTAAATGTGTTTGGCCTGCCAGTAAAGAGCAGGTTTTGTAAAATAATCTGAGCCACGTAAATCCCTCTCCTAAGAAGTTCTGAAGGATTTTTTTTTTAAGCGAAACCAAACGAGTTTTAAACCCCTTAAAAAATAAAGGGGAATCGGGTACGTGCGTTATGCATCGCAGTACACACAGAGCTCCTTATGACATTTTACATTGATTTTGCCTCAAAAAAACATCGAGACTTTGTTCAAGGGCACATTGAACAAACGTAGAGCTGTTCATGCCCATTTTATTTCGATCTGCCTGGATGTGTGTTTTAGCCACACGTTTCCACGTGGGGTTGCCTTTCTTTCTTCCTGGCAGAGCAGAGACTTGGCTCACTTATTCCAATAATGTGGCAGAGAGCTGAAATTGCCAAGAGAAGGCTTATTTAGAAATTGAGAAAAAAGAAAAACAAACACAAAAAAAAAACAAAAAGCAAAAAAAAAAAAAAAAAAAAGAGAGTCTTTCTTTCTCTATTAAATCAGTTTTCCTTAGCAATTCCATCTCTCTCTCTGCTCTGCCTTCCAGGGTAGGTCTCTCCTCTCATCCCTTTCCCGCTACCCACCAACTACCATTTGATCAGGAAATCCATGTAGAAAATCTGTTCAGCCCATTTTGGGAGGAGCACCCAGTGGTGGAGATTTGGGCTCTGCTGGGCCTGTCACTTCTGTCCCTTAGCCCCTTGCTCAGTAACAAGGTTGCATTTAACATCTTAGAACTTCAGTAGATTTGCCACATGGGTTCATTGAAAAGAACTTTTTCTTGGATGGGGCCCTTGCTCTTTGATAAGGAGAAATAAATGACCAGTTGCTCCAGATTCCCTCACTTAATGACCTCTTCACGGTAAGTCCTACCCCCTGCTTCGTCCGTTCTGGGATGCCATCTGTCATTTCATGCCATCCATGATTACATGGATCAACCCTAGTGTCCGATAGGAACATAGGACACTCGGATGGCTACTCTAGCAGAGTAACCAACTCAACAAAGAAAAAAATGGTAAATCTGGGAAGGTCCAATAGTTCTGGATTTCAGACTGGCAATGTTTGTTCTTCACATGTGATTATTACCATAAGCCTGGGTTAACTCCGGTGACTCTTTGATCTTGAATTGACTGTGTTGATGCTTCTGGAGGAGGAACCTGTTCTCTATAAAACTTTCCATGATTAAATGGTGGAACCCACATCATGAGAGGACACTTAGCACTAAATAAGGAACATAAACACTGTACTCGGACAGCCCAGGTTCAAATTCCGGCCCCCCTACTTGCCAGCTGTGTGAATCTAGGCAAGTTACTTAACCTCTCTGTGCCTCAGTGTCTTCATCTGTTAAATGGGAGATGATAATAGTAACAAATTCACAGGTACTTATTAGAATTAAATGGGTTAGTATATGAAGACTAGTACACAGCCAACACCACATAAACGCTAGGCCAATAAAAATAAATTTATGTCCCACCTCTCTGCCGTAAGGGGAAATTTAACTGACTGTGCTAAATTCTGAGCAAACCACTAAACTAAGAGATTCTTTCCTTAATCATGAGAGGACTGGTCCTTCTGTTCTCAGCTTGTCCATTTCGGGGAAGTTAATTTATGGGATCGGGGGTGAGGCAGTCTGTTTAGGGGCACAGATGTTGCTGGGGTCCATCCTTGTCCAAAGCTGCAAAGAAAGGACATCCCTCAAAAGGGCACGGAGGAGGCCAGCCAGCGGCTCCCATGCGTCAGCAGGCGCTGCCCCATGGAACACGATAGCTGGGAAAAGAAGCAAGCCCGTTCTCTGCAAGTGTGCATGCCAGGCTACGCGCCCAGTTTCTCCCCAGAGTAATGGGTCAAGGACAAGAAGCAAGAAGCCATCTGATGAGGAGGTAGGGTATAAATGTGTCACTTGGTATAGGGAGAGGAAGGACATGTTTCTGGTCCCAAGCAGGATAGTTGCTGGCCATCTGGCTAAAGCGACCAAGAGAATCTCCTTTCCATGCGATTTCAAACCTGTATGCCTATCAGTGGCTGTTTGAGAGGACAGTAAGACAGAAGAAACCATTCAAACTAACTTGTATATATGAGAATAAATTAATCAGCCTGACTTTTAGAACCTTAACGCAGCCGTCCAGATTAGCCTTGAGCCCAGCTGCAGAAGTTAGATCATGGCACTATCGGGAAAGAATAAGTTGTAATAAAGATTAATATTTACCGAGTATTATCTGTGACCAGGCACGGTTCTAAGCACTTTACCTAAATTAATGTATTGAAATCCTTATGGCAGTTTTCCAGATGAGAAAACTAAGGTAGGCAGAGTCCCTTAGCACCGAAGGGCTAAGATTTCAAGTGGGAAAGAAGCTGGCTCGATTTTGAAATCGAGAGCCTCTGTTCTTTACAACTGGGTTATATGCTGCCTCTTTATTTTTTGTGAATATTGGAAGTTGTAATTCTTACGGACTGTGCCCTATGATGGTAGATCGGGCTACTGTTCTATGTCCAAGCCAGTCAAATTAAAGAAGAGGAGTAAGATAATAATTTTGGATTTTTCCAACCACCACCAACACTGTCACCCTCCCCTCCCCCCCCACCTCCTCCGTATTCAGACGTGGTAACGGGTTGTGTCAAGGGCAATTTTAAGGATCCTGGACAACTAAGTAACTATTTCTATGAGATGCTCCAATAACCTTAAGTCTTCAAAGAAATGGGGCATGAACAAGTAAGTTTTACTTGGAAAATCCGTATGTTAGCGTTGCCCATACTTGGGCTCCCCTTACTAATCGGAAGCCTTTCTTTTTGCCGAAATTACCTATGTATGTAGGTAAACGGAGTTCGTGACATGTGGACATGTAGGGAAATGCTGCCAGTCCAACACTCCAGGACAATTTCTTTGAAAAACTTGAAGACCCACAGACGCTGAGAATCGAGCTAGCTTAAATGGAAAGTTAAGGCCCCTGTATGGATGGAGCGCATATATGCAAATGTAGATGGGGCACGTTTTCATTTCGCTTTGGAGGTATAATTACTAATTCATCCATTTGAATGCCCATGACTGAGGTAGGGGGATTTTTGGATTTCCCCAACTACAAGCACAGTCTGGATTTATCTTGCAATTTCGAACGTGCCTCAAAGCTAAAATGAAGACCTTGTCATTGATTTGCTGTGGACATTTAGCACGCCAGCCCTGTATCTGCCTGAGATAGAAAGCCAGGCTTATTAGGCACTCCTGCATGTAAGATTTTGTATTAATGACAAATATCATAATATTCCCATAGTATAATTATCGATTTTCTGAAGCTTATGCAGAATTAACAACCCAGCCTCCAATTGTCTCCCAGAACAGGGCATGAAAAGTTCACATATTTTGTAAATTAAAATCAATATTTTCAATCTCTCCTAAAGGTAATTTTCCTAATTTAGTGGACTTTTCCCTAACATTTATTTTCTCTTTAATTATAAAATGGCAGGTTATTGATTTTCGTATATAACCTCTTGACGCCCTGAGTGCATTTTTATTGCTAACGTGAGGTGGGGGTGGAGAGGGCAGGAGCACCTCTTAATGAGGATCTTTAATTACTAGCTGAACAGTATTAATTTGCTTTGATAAATTATGACGCACACTTTCCCTCGTGCACACGTTCCAGGGGAAGCATTTAGAAAGCTGTTATGAAAGGCCTTTCATTTCGGGGGGTTTGTCTGAACTCTTACCGAGTCCTACCCAGAAGGATGCTTACCCAACACCCGTCTCCAGAAGCAGATATGCATAAATCAACACATCCCATGAACCCACGTAAATCTTCTCCAAAGATGAGTGGGTGTTTTCCTACAAAGCTACACAGCATTGATTATTTTGCCTACATCTAATCATCTTCAGGCAGGCTCCTTGGGGCTTCTTCTCAGAATAAATGATTGATAAGTCAATTAAAGAAATGTCCAGGTAGATCTCAAAGCCAGTGTCTTGGACCATTCCATGTCAGGTTTTTTCGTGTTTTTTTTTTTTTTAATTGAAGATAATAAATAAGTTCAGTATCTGCAACTATCTATTCCCAGGAGCATGTTTCAAGTTACTTAGTATAATTAGAAATAGTGCCTCTAAGAATCTCAACGAGGAGGCCTCAAAAGGGGGTTCTTACCGTTCCCCTGCCATGGTGAGAAGTTCCATTGCCATCTCATAAAAAGATTAAAAGAACCCGTGGTGTCTTTTAGGGAAAATCACGATAGCTAGCCCATGAAACCGTTGATTGAAAGCAAGCACCTTTAATCTTCATACATAAGTAAAACAAAATAAAAATAAATAACAGAAGGTGATACACAGTTGTCGACATGGGACTGATAAACGGCGAATCTATCCGTTTCTCAGTTGCCAGGAAGATGGCTGCGGAGCTCACCCACGCTGTATATCATATCTGCCAACTCATTTCTGTGATTAAATATTCCATCAGTAGGGCTATAAGGCGGCAAAGCTTAACAAGATTCATAAGATGCACCACTTGAACACACATAACTCACTTCCGCGGTTGGAGAGCACCCCGCCTGCAAAGGAAAATTGGAATTGAGGTAAATTACTCCACAAGTCATGATCAATAGGGAAAAGAAAAGATCTACCAATGCAATGCAGATCTAAGAGATAGTGAGGTCCCGACGATAACAACCACACGATGCAAGTCGAAAGTAGAGGGATGCAGAGTACCTCAACTGGAAAACCTTGGAGATGGTAATGAACAGTGGTCTGGAGACCCTCTTAAGATTCGTGGGGATTTTTTCAGTGGGGGTAAGAGAAGATGGGGGTCCTTAATTAAGATTTTCCTCCTAAAAATAAACATTTCTGGTTTC
Organism: Neogale vison; assembly: GCF_020171115.1. NCBI lineage: Eukaryota > Metazoa > Chordata > Mammalia > Carnivora > Mustelidae > Neogale > Neogale vison. The sequence goes on from NC_058104.1 coordinate 21,633,774, forward strand.
AAAGGGTTAGGGGGGAGTCCTAAGAGAAAGATACCCCTAGCTGCAAAGTCACATATGAAAGGCGGTTCGGTCTTAAAACTAGGTTATCCTGGAGTTACAGGGAGGATCAGTTAAGGTAATGAGTGTAAAAGAACTTTATAGGCTGTAAAGTAAAATGAAACTATGAGATCAGTGTGATGACTAGAAGTCAGTTGGATTGATTATGTCCACCTCGGTAAAACCCTGGCCACGGACGACAGACCTTGATTCCAGGGCTGGGTGATGGGAGAGTGGATTGGGATCTCAATATAAAGTTTAAAAATGAAGAGGATGGATGTCGCACTCTGTGATTGCTCATCTTGAAAGGGCAGCTGGATCTGACCTTGGATTACCCGTTCAGAGGTATTGGTTTTCTATGGGCTTTTGGCCACTGTGAACCATGATTCGTCTAAGAATTGAGTCCAAGGGAGGTAGATGTCGGTCTCCCTCCCAGGCTCTCCCCCCATTTCACTTCATGGAGTCCATTACAGCTAAGAGAATGACCTTTAGCCCCACTTTTGGATGGACTTTCCAATTCCCTTCCTGCAATTTGGATACAATAGCATCTGAGAAAGAGTAAGATTGTCAGAACATGGGGTAACGGGGGACCCTGACACAGGCTGCTTTCCTTTCACTGGCCACCCACCCAGACTTCGGGTTGGGCCTGAGATGATGTGCCCAAATGCATTTGAGGTGGGCTGCCTTAGTACCCTGAAAGAATGTAATGTGGGTTGCAAATACTTGCTGCCACTCAGAGACCCTCAAAGCAGCAGTATCCAGGCACCCTTTGTGGCTCAAACACAGCCCATATCCACCCAGAGGACCAGCTTCGACAAGACCCAGAGCTATGGCTCCTCATGAACAGTGACCTTTGGCTCTGCAGTGTTTTGTATAATTTACACATCTGCCAGATTCAAATGCAGTGCACATCAGTGAACTGGAACAGAAGAGTCCAGATTTAAGTCCCCAAGCAAAGGATTTTCAGCCCGGAAACGTTCCACTTCAAAGACTTTATCTCGTACATCTGTTTACCTTCGCCTCCCCTTTTGGTTGCATTTCACTTTCCTTCTCTCTTCTCCTTTCTCCATCTGTCTTATCAGATTGCACTTCATCCCAACCCACATTTGGCCTTAATTTTTATCTGTGTCCTTCCCTGCCCCACAGAAGGAATGCAGCTCAGCTTTGATGGAAGCTGTGGGGGATTTTGATCTTCCGATAGGATCAGAACTTGATTATGTGCTAAAAACGGCACTGCCTCAAGAAATTAGTTCCCATTCTATTGCATGGAGAGCCTACCAAGGAGAGGTCCCTCAAGCAAGAAGTGACAGGACAGCCCTTGTAGGAGTAGCCCCACCTCTGCAGTGTGGGAGAAAGACAAGGTTTGAACATTTGGCTCTGGATCAGTCTCATAGGGAACGTTCTGGGCTGCCATCATTCACACACGAGCAACTCAAAACATCAGCAACAATAAGGCACTCTCTGCCAGACCCTGTGCAAAAACACTTTGCATCTCCTCGAATCCTCATAAAAATGTTACACCATTCTCTTCATTATAGAAATTATGAAACCAAGGTTTTCTGGAGAGTTTATCTCCTCCCTCATGTCACAGAACTAGATGTGAAAAATTGGGTTTTTTTACATAAGCATCTTTTTTCTAACCTCAGAGCCCACGCTTTCCATCACCTTGCTGTGCAGCTCCCTCAATAGGTCTAGACTGGGACATGCCCGCCATGTCTCCTAGCCTTGAGGTTGTAGAGGATAAAGATAATTAATAAAAATATCTTTGCGTTGATATTATCTGCCGCATGCCAGACTCCGTTTTGGGATTCTTGCATGGTTAGAGATTATAACTTTGGAGGATAAGTGTCATATTCCTGATTTTGCAGATAAATGAGGAATCTAGTGATATTATGTTAACCTAGGTTGCTGACTTCAAAAGCTGAAGAGCTATATCCAAATCCAAAGCCAAATTTCTGTGATTCCAAGGCCCATCCCATTTTATTACAAGTTACCTCCCACACACAGGCTTTATTTAATCCAATCTTGGATTAATGGTTCTTAACTGGAAGTAAGTTTGCACCCCAGGGAAATTGGGCAACCTCTGGAGACATCTGTCATTGTCACATCTTGGGGGGCACAGGGATATTCACTACTGGCATCTAAAGGGTGGGGACCCGAGGAATCCCACAATGCACAGGAGAGCCCCCACCACAAGAATAATCTGGCTTAAAATGTTGATAATGCTGACATGAGCCTTGAGCTCCTTCTCAAGATGGATAAGCATCTGTAGTTGTCAAAGGCAATCCAAGAACTTGAAGAGAGACATTCACCCAAATGCTTCCTCTTCCGGGCATTACTCTGTGATTTTTGACTCTAGAAGGGAAAAGCATAAAGCTTGATTTCATGCTGCGGAACTGCATCGGGGTCCCCAAGACCATCCTCAGTCTCTGTGTCTGGTTGGATGTGCTCCTGGGACTCAGAAAGGCCCTTAAAGTCACAGTTCTGATTTATTACAAAGCGATACAGGTTAAAAATCAGCAAAGGGGAAGAGCACAGGAGGTGGAATCCAGAAAAACCAGGCAGAAGCCTCTGAGTGTGGCCTCCACGATGTGCTTAACTTTACCGGCAATGGTGTCTGACGACACACACACCAGACAGGAGTCTGTCTGCTTCCTCGGAGGCAATCACAGGGACATGGAGCCCCCATGTGACTGATCTCAACTACTCAAACCTTAGGCCAAAAAGCAAAAGTAAGCCTTCCCCATAAATCACATTGCTGCCATAAACTGTCTTATCAGACTGGTAAGGTATGGCCGAAGGCCTCAGACACCCAAAAACAGTTTTATCAGGAGAATATTCCAAAGGTTTAGAACGCCTCTGCCAGGAGCTGTCCAAGGGCCAGTCCTGAAGACAGACCTTCCAGAGGAATGTTCAGAGTTTGAGCAGCCCAGACCTACTGAGTTAACCCTTCCCTGCACAACAGAAGAAAAGGGAGGAAGAGGACAAGCAGCAGAAGGAAAGGAGCTTGCAAGTTCAGAGTATATATATAATATTAGTTAATATTATATATATTCGTGGTCATGATGGTAGTGTTGAGGAGGAGGGGGTGGGTGGTTTAAGGCAAGACATACCACTCTGTTTGTTGGTTGGTTTTGGGAGAAAAGATTAAGCTGGATTCAGTTATGAAAGAGAAAAAAAAATATTGTACATTTTTCGCTTCGAGCAGAGGTCTGTAAATTTCTGTAAAGGGTCAGTTTGTGAGTAGGTTCAGCTGTGCGGGCCTACAGTCTCCCCAACCCGCTCACTTCTGCCACTCTAATGCAGGAGTAACCACAAACAATGCATAAATGAGTGCACATGGCTGTGTCCCAGTAAAACTTTAGGGACACAGCCATTTAAATTTCTTATAATTTTCATGGGTCATGAAATAGTTGTCCTCGCCCCATCCCCAGCTGTGTAAAAATGTGAAATTCACAGCCCTCCTTCGCTGACCCTGGCTTAGAGAGTCCAAATTTATTAACACAAAGCCACTGTGTTAACCTTGGGCAAGTTTTTTGTTTTTGTTTTTGTTTTTTATGCATTACCGTGTTGTAGCAATTACACAATCCTGCATGAACCCATGAGATGAGCTGCTTGTCATTCTGCAGCACCAGGCTTGTCAAGGAAGGGCCAAAGAGAGGCTGTGTATAAAGTCACACGTATCACTGGCTTCTGTTAATTCTGTTAATTCAGGCTTCAGCTCAGAGTTACAGTGCTGAAGGCCTGTAAAGTGCGAGGCATTGCACATGCGCTGGCAGGGGGAACACCTCTTCCCTCGAGAATTCCTTAGAACATTGAAAAATACAGACAGACCAACTTAGTATATAATAAACGATGATACCTGCCTACCTGCCAGAACACTGAAAAACTAACAACCCTCTCTCTATTAAGAGGTGGGAGAGTGGGGTCCTAATCGGGTTTTGAGGGATGAGTAAGAGTTCTCCTGGTAAGAAACTAAAGAAAGATCTTTGTAGGAGTGAGTAAGAAGGAGTTTGGCAGAGTCCAAAGGAGTTTCTCAATCTTTATCTTCAAAATCCATTGAGAAGTACAAATATATATATATATATATGGCTCTTTGATCTTCACTGGATATAGAAATTTCTGAGGCAAAATCAGGTTTCTCCCAAAAGCTGAGAAATACCAATCTGTTGAGATCAGAGAGTACCTTCTAGAGAAAAGTTGCAAAAGACCTGACAATGCTGTATAAAGGAATGTGGATTCTGGATTTCATCCTTTGAGTGACAGTCAACCAGTGAAATCTCTGATAGAAAATATACTTAAAAAATAAAAGAAAAGAAACAAGAGCACCCAGAAATGAATTACCATGTGTATCTGCAACTGAAAAAAATAATAGTCTTATCATGAAGACTCTTTCAAATATATGAACCCACTCCTAAAAGACTGAAATAGATTAAACTAAATCAGCAACTTCTCACCCGGAGATCGGGTTCCTGACAGATCCCAGGATTAGGAAACCGGTGCCTGACACCCAGTATCCAGCCCACTTCCTGTTGTGTCCTGATCTCTTCCTCGGAAAACAAATTACCAGAGACTTCAAAAACGACACAGTTTCATTTTTAAAAATATTTTAACTTGTGTTGCCACTCTTATTATAAACCATTTTGTTTGGAAGGTCGTGCTTCCCACTTTTTAGCTTTCTTTTCAAAATTTATAGTTCAGCGTTATTAGCCCAACCGATTAAGTTGTGTATAAATAAAGACAAATTGGCCAAATATTGTTTAATCCCCTGTATGTTAATTATATGTAGATACTCCTTCTCCGAGTATCAAATGACACTGTCTTTTAAAAATGTAGTGTGGGAGGATCAACACACAAATAGCAAAATCCTACTTCAATTAACTACATTGGTGACAGTTAATGCATTTCTAGAACTTCTGTGGACCTGTTACAACCCATTACGGTCGAAATATTGGTTTATGAAAAATTAATAAAGCCAGAGGAAAATGGAACCCAGCATCTGCCTTAGCTGTTCACACCAAAACAATCAGCCAGAATTAATTATGCCGTATGCTACATTCTAATGAGTTTTTCATTAAACAGGATACCATTATGGAAACTAAACAAGGATTATTCAGAGAATAATGCCAAAGGCTGTTTTTTGTTGTTGTTGTTTTGTTTTGTTTTTTGGAGGAGATTAAATTAGTGAATGGGTTATACATTTAAACCCGACGCCGAGGTTAATCGATGCACACTTACCATTGTATTAAACCCAGTATCGTTTTAAAGGCACGAACACCCCAATATCATTGATATTTCCTCTGGGGAAAAAAGAGGAGTCTATTTGTACGTTTCTAGTGCTTGTTTGACATACACAATATTGTAAAGTCTGAAACCTTCCGTATTAATTCCCTGTCATTTTTGAAAACCATTTTCTCCAACTGAAATATTGTTTGCTTTCGGCCCATGAGGCTGTGTGTGTGTGTGTGTTTGTTGCGTGGGAAGCTTGTTTAAACACATGTATCTGATTACTCTTTGGGAGATTCAAAGTCAAAATATATTTTCTGCTCTTACCCAAAGAGCAGGGTCAGGAGTTTAAACCTAATCTGGGATATATGGAAGGGAACTGAAGATGAAACTCTACCCCCATTCCTCAAATATTTCCAGTCCCTCCTAAAATATAGCTCTGTACTAGCAAGTGAAATAGAAAAAGGGGCCCACGGGAGGCCTGTCGGGAGGGATTTTTGGACTCCTGTTGTATCTCAGAGGTTCTCGTCCCGAGGAAGGAGAGAGAGAGGAAGGCATGCTGGGTTCTTTGCAGAAACTTGTAAACTCCACAGATTTTAGCTAAACCACAATTCTGATTTTTTTTGTTTTGTTTTGTTTTTTTGTTTTTTTCATTCCTCATACTTTGCAAACTAAAAGACTTTGAGAGCTGGGAGCTGAATGTGCACTTGGAGAGGACACAGCTCAGTCCTAGAGAGGAGCGCCCTCTCCCTGCCACCCTGCATGGCCCTGCCACATGGGCATGTGGGCCCAGATCCGTGTGGCTCCATCCTCTGATTCCTCAAGAGAAGCGACATCTGTCTTGTGACATCAAACCTCCCCAGTTTAAATGTTGGCAATTAATTCCCAATCTTGAAATGTTCTCCATTAAATCTGTTCATTCTGTCCAGGACATGGCCAAACCCAACAGCTCAGGAGCTGTTGCTCTCCCATTCCTCAAGGAGCAATGGAACAAAATAAATCTGTAAAGTACTTTATTTTCAGATTCAAAAAAATAATCATAGTTAATAGTCCATTGTTATTATTATTAGTAGTAGTATTGTTGAGATCACTTATTACCCACAAATTGCCTACCCCTTCCACGGAACAGATCTGATCCCTACAACAATTCTCAATGAAGTAGATTTTTTTGGTTCCCATCTTACAGATGGGAAAGCCAAGTCTAGAACTTTAACTGACTTGCTCAAGGTCTAAGAAACTTGCAGTCACTGAGGCCAGAACATAAAACTAAGGGTTAACGTTCCCCAAACCCATACTTTTTCAGCAGCACTGTCAGACCTTGAAAGTTCCCTATTTTTTCCTCTCTCGGTGTTTCCTTCCTGCCTGTAGAACTGCGATCTTGCAATTGATATTTTCTTATCTCTAGAAGATACATCCTGCCCAGAGGCTTCCCTGGTGGGATTTAAAACCCTATCACAGATTCTTAAACGTGATCATGAGGTTCTAGCCAACGTCCCTCAGCCTGGAAGAGTCAGGTGTTTCCAGCCAGCAGGCAATGGAGGAACGGTTCGAAATGGCTCTAGTGCAAATGGGGTCAGTCGGTGGGTATTTATCACTCCATGGCTGGAGAGGATGTTGTCCAAACACCTCAAGACCAAGCATCACCATAAATGAGCCGATGTAGCTCCGTGAGTGAGTCTGAGTTTTGGAGTCACACTAGGCTGGCTTGGATTTCGGTTTTGTCTCATCTTTTTCTCTCTCTGGGCCTTACTTTCCTTGTCAGTTTGATAAAATTAAAAAAAAAAAAATCACAATGTGTGCACAGTGTACCTGGTTCAGGACCTGAAACTCCACGGCATCTTAATGGCCACTCCCATTCATATTAGCTGTAACTTGATGTTCTTTACATAGTCCCTAGCATTTTCCTGTCACTAGTTAGCAGCGTGGGCATCCCCTGGGAGCTGATTGGAAATGCAGATTCTCATGCCCCAGCCCAGGCCTACTAGATGAGAATATTCATTTTAGAAGGGCCCGGAGTAATTCAATGCCTATTAGAATTTTAGAAACAAGGGCTTTAAGGTAACCCTTACCTAAATACTAACAGCTGCAAACCTGAAAGAGATAAAATGTGTTTGCATTGTTTTTCTTGTACATTGTTTGCTTTCCGCAAATACCTTATGGGACCATTTTTTCTAGTTGCTTTATTATCTTGAACAGCAATGAATTAGAAAGAGATTTTTGGCAAGCATTCAAAGAACATGTCTTTAAATATTTTTTTGGTTGTTTTTAACAAAAAAAATGAAATAAATTTTTGCAAGTATTAATAAAATGATACCCTCTGAAATCATTTGTGACAGCTTCCCAGGGAGGGGCTAATACTGTCCTGACAATCACTGCTTATATCTTCCAAACAGAAAGAGGACATTAGAACAGAGGTCAGCAGACCTTCTCTGTAAAGGTCGAGATAGTGAATATTTTAGCCTTTATGGGCAATAAGGTCTCTCTGTTGTAACTCCTCAGCTCCGTCTTGCAGCATAGAAGCAGTCATAAATAATATGTAAATGAACAAGTGTGCCTGTGTTCCAGTAACTCCTTATAGATACTGAAATTTGAATTTTATGTGATTTTTCACTTTGTCACCCAATATTGGTCTTCTATGGAGTGTTCTTCGACCAGATAAAAATGTAAAAAACGTTCTTAGATCACAGGCCATACAAAAAAAAAAAAGTGGTAGGCTGTATTTGGCCAAATGACTGTAGTTTGCCTACACTGGATGTGGAAGATTAACCTTCAGAAAATGGGTCCCAAGGATCTGTTTGGTTTGATCTGAATTCAGCACTGTAAGATTTCTATCTGTGTGATCTGTGTGGCCTTGGGCAAGATTCTTAAACTCTGTCTCTGGATCCTCGTCTATTATAATAGCTGTGACGATAGCTTTACCTTACAGGGTAAAGAATAGGGAATAGTCCAAATTTAACACCAAATGGGTTTGCTTGGCGCCTTTTGAGTGATTAGTAAGCAATTTTTGGAATTGCTATGGTTGATGTGTTTAGTATCAAATTGAGTCAACTGAATATTTTCTGTAAAAATCACTATTATGTGAAGTTTGGAAGGCAGGTGAATAAGAGTAGTTCAAGTAAGTCATGACATTTTTTTAAAACAACAAATAATCAGAGAGAATGTTGTAGAGAGATTCTTTAGTATTCCCACAACTTTTGGGGGATAGTCTGAAATTATGTCAAAAAGAAAAGTGAAAAGAAAAAAAAAAAACCCACACAATCATGTATTTCTCTCTAACTGTTATGAAAATCAAAACTTGCTTTATAAATTGGAATGAGAGATTATTTACACTCGATACAGATTTACTTCAGGGCTCCTTTAAATATGGGAATCCCCTGGCACAATTAAAACATGATTCACTTTATAAGGATTAAATACATAGCCAACATTTTTCTGCAACATCTGTGCCTCAGTGGAAATACCTCTGTATTGAAAGCTCGACCATAACCCTTCAGAGAGGCTCATCTTTCAGGCATGTATAAAAGCATTAAGTATTCGCTGTGAAAATATTCTTACATGGATTAGCTCAATGCCAGTCCGTGTTCAAAAATGCATAACCGCAGAAAGCATCCACAACCCATGAGGGCTTTGGATAAATGTGTCCATCAGAAGCTGTAACCTTCATGGGCAGGGAGTAGCGCACGGCAACTTCCCAGACCCCTGTCTCATGCCTATGCTCTCTGGCCTTCATGAGGCTTCCCTGAGCCTCGGGCAGAATTCATTAGGAGGCAAGCAGGATAGGAGTCTGCGAGGGCCACCATAGGCTGGGGCGGCTTGTGCAACAGAAATGAATTTTCTTACAGATCTGTAGGCCAGAAGTCCAAGATCAAGGGGGGGGTCAGCAGGGTTGGTTCCTTTGGAGGCCTCTCTCCTTGACTTGTAGACGACTGTCTTCTCTCTGAGTCTTCACACGGTCATTCCTCTGTGTCTCTGTTGTAATTTACTCTTCTTAGAAGAATATCAGCCACATGGAATCGGGGTCTATCCCCATGGCCTAACTTTAACCTCACTACCTCTCTAAAGATCCTATCTCCAGATACAGACACATCCTGTACAGGGTGGGAGCGGGTGGTTAGGACATCAGTGTATGCATGAATGTGGAGCGTATCCACTTCAGCCCGTAGCTGTGGAGCAGGAAAGGATAGAGAGGCTCTTTTGGGTGGGGAACCAAGAGTGGCTTTGCTAGGATTATGCTGCTGGAGATCTTCTGAACCTCCTTTACCAGCCCACCTCCAGAGACTTTGACAGAACAGTTAAGACTGGTAGCTATTCTTCGTGTTTGAAATGCTACAAACAAAGGCAAAACTTGTCGATGCACCGAACAGCAACCATAAAAGGTCAGTAAGCTCTGCCTCTACATCAGAAATGCAGATTTCTGACCAGCTGAGTCCCGTTCTTTAGGGGGTGGAGCCTTTGAAGGCAACTCATTTCAGTGCTTCCCAGTGGATTCCTGAAGTCTCACAGGCCTTGAAAACCTCCAGTGCTAGGAAGGCAAGAACCCACAGCATTGAGGTTAGGGGGACCGGCTCTCCTCCGGTGTTTCTCAAAGTGTGGTCCCCGACAACACGAAAGCTTGTTGAAAATGCAACTCCTCAACTCCATGCCAGACCTCTGGAGTCTGTCCAAAACTCTGGGAGTGGGACCTAGCGTTCTGTGTTGAACAGATACCCTAGGTGACGCTGGTGGTTGTAAGAACCCCAAGGCGCTGAGGGCACCCCTTTCTGGAAGTACCATTCCTAGGAAGAAGTCTTCTGTAACCCAGCTTGTTCTTTCAATGATGGCCAAAGTTTTCCTCATTTTATTCTAATTTAAAAATATATTTAAAACATCATCCAACAGTGAAGGCAGGAAAGAGTCATTGATAAAATGAGTCGTGTTCTAGGAGCCTACATAACTTTGTTTCTCACCCAAAATTCGCCTCTGACTGGTGATAGAGCTTTTCGTAAACCACATCTTTGTTCTGTGCCATTTTTTTTTCCCCATCTCTAAAGAGAGACTAATACTGTCTGACCCTTCTAGTTAGGGAGGAACAAATGCATTGTAAAAATGTGCGGATTGAATGAATTTTTTTTTTTAATAAAATGAAAGTACTCTTTTTCCTAGTGATTACTATCACTATGAAACCTTTTTTTTTGTTTTGTTTTGACTGCAATGTGTAACAGAATTATGGAATAGACTATTTTGCCAGTCATAATAGTCATGTTTCATAAATACTGTGCCAAAATTACTTGTAAGTTTTATGGATCTCAGCAAGCAAAGTAAATAACCATAGGGTGTCAGATTTGGGGGTCATTGTGGACTCATTCCTTTGTTCCCTTTCTTGTGTATGTATTTGTTCCTGAACATACGAGCACTAAAAAAGACAGCGTTTCATTCTTTTCAAGGGCACAGGGGCTCAGCGGGCGCACCCCAGAACCCACACAGTGCCTGGCATGTGATAGAGGCCAAGACTCACTTGCCGAATGAACAGCTGCCCTCGCAGGTCACCTCTTCTTAGCTGAGCGCTCATGACAGAGTAACTCGGAGATGGCCTCCTGCATCGATTCACCACCTGCCTGTGGGGTATCTCCCCGCAGCCCTCTTTGCAGTCACCAGGCCTAGTGACACTGGGAAAGCAGGACCCCAGCAACAGGCTCTGCTTGCGAGGGACTCGGGATCAGCACACAGATGCTTGAAGAGGCTCAGATAACACCTGACACTCCAGAACCTTCCACAACAGGGGTTCCCGAATCCCTGTTGGCTCTCAGAAAATTCATGAGGTGTGGTGGTTTTTCTTCACGCCTTTAATTTTTTTTTTTCCATTTAGTAGCGATAAGAGCATTCTTCTCCTGGTGTTCTAACTCATCTTCCTCTTGGAGCTAACGAAGTGAGTCAGCCACTCCCAGTTGCTAGGCGGTTGGGGTGTTTCTTTGACATGTTTTGTTCCTTCTTCTTCTTCTTTTTTTTTTTTTTTCCTTTTCTTTGATGTGTGTGTGTGTGTAATTCAGAAAATACAGGATGGGCCAAGTCATTCACCCTGGGCTGGCTTGGAGATCTGCCTCTTCGGTACTAAATGGAAGGGCGGGCATTCAAAAGAGCCTCTCTTCTTCCTTTTCCTCTTGCATTCTAGTTTTATTTCCTGCAAGCGCAACATGGCTGCTCGTCCAAAACCCTCTGGTTCCTCTTTTCAGGCCCCCCTGCCTCCCCACCGAGGTCCCTGAACCCATGGGGTTGAACTTCTTTTGGATGAACCCCCCTTGGAGTTCACCTCATCCATGCGAAGACACTCACTCGACAGATTATCACACAACACAATTTAGAAAAGCAGAGGAAAGAAGCTGAATTTGGCAGATAAAGGCAAAGAGATCTGGTTTCTAGGAGAAGAAGCTGTAGCCGAGTCCAGAAGGGAATTATCTGGGGTGGGGGGAAGGTTCCAGGAAGAAGCATTACCCTTCATCAAGGCACAGGTGTGCAAATGCACGGTTGTTCCAGTTGGTTTGAGTCTGATTTCCTCACCTAAGAGTTGGCAGCAGAGTACAAAGTTGGATGCTTCCTCTCCCCTGTCTGTGATAGGAATCACCCCTTTGAGGCTTCTCCCTGCCCCTCAAGGGGCCAGGAATGATCCCCAGAACTGGGGGAGTCTCCAGTCAAGAAGAAAGTGTTGGGTTGCCCCATCTGCACATGAACCTGGGCTCACCTTCTCACAGCTGGAAGATTCCCGATCCTGCCGGGGAATGGCCCCATGGATATCGTGCCGGAATTTGGGATGCTGATGAGGGCGTGACAGACTTTGCAAAGGCTTTGATTATTCCGAAATTCAGTGAGCCACGGGAAGGCAGCTCCTACCAGGCACGGATATGAGCTACACAGATTCCATGTGGAGCTGCTTGAGTCAACCTTAAAAGCACCAGAGAGAAGGAGGAGGAGGAAGCAAGTGAATCCCATAGAGAGGGCTCGTAGCCGGACTTTAGGCATGCACACCCCCAGCAATCAACAAGGGGCAGAAGAAGGTACCCTCCAGTACAATTGGCTAGGCAAAGCACTATTTTTAGCCAAGAAAACAGAAAGGAAGAGATCTTTAAAAACATAATTACTCGATTGTATTTGTAAAACCTTCCAAGAGGTATTTTGTTAGGGGCTGAGAATAGATGAGTCTGGTTTGGCTCTGACTCAAGAGGGGCTCGTTGTGGCTAAGACCGAAATGTAAATGAAAAGTTGCAGTAGAGTGTGGCAAAGGATCTGCTAGGGAGATTTTTATTTTTATTTTTTTAAGTAGGCTCCATGCCCAGAGTAGCACTCAGCGCTGGGCTTGAACTCATGACTCTGAGATCAACCTGAGCCAGGATTGAGAGTTAGGGGCTTAACTGACTGAACCCCCCGGGTGAGCCTAGGGAATTTTTTTTTTTTTTTTTAATGGATGGGCACATAGGAGGCAGGGGGTGATCCATTAGCTCCTAGGGACTGGGAAAAGAGGCAACTTCTAAAAGACACAGTACATATTGCAGCGGGGCCTTTCTTTAAAATTAAATCCCTTGAAATCTCCAATATTCAATCCTATTTGACGTGAAAAGGTCAATTTTATGGTTTAACCGAACAGTAGGAGCAGGAATGGCGTAGAGGTTTCATCCTGTCCACCAACTGTAATCAAACAGTAGCAACTGCCTAGAAGCTGGGTTAAGAATGCTTCTGAGGGTTCCAGGATAAAAAGGAAAGGACACTTGGAAATTGATGAATGACCGGTCTGTCCTGGCTAGCGAATGGTGGCTAGTGGTATAAATTGAACACAGTTGCCATCTTTAAATTATAAAGAGGAAAGGCCCCCTTCCCCCCTCCTCCCTCAAAATCCTGGATATTAGAATAAAATTGCTTTATTAGCAAAGGCACAGAAGTCTGAGAAGTATAGAATGCCACCATAGTGGCAGACAGTTCATGCTAGCTGGAGGCAAATGAGACCATTTGGGGGGATGGGGTGTGGATAGAAAACACAATGCAAGGGACTCATTAGAAAGCTGCATCACAAGGTGCCTTGAATGACCTTCTAAATGCTCCTTATGCTGCTATTCCTACCCTATTATCTATTTGACTGACTTCTTTAAACAAACACACATGACTTGCCCCGGCCCAAAAAATGCTTGGAGGTTACAGTGTTCTCCTCTGCCTCTTTGTTCCTGTTTAATTCAAAGCTTTCTCTTAAGGAAAGGTCACAAAGTACTAAGAGAACATACAATAAGTACTTTGCAAATTAAATTAGAGAATGTTTTTTAGGTAAAATAAAAAGCAAGTCCTGTGACAGTATAGATTTTGTTTTACAAAGGTCAGAATTATTGCATAAAGAATTTTTTTTTTCCCACTACAAAGAGGGCTTCCAAAGAAGTTATTTCAATGCAGTTTCTCAGGATCTACAGCATAAGAGCATTAGGAAAGCTTCATTATGCCCTGCCAGGATTTAGCTTCCTAGAGGGAATCTGTGTTGTGTCCCAATGGGATTCTCTAAATTGCACTGAGAGTGTTGAAAATTGACCCTAAGGTTTTAACTGCACAATACCAAAATGTCCTTCTGGATATATTTTTGCTACAACTATGCCATTTTTCTTTTGAAACCAAGGTACCCCCCCCCCAAGAAACTTCAGATTTCATTTTAAAAGTGGTTTCGATCCAGGGGTGGACATGAGAGACCCCCTGAGTTTTCTCACAGGTCCCACCTAGAAGATGCTGATTTGACAGCTCTCTGTGTATCCTATAGAAACGTTCATTTTTCTGTCTAAGGTTGTGGCAGTGAGCGAGAACCTGGGGATGAATGGCCTTTGCAAAGTCAGGCGAAGTACTTGTTGATAAGCAGGGTGGGTGTCGGGGCGTGTCCGTGGGGTGGGTGTGCCACTCCTGTTGGTTGATTTCAGACCCCCCACCCCACCCCCCTGGGCTGGTGTTCCATTTGTTTGCTATTAATTACCAAGCTATGCCAGTTTCTTGCCAAAACAGGAAATACTTACCAAGAAGAAATAAGACCATGTAAAGTCCCATCTTGTATGTTGGGATAAACTTTTTAAATAAAATAGAAGAAAGAAACATCCATGTAGCAAAGGCTGATCGTGACTCAGACCCAACCAGACTCTGAATACATTTACCACCAAGGGAAGGTCAGTCAGTTTTACTCTTATATCCACGCTTTTGTGGGGGCTCTTCTCCAGCTAGAAACGCAGGATACCAGGGTAAATGTCAGAAGAACCAAGGGACATTCCTTCAGATAGAACTTCTGTCCATGGGCTGCTTCTCCGTGTCAAAGAATGGATGGGGGGGGGCGGCTGAGATGGTGATGGAGGGACCACTCAGGGATTTTCATGCATCTTTGCTTTATCTGGAAATAATGTACAAAATCCAGGGAAACACCGGGAGCAACTGGTAGAAAAGGAATCTGCAGAAACCTTCTCAGCCCACCTCATAGGGGCCATCTATTCTAGCTTTGTCCTGAAGGAGGGGGGGCGGCTGTCATGGAGACCACCTCTGGAACTGTGTTTGGTTTTTTAGTTCAGGAAAGATGGCTATCTTTTCATGGTTCATGTGGAAATCCCTCTCTGTGTGACAGAACCCCCACTCACTCTACAAGTTCCTACTAAGCTTCTGTCAACCTTGGGAAAGCTCCTACAGGGCTGTAGAACCCCTTAGCAAGTCCTAGAGCAGGTCTCCAGAGGTGTGTGTGAGCTCCGAAGATGTGGGTGAGGTCTCCAATGATGTGGGCAGGCTTCTTCTCACGGGGGGAGCGTTCCAGTTTTGGTGACGGCCAGAGACTCCAAAACCCAAAACCAAATGGAAACAAGTGAATGGAAGCCACAGGGAACACAGTTCCATCACCAGTAATGGGCTGACAACTCCTCAGAAGTTTCTCTCAGTCTTTTCAAAGTCTGAGTGTGAGCTTTGTGGGAGAGAGAATTGATACCCTGCGGATTTCTGACCCTGCTCACCCTTGGAGTGGGTGGTGGTTCAAAACACATCACAGACTGAGGGCATATCTCAGGATTCCACCACTCCTCTCTGCTGTAAAATTCCATTGTGCCAGGATAAGCCCGGTGCCCTTTGCTTTAAATCAGGCAGAGGACAGTCAGATCTGCAGTGCAGGCTTGCTTGGTGAGGCAGCCTCTCCAGCTGGAAAGCTGAGAGCTTTCGGGAAGAAACGAGATACGCAGAAGCCAATGATGGTCTCACCCTAAGCCCAATGTGGGTCCGGGGTGGGTCACATGGAGGGTGAAAGTTGCATTCATTTCTTCCCCGCCGCACTTTGTCCTTTCCCTGAAGAACTGATTCAGACAGTCTAAAGTGGGGGGAGGGCGTGGTGGCAGGGGAGGAAAAGTTTTCTCCAAACATAACAGTTCACATGCTTCCCCTTTACTGAGTGATGATTACGTGCCAGCCCCTGCCCCAGGCACATCTCTAGCCATACGATCCCCAGCCCTCCCTGGAGGTAGGTATATCCGCCCCATTTTCCAGATGGGACTCCCAAGGCACAGAGAGGTACAGTGACTTACCAAGATCACACAACTAAGGGGCTTCGAGCCAGGCTTGTCATCTAGTTCTCGCCGGTATTTCTCAAGCCCCCTTTGGTGTATGCCGTGCTGCCACCATCACTGTTCTGAAACTGGGTCCTGGGGTGGCCAGGTTCCCAATACGGGAACCCCAGGTGACAAGGTGTGACCTGTGCTTGAAGGGCTGGAGGGCGGGCTCCTGACTCCCTTCGGCTAAGCCAGGGGGTTGCCCCGGGTGTCCCCGCCACATGCACGGGGGTGTGGCTGTGTTTTCATTTCTCTGCAGTTCTTGTTTGCATTGCCGCGATCTCTCAGGTGTAGCGTGCCTGTTCCCAAACCAGATACCAGCTATCTCTCTCTCTTTCGTAGGCACGGTGCTGCTGTGCCAGGCAAACCAGGAGGGATCTTCCATGTACAGTGCCCCCAGTTCACTTGTATATACTTCCGCAAGTAAGCCCGCTGTCGTGGCTCTCTCTTTGTTTTGTGACATAAATCTGAGTCCAATCACCTTCCCTGCCATGTAAGTTCTCCTCCTCCCCTCCCTCTCTGCTGTACCCTCCCTGTGGCTCCCCGCAAGATGAGGTTGGTTCTCATAAGCATGTCTCTGTGTTTCCCTGTCACCTTAGCATCGAACCCCTTTGCTCATTACGTCTGAACGCTCACTTCCCAGATGTCCCCGTCATCCTTTGTTAAGACCCAGCAGGATCGGGTCCAATGGATGGGACCTGGGACGTTGGTCTGGGGGTTGGCGCATGGCGGGGAGGGGTGTGGAGCTAAAGCTCACTGCCTGCCTTCTATCACAGCCTTGCAAATTCACAGGAAAATAATTGATGGAACACACACAGGCCATCCAAGTGGCCCCCTCACGTGACAAAATGTGCTTGGGCACCCTTTTCTCATGGTGGAAAATAATGACTTATTTGCAAGCCTGTTCTGCCCTTTGCTATGTGATTTCAGGGAGCAGGAGGAGGCAAGAGAAGAATATGGTTCTCCCCCTTTTAACTGGGTAGAGGAACAACGGGAAAAGGCACTTTGGTAGATATGAACATAGTCATCAAGTGCAAGGGGGAGAAAACCAAAAATAAATGCAGAAGATAGATCACAATGTTGACATGGAAAAACCAAGGATTTCTCTGCCTGGGATGGATGCTCTGGGGTGGAAAATGCCCCACCGCAACCCCAGTTCCCAGAACAGGTCAAACAGTTACAGTTCTCGTGGATTCCATCATGGTCCCCCTAGCTGGGTTGCCCCTCCTCAGAAAGACCCCCAGCCACTGCTGAGAACTTCTTATCTATTTCTTAGGCTGTAAAACATGACCCTAGGAAATCCCCCATAACTATGAAGCTGGTCTTCAGTGGGATCAGTGCTCAGCAGTGAGTGTGGGGACGAGGGAAGGAGGGCTGCTGGAGACCAGCTTAGAGAAGGGGTGGGGGGATGATGAAAAGCAGCCGTGATGGGGATGTGATGAGGCGGAGGACGAGAGACAGAGGGGAATCCTCCCTGAGGGCCAAGATCAAGCGTCTCCATTCCCAAAGGCTCAGAAAAACCAAACTCTTTGCTGGGGGGCACAGGCTAGAAGCAGTCACAGGAAACCAAAAACAAGACTCTGAGAGTCCTGCGGGTTTCTGAAGGTGCCAGGCTATGGGGGTCCCCGGGTATTCCTCCCAACCAGCGTAGCATCTTCAGGAGCAGGTTGGGCATACATTCAGTACAGCGTATCTTCCTGTGCCCCGAGAAGCCAGCATCCAGCCATACTGGCAAGAAGTTGTTCTTTCTAAATGTTTGGCCATGGCCTCCTTCGGGCGGTGTAAATGTGTGTGCACGTAGCTCGTAGAATTAGGAGGCTAGTACGCATTTCTACACGCTCAACCTTGTTTCATCCTCAAAATCTGCACCAGGTAGGTATTATAATGTTTGCTTTACAGCAGAGGAAGGGAGGGGGTACTGAGGAGGAGTGATAACCCAGGATCCCACAGCCACAATATGGTAGATTTGGTTTTTGAACCTGGGAAGTTATTCAGAGATGGACTGCTTTTCTGGCTTCGTTTGACCCTAAATATCCTGGTCATTCCCTTGTCTCTCTCCCCTACCTTCTCTATCAATGGTATTTTCTGGAGGAACATTGGCAATCCAAAACTTGACCACAGTTGTGTTCCAGAGGGTTATTTTGTTTTATTCTGTGACATCGTTGTCCTAGAGAGCTGTCTAAGATAAAATGTTCCGTATTTGCACTGTCCAGTATGTGGGCTCCTGGGACAGAGGCACTGCCTTTTTTATTTAATTTAATGTTAATTAATGTTACTCTAATTAGCCACGTATGGCTAGTGGCTACCATATTGGAAAGCACAGCTCTCAAGGATCATATGAAATAAACATTTCTATTTCGGTTCTCTGTTCAAATTAATTCCAAATAAGGGTGGGTTTGAATCAGTATAACCATTCTAAGGCAGCTTTGGGGGAAGTGTGTGTTATCGATATGAAATGTGGGACTCTATCACAAATTCTTCATATTAAAATAGGGGAAGCACCCAGAGGCGAAAGCAAAAGTATAGCGCCGCCAGCAAAGTATAGCCCAGGGGCCAAATCCAGCCCACAGCCTATTTTTTTAAAGCTTATGAGCTAAGAATGGGTCTTAGATTCTTTGAAGGGCTGTAGAAACAAGCAAGAATTAAAGACAACATGTGATGGTGACAGATGTGGCCCGCAAAGCCTAAAATATTGTCATTCCAGCGCTTTACAGAAAAAGCGTGTTGATCGCAGATGTAAAGGGTCTGTTTTTTTATTGACAATCCAAAATGACAGTATCTCTTCACTGTTTATACATTTTTTTTCCCTGAGCTTAAAAGTGAAAATTTATAATAATTATAGAAACGGTATAATGTGTGTCCAATACCCTTCATTTTTAAATTGCACAATCAATCATAGTACCTACACATTTTTCATCCCATTATTTCCACTGATTATCATGTCAAGGGTACTTTATGAAAATATGTTGAGGGCCTCATAATATTCTATCGTTTCACAATATTGCATTTTAATCACCCCCCCACCATTGGTGGGAATTTTTCAGAAATATTACAGAACTGTCCTTCTGTAGAGTAGTGTTAAAGGAAACAACAATGAATAGTTCATTTTCCTACCCCATCACAAAACAAAACAGAAACCTAGATTCTTTCAATAGGAACCTTCATGTGTTGATCCCTAAGCAATGGCGTCCGGACAAGCTCAGTGAGTGTTTTGTAAGAACAGCCAATGCTGAGGCTTCTCCTTCCTCACCTGGGTGGCCAAAGGAGCTGTTGATCACTTCCATCTCAAGGCAACAATGCCAGGTGTGAAGATGATCCATTCCTCCCTGAGACACACTGCTGAGGTTTTTTGCTTTAGTTCTCCAAGTGAGCAATACCTTTTGAGTCTGGGCTGTTTGCCATTAACTGGCTTCTTGGGTTTTTTTCCTCCCTTAGGTCCCACATGAGTGAAACCATATAATAATTATCTCTGCTTGACTTATTTCACTCAGCATAGTCCCCTCCAGTTCCATCCATGTTGATGCAAAAGTTGGGTAATCATCCTTTCTGATAGCTGAGTAACATTCCATTGTATATATGGACCACATCTTCATCCATTCATCTGTTGAAGGACATCTCGGCTCTTTCCACAGTTTGGCTATTGTGGCCATGGCTGCTATGAACATTAGGGTGCATCTGCCCCTTCTTTTCACTACATCTGTATCTTTGGGATTAACATCTAGTAATGCAATCATTGGGTTGTAGGGTTAGCTGGCTTCTTTGTAGGTTTTCTCTTCCAGATTAAGATACATGTTCCAGTACAAAGTCATATGTTCTAGAAACAATCCTGCCTTCACCTGGAGGGTCATTTTTGCTTAGTCTCTGTCTCTCTTTTCTCTCTGTCATACACATGCACACACACACACACACTGGGCACACACTGGGGCACACACATGACCACCGAGGTTCATCTCCTCTCTGAGTGTTTCATACACATGGCTGAAAGCCACCTCTCTTGTCTCTGAGGCCTGAATGGTTTGTCCTCTTTGGCTAAGAATCTAGCTTTCTACCCAAAAACTGAGGATCCCTTACTTCTCAGCAACCTTGCAGGATGCGCCTGCTTTTTAGCTTGAAAATATATGTGTTTCTCATGGTTTTCTAATAGTTGTACTCCTGAAGAAGGCTGTGTATAAATTACACTTTTGTAAATCAGATCCTATGTGTTTACTGACTTCCATGATTATTCCTGGGTTTGTGTTGTTTTTTTTTTCTCCCCCCATGGATCTTTAACTGGCCTTAGGTGTTTTAAACTTAAATTGCCCTTTTGCCTAGCCAAATAGCTAATCATCTGTAAATAATACCCTTACATGCAGTAGGGGAGATGGGTTTTAAAGGAACCCTGCTGAATTCCTCTGTAATGAAAATAATTCCTACTTGAGGTTATCTATTTTTTAAGATGCACTTTTACATAATGGGTTTCCCCCCACTTAAGTGAATCATCCTAATAATATGACTGAGGACACAAAAGCATTAAGAGAAAGATTTCCACTCACAGCTCCATGTCAGTACAGTGTAATCCTACAGATTCTCCCATGCCTCTGCAATTGGCCTGTTTTTCTCCACCATCCAGACCTTTATCCCAGTGTGAAACCCCAATTCAACTTGTGTCACGAGACCACACATCCTCTCACATGTCCCGATGAACAACACTAGCATCCAGAGTGTGAAGTGGACCTGCCTGCTTTTCCGCACACAAATGGAGTCCAAGCAAAACTCCAGAAAATTAGGCAAGATCACCTTATGCCAGAATGGAAAACATGTACTATTCATAATTTTGTCTTAAGAACGTTAACTTTTCATCAACGAAATGAATTAGAGTAATTACATGAACTTTGTTAGTTTTGAAATAATTTTAATTAATTTAAGAGCATCACGTTTGCTTTGAAGAGCCCACATCTAACCTCTTAACGGAGGGATTTGCTAAATGCTGGGGCAGAGCTAGTGGGCTCGCTCACTGCCTTCTCCCTCCCAGGGCCAGCGATGGAGGCTCCTCCTGTCTGGCGGAAAGGCACCTGCTTTAGTGTGAGTGCTATCTGCCTACACTGCGTGCTCACCATCTAAAAACTCCAGCTAGAACTAGGAATGGAAAGAACATGTCAACTTTCTTCCAAAGGAAAACGTTACCTCCATTTTTTTATTAGTTGAAATACCAAGAGGTAAATTCACAGTTCCATGAGTGGCAAAGTCACTTCCTTTCTTTTTTTTTTTCTTTTTAAGATTTTATTCATTTATTTGACAGAGAGAGAGAGAGAGCGAGAGAGGAAACACTAAGCTGGGGGAGTGGGAGAGGGAGAAGCAGGCTTCCCGCCGTGAAGGGAGCCTGATTTCTAATTTGGATTAGCTAAAGCCAGCTCTCACTGATCCTTATGTCCACGTGAAGTAGATGCTTCCAAAAGCAGGTCAATGTTACCTCCTGAATTCTGTTTTCTTTACAATTTTATGAATAGACTTCAAATTACAAGTCTAACATGTGCTTCCTGTAATTAGAGAAGCATGCAAATAAACACACACACACACACACATATGTGTGTAATGATGTAATAATATCCCCATTTTATCCCAAACCAGACACCTTTAAAGTTATCCATACTGACTGCCTGGGAAGTATCTTTCTACATTTTCTCATAATAATGCAAGGAAGGACATACATACATAAAACGGGAGTATTCATCATTTGATTGTATACAGAGGGGCGTGTTACACACATGTATTATGCACGCATTACACATATTAATCATATTTTGTTTCACTTGATAGCAGATTTGGGATCCCTCCCATTCAGCCGTCTGGGTATTTTCACGCTGTCCCATGGTGTGGATGCTCCTATAGCCGTTCCCAGTCCACACTCATTCAAACTACCTTCTTTTTCTAAAGCCTGTAGCAAATAACTTTACATATACCGTGACATTCCAGTGCCTCAAATCCCCCATCTAACTTCCCAAACACGGGATTGGTGATTCCATCCCGACATCCTTGCCAGCGCCTTCGTATTCTGCTCTTTCTTAATTTTGAAAATCGGATGGGTGAAGCAGAGCCTCTCAGTCCCCTCTCCTCTGCGTTTGCCTTCCTCCTAGTGACAGCATAAGATTCACTACTTTAATCGGCCTGTGGACATTACTTCTTGTGGATTTCCAGGACACATGGGCCCGTTTCTCTTTGGTGTTTTTCTGATTTGATATAAATTCAATTAGCTAACAGATAGTAGAAACCTATTTAGTTTCAGATGTATTGCTCAGTAATTCATCAGTTGTATATAACACCCAGGGCTCATCACATCACGTGCCCTCCTTCATGCCCATCCCCCAATCACCCCATCCCCACACCCACCTCCCCTCCAGCAACCCTCAGTTTGTCGCCCAGAGTTAAGAGTCTCCCGTGGTTTTTCTCCCTCTCTGATGACTTCCCATTCAGTTTTCCCCCCTTCCCCTAGGATCCTCTGAACTGATCTTTATTATATTTTTAATTCAGATTGAGAGAGAACTGTTCATTAGGGGGAATAACATGTGAAGAGCATAGATGTTGGAAATATTCTCTATTTGGGGCCTTTGATCTTGCTTATGTTCCAGCATACATTTTTAAATAAGCAGGCAAATATATCCATCTTTTCTCTCGTTACAGCTTTAGACACCACTTTAGGTCACAAGATCCCTGCCAGGAGCAAGTATTCCCTAGCACTCTATTATTTTTCTAGGGCTGCCATAAAAAAATACCATAGATTTGGGGGGCGGCTTAGACAACAGAAATTTGTTTTTTCTCCCTTCTGGAGGCTGAAAGTCTGAGATCAGGGTCCTAGCATGGTTGGTTCTGATGAGAGCTTTCCTCCTGGCTCATAGATGGTTGGTTGCCTTCTCACAACATCCTTATAGGGCAGAGAAAACAAGCCCTTGGGGGTCTGTTCTTATAAGGACACCAATCCCTTCAAGACTTACCTCAACCTAATTACCTCCCGAAGACCTCATCCCTAAACATCACCACCCTGGGAGTCAGGGGATCAACATGTAATTGTGGGGGGCGGGCTACTTTTCAGTCCAGGACAAGTGCCTTGGCACAAATGTACCAGTTTTGTCAACAGGCAAAAAAAAAAGCATTTTCCAGCAGAAATATGTTTCATGTGCTTATCAGCGCAAGCAAGTGTATTTTCCCACAGTTAACAGAAGCCACAGATGAACTTGAGATCCATGTGAGGACAAGTCCTAACGTAAAAGGAAGATGATTGTTAATTCCCCCTTAAATGTTCATTCCTGACCATGGAGCCGGGGGTAGGGGGAGATCTGATATCACAGGCTCAGGATGCTAAAGGTTATCAAAATGCAGAGTCACTTCCTCATTTATTCACTTTTATGAAACTCAAGGGCGAGCAGTGGTGGCGTGGTTTTAATTGATGTATTGATTGCAGGTTTTATGGAAGTAATTGTGTAGAATTCATAAAACAATGATTTAAGTGGCAGAAACATACATAAATCAGGCCTGCACTGTTCTACTTTTAGGTAATTGATAGAACTTCCTTTGGTGTCTGTAATTAAGGTAGCAGCCTAAATTAATTTATGGCTTCTTCTATCTTCTGCCCAATACAGAAAGTGTCAGTGGACTGAGTTCAGTTGATAGAAAGTGCACGTACAGGTCACTGTGTTACTGACACACTTTGCGAAAGTGTGTCATGTCTTCTCTCTCCCCCTCCAGGATCTCAGAGCTCCATGTGGCTCTGAAAAGGCCTTTTCTAATATTTCTGGAGGAATCACTTAAAAGAAGGATAATTAAAGCCGGGATGAGGGTCAGGCGAGAGAGAAAGTCACCTTGGACACAACCTTAAGAGGTTCCAAAAAACTCTTGGTAGTCGAGAAAAATAATATTCTAATGCAGTATTTTTAAAAATCAAAATTAATGGGAAAAATTGACAGTGAACAAAATAGCAAAATTTTCATTAACACAGGACGAGTATTATTATTATTATTATTATTATTATTATTATTTTTACCTTAGGGGGCGATATGCTCAACACAGTCCTTCTTTGCTTAAAGTTTGAGAGTCTGTTCATCGTGAACTTTTGTAATTTTAAGTTTTTTTTTTTTAAGATTTTATTTATTTATTTGACAGAGAGAGATCACAAGTAGGCAGAGAGAGAGAGAGAGGCAGAAGCAGGCTCCCTGCTGAGCAGAGAGCCCGACGCGGAACTCGATCCCAGGACCCTGAGATCATGACCTGAGCCGAAGGCAGTGGCTTAACCCACTGAGCCACCCAGGCGCCCTAATTTTAAGTTTTTAAAACATTACAGTGAAGTATGATTTATCCTGATTACTGGGGGGGGTTTGGTGCCACCTCCTCTTAAATTTTGCACCCAGGGTGAGTGCTTAACTGGTCCTACGTTAGCCCAGCCCCAAAATAAAAAAAAAAATAATAATAGTAACAATACTAATATTAACTCATGGTTATTGAGCCTTTACTTTATGACGGGCATTCCGCTAAGCCCTTCACGTGAACTTTCTGCTTTCATCTTCACAAGAAAAGTGTAAAATATGATTGTGCCCCTTTTTGCTTCAGAAAATTTAGGATTAGAAAGATTAAGAAATGTGTCCAAGGTGACCCAGCCAGATTAATTTAGAACCCAGCCCAACTCAATCCCAGGCCTTCCGTCTTCACTAGTCTCTAAACGTATCCACGGGCAGCCACGTGCTCTGCTCTGGAAATGTCCGAGCAGGGAAGGGTCAAGGGCAGCTTCTAGGCAGCTATCCAGCCTCTGCATTCGGGCCAGCATTGTGCTTTCTTCTTCTCATCCCCGGATCGCTGGAGAAGCGGTTCTTCTGTGTCTGATCTGCCCGGTCAGGGATTGGCAAAATAGTTCTTTAAAAGGCCAGAGAGTAAATATTTCCAGCCTCATGGGCCATCTGGTTCCTGTTGGCAACAAATCAAACTCTGTTGCTAGCTCGAAAGTAGCCACAGACACTGCAGAACTGAACAGGTGTGACTGCGCTTCCAATAACACTTTATGGACCCAAACAGTCCGAGGGCCAGACGTGGCCCGAGGGCGCCAGTTTCCGGACCCCTTTGCTCGGCTGGCATTCTTATCTGGGAGGGCCGGACTCCAGACAGCTGGCTACGATGGGGAGGAGATCAAGAGGGACCTTCTTTTCAATGTGCACCTTCCTGGGTCTTTCGTACTTTGTGCCCTTTGGTTACATTTCAAAACCAGTAATGGATGGTAGGCACGTCAAAAGATACCCACAGTAAGGTAGATACATGAATTCGGGCTAAATAGCGTGGATTGGCTGAGTTTTGCCCTCCTAACAAACACCAAACAAGTGTGGAGTTGGGGGTATCATTGTAGTGCTGTTGGCTTTCTCCAAGACCGGCCCCAGCTCCGCTGGGATAAATGGTGAGACTCCATCAGCGCACTGGGGAGGCCTCCTTGGTAGCCTGGGCTGATTCTGGCGTCTCCGGCAATTTCCAATCATGCTGGTCTCGGAGGGCCTCCACAGTGGATCTTTCTCATCAGGAACCCCTGCCTCGCTCCTTCTGAGTCTGTGGCTCAGCGCGGTGGTGACAAGAGACCTGCGTCCTCTACGTCATCAACTTGGAAATCACTCCTCCCAGTCTTTGCTCGTTTTCTCAGTCTTTTGGTGGGGGAGGGGGTTAAAAGGCGTTACTTCATATAACCCACTGCCATCACGTTGTTTCTATATGCCTTTCCATGTAACGTAAGTACTTCGTGAGCAAGGTGTCCTCTAAGAATTTTTTTTTATTTAAATTCAGTTTAATGAAGCAAGGCGTCCTTCAGTCAGACTCTGTAGTGTGGCGATCTCGTGGGCGAGACAGAGGATGGCTACGTGATGCTAAAGCCTCCAAACTACAAACAAATTTCGCACGTCGACATTTGGGGGTCCTACCTGACAGGAGGCTTGCCCTCTGTTAACACGGCGTTTTGAATGCCTCTTGGTAGCGCAGCTGAATACTGAAGTTCTCACCATTCTCCCGCGTTACCCGTAGACGCACTTGGCCACCAAACTCCTATTTGCGACACTGAACCCGTGCCCAGGGAGATTTTGAGACATCGACTGTGCCGTGCTCTGCCTGTCACCTCAGAGCACATGCCCGATCTAATGTCCAGCAACTGCTCCCAGCTGGACACAGCTGTGCAGCTACCCCCTCCCCCACCCCGCTCCCCAAACCCCCGTGTCGTTCTGTCTCCATCGCCGAAGCGCCATCTCTCTGCCTGGCACCGTCACCGGCCCCGCTTTCCCCATGGCGTAGCACAGCATGCCGATTGGTGAGCAGCTGATTTTTAAGAGTTTTGTACTCACTCCTGGGTTAATTCATCTCACCCGGACTTCTTGAACAGCCTCTTGAACAGGCTCGGTTGTATTTTCAATCCATGCCCCACCATCGCCCCAACCGGGTCGGGTCAGCGCCTTCATCCACAGCCGCGGTTGACTTGGGCCCACTCATGATCCTAGACCCCTCTGTTGTGACTGTTTTGCCTCTTAAAAAAAAATAAAAAAGACAATTTCAGGGGGGAAAACGCACAAGTTGAACTTCTCCGTTGTTTACAGAAGAATCTGGAAAGAAGCAGCCACATTTCTGGTGGCTGGGGTCTAGCTCTCTTGGCGCGTTATTAATCTCCATGCAGAATGGTGGCTCTTCTCTTTTGCAGATGGGGGCCTCCCTTCTGCAAAAGGCTGCCAGTTGCAAAACCTACCATCCTGTGGTGTGCCCCCAAACATCTTATTTGTCTTGATATTTCTCTCACAGAAATACATATGACAGATAAGGAGTCACTGGAGAATGGTTTGCTGTGTGTCAGACAGATATTAAAACAATAAACTACGTTGCCCTGGGATTCCAGTGCACACACAGCCAGAGAACAAGGCCGAGACGAGATGTTTCTGGAAGGCAGTGAGGCAGTCCTTCTGGGGGAATTCCCTGGAAACCCCACATCCTATGATGGCGTTGACAGAAAGTACTTTTTAATGCTCATGTTTTTGTAAGACCAGCAAACACGCGGGTGCAGCTCCCGCACTGAACTCCTGGGCCGTGCCTGCCTTCCGCTGGTCCTTGGCAAAGAGGAGAACGAAACCCTCCAAAGGGTTTGGCAGCTTGGTTTAGAGTTCATTTTTTTTTTTTTAAGCCCTCATCTGTACTTCATTTGCTTTCTCGAACAAATATAGATTTCAAATGTGAGAGGGGGCTATTCCGTGTTCAGACTGAATATGAACTACTTTGGGGCCAAAAATAAGATCCTGTGTGTTTCCTGGAATATAAAAGGGGCAGCTTGATGCTTTGGGGCAGGTGTGTACTCCTGGGGGACCAGGCTTTGCAAATGAAGCCAAGTCCTATCTCAAAGTCAGCATGGCCGGGAGTGAACAGCTTAGAAGGGGGAGTGAGAACAGCGAGTGACATATAATTCAGGCCCCGGAGAGGGGCCCCTTGGTGCTTCTTGCACAGAAATGTGTCCAACCACAGAAGTGGCCCCCTCCTCCCCCTGCCTCGTTTCTTTTCAAAAGCAAATCTCCCTGTGCAGTGCAAAGAATCACGAAAGGAAGCTGAGCTTGCCTCCCTGGAAGGGAAAAGAGCCTGGCATAGTTCATTTAAACATGATAATTTAAACACTTACTTCTCTCCAAAAACACCATTTTCTTAAATCATGTTTTCATTTCTGTAAAAGGACTGTCATGCCAGAAGCTATTTCATTGCTCCTAGAGAATTTGAGGGGAGTGTTCACAAAATGCAGTTTTTAGGACCAGATAACACACCCCATATTTTCAGTCCAGTCTCCTTGAGTTTTGTTTGCATGCAGTGTAGACTGGGGAAGCCTAATTGCTTTTTATGTAAACACGAACGTACCAGAACCACTTCCGCAGGCACACCTGCCCAAGGATATATATCACGCCCAGGTTCCAAGAAGCATTTCCCAAAAGATTCTTTTCTGCCAGCAAACCCTAGTCCCCCCGTATTGGTTTTACAAAATTCTCCCTGAGCTGCCGTTAGTTCATGACAAGACCTGGATTCGGCCAGAGGTGGGTCTATATCCTCACAGTACAGCAGCGGTTTGACCTTGCCCGAATCTGATCGCTGGGAGCATATTCACGACTGTCGGCCTACTTGTGAGCTTCCTTGTGTGAAGAGTCATTCAGGCTGCTTGAGGCACTGTGTCCCCCCAAATCCTCGGCTACACTTTCCCTTTCTTCCATAGACGCCATCTTCTCCGGGACTTTTTTTTTTTTTTTTAAGTTCACCGAAGAAGCTAGTCTGGTATGTTTATGTTGGTCTAGTGACTGGACAACCTATTTCCGAGTGATTTCCCTCTAGCCTGTCCACATTGGGGGTTGGGGGATTGTTCCAGCTCGGGTACCAGGCAGGAAACCCACAGATCCTGATGGCACCTGTCCTCGAGTTTTGCGTGGGGCGTGACTCAAAGGGTTGGGATTCTGGTAGAAACTGATTCTCCAAATCCGACGGCCCTAACCCCGGCCAGCTATTCCCACAGTGGTGGCTGGAGTTGCATCGCGGACCCGTCCTGGGAGCTCCCCCCCCCCCCACCGCCGGCCCCCTCGGAGGGCGTCACCTGCAGGAGCTCCAGCAGCCCCAGAGAACCACGGGAAATCCATTCCACCACGTGAAGCTAATTTATCTCCCTTGCCTTGTTTGCTGCGTGGAGAGGCAATTCACCAGGCTCACGCTTCCAGCCACCTGTTAGCCAGATCAGGAAAGATTTAACAATTGAAACTTTACTATATAGAGGCACTTGATAAAGTAATTATTTATACAAATAATTTGCCTTTTTTCCCCCCGTGGCTACCTGATGAGAGCTAAATTGACACCGCTACAGGTGTTGTCAAACGAATCGAGTGTGGCAAATCTCCTCTTCCAAATTAAAACAGATCTCAGCTTCTCACGGCTTTGTCTCCAGCCTTCCTTCAAATAACAGAAAGCACCTTTGCAAATGCCTTCCGCGGTCCCGCCAGGTTAAGCCCTCCAAGATTGAGAGATTCATTCTCGTTTTGTGCCGGATGAAATGTTACAGAAATCCTGCCCAGGGTGGGTATTGTCAACACCTGTGAGCCGACAGATCACAAATACGTCTTCTGCAAAGTGCAAGCGTATCTGGGCACGGCCGGCAGCCACGGTGCTCGCCGCGCATGCCCGTTGGGTTCATCAGACCGTCTGGAACCCAGGGGAGAAGAGGCAACAGCCAACTTCGGGAGGTAAGCGGGAGTAATGTGGCAATTATTTGAAAACCAAGGCTGCCATCCTCATTCAAAGACCTAGCGATGAAAGAAATTTCCATGTAAGCATTGTGTGGGGGTAGAGTGGACGCTTTTTGAATGTGTTTTTAAGTTAGGAAGCGTTTCTGCTTTGGGGACGCCAGGCTCGCTGCTCAGATTAGGTCATCCCTGGGCGTTCCCTGCATTTAGTTTTCTTTTTTTTTTTTTTTAAACCCCTGAATGACTCGTCTGTTTCCTTGCTAAGGAAGAGACTGTACCGGAGTCATGAGTGAAGTGATATTTGATAACAATATTAATAAATCGGTTATATAGAGAAAAAAGGGCATTACCCAAATATCGGGAAAGGGTTTTTTTTGTTTGTTTGTTTGTTTGTTTTTGCAGCTCTCTCAAATCTTGGAGAAAGGTTCTAGTTGAAGTTTGTCATAAGGAACTCCTTATTTTGACAGTAATGAGGTTTGTGTATAAACGCCATGCTGGGGGACCCTAGGTCCCCATTGCTGGGAGAGTCCGTTTCCCCGGTATTTTGGGAGAAGAGATAAGCCAAGATGGAGAAGGAAAATGGCTTGTTGTAGACTCTTACCAGGAACACAAATCAGTAGTGATCCTTCTGGCCTGTATCCAATTAGTAGAAAAGGAGCAAAGCCTTTCCAGGTGTTTTGAAATCTCAGCGCCTAAACAGAGAAGAGAAGGAACGGCACCTGCCCTCCGCCTCCTTCCAGCTTTTGCCCCCAACCAGGAGCATATTGAGGTCTCCTGGAGGTTTGTCAGCAGATTCCCCTGCCAGTTCGTTCCGTCCATGACGAACTGGGCCGCTTGTCCTGGTTGCGGTCTGAATCGAGGGAGAGGATGTAGTCACTTACGCTGCTCTAGGAGGCCATAGGAGGAAAGTGAGAACGGGGGAGTCCTGAAGGAGAAAGGAGAGTGGAACTAGGAAGTTCTTGCCCAGGGCTGACGCGGGATACCTTAGTCCCAATAGCCTCGTTGCTTTGTTGTGTGGTAGACGCGATGATAGGCTCTAGTGTCGGGCTGTCTGAGAGCACTGGGCCAGTTTCTGGGCTGCCTGACCTCTTCCTGCTCTCCCCAGGAAAGGGAAGGTAGCAGTAATGCCCGGCTTGTATGGTTTCCTGAAGATTTACTGAGTTAACCTTTGGGTCTGGCGGTTAGCAAGTGTCAGTAAATCGTCGCTGATACACAGCTGAAGCTCCTCTTTCGGATAATGGAGTATGGGAGGTTGGACTTTGCCCAACTGGGATCACCGCTTTGCTTTCAATTTTCCAGTTACCATTGTC
The DNA here is from genome assembly GCF_020171115.1 of Neogale vison. Classification (NCBI taxonomy): domain Eukaryota; kingdom Metazoa; phylum Chordata; class Mammalia; order Carnivora; family Mustelidae; genus Neogale; species Neogale vison. Next base: position 21,664,143 of record NC_058104.1, read on the forward strand.
TGGACTTTCCTCAAGTCGGGTTGAGTCCCTCCTCACTCATGTCCTCCAGAAAACCCGACTTTCTCTTAGCATGTGCGCCTTTCCTAAGCAGCGTGGTCGCAGCTCTCGCAAGTTTAAGGACTGTCCCCCCGTCCTCCCTTCCCCTACACCCCTTCCCCCGTGGCTGAACAACTGTGACATTCTGAGTTCATCTGACAACATTCTCAATAAACATTGCAGTAATTACCCTAGGCCAGGTAACCCTGGAGGTGTGAGAGAGACACAGTTTTGACCAAAATAAGGTCCTTAAGACATCCCCACGGAGAGCTGTATGATGTGGGTGCCATTCGATGAAGTGGTCAAGGCCAGAGGAAACCAGGGGAGGAAGCAGGTTGGGGACGGGAGTGGCCGAGAAACATTGAGAAGGTGGGGAGAAGCCCTTGGAGGAGGAAGGGACAGTGGAGCCAGCATTTGAGTGGGCTGATCAACTCAATGTTTAGGGACAGGACAAAGGAAAGAGAACATGCAGAAGCCACAGAGAAGGAGCAGCCAGAGGAGGCTGGAGCAAAAGGCAGCAGTGTAACCTCCTACAGCAAAGATTTAGGTCAATAAATTCAGCTCAGGCAGTCCAGCCAGGACAATGTCACCATCTTTTTTTTTTTTTCCCCTCTTCAAATAATGTACTTTTCTCTCCAATTTCAAGTTCTTGCCCCTTCCTTCAACACCTTCTCATCAGACCTAGAACAGCCAAGAAACTTCTGGCTCATCTGGATTGGGCTAAAACTTTTGTACCAACGATGCTACGTAGAGCGATTCAATTAGGGTGCGCCATGTTTTGTGAGCAACTACCACCCATAAAAAGTTAATTAATCAGGGCTGTGTCAATTTCCTCGTGCCATGTCAATTTGCTGCCAGGTAATTAATCACTAATCACCCACCAAGCAGCAGGCTGGGGGGGACCATCCATGAGCCATTTATTGTCTTTTCCCAAATAAAATGGCACGCACAGCCAGGAAGGAACACATCTTGCCTTTCATAATATTTTTATCGACACTTTTGCAAGTTGTAATAGACTGCAGCAACAAGCAGCTGCTGTTCAATGGGATATGAATATTAAGGAAACAAATGAGCGGAGATTTATAGGACATTGCGTTTCTGTTATGTCAGTTTTGAGATTAAACCCAGCAAATGAACAGTGAAAAATTACTCTTCCATGTGGGGAATGGTGATTAGACTTGTACATTAATTAGAAATTTTTGTTTTCCTATTCAATGCATCTCAAATGAGGATGTCCTGTAACGAACTGTTTGTCCAAAATGTGGATTTATTCGCTTCTAAACAGCAGTATTTAATATCCACATGCATTTTGAAATGAAACAAGAGTCCGTCCCAAATGTGTTCCAGGGATAGACAGACGAGAATACGAGAATCAGAGATTCCAACAAATTAAGTGGCTATTTTGGTCTTTTTGTAAATGACTGGATGGTTGGAACACCCCCCACCCCTTTCTCTCCTGAAACCTTGAAATTGCTGAATTTTAACAAAATTGAAAGCCTTTCCATTTTTATTTTGACCTAGAACTAAATGTGCGCCATCGTATTAAATTTCCCATTTAGCACCATTCAAAGAGAGTGACCCAGTTGCGTATAAATTCTGCTATAAACCAATTTGATGTACTTTTGTTTGAGATTCATTTTGGGGGAGGGGAGCAAGCAAACATTTTTGTCATTTGGGAAAAAAATCATTTTTTTTTAAACTATTCCTTGTGATGTTTATCACACAATACTCTGCCTCGGAAATTGAGCTCAAGCTGGTTATTTCACCTCGGCATGTTAACCTACTATGCCACTTCTTAATTTACGGTCCAGCTCATGAAACGGGAGTTCCCCCAAAGGGAATCCTGCCGAACAGTGAACCTGCTGTTGAAAGCATGTCTGTACCCCCAGACGTGAACGGTGAATTTAGGGTGAACGGTTCCCACCCTAAATTATCCACAGAGAAATTCAACCCCAAATCAGCACGGACAGCTCTGGGTCTCAGACCACTCCAGGGGTGGGCAAAGGAGGCACTGTGGCGCCCAGGGAGAGAAGGGTGGGGGCCCAAAGAGCAGCCCTCCCCTCCATTCTGATGGAACACCTTTGCCAGGGCATCTGGCAACCTCATGCAAATTCAAACCAGCGCACAAATGCAAAGAATAATTGCCCATTACCGCGGCTGTATATTTTTATGGCTTTGATGCAGACTCTGCCCCCCTGTTGGCTTTTGCATCTGCTACTCTTTCATCTCTCCCAAAGCTCTAAAACTTTAATATGCACTTTATAACCCTCAAGTATTTTCCACTGGTTTTGTGTTTCTTCTTTGGGGATTTCCGGGCTGGTGAGATGATCTCATTTGTGTTTATTTCGAAGGTAAGCACCATCTTCGTAAAGGAGACGGAGGGGGAGCGGGCGCGTTCGTCACTGTAAATACACCGAGTGCGGAGCTCAGAGGAGGGGGTGGGCGGCGGGGCTTTGTCTTTGATGGGAGACAGGCAGGAAGCAGTTGACACCCTGGTAAACGGGCCATTTGGCGGGTTGATACACCCACACATCTTCCGGTTAAAAATGTTGATTCGCCTTGGTACCGCGCACATCGCCTCGCCTCGCACGTCACAGCAGGCCTCTCGTTACATCCCTGAAGTTTCCATTTCATTGAGCTCCGTGCTATATGACTCCTCCTGCCCAGGAACGGAGCGAGTTATCCCACAGACACTCCCCCAAAATATGCTGCGGGGATCCATCTCGCGGAAGGTTGGGAGTGGGTCGGCCGGGGACGTTGATGTGTCCCCAAGATGCGCAATTGGTGTTCGCTCTAAAAGCTCTTGCCCTGTTCCCTTTGAAAGAAACTCATTTTTAGCTTATGAACCAAATCCAATTTTCGTGGCCGTGATACCAGATTTTTCACTTTGATTCATGCTGGATAAGGTTTAAGAGGGAACCTTTCCAGTATAATGAACCTGTGCTGTTGTTTTGTCTCGTCTCCTGTCTTCCCTTGTCTCCCTCATGCCAACAACTAAGGATTTATACTGGGTCTGCAAAGCAACCTGAATACTTTCCATTGTTCCCCAGTGATGCTCTCTTTACATGTTTATTAACTGGAAGTTCAGCTAGGGGGGAAAAAAAAAATCAGTTCCAACACCAGGGGTTTAAAAATGCCTATAATCTGGTGTCTTTTCTTTCTAACCCTGTCCTTTCATTAACAAAGAGGCTTTTACAAACATGGGACAGGGTGACAGGTTTATGACTTTTATTAACATTGATTTACTCCGTTCCAGAATCAGAGAGGACATTGTGAGTTTCCATTTGGCATTTTTGCATTAGATTTATTAAACATTTATTGCCCACTTACTGGATCCAAACTCCTGAACTGGGGCATTGATAGACAATGCGATAACTTTGACTCAACAAAAGATAGGTGTCGCGTCCCAAAGTAAGCACATAATTGAGATGTCTTCTGTGTGGTTCAAGGATAAAGTCATTTCGGTTTTGTTTCATCTGTATCTGAATCATCTGTCTAGGTAGTTGCTTCAAATATGCATTTAACCGTGTCCCAGCATCAACAAGCCAGTGCACATGGTAGGCAAGTAAACAAAAGTAAACGAATCCGTTCCTTCCATCCTAAGTGGAGTCCAGAGGAAGCGTAACAAACAGTTGTGTTTTTTGGGTTTTTGGTTTTTTTTTTTTTTTTTTTTTTTAACCCATGCAATTGTCCATTTGTTTTAGTGGCAAGAGAGTCACTCAGAATCCTAAACCAGCTTCAGGGCGGGCAGCGGGCGGGAGGGCAGGGGACTTCCTCTAGTGGGGATGAGGAGGAACATGGAAGGCTCCGCCACAGACCCGAGGAGTTAAGGTTTATAAGCACATTCTATCCATTGTTCCTTGTGGCACACGTTTACTGTACTCAGAGACTCCAAATTGCTCAGTTGCCGGAGAGCACTGTCTGGGGTTCGGTGAAGGAAAGAACCTGACCCCACAGGCCCTTTCATAGGTATCAGTGTCTGGCAGGGGTGTGTGTGTGGGGGGGGGTTGCATTTGAGCCCTGCTTTTCCCCAGAACAAGAACCTGATCTCCAAATCCCAACACAGCACAGCAGTGAATGTGAATTGCAGGGAATTAAGGTTTTGCAGTAATTCCGAGTACAACACTTGGATCCAAGCCCTCTCCCGTTTTATCAGAACCACGCGTAACGCCAAGTGTGGTTGCCATTTCCGGGGCCAGCCCAGCACCTGTGAGCCCGGCTGTAGAAGTCACTTTTACAGGGATCCTGACCCAGGGTTGCTGTGTCGTTGGCCTCCATGTAAGTGCGACTCCCGGGCAGGACACCTCGTATAGAGGGCAGTGTTTTAGAAGGTGCAGGGTGACGAGGCTCTGCCTCTACGGTCCCAGAAGGAGGGAGATGAACACTGGTTCACCTCCAAAGGGTGTCCACGCACCTACTCCGTGCCGGGCCCTCTTCTGAATCAACAGAGGGGGAGCACTCTGCCCTCGCAGAGGGTACGTTCTAGCAACAGCGGGAGCCCTCCTCTTTCCTTTCTGTCATCCAAGCTACTGGATGGCGAGGACACCCCGGGGAGCTTTGTGGCTGCTTCCTTCCAAAGGAGATTAAGACATAAATACGAGTAGGAAGCAAGGGAGGAAGGAAGGAAAGGGGGAAGGGGGAAAGGAGGGTCAGAATAAGAAGGAAGGAAAGCAAGAAGGCAAAGAGGAAGCAAACGTTCATTAATCGTGATGACAACCAGAGGCTTCATAAAGAGACTCCTCGGTAGCAGGAGACGGGTACCAAGAAAGGGACAGCTGAGCAAACCATCCATCCACCTGGGAGATACACAGGCTTCCTGCATGAAGCCTCAGGTCCAAAGCATCACGTGCAGGAAGGACCTCCTTATCTTGCTGAGGCCACTTGGCCTCCCAGAAAAGCAAGTTTTCGGCCCAGGAGTGGATGTGTTGTCCTTGCTGGGTTCCTTTAACAAAATAAGAATCCCTCTAACTTGGGATTAGCCCCAGGTTAACTTGGAAGAGCCCTGGAAAGCCTTCCATGGAGACCTGTCCCACCTCCTCCCGCTTCGGGTGGGACACCCCCCCCCACCCCCCGCCGCCGTAGGCAAGGGACACACGAGGAGTCCTGGCCCCGCACTTTTGAGCGGCTCATGCTGCCCTGCTCCCCAGCCTAGCTTCTGTTGTATCTCAACATCTAAATCCTCTAAGAATTATTGTAGAAGCTGCTTGTCGCTGAGAGGGATCTGGTCTCTCTCAGTGTGCGCGGGAGCCGGCGATAATGAATGGGTCAGCGTAATTACCGTGTCTCCTCACACAGGCGGCCAGCTGCTCTGCCAGACTGTGAATTTTTCATTTTCTTTATTTCAAAATCCAGGGTGTTCCTATGAAAACTTAATATTTGAACTGTGACTAGATGGAGTTGGCATCACAGTCCCGCTCCCTCATTTTCTCGCCAGTCCTGAAACAAACAGCTCATGACTTCTGGGCTTTTATGGTGTTAGGACTTACTGGCTTTCCCCATTACAATGAACACCTCTCTGTGAATTCATGCACGTTCGTTGAAACACAAGCGGGGGGACATGGGTGAGCAGAGGCCGGGAAGCTGAGAATTAAGGACAGCTGCACGATTTGACACGAACAACAATAAGAAAAAGAGGTTAAGGGGCGCCTGGGTGGCTCAGTGGGTTAAAGCTCTGCCTTCGGCTCAGGTCATGGTCCCAGGGTCCTGGGATCGAGCCCCACATGGGCTCTCTGCTCAGCCGGGAGCCTGCTTCCTCCTCTCTCTCTCTCTGCCTACTTGTGATCTCTGTCTGTCAAGTAAATCAAATCTGTAAAAAAAAAAAAAAAAAAAAAAAGAGGTTAAAAACAATGTGTATGGTCTTTTAAGACACAAATGGAAAGATAAAATCATTCTGAATCGCTTGCATATCCCAGCATCGTACCCTCCTTGGTGAGAGAAAGATCTGGAGGAATCCATGAGAACGGGCAGAGAATAGCAAGTGACCGTCAGTCAGTCTGCACTTTGGGTTCAAGGGCTGTGTTCCAACCCCTGCGATTCTGTGGGGTGTAGGGGCTTGGGGATGGCTGCTGTGGGGGACCCCACCTGCTTCGTCTCCCCCACCCCGGCCAGCCCCACGCAGCTAGGATACAGTGTATCCAAGGTCGCCTGGGCTAATAAACAGATCAGGTGAAGGGCTTCGGCTCCTGAGTGGGGTGGTGAGAAGGGGAGCAGACCCCACTGGCAGTTTGGATATAAGCTACAGGCACCTTCAACACAGCACGAGACATAACATCTTGCAAGCGATGAGGTGCTCCCCAAAATGAGCTCCCGGAGAGAGGTGTGCGTCTGCTGATGGCCTGTGGTTGCGAGCCTCCCTGGCGGTCGGATGTTCTGCGGTTGGAGGCTCCTGTCCCTCCCAGCCCCGTCTGTCCTAAAAACACTGTGTGAAGTCCCAGAAGAAAGGGAGCAGGAGAGAGGGGGTGGCGTACTAGGGAGGAAACCCTTGCTTCCTTCCACCTGTTTCTCCCTCCCTCTGGAAATCTCCTTTTGTGTCGGGGGGGGGGCAGTTGGGAAAGGAACCTGGGACAAGGAGGGGGGTTGGCTGGAGAGTCTGTCCATTCTTTGGCCTGTCCACAACTTAACCGATTGCTCTCTTATTTACGTGTATTCACTCAGGTGTCCAAAGTTTAGAACCTACTGTGGATAAATCTGGGGGGCTTCCGCCGACTTGGGGAGGCATAGGCAGAAGCAAAGATGGACAGGCGATGGGCGGGGGGAAGCCAGGAAGAACTTGCTGGTTGATAGGGGAGAGAAAAGGTAACACACTGACAGACTCCCTCTTTTCGAAACCATTACCTGTGAGAGGTTGGGTGTTCTGGGCCTTTAATACAGATCTCCTGCCTCAGTGGATTCCCCTGAATGGTTTTCCAGAAATGTGCCTCCTCCCTGGAATGCCATTTGGGCGATTTGCCTGCAGTTCAGTGGGGATGGCATGCTCGGGGCTGGCATAGCGAAATTGCTGTGAGATTGCGCAGAAGTGGTTTCCTGAAGGCTTCCTGGGCCCCGGTGCGTCCGGATTTGCCGACACCCTAGGAGGAAGGACATCCCACGCAGAGGCAAGGGAACGAATTTTCAGGGGTCTCTGGCATCAGGCTTAATTTCCCTCTTGACTCCTCAGCAAGCAATCCCACTCAGAGAATTTTCCTCCAAGGAGGAAAACTCAGCCCACACCCTCTTAAGAGCTGAGTTCCCAGACTTCTCTACAATTAACGGTTGGTGGGTGCGCCTAGCTGTTACATGGTTTGCGGGCTGATGGGACATTGGTAACGGTTCGTTTCTTGGCGCATAAGGGGTTTGCACACTTGTGATGCATGCACGCGTCTGCAGGAAAACTATCTTGCAATTTAAAAACTTTAACAAGCAGTAGGTGTACATAAAGGAAAACGGGGGAAAGAAAAATGGGATAGGGAAGGCAATCAGTAGACAACACACACACACACACACACAGTTCAGCCCCAGAGATAACTAGGGACACATTGAAGTATGTACGCATATGGAAATGCAAGTGTTTGCATATATACACACACATATAAACATACCTGGGTACACACCCACATACACATGTGTAGACACCGGGTACACATGGACACACATGTTCACTTACACATTTACACATGTGCTTGGCTACATTATATACGTGTATTGTGTGCTCAGACACATAAATATCTCTTACACACGGTATACATGTGTGTGCAGATAGATACCTAGATCCTGGCAACACAGCGCATACTTCCTGCAATCTGCCTTTGTAGAATTTTAACTTTGCGCAGTGAGCTTGTCTCTTGTTACCACAAATTCTTTGTAAATGCTTGTCATTTACCATGTTCTCTTGGGCACAGGGACCGACCCCTTAGGCAACCCACTCTGTCTGGAATCGGACCTTCACCTCCTCCCTGCTGGCCGCCTTTGGAACCCCGCCTCCCTTCTCCAGGGGCGGTGTCCAGCCTGGGGCTGGGAGTAGAAGGCGCCTGGGTGGGCGGGTTGCCCTCCGAGACCGGTGTGCTTCTGAAAGCCTTTGCTCTGCTCTCTCCTTTCCCACCCCACAGTGCCCGGCTTCCCGTATCCAGCCGCCACCGCCGCGGCCGCCTACCGAGGGGCGCACCTGCGAGGCCGTGGCCGCACCGTGTACAACACCTTCCGCGCTGCGGCGCCCCCGCCCCCGATCCCGGCCTATGGCGGGTAAGTGGGGCAGCTCCCCCCACCCCCGCCCTGTGGCGGGCCTCCCGCACCACCCCTCCTGGTTGTGAACGCATGCTGGCCTTGACTTCCCCACCAGAACCGCCCCGGCATGCAGCCCTGCGCGCGCCTGCCGCCGAGCACCTTGCAAAGAGAACTGAAAAATGAGTGTAATTTGTCCTGTCATGGTTGGTGCCTTTAAGCATTCTACATGTCACATGTTGTTATGTAAATTCTCTCTGAGACTGAATGCTGGAGAACAGAAAAATGGCTACAGCCAAAGATGTATTTCTGATGATTGCAAACATCTGGTTATTAAGGAGGTTGGATCACATCTGCCCCTTGAATTCCGTCCATGGAGGGACACAAAGTCCCCAAACATCAAAGTTCGCTGGGGTGGTCTTGCTCCCCTCCCCCAAAGACACCTTGCTTGTCAAGGTTTATGAGCCCTTGCCTGAGAAGAGAAACTTAGGTGTGGAGTCAAATGCAAACGTTCAAAAGTTCAAAGACATTGGAAGTTAAGACCCGTTTCAGTTGGATTTTCCAAAATGGGCATTTGGCTTCCTCTACAAGCAACTGTAATTCCGTTGGCCGTGTGGTATCTGTGCGCAGGGAATCTGGTGTTGCCGAGCGTAGATCAAGGAATGACTGGGAACGCCGAGAAACTGTGGTCTTTTGGTGGGATGTGCGCCCATACTGCAGTGCTATGCTTTCTTTCCTCCTGTTCAGGGCTCCTTCTGGAACATTCCAGCACCCCTGGTGTTGGGGAGAAAGTGGTGTCTCTGCCAGACCTTGGGGATGTTTGGATTGTCTGGAGACATTGTGGGTGGTCACAGCAGGAGCAGGAAGGTGCCATGGCATCTAGGGGGTGGAGGCCAGGGACACTGCTTGACGTGCACAGTGCACAGGAGGGCCCCCTAACATAGACGTGTCAGGCCCCAAATGTCAGTAGCGCTACTCAGAAAAACTCAGCTATGCCCTGGCCGACTGGCTTTCTGGTCTGTGAAACAGAATATGGCTGCATTCCAGGCTGTATGAAAAGGGTTAATGCATTTTTTTAAAGCTCTGTTGCTTATAAATCTTTTAGAAAACCTGAATTAGCCTAGATCATCTCTCTATTATACCGACGACAAAGGGAACCACTCTTTTTTTCATTATTTATTCATAACTCACCTACTGCAGAGGAGAGCATCTGAGGTGTTTCAAACACAGACGCAATGAGATGAAATTCAGAATATAAATAAATGAAAGTACATGGAATCATCAGGAGAAGAGAACACGGGCAAAGAGACCAGTCCGTGTCCATTGTTTCTTGTTTTGTTGTTAGCCTTGGGTCACTTCTCGGTTTCTTACTGGACAAAACAACGGTGAAAATTCCTTTCTCGCGGAGAGGTGGTGGACAGTAGCGAACCGAGGGTGAATTTGCCCTGACTTCTTCCCATGCTCCAGAAACATTCATCTGTTCCTCCTAAGCCTTTACCTGACCATGTAATACAAGGAAGCATCCAGAGTGTTAATCATTATTTCCAACCCCACAGTGTTGAGCCCGTTTTATAGACCCAGAAATGCAGAAATAAAGATGTGTTATTCCCAAGGTCACACAGCAAGTTGTTATGAGGGAGGAAGGGAAAAAAAAAAAGACCAAGTTACCCTGTAGGCTCATGTAATTACTAAAGCAAGATTCATAAGCCATAAATACAGAATTGCATGTTTATACCACATTCGTTTGTCTGAAAATTATTATCTTATCTTAGTAGATGGTAATTGCAGCTTTTTGGTATATGTGCCCTCAGTATCTCACTACTATACTGAACAGGAAAAAAAAATAAAATTATATGGCTTATCCTCACATGAACAATTTATAAAAATCTCAAAATCACACACCTGCCGTAAAATTGAAATTCGCTAACTTACAGTGATCTCGCTCTTTGCCGGGAATAACCGTGCATAACTAATTAATGCCACGTTCACCAGGGAGAGACACAGGCATCTCCAAATGGTGAAGCAACGTGTTTGTGACTGCTTTCAGACGTGACTTAATTTAAATATTCCGGCAATAGTCCTCTCATTTTGGTTGTAATGGTACCCTGTGCCTCTTTGCTGGTAATATTCCAAATGGAATCCTGAAACCACCCTTAGTGGTAAGATGAAATTCTCAATATTAGGAGGAGGAGGAGGAAGATACAGAAGGGCTAGCAGTGTGCGTGTGCCCATGTCTGCGTGTTCCAGAAGAGCAAAGTGCTGGTTGAAAATCGGAAATTCAGCGAGGGTGTCTTGTATTGCAAACTGCCTGGAGGGCACCTGCTCCGAATGAGAATGTGTGAACCCAGCATCTTAAATGAAGGTTTCTCCTTTTCCTCCTCTTGTTGGTTGAGGCTGCAGGAGACTGGGGGCAGGGGTGGGGGGGCAGCCCATTTTGGAAAGAAAAGCGGGGGACAGCAGAGAGTAGATACGGGCTGGAGTGGTAAGAGCCCTGAGCTTGGGTGAAAGCAAAGCGCAGAGACTGGAAACCAGAAACCTACTTCTGTTTCCAGAAGGTGACGTTATCAGGATTTAGGTCATTGGGGGATAGTGTGGATTTCCTGTAGCCATTTGTGTCCAAAGTCCTCTGTGGGGAGATTTGTAGTGTCGACTAATGTCTTTACTCCAGTGCAGTTCAGCCTAACACCCCTTTTCTCAGTTCCACGCACTGTCTTGCACTTTCAAGGAATTCCTTCTAGTTAGGGGCAGGGGCACCCCATAAGCTAATAATGTCAATAAATGTGCTAAGGGAGAAGGGTGTTGTGTGAGCACCAAGGAAGGTCCCTTAGCTCAGCTTGGGTTTTTAGAGAAGGCTCCAGAAGAAAAAGAAATGTAGGATGCCCTCAAGTCCAACCACTTCCTAAATTGCCATGCCAAGACCCCATTCTGCCATCCCCCTCACACGCAGGGATCCCCATCTTTTCTAAGCTGTCACCGAGCAAGCTGCATTTATTAGGATTTTCTATTTGTCACCAGTTGAAGACAAAACTAAGTGCCAACCTAAACCTCTGCTCTTCAGGAGCTATGCAATATATACTTTGTTACTGAAATTCCAACCAAAAATGGGTCATTCATCCTATGTCCATGTATGGCTTCCATACTGTTTTCCTAAGATACCGGGGGAAAAAAAGAGAAATCAGGGCACCTGAAGGCTCAGTCAGTTAAGCATCTGACTCTTGGTTTCGGCTCAGGTCATGATCTCACAGTTGTGAGATCGAGCCCCACATCAGGCTCTGTGCTCGGTGTGGAGTCAGATGCTCTCTCCCTCTCACTCACATACACCATACTCTCTCTCTCAAATAAATAAGTATAAAAGGAAATCGTACAGAAACTCCATGGCTACTTTTGTGGAGCCTGGGGAGACCCTCGGAGATATCCAACTTCGAGACAGTCCTTCAGGAAGATGCAGCAAGCGTGCCTTCCCATTCATCCATTTCCTTTGATTGATTTGGTTTTCCCTTCCGCATCCTGTGGTTTTCCCTTCCACATCCCTCCCAGCACAGGTTTTGGAGGGGCCCTATTCTCTTCTTCCTCACACCGGTAAAGATAACCTTCTTGGCACATCAATAGGTGATCATTTGCTCTGGGAGAGGGGGTTCTGCTTGGACCATGGGTTGGGGACCACAGAAATGGATGGAAAACCTAGATTGAATCAGCCAAGTCACTGTTGATTGTCAATATCGACTGAATGAGGAAGGGCGATGAGTTGGAAACCTAGAGTCCGACCCCTTTCCAGGGAGGGTCCTGCAGTTTCCAGACCACCATCCCCCGCAAGCCACAGAGCTGGCTTTGGTTGGAGGCACCACAATAGTTATTGGAATATGTAGATCATAAACAAAATACTAACTAGTGAATGGTTCCTGAGAGAGCTGAATCACCAGGTCTTCCATTTTCTCCACGCGTTTGATCCTGGAGTCAGTTTGGACAGAGAAGCCTCAATGTCCGGTCTGTCTTCCTCTGACCCCGTGTGGGAGAAACTGCCCTTTGGGCAATTGCCCACCAAAGGAGCTCGCGGATCGATGACGCATGGATGGAGATGGCAGATGGATGGACTGGAGACACACCCCCAGACTCAGTAAACATCTGATATTAGAAGAAAGCAACCAAACCCCAACACCCACCTAAAAGGAACACCGTGAACCTGGCCTCACCAAAATCTTATTCTTAATTAATTAGCCACTTAACTATAAAGCAGCTATTTATCCCGTGCCTGCTATGTACCAGGCATATTGTCTGGGGACACAGTAGAGTGTTCTAATGGAGCATCAAAGAGTATTTGAAAAAATTATTAGGATTCTAAGCTAAACATCCAGCATCTGCTATAGGGTTTTGGTCTTGGTTCTCTGGGTCTCTTTGGAGAAAGTGTTCTATAACTTTCTCAGGAAATTAGTTTGATGCAACTATGTACAGCCTCTCAGAGTTACCTTGAGAAGTGGTTTGAGGACACTGTGTCATTTTGTGTATAGGAGAGATATAGTAGTATCGCAGGACAAAAACTCTTAAACTGGCTGGTGCAATGATGAAATTCACACATAGATCCTTGGGAATGCTTTTGGGGCAGGTCCTAGGAAAGCATCTGACAGCAGGCACTAGCTTATGTGTGTGTGCTTTTCTGGCTATATAGCAGCCATGCTTTCGGGCTTAATTTCTGAATGTCTCCTCCTCAGACTATGCCCTCTCTGTTTAGGACTTTTCTACGTTTAATATGAACACTAGGAACAGAGATCATCACCCATTATCAGAAAGTTTTTCAGAATTACCTCTAGCATTTTGTGTGTGTGTTTGGGTTTGGTGTGAATTCTTGTTCAAATCTCCAGCCAGTTTTAAAGTGTAACCTCTGTTATGTTCAAAAAAAAAAAAAAGAAGAAGAAGTTGTGAATTGAATGCATCTATAGATAAAACCACCATGAATCAGTGGTTCTTAAATTTTATTTTGGGGGGAGACGACAGGGTTATGTCACAGATGCCTTTACTAATCTGATTAAAAATGTGTTTTCCCTAGGAAAATGTTAGTGGATACATACATATATCCATACATAGCATACACAATAATACACAGATGTCAGGGAATTTACAGACCCATATCTGTTCAAAAACAGCTAGATTTAAACGCATTAAAATTTTAATTTATTTTCCACTTGGAAGGGGCAGCAAGGTAGAGCGGTTTTAAATAACCTCTCCTTCAGGAATGCATTTGTGGTGGTGGGGATAGATTCTATTACACAAACAGATTGTATAGTCTGGCCATCCTCGACTTTTGTTCCTTTTTTTTTTTTTTTTTTTTTAAGTAAACTAATTTGCTACAGTGCGATCATCCCCTGCTTGCATTCAACCAAATATTTAACTACTGCTATTACCTTTCTAAGAAAATGAGTTGTGCATTTGCATTATGTTCTTGCAAAAGTGTATTGCAGGCCTGAAGTGATTGGCAAGCAATACAATTACCTTTGCATGGCTAGACAGACTGCCTTGGCATTAAAATTGGACTATACTTGTTCAACGCACGATGGCAACTCCCTTCTATTGTTCGGGGCCCATGGTTCATTTATCTGTAGATCTATACTAGCCCTCAACTCCTGCCCTCCGTTCCCGACACATCTGATATTTTAAGTGCACCTGTTTCATGGGGCTTTAAAAAGCATTTGGACACATTCCTGGAAACCAGCATGAGAGTCTGGAAGAGCTTTCCTATAACCACCCCTCCTTAGATGAGGGCCTGGGAGACTGGTCTGTCTCCCAGCTCAGTGCCGTCACGATGTAAAGAAAAATAACACGTGGAGGGCGGTGTCCCATTGATCAATGAGCCAGTTCCTCCCCTGGCCAGCAGCATCAGCATCCCTTGGTCCTGGTGAGAAATTAGAATTCTTAGACCCCCATCCAGACCTATTGGATCAGAAACTCTGAACTGGGTGACGGGGTATGATGAGGGAGAAGTGGGCTAAGGTAGCACAGGATGTTTAGACCAGGGACCGACACAGTCATCATTCCAGAAATGTGAGGGCCAGTAGTATACGAGGGCCTCCTCAGCAGCTGAGGAGGAGAAAATACATCTTGGGGAAGGTGGCAGCCCATCAGCTGGCTTTCAGACCACCAACGAGGCCAGCCGTATTGTTTCCTTGTTTTTAGAGTTATCCTGAAAAGAGAGTCCTCACCCCCTCCGTCATCACCCAACTGAACCCCTCCCCCCACCACCGACTCCCTCTGCAACACACTCGGTGAAAACAGGCGCTCCCCACGAGGTGTGGTTTTCATCGGGGAGAGAATTCTCAGTTTCCTTTCTCTGTGGAGCTGCGCAGTCTGCTGGGCCTCTGGACCCTGCAGGCCCCCAGAAGGAGCCCGGGACCCTCTGGACACTAGGACTTGCATAGTCTGTTCCCTTTGCCTGGACTGCTCTTCCTCCCTCTGCACCTGGCTGAGGCTTCGAGATTTCCGAGGCACTCGCGCAGATATCCTCACCTCTGCTGCCCGCCCTCCTCCCTCCACTACCCTTTCCCAGCTCCTGCTCCTCAACCCCCATGCAAGCTGCAATTTTATATGTATGTACGTGTGCACACATGGCTTTGCGACCACGCGACCCCTCCCTATAAAGCTCCCGAGGGCAGGCTTAGTGATGGACATGCTCGGGCTTGTCTCTGCCTTAGTACAGTTGTTGAGGGCTCGTAAGCATCTCGGGGAAAGAGTGGTCATTGTTCAGTTTGTGGGAGCTTATCGATGTGAGGATGTTGGACCACCTTTTCTCTTTGGTTCTCCATCTCCTAGATGTGGGATGTCCGAGTCCCAAAGGAATTTTCTATGGCGGATGGTGGAGGGCCAAGCCGGGCACAGAGACTCCCCTGCTCAGGAAAGGCTAAGGCCAGGGCCTGTCTACAGATATGTAGACAGAGGCATTACTTTCCATGTCGATATTAATATGTAGCTAAAATATGAGTCTTTTGTTCACCCCTGGATCACTTTCTGTTCGCTGGTGCCAACCTCCTTGCTTGTGGCTTTGCGGGCAGCACCCGACTGCGTCCTCCTCTGAGTTGACCACTGCCTAGCCTCTTGCCCCATTTTACAGATGAGCACGTGATGCTCAGAGGGCTTCAGTGACGAGCTCAGTGGCTCACAGCTGCTGGCTGGTGAGGCTGTGACCAGACGCGTACGTGGTTCCCATCTGACTTGGCTCTTGAATGCTGACCTGTCTTTGGAGGAGGATGTTGGGGGAGCAGGTGTTCCCAGCAAAGGCATACGATGGAAAGAACGGGGCAGAAGCAGAACCCGTTTCTCCACAGCTACACGACTCGCCTCTAAATATTTGTCACCCAGCAGACGAAATATATGTCACTCTCCCCAGTGTCCTCGGGTCTGTTGCAAGTCCTGCTGGCAGAGGCTGGCCCCCGCCTTCTGACCCCCCCGCAGACACACTGTCTTAATGTTGGGAACGCTGAAAGCATAGCTCAGGACACGGCATACCGCAGCATCTCAGATGAGGGTTTTAGGCTGCTTGACAAGTGCTCTTGTGAACTGTGGTCCTCTCCGGTCAAGGTGAAAACAGCCGAAAGTAATTCCTGCTAACCTCCTTAGCGTGTGAAGTCCCTGTCACATTTTTAAGGATAATGGTACTTGGGGATCTGGCCAATCAAGTCTGAAAAGCTCCCAGAAGCGCTCTCCAGGGTTCTCCAGCAAACCAGTGTCACAGCTGTGTGTGTGTGTGTGTGTGTGTGTGTGTGTGTGTGTTTTTCAAGTGCCTTCCTCTGGCTCCATATGCTTGGCTTACCTCTGGGTCCGCTGCTCCTGAAACCTGATGGCCCCGCCTCTGGTAACCAAAGTCGCGTTTCTGTTAGAACCCAGTTCCCTTCGATGGTGGGGCTCGCTGGTCTGTTGTCAGAATCGTAAAGCATCTTTGAGCTCCATGGGGAGATCTCAGGGAAGGCTCTTAATAACCACTACCACCCTGTGGAAAACATACATTTGGTGACACCTGCTTTCCTAGTCCGTCCTTCCTGTGCTCCTCCCGGAATCTGCATGTGGCATCAGGTCTCCGTGCGATTGTCATGAAACCCACTGTAATGCTTGGGAACTGCGAGTCAGTTTCCCGCGATCACATGGCTGTAAGCTTTTCTTCCTGGCCCTTTCACTCAAGGTATACCGAGAAAACTCTGGAAAAGTCCAGGAGATTTTCCGCCTCCTGTGAAGTCCTTTCTCTCCGGAATGACAGTTCGGATGGTGACAGGAGAGCCACAGTGAGGCCAGGGCTGTTCAGTCATAATGTGGGGCTTGCTTGGCCTGGATATATTTTAGAAAATCATACGCAAAGTACATGTATGTGTATACGTGTGTACACGGGAGCACATGTATGTACACACATGTGCAAACACGCCACTGCACACCTTTTACACCATATACGTCCGTCTTCACACACACTTATGCACATGTTACAGACACACACATCCACCCACACATACAAACACATATTTTCTTGTACACACGTACACACATGCTCACACACACATATAATCAGAGATATTTTCCTACATTTGCCACCAAAAAAGTGGCACCCAGAATTACCAAATATAATACTGTAGGGTGGGAGACCGTAGAAGAACTGTTCTAGAATCATCCAGGCCGTCCGGATGCAGCAGTCTGTCCATCTACCCTTTATCAATCTTATATTTTAAATAGGTGATTTTCTTATACCCCTGCGGGGAGCTCTGCGATCGGACTGAATGCAAACTTGGACCCTCCTGTCTGTCTAGGCCTCTTAAACTGCCCTCCCCCTTGCATTTCCACACCCCTTCGTGAAAGAGTGGGGAGTCCGGTGTCCAGCATGCCACCACATCCTGATTCTGGGCCAGCACCTTACCCCAGCCTAATTTGCTCGGGCTGACAGAGAACTGTTGTCTCCAACCTCCTTAGCCAATGTGAAAACTTCTCCTCGGTTCCTGTGTTTCGGATCCCGTTGACCAGACTAACTTCGCCAGTGCGGGGGTTGGTGTGTCTGCATGGGGAAATGCACTAATACGGATGTTTCTCTTTGTGTGTGTGCCCTTGCAGTGTTGTTTACCAGGATGGATTTTATGGTGCAGACATTTATGTAAGTACTTACTACTGTGCATGCCACCCCTGTTTCCTCCCAGAGTCATTCTGTTTACAAGTTTGCTGCCAGTTTCCTCTTCATGGTCTTGGGACAGGGTCCCCGGGCGGATCCGCAGGGCAGAAGACCTTTTCCCGCGGCCACCACGGCTGCTATGGGGAGGCACTAGCTCCTTCGTTCACTTCAGAAGACATGTCCCCGAAAAGATGCGGCGTTTCTCTGGTGTCAAAGACTCTCCCCCGACCCCCCCCCCCCAAAAAAAATCGCTCGAAAGTTTTCAGCATGGTCCGTGTGCTTGCGGTATAATATTTGGGATAAAAGCTGGAGTTACCAGCCATAGAGGGTTAAAAGATATTTTCATGGCGGCTTTTCTTTTTTTGTTGTTGTCCCATTAATGCGTTCACTTGTTCATAGTAATAGCTCTAGAAATAACCCCTCCCACTCCCTCTGGATGATTTTAGCCAGAAGCATCTCTAACAAGATGTATGCCAGCCTGACCACGAAACCCTATTTTCTTCCTTATTCTTTCCGTTTCCCGCCCAAACCATTACCGGACTTAGAAGTGTTTGTTGAATTTAGAATTGTTTATTAAATGGTCCCACCTTTTTAGACTTTTCGCTTTCAGAAAAGAGTAGGGTGGTTCTCAGTGGGACCCCAATTAAACTTACCTAAATGGATCTAGAGGCATTTTTTTTCTCCTACATTGTGATATTAGCTACAATGTTAGGAACATAACCTGGCGTAAATGCAGCTTAAAATATGGGCAGGGCCAGGGGCTGTTTTTTAAATCATATACTTTTTTTGTTACAAGTGACCTCAGATAAGTTCACTGGAATCCTATTTGTCATCGTATAAACTAGGTAACAAAAATAAAACCATACTTATGACCAAATTGATAGCATTTACTAGAAAAATGGGAAAGACACTATTTTCTTCCTTTTGAGTTTCAAACAATCACAAATTTGAGACACAGTGTTAATCTTCATCAGTGATGCATATAGTTGAGTTCTGCTATCATTGTACCAGATACACTTATTATAATCTGTGGGTTAGTTTTTTGAGGGTTTTTTTTTTCCCCAAAATAAAAGGAACAAACATCCTGCACCCGGTAAACAATGAATTTCTTATTTCTTATGTAGCTTAATCCATGCCTCCAAATATCCTCTTTAAAAAACAAACAACTTTCAGTGCATACCATTATAAATAGAGAGGCAGACTGGGGCTGGACGTCTCGAGCCCATTCACATCCTTGGAAACCCAAAGAACCCTACGTCAGTCTGCACCCTCCCCAAGGTAGCCTTTAGGTAGAGCAAACCTCTTGGGCTTTCTTAGGGCTTTTTTTTTTTTTTTTTTTTAATTTGGGAAATAGGAAGATGAGAAGAGATGAAAAATGAGGGGGAAAAGCAATCTACCAAAAACAAAAACCCCAAAACACCCAAAACCAAAACTCTCTCCATCAACACCCACCAGTGGGAGTAGGGGGGTGTATGTTGGTAAGCCTAGCTGAAAACAGAGATAGCGACTGTTTATTGAGCGTCTGCATCTCTGTGTGCCTCAGTTTCTTTATTTGTGAACTGAGAGCAACTGGTTGAATTATTAATTTGTGCCGTTCTACGGATCTTCCCCTTGGGTGTCTTTTGCTGCCTCCTAGATGCCTGAGTAGCAGGAAGGAGGAGCTGCCCAAAGGGAGAGTCTGTCGGATCACGGACATGGGGAAAGGAAGCTCTAGGAAGAGGAGTGGGCAGGTGTGTCTGTGCCGGTCGGCGCTAGAGCCTACAAGGGAAATCCATGAGAGCAGAGCAAGTGGAGAGAGCAGAGACCTGCAGGAGGGGGCACCTGTGCCAGCTTCCAGACTAAGGCGGGAAGATCAATTCCGTTCAAGGAGAAAAGCTACAAAAAAGTCTTTAAGTTCCTTTAGTAGCTTTTGTTCCCCCCACCCCCCTGAGTCATCATCTCTGCGCCAAGCCTGCCGGACGCAGTGGCGTAGCCCCCGCAGGTGTCTGGGCGGTGCGTGCAGGGATTCTGTTGGGGGGCGGCCTTTCTTGATTCTCTGATGCTCCGCTTCCCGGTGTCAAGGTTTAGAAGACCGTTTCTCTCGTTCTTTGCAATCCACTCTTCTAACCCCCCCGCCAAAATAAAATTATATTATTTTCCCGCTGTTCATATTAAATGACAATAAGATTTTTCAGAGGGTGTTTCCGAATAGGCGGTCAGAGTTCAGAAGCACTTACTGAAATGGCTTGGAGGCTTGTCAACCCAGCACTTGTTTCTGTCATCTTTCCAAGGAGACAACTTAGACCTTGCAAACCTTCCTGATTATTTTGCTCCATGTAGGATGGCAAGCCTGGTGTGTGTCTGTGGGGCACAGTGACAGACTAGACCACCTGTTACGGCAGCCAAACAAGGGCTCATCAATGGCCTTATGTCCATTTCAGGGAAAGAAAGACTATGAATATTTCCTGCACTCTGAAGTTTATGGAGCAGGATTCCTCTTGGCTAGAAGTACCTTACACTCTGGAATGTGCTTTTTCAACCTACCTCCCCTGCCTCCCTTTCAGTACTGGTCTGTTCTGATGATTGGTACTGTCCCTGGGGCACCGTTTCTTAAATGAGTAACAAGGTTCAGAGGAAAAGCTTGTGAGGTTCTCTCTTATTTAAAGAAAGTTTCTGGCTTGCTCCTTTAATCCCATTAAAACTGTGCTTAATAAGTAGGATGAGGGCAATCCTGAGAGGTCCTGGGACATGTGATAGACATACGGTCACCTCTAATAGGTTTAAATGTCCTCTTTGATTTTCACTTTACTGGGTCGAGTAGTGAGCTACTTCTGTCCCTGCTAAGGACGGCACAGGCAGGCCACCCTCTAGCTCTACCTGCTCAAGTGCTACCCCCCTCAGAAGCTGTCCCAGCACACGCACCAGACCACGGCCTCCACCCCTGCTCTCTGTCCTGCAAGTCCTTTCCATCCCTTCCCCACCTGATGTTGGAGCCCTTGAGCATTTCTCAGTCCCAACAGAGCACATAGGGTTTGAAGGACCTGCAGGGGAAGCTCAGACTCTGGTCACAGGGGACATACTCAGGCCCATTGTGCATGGCCACTTAGTAGACAGGATGTAGCAGGTTTTGAAGCCAGGAAGGTTGGCAGCATAAAAGGTCATTACCTGGGTCCTTTCCACTCAAGGACATGCTGCACACACACACACACACACACACTTTTATTTCAAAAGATAGGAATTTAGCTTACACAACTAGCCTGTCAAATCAGCAAGTTCACCATGATTACTCAGTGGTGCACATTGAAATGTTTTTTTGTTTTTTTGTTTTTTTTTTTTTTTCATGAGAAAGTGAGTCAAGGTAAAGAAAAAATATATAGTAGTAGTGATCCATGGGCTTAACAGCCTGTTTGAAAAGTTGGAGTGGAAGGACCAAGTCTCCTGGGCCTACAAAGCAATCTGCTCTGTTTGGGGGTGAAAGTCTGGAACTCATGAGACCAAAATGGCCACAGAGCTGAGAGTAACTGTGGCTTAAGTCCATTTAGCCCGACGTTTGTCTTCCCCGCTCAGGGAGAGAGCCGAGGGTATGGCATTGGATCAAGAGATAACTATTGAAAATGGAAAGAAGGCCATTATAATAGAGCTATTTAAAAAGAAGGTACTAAGTGGAAACTGGGGTGGGTTAGTGATGGGAAAAAGAGAAAAGAGAACAGGTGGGGAGAAGGCAGACAGAAAGAGAGGACCACTGATAGCGGCGAGAAATGTTAACCGTGTTCCCTTTCCATAAGAAAGCCCTAACTTTCCACCCATCCGTGTAACCACAAGGCTGGTACATCTCCATGAGACTCCAGTGCCTGTTCTCATGATTTTTAAATTCTGTTAGGGCAACACACAGAACCTCTCCAAATAAACCCAAGTCCTTATTCCTAGGACCTGACTTTCAATGGGAGTTGACTACGAGTCCGCTAAGATGAGGAGGTCAGTCAGTCTCCAGGGGGGCAGCCGCCCACCAAGGAGTTAAGCATTACTGTGTGGGACAAGAAGGTCAGCCCTTACTGCCTGGCCTCCCCCTTGGACCCCCAGAGGGGGAGGAGTTGCCTCCACCCATTACCTCCAATTTTGTTTTCAGAGGGGAAAACTTGGCTTTGGAAAAGAGATGAAATGTTTAGTCCAGAAACATTTCTCGACACTGGGGTCTGAGCCTGCGTGATCTGGCTTCATTCAGTGCTTAAGCCCAGAGCCAACAGGGCAACCTTGTTGCCCTCACTGAGCCAGACTCAGAAATGCAGTGAAAGGAAAGGAGGAAGATGAGAAATCAGAGCATAATGGAGAGGATAATGGAATAGGTGGGTCATGGGGAACAGTATCTTTTGACTTGAAACTTTCCAATAAGCAATGGGAGAGAGGGAGAGAGGCCTAGAATTTTGACAGGCATAGGTCCACAGGCTTAAATTTATTAAATCTAAGGCCAAGTGAAGAGTAACATACACACACACACACACACACACACACTCACACCCCTTTATAAGGCAGGTTCCTAAATCTCTTCCGGTTCTACCATCTCGATCTCTGCTCTAGAACAGTATCTGTTCTTATCAGTTTAACATTTCACTTTAAACTAGAACTACTCACAAGAAAGATTAGGCTTGCCCCCCAAAACTCTCACACCCAAAAATTGCATCCTATCCAAGGGGCTCTACTTGAGATTTTATTGGTATTGGATTGGAATGAGGTTGTGGCATGTCCACGTTAGATAGATAGATGATAGATAGATATGTCAGCAACTTCTCTAGACACATGCACTCACACAGTTTTTCCCATCATATATATTAAAAGCAGCTTTGGTAGCTCAGTGTAATTCATTCATTCACGAAATTCAGTTGCACTCTCTGTTGTGACTCGATATTCAATTTTTAAAAACAAAGGTATTGATACAGTCTTAACTGCCCCAATAATTAGGCATCAAAGCTAAATCCTCTGGTATTCCAGATAACTCTAATCATGAAATAGAGAAATTTGAAGTAGTTAATTTGAACTGTTGCATTATGCTTAGAAGGATAAGAAGCCATGAAAGTATCCTTTTTTCTTCTCTAAAACTAAACACAGGTTGTGGTACAAACACAGTCAGTAGGGTTAGATCCTCACCTGCTCATTCTGAATTCTCTGGGTTATGGAGCTCCGCAGCTAAAACCTCCTCCTCTTGTTTCGATGGGTCATTCTCGGATCTTAGGGACAAAAGACAAGCAAACTTGTAAATGAATTGCTCTGGAATTTCTGTCTGACTTATGCATTTTCTTTTATTTATTTCATTTTTGCATTGAAAACATTACATTTCTGTTTCCTTATAGAGTAGTGTATCAAGAGCCTGTGTATGGCAATAAATTGCTGCAGGTATGAAATCCCGACTGGTGGAAAACCTCATCACTATGATTGTGGGTTTGCTGTGAATCCTACTAACAAGACGATTCTGGGGAGGGGAGATGTTCTCTAACATAGAAGGAGGAAAGACTTAACTGAATTTTCCAGTTTCGATGTGAATGCTTCTAGAATAGAGATGCGTACCCTCAGATTCCCCTGTTTGCTAGATCAGGAGTGTATCAAAATGGAGATTCTGACATGGCTATAAATTTCCTGGCTTAAAATGCATCTATACCCAATTAATATAAACTCATTGAAAAGACTTGCAAGGTGTCATTGTATCAGCTGTCTCGGTAACTTTGTAGTAGGTTCTTGGAGTTAACTGCAATGGTTAAACAGAAAATGTATTCATCTTGCATGGAGGGTCAACATCGCTAACGTTAACTTTCCCTGGTTTCATTGTAGCTTCTTATAAATTTATCGCATACCCATTGCTGTAGCTTTCAACCCTATTACTCACTGCTGAAGCAACCCCCAAATGAACCAATTTGTAGGAAGAAAAAAGAGCAACACATCTATTGGAGTGTAGCTGTCCCAACGAACATTAAAACTGTCAAGTAAAATGAAAGACAAATGTAAAACTAAGAATCATCAGTGGGAGTTTCAGTACATGGACTTCCCTGTAACATGCGGTTCCCATTTCTGTTCTGTGTTAAGTCAGTTAAGAAAGTACATTCTCTTTTAACCATGAGAATTAATCAAATTGTAAAGAGAAATCCAGTACAAGAGGGGGGGTCCTTGGATTGAGGAGAGAACAAAATAATTTGAATTCCCAAGATCAACTTTTATTTTTAGGTTTCAGGAAAGCTGGTTTTCATTGCCACACTCCAAAAACAGCCAAATGTATGATGCAGATAAATTAGGGAGTGACTATTTATGTTTAAGCGTTTCATTTTCCAAATGTTCTTCTGTTTTTTTAGTAAAATGTGTATGTACCAGTATATACCAACCCACCTTGTAGATTGCATGAAGTGAGATCTTTGGGTATTCTCAGAAACAGGGAGGCTGCTGTCTAGGATTAAGCCCTTTGCTACTTATACAGTTAGGCGGAAGCAACATACACACACACACACACACACACACACACTACAGTACTACCTATCCCCCATGTCCCCACCAGCACACAAACATTTCACCTCTTCCTAAGTCGTTTGGCTATTAGAACTTCTTTTTTCAAAAGTATCCTCTAAAGTAAAAAAAATGTGATTTCCCTTGCTAAAGGACTCTGAGATGCACTGAGGGTCCACAGGGCTTGTCAATATTGTTTTAGAAAGCTCCACAGATGAAGTAGCCAGTTTTATTTAATTTAATTTGGCATTTCGCAAACCTATTTGGTCACAGAAAGTTCCTTTTCCTTCCATTGTTAGTATCCCGTGAAGTGCATTGTTGGAAATACTTTGTTGGAGAACCATTAGAGGTCTCCCATCACTAACTTGCCCCAACCTCCAGAGGTCCCGCTAGCAAAGGCAATGTTTCCGACAATATGGAGTCGGGATCTTCAAGGCCACTTCTGGTGATGGTGGCAGAGGTGGGAGGGGGGAATTCATAATGGCCTTTCAAGAGTTACATTTTATATAAGGTCTCATTTATAGCTTGCTGCCCACTATGTGTAAAACGAGGATATTTTATGAATAGGGAGCACAGAACCATGTGGTGCTTGCATTTGGTTTGGTGGTGGGGAAAAAAAAAAAATCTAATGGTCAAGGACGCATTTCTGTCCTAAGGTCAGGAAGACCGGTTTGCACATGAACATGGTTTGGTGCCAGCAAATGGAAGGGAGCGCTCCTTTTTCAGACATTAGCACAGAACCTTGCAGGAGCTGTGGCTATGCTCAGCGAGCTGCAAAATAGGGAGCAATAAAATTGATTAGAGTCACCTGTTAGAAAGGCAAATTAAAGCAATTTGTATTTTTTGATCATTTTACAGTGTATGCACACATACACAGAGTTAATACACAACTCTGTTATTCCCCTAATATGGATTCATACAGAAGAAAAATCGCAAAAGAAGACCGTGCACATGGTGGTGTCAAGCCCCCTGACCCTTTTCTTTCTGTGCTGATGACCTATTGGAGGGATCTCTTAGACCCCTCCGTGTCTGAAATACTGTCCAGTACTGAAACTGTCAGCTCCACATGACCCTTGATGGGGAAAGTCAAATTAACTCAAACCAGACAGATTAAAAATTGCAGTTTGTTTCACCAGCCAACATTTCAAGAGTTCAGTAGTCACTCAAGGACCAGTGATGACTGTGTTGGACACCTCAGGGGCAGAACATTGCCATCACCACCAGCATATCCACTGGACAGGAAGGAACCTACTGCTCAAGGTCACAGTCTCTCCATTGGCTCCACAGACCTTGGACAACTATGACCTTGAGTCTTAAATAGGGAATGCTGGTGAACAGATTCCTAAATACCCAAGACCAGGATGTTGTCAGGGCATTGACCATTGGGGCCTGTCTTGCGTAGAAACGCACACTTATTTTAAATGGGCAGGTCTTATGAAAATAATGGAGACGATGGGTTCTTCCCAAGGTGCCATGGTCAAGCACGTCTGCCGGGCAGAGGAGTCCCAGCTGCACACACATCCATTCCAGGCTCAAAACAGTAAATACCGACTGGTGGTTAGTGAGGTCCATTTGCCTTATCTGCTGTTTGCACAACATTTATCACACTGGCTACCCACGTTCCCTAATGGAAACAAACGTGGAAGTTGGGGACCCATACAGAGTTCAAATGTAGAGGATGTGCAGGTGGGGGGGGGATGTTGCTAGAAATCTTTGCTGGGACCAAATTCACAGTCACCAAATCATGACTGATTTACATGGCCTTTGATGCAGATACCTTCGCAGTGGCTTTTGCTTTCTACTCTGGAAGAAACATACACACACACACACACACACACACACACACACACACTTTTTTTTTTCCATCCAGGCTTTTGGCTGGTGGCACTTAGCACCTCCTAGCAATCCGCGAGCCAACTCCAGCCCCTCCCTCCCTACCTCACGGTTTAATACACACATCTGCACACCTGTGTCTGTCTGGACGCATCATGAAAGCCTAGGAGATGGACAAGCAGATAAAAAGAAGGACTCCAGAAATCTGGTGACCTAATTTCCCCTCAGCCCATCATTCTGTATCTTGAGCTTGGTGCTGGTGTGACACCCGCTTTGGTTTTACAACTCCTCAGCACATTTAATGAGTTTCCCCATTCCTAATTAGAGAACATGGTGTTTGGAGCACCAGGTGGTCTCTGGCTAAGACCTCGGTTTTTGGTTTTGTTTTTTTTTTTTAATACTGCCTCCAAATGACTCCAAATGATGGGGTGTCTTGGATTGTGCCTCCAGGGCTGAACCAAAGGACAAATTTCTTTAAGGACAAACTAGATTTTTTGAATCACTATGTAAGTCATGGCAGATCGATTCTGAAAGTTAGAATCCACATTTCAAAAGCTGCTCTTTACAGCATCCTGTCCTTATCTTACCACTGGGCTGTCCCCTAGGCATGAAGCTAAGCAGAGTAATGTACTCCTCATTCCTGATTTTGTTGTTAGACCCTCTCCGACACGGGAGTAGTTTGGCTGTTGGGGGGGGGGGTGTCCTCGAACCCATCAGTCTGTTCAGAGTTGCCCCTTCATGGTAAGGGTGAGAACTGTTGCCTCAGAGGATTGTGGGACGGTGAATTCTAATTAGAACCCAAGCATCCCCTGTGTTATGGGTAGAGACTGGATCCTGTTTGTTAATTGTGCTGAAAGCAGTCGACAGTGGTTGATGTATCGCTGTGGTCTGCTGAGCAAGAAGCTCGGTTATTTTCACAGTTTGATAATCAATGCTCCGCTGAACACAATTCCTTTCAAATATGACCATTTGCTTGTCCTCTGCTTAATTGAACAATTGCAGTAACTGGTACATGGAACTAAATGTTAATTATTTTTTTCAGGGTTTTTTTTCCCCCTCTCTTAATGATTTTATTTACAAATTGGAAAGCTTTATCATATTTTCTGCACCAAACAAATTCCCTATCTGCACCAGTGTGATATCTTTAGCGGAAAAGACAGAATTTTTAACAAGTGCTCACCATTCCATTTTTTTAAAAATAATTATGCAACACTTAGAAAGCGAAACACAGCCTTCTTTAATTGCTTCAGTGGTTGAATAGCTACATAGGCGAGAGATGACTAATAAACTTTCCATCAAAGTGTTTGTTTGGTTTTTTTTTAGAAATATCAATGTAAGACAGGAGGGCATTAGCTCAACCTATGTTGGATTTTTAAGGAAGTCATCAAGGAGAGTTTGAATAAGATGTAAGTTAGTGGCTAATAAGGAAAGGCAAAGCATAATCATTTTTGAAAATCTGGAAAGTTCAGCAAAGTATACAGAGTGTTTAGAGAATCCCCCGTAACCCTCCCCACCCCAACACGGTCACCATTAACCATCTAGGTACGTCTCTTTAGAAGGGTGTCTGGGTTCCTCCTCTGGGAAACGCTTACAACCGCTAACCTTTAACATCCAGCTGGGGTTGGTAGCCAAGCCCCTGTCTCTCCAGTGTGTTTGGTACTTCTGCTTTGGTACTAAGCTTTCATTAACCTCCACGTTAGACTGGTAGATGTGGGTTACTGCTGTTCTGGTGCAGCCTCACAGTTGGGCGCCCCTGAGTTCGCCTCGTCTGCACTCCTGAGTCCGATTTCTCCTTGCGTTTCAGGGTGGTTATGCCGCATACCGCTACGCCCAGCCGACCCCTGCCGCTGCCGCTGCCTACAGTGACAGGTAAGAGTCTCCCTCCTCCCGCTTGACAACTACCTGGAAATGAACTTAGCTGGTGGGAAACAAGATTCTCGTCTGGTTCTGGTGCGCATGCATGACTGCTGGGGAGGCCGCACCCCCAAATCAGGGCCCAGGGTGAAGGCGAACAGTGCCACGTAGAGACAGAATGAATCATCAAGCCTAGACCATCCTAAACTCTCGCCCTCTCTGCTAAGACCCAAAATGCTATGTTTTGTGCCCGTGTAGTTGCTTTTCCGATCTCTCTCAACCCCTGCGACAGCGTACCTTGCATGCACACACAAACTGTCCCCGCACAGCCCTCCCACGGTCTTCCGTGTAAGCAGCAACCATGGTCTCTAGCTCCTAGGACGAACACCAGAAGAGCCGGCAGGTTTTCCTCCACTTCAGTCACCCGCTTCCCTTGTTTTTTCTTTTTTCTTTTTTTTTTTTCACACCCAGTAAAGCATTCCTTCTGTTACCTCTTTTTTTTTTTTTTTTTTTTTTTGATCCAACACGAAGGAATGGGGGAGATGTACCTGGCGTTCCTAAGGAGGTTCACTCTATCCAGCAGGGCCCCGTGTCCAGACCTACTAAGATAAACCAGGTGTATTTGTAACGCGCACCTCGTGTTAAGACTGGCAGTGGAAGGGGGACAGAGAGGGACTAAGAAATGCAGAAGTCAGATTGGATGGCAGGGGTGGGGGCCAGGGGGTGGGGAGGAGCTCCGTTACCCCTTGCCCAGGCTTGACAGATGACTTGGTTTCTGAAATGGCAAGCCACAGCTATTTTCGTGTAGGTGCCTGGAGGGGAGGTGGGGAGGGCAAAAAAAAAAAAAAAATGTGCGTTTCCATATTTGAATGCTACCCGTTGGCTCTGTTTTCTGAGGACATAAATGTGAATGTTCAGAGGCTCTGCATGTACAAATGTCATTGAGGGTGCTTATTTTTGGTAATGACTCTTTTAATTTAAAAATACGTCTCATGGATAAAACAGTGACGGTAACGATTTGCATGTGTGGCTGAGGCATGCTGGGTCAGACAGGTAAGCAGGCGGTGTACTTGACCCCCGAGTCGGAAGTGTCAGCGGACACTGGTGCTCCTTCCTCCCTGGCCTGTTGTGACTTAGATCCTCTCCCGGTGTGCTGCGGTGTGCTTTCTCTGCAGCTCCATTCCATTTCCCACGGGACGGGTCATTAGCTCGACGTAGCTGCAGATTTCTTCCGAGGTAGAAGAAAGCAACATCAACTACTGAACCCCCAAAAAACGGCACTTGGAAAACCCCATGCATTCACTTGTTTGCAATGGCTCTTGGGCGAGATAGAAGTGAGATCTGCTCTCTGGTTGCATGTAGCTAGTATTACCGTTTCCTTATAAACAGCCCTAACAAGTTCTCGAGGCTGGACGGAGCCTCCAAAGAAATCCAAACACTTGTTAAGATGCAGTTCTAAATACATAAATTATCCATTGACCCCACATCCTCTTGCCAAGACGCAAAATATGCTTTTATATACGTTCCTGTCTTCAGTACACTTGGACACTGGATTAGGAAATGAGAGAGGGTCAATAAAGCTCATAAGACTGATGGCAATCTTGAAATCCTAGAGCTCATTCTACAAATGAGAAGTCCTAATGCTATTAAACTCTGCACACTGAAGATTCGCAAAATATCAATTGTAATGTGGTTCATCTACAACCCTTAATTATTTTTATGAAAATATCTCTAGATGCTAAATTCTCAAACACCCACTTTGTATATAATTATAATCATAGTGACTTTAGCCTGCTGTATAATTATAAGAATCTTAAACAGATTTATTTCTTTGGATTTTTATCTTGCTTCTCAGCATAAATGCATCTTCCCCCAAGTTGGAAAAAGGTTAATAATAAAGATATAATTTAAATTGCTTTCTTCAATAATACCCATCTAGATACTTTTAAAAAAATAAACAATATTTAATAGTATTCTTAAATAGAATTACTTGAGAATCTGGCCATCTCTGTTGGCATTCATTTGAAAATTAAGTTAAAGTGTTGCTGCATTGGGGGTCACCCTGTACAAATGTGTGTATAGAATCTGTTATTTTAACATTATTGAGACTTCTCATTGGCAGTGGGTCCTACCGAAAATTGCCCTCGTTCTTGGCTTGGCAAATCTTGAATGAGTCTACAATTCCCACATTAGTGTAATCGTTTCCGTGGAAGAAACCAAGTAAATATACTCTTGTCCATGTAATTGGCCTCTTGCTGTTTATGAAAGAAATGTACATTGGGTCTTCTTATCTGCTGTGGAAATTGATTACCAGCCCTCTTTAATTTGATTAGAAGCAAGACACTCGCCACATATGGGATTATTGCACTGAGGTAAATGCAGTAATAGGCAAATCACCAGAAACCAATCTTTAAAATGATATTTCTGGTACAATTTATAAAGCATATTTATGACATGGTGGTCCTTCCTTATATTTCCAGTAAGCAAGTGAGAAGAAGGAAGACCCGTCCCTTTGGTAGAAGACACATACTTGGGGAGAATGTGAAATTATCCGAATAGCTTTTGAATCTGGATGAAAGATGCCAAGTTTCTAGACTTTATCTTGGGGCATTTGTGCAATAATTTGTTTTTACATGATCCCAGCTTAGTATTAGCCATGATAGATTCTGGGTTCTTCTTGTCTAGAAGACAAACAGGATGACAAAGAGAAATAAAACTTCTTAACCCAAAGAAACTCCTTCAGAACAGGAAACAAAATTGGCAGGAATTGAGAGCGTTTTGGTAATGCTCACTGGTTATCAACAGGACGAAAAGAGAAACAGCCACTAACTTCACTTGTAGCCATGAGATTTGCTCTTCAGGAGTGTAGAAAGCAAGAGAAGCTTGGTGTCCCCAGTTGATAGAATTTTACCTTTTATCAGCACAAATTAAGTCCTCATCACATTAAAGAGTCAGGGACCTTTGGAAAATATTGAACTCCAGTAACCTCAGGACTGTCCAGAAGGTCCTTGATGGACACCTCGCAACTCCCTCCCCATCATCTTCTTGGTTAAATGATCACATGTGATTATCTGGGAGCACCCTGAGAGTTGCTGAATGCTGACCTCCAGAATGAGGACCATCTGGTGTGGGCAGAGATTTCCCCCAAAGCAAGAGACCTGCCCGGACTAGGTAATTTGATAGTTTCCCTGACAGATTTAATGAGAATAGGCAAACATCTCTCCTTGGCATTTAGGAAATGTGTGGAAAGCCCCCTGACTTCACCAAATCTTCATTTCTAACCTCCCTTTGACTGAGGGAAAGCCCACGGTCCAGACTCTCCAAGGGGATTGTTTTCTGAGCTTGAACCGATCAAAGCATGGCAGTGGGGCCGACGGTCATCTGGTCATTGCATGCACTTGGTGTTGCTGATGTGTCCGTGATGCGTTCTGGATTCGACAGGTCCATCACATGAGCTCAGTGAATGGCTTGCTTGAATTAAGCCTGGGGCAGCCTTCTCTTTCCGGACTGGCTCTTGGTTTCGTTGTGTTTTATGACTTGGTTGTGGATGCATCTGTGAACAGCCGAACCAGGAGGTGGGGCGGGAGGAGACATTCCCTGTTCAGTGACTCGTGCCACAAATATTTGGGGGTGTATGTATGATGTATATACGGCTTTGATGAAAATGTTCTCTCTCCAGAAAGGCAGACATCTGTCATGCTTGTCCTGCTTGCTGAACCTTCTAACATCTCCTAACAACCAGTGCATGAGAATGTCCCCCACGTTAGGGCAGAGGGGAGCCAGATTCCAGCAGCTAGAGAAGAAAGTAATATGGGGTGGTTCACTTGGCAGTTTCATAATGATCCTGTTGTGCTGACGGCTCCCAGGGCCCATTTCCTCTCGCACATGAGACCTCCATTCCCTTTCAAGAGCCCCCAACGTCAGGAGCTTTGGACAGACAGGCTGCACAGTTGCCCCTAGACTGAGCAAAAGAGACAACAAGCAACAAGGTTTTGTTTCTTTGTTTTATTTTCTACCTTTTTTGTTCATTTGTTTTTTGAGACCTTAACATTTCATCGGAAACATAGTATTAGACTGTATCATGTAACCTTGCTATTTTTTGACAAAATGGTAGAATATTGGCAATTTCATAGCTCAACTTAATAGAAACTCAAGGAAAATGCCCTAGTATCAGTTTTCTTGTTCTCTGTGTTTGGAATATAGAGTATATATATATATGTGTGTGTGTGTGTCTGTTGTGTGTCTATGTATACATATACATATGCTAAGAGAAGCATGTACACAGACAGACACACACACACACACCCATGCCTCAGGCCCTCACAAAGGACTCATAAGAGTCTCTAGGTAAATCTTATCACACAGAGGTCAGGACTTACCAAATTCAGGGAGTCATAAGCCCCATGCTAGAACATTTTTTTTAAATGTGATAGTCATAACCTGTGAATAAAAGTTTCTATTTCAGAGACAAATAGATTAGCAGTTCTTTCTTAAAACTCAGGAGGCATGTGTCTGAGGTCATGGAGAATTTGGTCTACTCCAATTTAAATGTATAAAGTTGACTGAGAAAAAAACATACACGGGTATGTACATAGATGGGTGAATGGATAGACAGTTGTGTGGGAGGGCGAATGGGAAGAGCGAGCAAAAGAACAAAGAGAAAGAGGAAAAAGGAAGGAGGAAGGAGGAGGTAAGGAAAGGGAGGGAGGGAGAGAGGAAAAGAAGGAAGAAAGGGAAAGAGGGAGGAAGGAAGGAAGGTGGGAAGGAAGGAGGGGAGAAACATTGCTCTGCCTTCTCCTCACATTTTATCATAAGTGTAGGCTCTAGAACTAAAGATAGAGAACGGAACTGTTTACCTAAAGCCTCCGTTTTCCTTTTCCCAAAATGAAAAAGTAAAAGAATTTGTGTTGATTTCCATGTAATGCAGGGACTCCCTATCTATTTTAAGACTCTTGACTTTCTGGATTCAGATTAAATAATAGAGAAATGCCGTCATTAAAAGAAGGCTAGTAATTACATTTAAATTGAGGTAGCATATTATCTGGAGTCCTTATCAAATGATACAGACTAAAGATTGAGGGCTTGTCAGCTTATAGAGCACATGAACATCCTGAATGGAACATTTAAGTTACCATTGGAAGGGTTTTTTTGTTCGTTTGTTTGTTTTTAATTTTGTTTTGTTTTTGTTTTTATTTTTTTGCTTTTTGGGTTTGTTTTTTTGGTTTTTGATTTTGGGGGGGGTTTTTTGGTAGAAAGGTTAATTTAAAAAGTACTGTTGTACTTCAGGGACTTAAAAATCTTACTTTTTCTTGCTGTGGCGTAGAATACAGAAAGCTGCTTCTGTGGATAACGCAAATCCCTTAATGAGGGTAGACAATGCAAAGCAGAGGAGGGAAGTAACCGTGTTTTCCCCAGCCCTGCTGTCTGAACCAGGTTCAACGGGGTTGAAACTGTTTTCGGGTGAAGAATCAGCGCTCATTCTTTGTGATGTGTGCTGGGCGAGATGAGATCTCGGAGATCGCATCCTGGGTTTTGGTGAAAGCCCTGTCTCCCAAGGCCCGTTCGAGACCTGGTGACTCCTTCTGATGACCTGTTTACCGGGTCGCTGGGACAGGAGAAGGACCCGGCCCCATAATGTGAGCAGGTTTTAAGCTCCCTGGTCTGCAGACCCATCAGGCTTTATCCGGGCTTTTTTCTCCGATGCCATGAAAAGAGCTTTTCTTTTAGGAAGGGATGACAGCATGGTAGCTTTGTTTTGGTTTCTTTCTTTCTTCTTCTTTTTTTTTTTTTTTTTTTTTTTGAAGTAGGCTCCATGCTGGGCCTGGAGCCCAACTCGAGGCTTGAACTCACAACCCTGAGCTCAAGACCGGAGAGCAAGAGTTGGATGCTTAAAGGACTGAGCCGGCCAGGGGCCTGTTGTTGTTTTTCTTTTTTCTTTCAATTTTGCTTTTAGTGTTCTTAGTTGGCAAAACAAAAGCTGGCAATGGTGTGGTGGCTTCCCTATTATCTTTCATTTACATTTTCAGTTATTTTCTCTGAGAAATCCACCATTGAAAAATAGAGTGAGTGCATTCTAAGCCTCGGTGATTGGCGAGGCCAAGACGGTGGTTCTCGGTTGAGTAAGGAGCTGAGGGCTCGGTTCCTGGAGGCTCAGAGCAGACAGAAGTGTCTCTGTCCCGTGCGTGGCATCTCCCAGCTGAGACAAAGATCCGGGGTCAGAAGGTGGTCGGTTTGGATTCGATTCTGTGGAGTCAAATCACTGCAGGAAGCCTCAGTTATGTCTCTGGACCTTTGTTGACGCAGCCTTCTTAAGGTGGTTCCTGGTTTCAGCTCTTTATCTTTTCTGCTATTTTCAGATGCCCTGATGAGTTCTCCCAGGTTCTGCAATTTGAAAAAACACACTGTGTCAACTTGTAAAAGAAATGTAGCAGAAATGAGTCATTAATGTCTTTGTTTATATCCTGTACCCCAGTGCTAGGAAAGCACGTCCAGCTTTTTAAATTAGAACACCACTTTGGAGGAAAAAGAAAAAAGAATATATATATATAATATAATAAATAATATATATTATATATAACATATTACATTTATATTTATAGATAGATAGAAAAGTATGTAGTGTATTCTTATTTTTATTTATATGCTTGTTCTTTTTGGTTTAAAGTTCACTTTCTTAACTGATTCATTTGGGAGTTGTGTTCTGTGAGTCAGGCTCCCCCCAGGAGGAGAGACTGAAGCTAATTATTCCAGGCAACTTTAGGGTAACTAGAAAGAAACCTATGTTGCCTGCGAGTTTTCCATCACAAGGCACACACCCCAGGTGAAAACAAATTTCTTAATAAAACTCTCAGTAGACAGGACAGCGCTCCTGTCACCATGTTCACGAGATAAAAGTGGAGGACTTGAGTATTAGCAGGATCTTACTAAGACTTCCCGAAGTGTGCTGTAGGAGGTGTGCAGTCTTGGACTCAGATTGTCATCTATGATGATGGTTACACAATCGTGGTCTGCACAGTCCCACCAGCCGCGTTGTGCACTGTGCTAATCTGCCCCTCAGATGCTGTGCTGTTGAGCTGTCCGCTGCACCGGTGCTGGACAGTGGATGTTGCCCCTTCATTTTACAGCTTAGGGAGCTGAGCTCGGTAGAGCTGAGCGAGTTTTTTTGGCTCAGTCTGAGAGCTCAAGTCTGTGCCCTGAATCTCAAGGCTCTGTGGCATCTTAGTGGAGCAATCTCATAAAGAATAATTTCTTGGCATACCGTCAGTTCATCTCTTAGGGGCGTATGGATTCCACATTACAGGGTGTTTTGGAAGTACTGAGACTGTAGCTGTGAAAGATGTGGCACCTGAAAGGCACTACACGGAGTGTACCTGTGTTTACTTTCATGTACCTGTGTTTACTTTCATGTAATCCCTTCAGAGCTTTGAATCTGGACGGCAGGCATGAGCATTGAGGAAACCAGAAATCTCTAGGTTACATCAGTTCCACCCGAATCTCTGAAATTCAGGGGTTTGAATCTGTTATATCCTTAATGGATTCTAGAGGCACTCAAAGAGTTTAGGAAGAATAGTGACCAGATCTGCTCACCTGGGTGTGGTGTGGACAAGCCTTTAAAAACTTGGTAGGTAGTTGTATATGCGAATCAAATTCTTTTTAAGGCAGGGAGTTGCAGGGGTAGTTTGTTTTGTTTTGCTTTGTTTCTGTTTGTTAAGTACAAAGTTACTTGAGGGGAGGGGCTACATGAGCCTGCCAATCTGTCCGTTCTCTGGTGTTCGGATTTTGATGTGTCAGCTTTCTTGGAAGTAAGCAGACCTCTAGTACCTTCCCTGCCACTTTTGGGTTTTTTTTTTCTTTTCACCATGTAGATTTCTATTTTTGAAGTCACTTTTTTTCAGTAGTGTCCCTGTGTGTCAGGTACCATGTAAAACTTGGAACAACCTGATCAGATAAGCAGGGTCATCAGGGTGACCCTAGAAGTGATTATCCAGAATGTCTCGAGATAGAGAAGGGATGCACTGTTGTTATTGACGAGTCCGGAACAACAGGTTTCTACTGGACTGTCCCAGAAAGAAGCAGGACATGTGTGGTCCCCTCAGGTGGATTCTCCATGTGCTCTGGGACGTCCGAGGATGGCACTGTGAACCCAGTTTCCATCAGTCCAGGTCCTGCGCTGTCTCTTCCTTCTTCTGCTGTTGTTAACAAAGTCCAATCAAGGCATGTTTGCAGCCTCAAGCAGTCCTAGCTAAGACATGGCTTAGTGATGAAAAAGGGACTCGAATTTCCTGCTCTCAAACCCATCGGTAATTTATCTATTGTCCCTATAGATCAAATAGTTCCCAGTTGGCATTCACCAAAAAAAGTTAATTATGCTTTCTGACAACCTGCCATGCAGATCGACAATGATTATATTTGGTAAAAATTGAGATGGTTCTGAAATCGCAAAGGAGAGGACGTATAGTTCTTGATGGTGGCATCAATATGATTTTTTTAAACTCATGTTTATTTATGGACACAAAGCTCCCAGTGTCAAAAAGAAACATGGCTGTTACTGGTAGATTTCCTGAATTTCTCTTATTTTTAATTTACAGACATGTGTCCCCACACACACACATTTAAAGAAAAAGTGCTCAAATTTTGGTTTTGAGAACTAATTGCCTTTGGTCCATAATCTATGATGGCTTCCTAACAACTGTTATGCGCTATTGGATGAACATGTATGTAATTGAAGCTGTTAAAAAAGGGTACCAAGACTGTAATAGTCAACAGACTGGACCAACAAGGAGTTGGGGAGACATTAAAGGAAATTCCAAACCCAGTAGACCATAGCTGTCACAGCCATGTGGGTAGACACTTTTGCCAGTGACGAGACAAGATGGAACAAGTCCTTTGGTCATGTCATGGCCTAATTACACACTTCTCGGGCTGCAGATCATTGACTTGATAGGCCACAAAGAAGCAAATGAAACCCATCCTTTAAGTAGCACCATTAGGGTCCTTCAGCTGTGAAGGGTTTCAAGCAGGTTAGAAAGCCTAATGCTTTCTAGAGGCAGGTCAGAGGCCTCCGATGAGAAGGAGCAGATGGAGGCCCCTGGAGGGACCATTTGCACGGTATATTCAGTGCTCTCTTCCTGGAAGGCAGCGTCCCCACCAAGGAGAAGGGAACAGACACACGATACAACCTTAGTGGATGACTATGACCTATACTGAAGATGCCCCCCTTTTTTGCCTTTTTTTTTTAAAGTCATTGTGCTTTTGGGGTGAGAGGTAATTTTTCACTAAAATTATCCAGTATTTACTTCTAAGTTATCAAAAGAAGTTCTGACCCTGTATCTATGAAGAGAAGTTCACATTCCTTCCCAGTAGAACCGATTTCTGTTTAAGGGCGGCCTCTACGTTATTTCCATGTCTAAATGTGGTATGTACCTCTGGACAGTCACTAGACAGAAACAAATGACTTCTCATGAATCACAGTGATTGATTCCCCTAGAATTAAATTCTCCTCAAAACCATAGTGTATTTCATATTTAATTCACACACACACACACACACACACACAGAGTAGGGACCACTTTCAGGAATTGGATGATAGTTTGGAGATGAAAGGTTGAGGGAACCTCTGTAAGGAGGAACTAACTCATGAATTTTGTCATTGTTCCTGGGCTGATTCGTGCCACATTAGGATGTGTGAGTGTTCCAACAGATCAATAGATTGTGGGGGGATGAGACATAATCAAAGCTAAACACCCTTCCCTTTAATTATCCTAAAATGGAAATGCTTTGGCCCTGAGCTTATAGAAATACACCCAGCATCTGGTAATCTGGATCAGTGCTTCCCACCACGCTCACAGGCGTGGAATCCCTTCACAAA
This sequence comes from Neogale vison, assembly GCF_020171115.1. Taxonomy (NCBI): domain Eukaryota; kingdom Metazoa; phylum Chordata; class Mammalia; order Carnivora; family Mustelidae; genus Neogale; species Neogale vison. The sequence goes on from NC_058104.1 coordinate 21,701,519, forward strand.
GAAGACCATGACTGTTGGATACTTTGATCATACCATCAATCCCCGACTCTGTTCGTGGTCCCCTTTTGTCATTTAAAACTTTAGACTGCATTCAAAGAACGGGGCTTATTTTCCTCCCCATGTCTGTGTAGTTAGAGGGTGTGCAGACTACCTTGAGCTAGTGGACAGTGAGCTCAGGGAGTGGGCGTGGGTGCAGGTTAAACCTGTGTCCTGGACACGGTCAGCCCCACAGCTTTCCCAGAATGGTGGACCATTTCTCTTCTAGTCTTTGGATTATTTTCTTCAATTTCTCCATGTCAAACTTAGAACAAAGGACAGGGAAAGAGTGATTGCCTGAGTCTGTTCTGAAATTTCAAGATTGGAGTGGTCCATTGTGAGGGTTCTGAGCACCTTGCTCTGCAGAACACGGTTCCGAGACCACCTGTGTTGACCTCCCTGGGAGCTTGTAAGCAATTCAGATTCTCAAGCCCACCCAGTCCTGTTGTATCAAATCTACACCTTCGAGACCCCTGGGCGGTGTGTATGACATCTGAGAAGCAGCACCATGGAGAGCAACATTCAATCCCACCCCAATATTCAGTAACTAATGTTGACACTCCAGGAACCTGGCAGGGTGTAGGAGAATCTGTCTTAGCCAATTGTTGGTTTCTAAGCCTCTCTCTACTTTCCCTTCCTCGGTGAGAAAGTAAGAACCTCCAATAGTTGCGGGGTCCTCGTAATCTGTCTTATGGGAACGTTCCCCCCTCAACTCCTCTAGGGCCACCATCAGTCATTTTCTTTCCCCCAAAGACCAAGGTGTAATGAGATTTCTCACTAGCATTTTCTCATTGATCGCATAACAGACCCACATGAATGTAAAACATAATCTGGAATAGTCCCATCAGGTCTGTCTCAGATTTCCTGAGCCTCAGTTTCTTCATCTGCTAAATGAAGACAATGATACCAATTACAGTCAGAAGGAGAGGAAACTGAACGTTACTTCGCAATTAAAGGAGGTGGTGAAAATTCATGGGGTTCTCTTACTCAGCTGTTGATTGACAGATATTTTCAAGCATATGGTATTAGTTGAAAGCACTGACTGTACACAAACAAGAGGAAGCAAATAAAATTAAATCCACTTGAAAGTGGGTGTCGCCTTTAGACTGGGCAACCTCTAGGACCCCCATAACACTAACATTTCTGGGGAGCCGTGTTCGCTCAGCTGCCCACAACCTGTCATTGCTCTGGTCCAGATGTGAGGCAAATTCTTTTACGATCACTCTACGTACTTTGATGCAGCAACAAATATTTGCTGTTCGTCTATAGAATATGACCAGAGACTTAGATTTAACAAACTAACTTACTACAAGCAAACTTACTTACTCAGCAAAATTAACTTACTACAGAGATAATACAGGCAGGCTAACTGACCTGTTTGATCCCAACTACCTCATCTTTAAAGTGGGGCTAATGAGTGATGCCTCCCTCATTCGGTTATTACTGAATTAATGGTGACCATGAGCAGAAATCTCCTTGAGTAGCCGGACACTACGTGACACTCTGGATAATATAACTGTTACTATTACTATTACCAACATCGCTAAACTACAGGCATATTTTGTTTTGCTCCTGTGGAAGCAGGTTTTCTGGCTTAGAATCAGCTTTTGGCCAGAGATGAGTTTTTTTGTTTTGTTTTGTATTAGAATGTTGACTTCTAGAAGTTTTAAAGGAGGGAGACTTGAAATTTGCTGAGAGTAGAATTACGTGTTCTCACCACCCGCAAAGGAAGGTGACTGTATGAAGTGAGGGATATGTTAATTACCTTGATTGTGGTGATCATTTCACAATGTGTTTGTGTATCAAGTCATCACTTTTTACAGCTCTAAAAAAGCCCATTGTTCAATCCAGTTATGTTCAGTTTTTATTTGTGGAACTTACCTCAGTAAAACTGGACAAAAAATAGTTTGGGGAAAAAAAAGTTTTCTGAAGAAGCAACTGGGAATCATGAGGTCAAATAGTCCATCTTTCCTGTCGGTGGAGGAGCTCCTCCCCTCACAAACTCAACCCCTGTACCTCCAAGGCTGTAGATTTCTGTACAACCAGTTGCTCTGCAGAGAATTACTTTTCAAAATGTTAAACCAAATCTGCCTGTGTTGCTGTCTTCCCAAGACCACTGGTTGAGAAATCTAATGCCTGGGGTGGCCATGGGTTATAGGAATCCCCCGGGGATCTGTAAGGTTCTGGACCTTTCCACCATCACACTAACTTTGTTTTGCCTGTAACTCCTATATGGGCGCAGACCCCCTCAGTGTGGTCTCTGTAGCCTCCAGAGCTTCAGCCTGGACACCCCGTGCTCCCCACCCCACCCCAATCCCCCGTGGGCCTCCACAAGCCTGGGATTCCTTTCCCCTGTACAAGAGCTGCTTCCCGAAGAGATCACAAGCAGCTGTTCCTACGACAGGCCAGACCCATTTCTAACTGCATCAGAAACTCATTCTCATGAGGGGCTCCTCTGTGCCCGTCTTCACTCTGCCCAACCAAACCTGAGGTGGGATTTTATCTTTCAAGAGGCCCCCGGCTCTCTCTGATAGGACTTATAACCTCAAAAAGTCTCTTGACTCTCCCCTTCTTGGCCTAAAACCCTGGAAGTCCAGCACTTAAAAACACAAATGCCTTCTCTCTCTGGGGGAGGGAAGATGACTACCCTTTAGGAGTACACGTAGCCAAAAAAATAAATGGCAATTTCCCCCCAGATAAAGCCTTATCATATTCCTGTTCTCATCAAAATGCAAAAAGAAAAAACAAATCTAGGGGACCCTGTGCTGTGTTTGTTCCCATTTTCCAGATGAAGAAACTGAGGCCCAGGAAGGCAACAGGGCAGGCCTTCCAGGCTCACCATTAGTTCTGTTTTTAGCTGAGAAAAAATGGAGCCGTGGAGCTTGTTCAAGGTTGGAAAAATGAAAGTTACAGAAGTGGACTGCTCATAAAGGGACTGGAGATGCACTTGGGTTTGAATTTCTGGAACCCAGAAGTTTTGGATAGAAATATCCAAATATTCAAATCAGGGATAGATTCAGAGCACTTCTCTCCTTTCCCAGTTAAACATAATTTTTTTAAAAAAATATACACAATGTTAGGAAGAGCAACTGAGGCTAAATGAAATGAAATAAAATATGCTAAAGGACGTAAGACAAAAAGGATCAGGAAAGCATTTCTGTAGTTTCTTTCAGAGGATTCTATAGCTCATTTGCTTGCTGGTTTGTTTGTTTATACCTATCTCATGCTACAGTTTGCCACAGCCTCTCGAAGTACACCTAATTCAAAACTAAAATAGAAATAGAGGGGCGCCTGGGTGGCTCAGTTGTTAGGTGTCTGCCTTCAGCTCTGGTCATGATCCCAGGGTCCTGGGATCGAGCCCCACATTGGGCTCCCTGCTCGGCGGGAGCCTGCTTCTCCCTCTCCCGCTCCCCTTGCTTGTGCGCTCTCTCTCTCTCTCTCGCTGTGTCTCTCTCTGTCCAATAAGTAAATAAAATCCTTTAAAAAAAAATAACCACAGGGCAGGAGGAAATATGAATTTGAATGGGCTTTTTATAATTCTTGAGTTTTTAGAACCGAGTGGTAAAGGGAGAGAGAATGAAAATACTGATCCCAAGTAAACAAGTCCCACTTTCTTGGCAGTAAGACTGAAATATAAGTTAGGCCATGAGCTTCCAGGTAGCCAAGGCCAGGACAGACGTTCCACAGTGATTTAAAAGGCAGGAGCACAATGTCCTGTCCCTGTGGGGTAGCTGGGTGCCTGGGAGGTAGCAAACCATCTGAGGATTGAATGAACAAGACCAGTAAAGTATTTAGTAAAGCCAGCAAGAGCGATTGTAATAGAAGCACCTTATTTCTGCATGTGACATCTGACTATTTAGAAAACATTCCTGGCGGGATTCCCTAGGACCCTTCTAGCAACTTCTTAACACATCCTGGCGAGATTCCCCAGTAAGTGTGCATTTCCGCCCTATTCCCCTGTGTCTAAAGCGAAGCATCCTGGAAAACATAGTCATAAAAAATTAATAAGTATAAGTAATAGATTAAATAATATCTATCATTAATATAAGGCAATTTCCAAAAATTAAAGTATTGATCATTAAAAACCATGGCAGTCAACACTAGTGTAGTTTAATGGAAAAACCAGAAGACACCGCTCTCTCTCCTGCAGAGCCAGGGTATGTGAGTTCAAAGAAATACTCACACAGACAAATGTGAGTTCTTGGTGCTGGCTGATGCGTTAGGACCACCAAAGTGGTTTCTTGGGCATACCCAGGCCTGGGAACCACTCTGGAAGGTTCAGATTTAAAAGACTGGGAAATGGACTTGGTCTTCAGTATTTCACGTAAATATATGGGTATATATATGTATATGTATATGTGTGTGTGTGTGTGTGTACACATGCACACACATATAGTAGTTGATTTGTAAGAGGCAGTCATGGTTGAGAACCTCTGTCTTATACAGGCACCCCCAGAATCTACAGATAGGATTAATTTGATTTTGTGCAATGTCATTGTGGGGCATCTTGACTGCCACCTGCCCGACCAGAAGAGCAACGTCTAAGGCTCTAGGGATTTTTTACTAGCTAGCCTTGGTTGGGTGGAGGTGGGGGGTGGCGTTGGTGGTAGTTAATCACATGTTGGTGTGTATGCGCATGCATGCTAGCTTCAGTACTCATAGCATTGGACCCAAGAAGAAACTTACCATGACTGATCTCCACCCCGAGTTTCGTGTAGCAATAGTGACATAAGAGAGTTAAGAGGCCACAGAATGAGAAGCCACCAGAATATTTAACAGTGAAACTTAAAACTGGTGTTCTCCAGCAGGAGAACATTCCCCGTCCGTCCTCCCTCGGCCCCCGCCTGTACCGCAGGTTTTACTCTGTCTCCATAGCCAGCTTCCCTCATTCCCTCCAGCAATACTGGCTGGCTACTCTTTTCATTTGTCTCTTGGAATTCAGCCGTGGGTAATTTTTAGAAGAAAGAAAATTGCAGGGAGATGAGATTCAGCCTAAGAAGAAAAGTGGGACGTAAGGATGACACGGCAGGTCACAGGACTAATTTAAATGCACCACCAGCTGAGTCAGATGCGGAGTCTAGATGGCTGGTCTATGAAAACCGTCGTAAAACATAATGAAGTCTGGTAATAGGATGAAAAGAGAGAGAAAGACCATGGCCCATGCCATTCCACATCCCAAGTTGTTAAAGCAGAATATAATTATCTCTCTCAAGCCTCAATTAACATCATACTCGAAGGGGAATCCAAATGCTGTGTTATTTTGTCTGGGAGGAATAGAAGGTTCAGTACGGTATCAGGAAGTCCCTCTGTAGAGACATGACCCTCCATGGCCAACCCGTTACCCCTATGCGGGCTCCCCTGAGCCCAATCTTAGCGAGTAAATAGGAGTTGGGTCTTGAGACAACCCAACCATGGTTGATCTCCCCTACTTACCGGTTTGTGTGTGCTCCTTGCTGTTCCTCTGCCACCTCCTCTGTGAAGACTGGGGTAGGAAGATGGGTGGTCAGGAAAATTAAATCATTTAATGCGTAGATACAAGGCTCGGCAGCCACCCATCATAGGTAAATACTCCACTGACATCAGGCCAGTGGCTCCTTGGCATCGACGTTGCAAAGAGTCCAGACAAATATAGCCTTCTCCCGTGTGCACAGTTATCAACCATTTTATTATTTTTCTTAAATTAGTAATCCTCCCCACTCCCACCAAGCCTCCCCTTGTCCAACAGTCTTCCTGGGAAAAGTTGAGGCTCTGAAATGAAAATGGGAATGAACTTGCAGGAGATTTCTCAGCAACGTTCCCCAATTCCCCCATGGTACAAACTACCTGGGACCATGATTCTGTCCATGGCTGGTGCTCATGGACAGAATCATGGTCCCAGGTAGTTTTGAACACTTAGGATGGTGTGAATGGGGCCCCCAGAGCTGGTCAGTCACCAGGCCTAGGTTCTGGCCAAAATGTACAGGTGATCAGACCTCTCTCCCAGAAGTTCTGTTTCAGGCAGTCTGGGCTGAAATGCAGACATGTACGGATTTTTAACAAGCACTCTAGCTGAGTCTTGTCTTCAGGGAAGTTTGAGAAATTCTGCAGTTCAGAGAGGGCTCAAAAATAGAAAAAATTCCAGGTGGAAAAAAAAATGGTAAAGACGATTAGGTATAGACTCAGAAGGAAAGTGGGAAGACCCAGCAAAGAGGCTCTTGAGTTTTCCATGCCAGGTGCTAAGAGAAGAGGAACAGGGGAGGAAGCAGATACAGAGCATGGTAGTGTGGCCATCATAAACCAGCTTTGCTTTCAAAAATGAGGCTTAGTGTCCGTTCTCTCAGAAGGCCTCCAGAAACTAGAAGGGACCGTTTCTGAGCCATGTATAGTGTTTGTGGTTTCAGGCTCAGCAGCCACACAGAGAGTTTGCCTGAGAGGGCAGCACAGTGGGTGGGCAAATGGAAGTTGCAGAGAAAAGCAAAAGCTGCAGGAGACTCTAATTCAGCTCCCTTTCCACATGGCATTTGTGCCCTGCTCAGTGCTTCTCTGCTGTGGCTGCTAGAAGATTCCACTGCCGAGCATCTTCTAAACCACCTCCTTCTTTATCGTGTCCCAGCCGGTTAGGCTAGGAGCACAGGAGAAGGGCACCAACATTTGCATTGTTTTAACCTCTCCTTGCAAGCCTAGGGAGCAGCCCCATGAGAGCCATTCAGCTAGGCAAGTGGCCCTCAACCTTGGCTGGTACAGAGTCGCCAGACGCTCTTTGGAAACGACTAGTGCCTGAGACGGACTCACAGAGATTCCCTTTTAACTGATCTCAGGAGCAGCCTGGGTCCCTGGGAATTTTAGAAGGTCACCAGGTGTTTTTACCAGTGCAGCCAAGGCTGAGGACTACTTGGCCAGGCTTTATCATCTACAACCACTTGGCTGAAACTCAAGTGCAACTGCTTTGAAGTGTAAGTTCTTGTGTCTTTGTTGAGAGTCCAGAACAGACTTGCACTGACATAAGGGGTCAGGCCCCCTGCCAGCCTCCTTTCTGCTCTGAGAGGTGAGCCCACTGTCCGGACTGTACCTCCAGCTCCTGTGGTCCCTCAGTTGGTCCTGGGGAGAGCAGTGACCTCCTAGCGATGTCACTCATCTCTTTGATCGTACCTCTCTCTGGTCACGTGGGGTAAATGATTTCACAGAGAGGGTCACATATGATCTGTTCATGGGCTAAGGTACATCATTGATCTTAAAGGTCCAGTGGGGAGAAACAGACTGTATATAAAAATGGCATAACATAATGGACAGAGAGAGACATCACCATGAAACCTGTCCCTTATAACTCTACCCAGATTCCTCTGTTGGCCTCATATGGGGGCCATGTTGGCCTGACATCCCTCCCCAGGCTATTATTTGCAGGCATTTCCTGTTCATTGTACTTATAATCAGTTGGTTAAAGGGTAGAATAGTTGGGGGGTGGAGGAAGGGCTGATCATACAGGTTGACTCCATGGAATTAACGTGCTCCATAGAAAGGCAGTTTCCTGAAATGTTAGGGAAATCTTCCTGGATGTTGTAGGACTCCTTGCATGGAGTTAAAAAAAAAATCAGTATAGAACTGATACATCCAAATGGCTACTACTTTTTGCACATACTTTAAATAATTCTTCCTTGGCACTGCTGCACAGTACATTGCCTATCCCCTACGATATCACTCTTGGTGATAACTTCATGCTTTGACATATATTTGACTTGATAGTTGGCTGTCTTCTGAGCCAACTCTTTGAGTCACCCCCTTTGTTCAGAAATTTGCTCAGGAATCCTAAAGACACTCTAAAAAATTCAAAATATATAGGTTACCTAAGAAAGAGAAAGAGGAATCAGAAGGGAATAGAGAAATGGTAGCCTTATTTTTCAGAATTAGTGTATCATGTCCCAGGGAAGAGTGCTGTGAAGGACACCATCACATTTCCTAACATTTGGGTACAATTAAAGAAAAAGGTCCAATGTCTTTATAAACATGCTTGTAGATCACATTCTTACAGGTTTTCCCTGCTCATTCAATCATCATTTTATATCTGTTGGTTGCCTCTCACGGTTTTCCTAATGTCTAGTAGGCGGGGACAGTTCCTTAAGGAAAATGCAGAAGTGGGATGCAAGGCGCTAGAGTCTTTTAGGGTTACATCTGAACTGGATAGCTAATGAGGCCTGCCCCGTAATAGGAGAACAGCTGTAACAGAGCGCCTGGCCCTCTGGATAAACCTGGTGGTCAAGGTCGTGTTCCTCTTGTGGGCACACGATAGGACAGAAGTCCTGCCAGGTGCTGGTTTGGCCCACCCAAGAATCACATACATGTGATTGGGGGTGTCCATATCTTACTGCCCCTTGAGTAAGTCAGACGTAAACAAGTCAAGACAAATATGCAACCCAAACATCTTCATTCTCAGGGATATAAAGTGTACTGCTCCTCAGACCTCGGAAGTTGGAAGCTAGATGTTGGTGGGACTCAAAAAGTCTGTGTCCAAGCAAAAATCCAGGGACACTAACTTTTAGTCTTTTAAGAGAGGCAATAAGTGAACTTGGCTGTGACTTGGTTATGTGGAAGAGAAACATATAGAGCGTTATTCTCAGAGTATGCATAATTTCGTTTAGGTTTCACTGGTGTGGAAATGGCTAGAATTTTCAACTGGAGGGTAAACTCGAGTGAATTTTCCAATGGTGGCTCTATTTATATTCCTGGGTGTACCTCTTGCAATGGTAAAACTTTCTTAAGATGTTTTAAGAAGTGCTCAATCACCAGATACTTTTTTGGAAGCATCAAAACATTTGAAGAAGCCCAAACCAAGAGCCCAAAAAAATGCATTTATCTTGCTTCTTAATGATTCATACGCACAGTAAAACCTAACAAATGAGAACCAGAAGACTCTACACGGCTGCTTTTGATACATTTAAGAGGCCAGCCAATCTCATTGGGGGCATTTTTATAATCTGCCTCCTACAGACGTTCTTACTTCTAGAGAAATAAACAGTACGTCTGAATTAGAACACATTTCACTGTGCAAATGCCACACTTGGAAACATCTTAAGAGAGTTCGATCATCTTTCCGGATTTACTAAATCAAAGTCAAATAGCATTTTCCATTTTAATTTTCTCTTAAATACGGCATCATTAAAAATAATTCGGTAAGACAGGATTTATTCCAGTAGGAGTGCTTGTACCTTCTCTACCAGCCAGCCTAGTTCGGTGAGGAAATTATTATCCATAACATGATACCATATAACATTCTCTTCTGAAATGACAGCATTTCTTTTCCTTTCCTTTTTCAAGTAATTTTTTTATATTATACTACAATAATAGAGTCTAGATTGTTATGATTTCCGTAGCTAGTATTCCGTTTCCCCAACATACTGTCCGTATTTTCTTTAAATGTTGTCTCCGTTCAGTGCAGAAATGCAAGCACAGTTTGAATTACCCTAGCCCTTGCAACATCCCCCGGCATGACGTTCTGGTAACACTCAGTATTAATGATGGTGCAACAGTGTGTACATGGCCCCCTGTTCCGACATCACCATGATTCCGCTGGCCAGGTCCCCGCATGCCTGTTTCATGATCTTTCTAAACTCTCGATGTCCGAGATGTATCCACACATTTCCTTGCAACATCCATTCGAAAGCAGCACCCCTCCCTCCCTGCATCTGAATACATCCACCCAGTCGGCAGAGAGCACATCCCCCCCTGAGCGAGCAGTATTGTGAATTTTATCTTCTCTTCCAGAAATCAGTTCGTCTTCGTTGCAGCAGATGAAATTTCTTGTAACACCTCTGCAGGTAACAAACATTGCTACTTCTTGATGCATCCAACCAAAGCTCAGTATTCTCTCTCTTTCTCTCTCTCTCTCTCTTTTTTTTTTTTTTCCTTCACATGCTGCAGTTGGTCACTCTAGAAAGTTGAGTTTAAAAAAAAAAAAAAAAAGACAAAAAAAAACCAAAAACAAAGCCCGTATATCTTTGGAGTATAGCCGAAGCCTTGAGGCTCCGCTGTCTGAAAAGATACCAGGCGTTTTGCTAACTTGGATATTTTATTTCCAGTTTTAAGAATACATGATCTAGAAAAGTAAAACTCTGTTGAATGAAGCCACAGTATGATCTTACCGTATAAGCAGTGCTCTTGTGTTAAAATGCTGAATGGGAGATTAAGGACACAGACGTGTGACTTGTATGTTTTTTGACTTATTTTTGTCTGGGTTCATACAGATGTATATGTGAATTATTTGGGATCTTTATTGAATGACTAGTTGTAAAAGACTGAATCCAGAAAGCCAGGGAGAGAGGCTTTGGGGACTATAATTATCTGTGTCTCACGAGAAGGGGATCTTCATTCTATTAATGAAAGATCCTGTATCTCCTTTTAAAATGTATTACAAGTAACAGGATTTAGAGAGACAAAGTCTTCTGCCTTTGGAATCAGGGCATTGGCAAACAGAAACTACAAAGTTGCATGATGTGTCCGTCAAAATAATGCCTGTCTTTTTGCTTTGATGTGGTTCAGAACAGTTATGGTTGGACTTTCATTAGCATGGAATTACTTGATTAAATGCAAGATAGGTGAGTGCTAACAGATTCGGGGTTCTTTGGTTTTGGTTTGATTTTGGTTTGTTTTGGGGTTTGGGGGTTTTTTTGTTTTGTTTTGTTTTGTTTTGCCTTTTAGCCTAAACTTTCACGAAAACAATTACTAGGGAATCTTATCAATGTGTTGCTTCTAGCCAACAAGGGAGGACCGTACAGCTTACGAACATGTAGTTGAGTAGGACATGACCTTCAAAACCCTACATTCCACAGAGTGTTGCAGATAGAACTTCATCTGCTATCGATGGCATTTTATCAGCGGAGCCCAGCAAATGAAGGCTTGTTGGCTAACGCTGCCCTCCCTACTTACAGTCTTTGGTGAGAAGGAACTGAAGGAAGGACAGAGCGCTAGGAGCATGTCACCAGCCCTGTCCGAGCTAAAAGTTTCATCGGTAGACTCGGTGTCCATATTTTTAATGGCTAGTGTCTTACCCCGGGAGTTCAGGAGGTACGCGTGCTTGTATTTTAAAGCGATAGCTTACTCCATTTCTATAAAAAACCCCTGGATAAGGGCTCCCCTTTTTCCCTCCCTAAACCCCTGGCCTGAAACCTCTGTTTCTCCCTGTGGGAGGTGGTGACATCCCTAACACTTCACTAATACTTAATGGTAGGGAATGGATGGTTGCGTGGCCAGGGGTGGCGGGGAATGTTCCTGGGATGCGAGAGACATTTGACATCTTCAAACCCTTGGAAAGGGAGCATGCTTCTGGAGGGGTACCTGACTGCGGTGGGGAGGGGTGTTGGTTGAAAGCGTTATCACTGGATACCATCTGTGGGTACGCGGACTTCCACCGCCTCCAACTCTTCTGTTTAAAACGCACGCCTATCCCGGTGTATCTTGGGTTGTGTTTTGACACCACAGGTCAAACATTGCCAAGTTGCAGATTTAAGAGATAGACATTGATTTCATCCTGTGACTTGACACACTTTGGCCTTGTAAGCAAGTGCCCCCCCATCCCGCTACTCCTATAAGAGGCCACAGATAATGAAAGTTGGCCTGGGTAGAGCGAGTGTCGTCACCTACCTTATCTGATTTAGGACGGCTGCTCAGTAAATTCTTAATAGATTGCTATTGATCAGATTTCAAATTGAGAGAGAGATCCCTGTTGCTTTGATGGCCTTATTAATAATATGGTGTCTGCTTCATAAGGTTCAATTTGAACTCTGAAGTTTGAACCAAGCATGAAAAAGGAGACACCCGTATCAATCACATGTCAGATTCTCTCCCAGCCAGAGTGAATATGGAAAATCGGAACGGGTCGGTCAGCACAGTTTGTGACTCATGGCTTTGACGAAATCTCTGAGCGCCTCGTCTCCCCCGTGCTGGGAGAACCGGGGCGTCCCCATTCTAACCAACAAAACCATCCCCATGTGCAGAACAACGCCTTAGGGCAGGTCTCCTGAATAAGTGGTTATCTCTGGGATTTCAGTGTTTTTCTAAACGAAGGAAGAAATGAGCAAAACACTTAAAATCTCGGTTTGGAGGACGCGGTGAATTTAATAAAACCGAAATTCTTTTAAAGATGTGTTATGCTCACACAGCTGCCTGTGGGGCAGATCTGGCCAGTTTTGTCGGTGGCTCGGGGCAAAGATGGTGAGATAAAGATCATGAGACCATAGGATCTGCGGCACCAAAGGGGTTTTCTTCCTGTCCCCAAAGGAAAGGTGACAATTCTTCCTTGGGTCTTTTGGAGAGGATGCCAGCATGTCATTCCTGCCTTTGCTAGCCACGTTAGAAGCAGCTTTTCTTGCTCGCGTGTGTGGTTTGTGAGGCTGTGTTTGTTTTCTCATTCAGTGTCTCTGGCAGCAGCATTCATTGTTTGGCTTTGGTGTTCGTTTGGTTGCTCCTGAAGGACAAAGTGCTCATGGTGGGGGAGGGGACACCTGGGGGGCCTTTTGACAGAAGACCTGAGCCATGTGTCCAATGCTCACTTTGGACACTCAGGTGTCTTCTCATTGTATAACATCAAGAACCTTTCATGAGTCGGATTCTCAAGCGATGGCAGGGAAAAGGGACAAGATGATTCTCCCTTCTTAGACTGGAGGGCTCCCTGCCACTGTGACTCGCTGGAGATTTTCCAGGACTGGCTAGTGATTGTAGCAGAAGGAGCGTACAGCTCTTATACCCGGAGGAAGGTCACAAAGCAAGTTCATTAGTTAGGCAGAACAGCTGGGAATTCAGCTCACTTCATTAATACGTAGTGAGTCATTACTGTGTATCTGCAAGTGTTCTGAGCCCTCAGGACATGGCTTAAATAAGCCAGGAGAAGCCCTTCCTTCAAAGAGCCTCCTTTCTAGCCAAGACCAGATGCCCGGCATGTAGGTGCAAAGGCATGTGATATCCTGGCGTGGCAAATCCTACAACAGCTCTCATGAATCAAAGAGTAGAGGGCCGGATAGAAACTAGGAAGCAATGTTCCTTTAGGTTCACCGGGCAGAGAGGACCTCTCCGAGGGGGTGATGTTGGAGCAGGGACCTGTGGCAAGTGCAAATGCCTTGTGGTTGAGGCATGCCTGAGGCAGTCAGCCGGGCTCAGCAGGATGTGCGGCGGGGCCATGGCATCTGAATACACGGCAGAGTGTTGAACATGAAATCAGGAAGACCGCTAGGGCTCAGAACAAATTAGGACTTGGAAAATCTGAAACCACTGGAGATTTAGGTGTGGTAGGAAGTCCTTGGAGGGTCAGCTGTGGTCGGCCTTATCATTCTAACGATGGGTTGGCACTGTGGAGAGCAGATCACCCATGACAAGAGCAGGAGAAGGAGCACTAGTTGAGTCTCTTGCAACAGTCCGCGGGGGAAGGGGGGGTGTAGGGAGAGGGGAGGAGGGTGGCGGGGACCTGGGTTAGGATGATGGTGGCAGAAGAGCCAAAAAGGGGTTGGCTTTGGGCTGCATTTTGAACAGAGAACAAGCAGGACAGGCCGGCAGATTAGACGTGGAAGAAGTTCAGTCCGTGTTAAACGTCCACGCTCTCCCTTTTGCTCCAAGGGTGTTTTATTTTCACAGAGGGCTAAGACTTGTTGTCGCCATGAAGAGGGAGCCCTCCATCTCTCAGTCCTTGTCCCTCAATCAGGCTTCGCTGAGTTCTCCAGGGCGTGATGATAACTTCCTGTCGTCTTGAGCAAATTCTGCATATGAGCGAGCATGATAAATTCTATGGATACTTAGGTCCCTGCCTGTGCGTGCATGTGTGTGTGTGTGTGTGTGTGTGCGTGCGCGCATACATGCACAGATGATTTCTCACATCAGCTCAGGGAGGGAGGTGTTACCCTCCTTCTCGTCTTAGAGGTTAAAAAAAAAAAAATTGCTCAGATCCAGAGAACTTGGGTAACTTTCCCCAATTCCCAATGGACAAAGTTCTTTTCACTGAACCCCACTGCCCCCATGAGCCCCTTGTATTTTGACCTTACAGCATTGACCTTTGGCTCCAGATGGAATTCCCCTGCTTTCTTGAGTTGTGCTATCTTTGCTCCTGCAAGAGGAGTATTTGTGAGTTGGGGAGCACAGGTGTTAAAATGTTGGGGGCCCTCAGGGAAGTTACCGGCTCCCCAGATGGCCGTTCCCCTGGGTGTGTGTTTGACTTGGTGCATCCCCTGCATGCACCAGGTGTGCGCTGGATACTGTGTCGTGTTGGGCACCAGTCTAGGTGCGGGGACAGGGTGTGGAAGGGAGCAGCTGCCTTGCCGGGGAGCATTCTGCGTATTCCAGGAGATAGGGTCAAACAGGCATCGTGTGTTCCGGGTTGGTTCCCCAAATATCTTTCTTTTGCTGAAAATCAATGGCTAGAGATCAACAGGCTAGTCCATCCCCTAAAAAACACCAGAAACTTTGAACTGGTGGTTTTGGCTGCTGAATTCCAGCTGCTCTAGAGTGTGTGTGTGCATGCTTGTGTGTTTCTGGGGTCCAGGGGGAGGCTGGGTCTCTGTCCAGCAGCAAGTCTTGCCTCCTCTACCAGGCCAGGCACCGTCTTAGAGGCACAGGAAGCCAGCGTGGGGACGCACCCCCAGTTCTGTATGGGTACTGGACACTAGGTAAGGTGAGGAATCTGCGAAAAAGCCTTGGCCGAGGGCATGGCCAAAGCCGTTAAAACCATCTCCCGTGAGTGGGCTGCTATATACTTGATGAAGTCATTATCAGAAGCAAGTTCATGGCCACATGGGGTGTCGTAACCCTCTCCCATCCTTTGATCCCCACCCAACCTACACATGCAGGTGCCCACACAGGCACAGAAACACACACCCACACAGCCTCACACAGCGTTTCGGAGTTTCTAACTAGGCCATTCCCCTAATTGATCCTTCAGCAAACTTCCTCGAAGTGCCCTCCCTACATTTGGGTTGATTATTCAGCAAAGCCGTCCTGCAGCAAACGGATTTGTAGTTAATTGGTCTGTTTCCAATCAAATGCGATGTGTATTATACTAGGAGTATGCAGGGTGTTCAGGGAACATATAAACAAAGGAACCTAGTAAAAATAATTATAACGTTTATTGAGCGCTTGCGGTGCACTAGGTGTGGTTCAAAGCTTGGGACAGGCCGTAGTGATACCCCATAAAAATAAAATGTCTCTGTCAGTTTACTTATACAAATCAAAGATATCCAGATAGCTCCGAATCAGCCTTGAGGGAGGGAGGGAGGGAGTGCTGTATCAGTGCAGAATTTGAATAAAAAAAAAATAGAACAGCAGTTATTAAAAATGCAGAATCCATTTCCTCTTCCCATGTCCCCTGCCCTAGAGATTCTGATGTACAGGTCTGGAGAGGGAGCCCGAAAATCTGCATTCTTACAAGTTCTTCCAGGTAATTCCTAATTCTTCAGGAACCACAGAGCTGATGGGTCAGGAATCTCCCCTTTCGGTGGTAAGGAGAGCACAGGACAGATTTTGCTAGAGTTACACTGTGCAGTATGGTGGCCGATAGCCCTACTGGCTACAGGGTCCTTGAAATGTGGCTGGTCCCAGCCAAGATGAGCTGTAAGTACAAAACACATACTAGATTCTGAAACCTTAGTACAATAATGATGTGAAATTTATTTTTGTATACAAATACAAATGTATTTGTATATCGTATCTAATGTTTTGTAGATCAGACAGTATTTTGTAAACCATACAAATACAAATTATATTTGGATACAAATTACGTTTGTAAAATTATGTAAAAGCACTTTATGACATTAATAATCTTTACATTGATTACCCATTGGACGGATAATATTTTACTATGTTGGATTAAATATATAAAAGTGAATCGCCCCTCTTTCTTTTCAAGTTTTTAACGTGGCTGCGATAAACCTCAAAATGTCTCATCTCTGGCTCATTATATTTTTATTAGTTCCATGGCAGAGTTAGATTTTCATTCCTTTTGCTCAGGTGAGTATTGAAAGGGATTGTGTGCCCCAAGAACTGGTTTCTTAGAGGCGAGGGATCCTCACCTGTCATTAAAATACTGTGACGGATCATCTGGACTGTGGCAGCGTATCGTGACTTTGTGTTTTAATTTTGCCTCCAAGTGAGGGTGTAGTTAGCGCGCCTGTGTGTGTGTGTGTGTGTGTGTGTGTGTGTGAGCTTGTTCTTCTCACCCTGCCGGTTAAGCTCTCAGAATGTCTGAGCGGCTTACACAGGGCACCGGGGCTCCAGATGCTTACCTCCGGGGTGGTTCTGACCGATGGACTCCACGGGCTTTCTTGTCGTGACCCCACCTGGGATGGAGAGAAGGCAGTGAGTGCCAGCCTGATGGTATCGATATCTGAGACTCACGGGGTTGCTGACTAAGCCGGTAAACCGTCACCGTCACGTCAACCTCCCTACTGCCTTACCCAGTCTATACGCACCACTACCTCCGTTCACAGGAGGAGGAAGTCGCTCAAAGAGGAGGTGAACGTTCTGAGATCACTCTCAGCTGCTCCCCCAGGAGCCTGAGCCCCAGCTGGGGGCCACGTTGATTTCAGAGCAGGATGGGGATTTCCTAGTGATTTGGGTAGAGCAGTTGTCAGGACACCAAGAAGGCGAAACAGCCTTTGTAAGAGGGGGATGGCCTTGGGCTTGGCATTAAAGAGCGCACAGCTGTGGATGCCTCTCTTGTTGGAGGAGGCATTCTAGAGTGAAGGACCGAGGGCCAAGAGCAGGGCTCACTGGGTCGTCTCAACTCCCAGGCAGTGGCTGTGACCCTGCTCTGATGAATCCAGGATTGAGGTTCTTAGCTCAGACCTGAACTGTTGGGGATTCAGAATTGGAAGAGGTTTTGAACTGCATGGAGAGTGTGCGGAATGGACGAGGCCATCTGATGGCCATGGGCGGCGTGGGCTGCTCCTCACAGATGTTACAGGTGAACTCACGTATGCACAGTTCAGATGTGTGGCAGTTTGGGTGCGTAAACGCTACGCCTTCCTAGTTAAAACGTGAAGAGTCCCGAAGCTGCTTTCCCCCCTGGTTCTGAGCAAAGAAAACAGGAGGCTGGAAAGCGTAGTAAGTGATTCGTGAAGGTGACGATTTCAAATCCAGGCTAAGGACGTGAACAGCGGCATTCGGAATGTCAGAGTCCCAGTGAGATGACTTCATGGTGTTCATCTGGGGAGGTTCTTCCGTTGCTGCTTGGGTGTTTGGGGGGCAATTTTCCTACTTTCGAAGTGGTTTTATAGATGTTTTCAATTTGCGAATGGTTATGTTCCTCTTCGATGTATCTTGAGAAGCTTCTAGAGTACAGCTTGGTCATCTGGTCATCTTGGTACCTATCTGTAGACCATATAAAAGTGGCCGACGAAGGTCAGCATCCAGACTAAAGCTAGGAGAGGCTACAGGAGTCACAGAGGAGTGTTTCCTTCAAGAACATGTTCACTGAGCCACTGAGACCCCAGTAGACTCTCCACAGGAAAGTGAGCAGGAACACCACCACCTTCTCACCCCTCTCTCTTTTAATTCTTTCCCAATACCTTCAAGTTGTCCCCATCCTAATACTGTCCCCCTATTGTGGTGATCCCGGCTGTGTGGCCTGGGGTCCTGTGAACCCTCTTCTCTCTTCCTGTGGAGATGAAGCAGTCTGATGGGCCCCAGGTCTCTTGGTGGTGGACAGAGATCAACTCATTGTCTTTGCTGTCAATGACCCTGGAAGATTTGCTGCAAATCTTGGTGATTATTAACCATTTCTGTCCTAAGATCTTCTCAAACCAGTGCACATTGTGCTAACCCAGACTCTGCAGGCTGAAAGTTGTGATGTTCTACCATTTGAGAAAGGACGGTTGTACCCCGAGCCTTCTCAGTTGTCTGGTTGTTGTTGGTTTGCACGGAAGTAAGAGTGCATTCATCTACAAGATAGCTCAAGCCATCCCCAACTAGGAATTGGAAAGGCCTGCTGTGGCCTCCTGTATTCTGGGCTGCAGGCTTTCATCTTTTCAAAGGTGGGATTTTGTCTCCATCCTGAGCTCCCAGAAACCCCACAGAAAGCCAAGGGGAACGGTCAGATCCTGCAGTCCAGAATCCCCAAGGGGTTCGTCAGAAGCCCGCCACCTCTTTCAGTAGGACTGTAGGATCTTCCTAGGTTGGGCTGCATTTTTACTTAAGGATGAGTAGGAGATAGGTCAGTAGGAAGTAGAAATGCCCGTAACACTCTGCTTTTGAAAATGGATTGATTTGCAATGGCATCAGGGCAGGCACTAATGCAACTGCTGGGCAGAGCTGAGGGACCCCAAAGCCCACCTATCCTCCATGTGGCCTTTTTCTTCCCCTTCCTTACTGGTAATTACTGTAGCTCCTTTCCAGCCACGGAGAACTGCCAGGAGCAGAGCATTTTCCCAAATGCAAAGCATGCCTGATCTGGAACAGTATTCCAGATGCTTGCTTTCTGGATGGGGCGAAAGCAACAGCCTAGCAATGGATTATACCAGCAGCAGCAGCGAAAACCAAAGGATTTTCTTTTAAAAATCCTTCGGTGTTTCATTTGGAAGAGCTCAAGAAACCAAAGGGATGGGGTGGGACGAGGGGTCCCTCTTCCTGGACAGGTTCGCTTCTGTCTTCTCAGTGGGCACCTCAGGCACCCAAACTCGGGTGAGCCATCCTGGGGTCCAGACCTCAGTGGACCCTCCAGGAAAGTGAAGGGGGAGGACATCCCTTAGCTTCACCGTCGCTCTCCAAGTAGCAGGCTGTTCGAACTGCGGGGTTACGGTATGGTGGTTCTCCCTTTGCATACTGTGCCGTACGTGTGTGACTGGCCGGGATCCATTTTCCCCAGTGTCTTTCAGATTATATCTTAGATCCAGAGAGGAGGGCGCTGTGGTCCCTGATGACAGCACAGACACGCCAGCAATCAGGACGCATACTCTTTTGAAGCCTACTCTGCCACGCTTCTTGGTGTGGCCGGGGCACGGTCCTCTGGGCGTCCTTGCGGCGGTCAGGCTGTCCAGGAGAGCTACACGCCTCTGGGAACTTCTCTTGTGGGGTGGGGTGAGGGTTTTTCACTCCCCTTCCTGCTCCCTCAAGGTCTCCCCAGCTATCTCTGGGACAGGGGACATGGGGAAGTGATGCTACAGGAAGAATAAAGTTCTGAGAGGGCACAAAGGCTCTTAATTGAGATAGAGTAAAACACAGGGAAACTAATCAGTGTTCTTACTCTGTCCCTATAAGAAAATCACTTCACTGCGCTAGAATCCTGGTCTGGGCCCCAACATAGCTCTATTGTATTTCATTAGCATCCAGCTTATTTCAACAAAATTCAGAGGGTATTAAGAAGTAATACTCGCATCTCTCTGTACAGTTGACAAAGCACTTTAACAAACACAGGCTCTCTTTCCCACTCCATGGGCAGCACTGTTATGCATTTTAGTCCCGACATAACCCTAAGCTCAAATGCAGTGCTCTTAACTACATCTGTAACTCAGAAAGTAGGTAGTGCTTAACTCCAACGGTACCTGTAACTTGACTGCTAGAGCACCACGCGGCCGGGTTAGAAGAGAACCTCTCCCTTGCCTCTACAGCCCAGAAGTCTGGGCGGGAGTGAGAGCCCGGCTTGGCAAGCCCCATGTAAGACCCCACCATCGCAATCGCCTATCCGTAGACTTGCTTCAAATGGTACCTGGTTTCTTTCCAAGCGCTTGATGATTAGACCGGGCTCAGACCCAAGAATACCATTTCATGCAAACAGGAAAATGAGGCTTAGAGAGAGCAACTCACCTAGTCTTTGAGGAAGGACACTGCCAAGGCAGAACTTGAACTTGGATCTTCTGGCCGCATGCCCTGTGCTCTCCCCAGTACCACAGGTGGCCTCCTTGTTTCCACTTGTTGCTAAGGTCAAAAAAAAGGACGGGTTCATGAGGACATGGCCACAAGCTATGGTGAGGTCACCGGCAAAGCTCTTATCTTCTACTCTGTTGTTTGGGTGGCTTTTCCCTAAAGGGGTCTGATGAGCTTGATGGCATATTGGCCAGTGTTCTATGAACTCTCAGGGGTGATGTGAAATGACACGCTGTATGCCCAGAGTCCCCAGAAACTTACCTTCGGCGTGTCTCGAAGGGTTTGGAATGTCTGTGGGAACAGTGACCTAGAATCTTTAGGAAGCCCCTCTGGAGAAGCTTGGCTGCAGACAGAATCCTGAGGATGGGAGCAAGTGTCTTCTCTCCCGGTTGACTCCTCCTCTCGCTGCTTCCCTCACACAGCGACGATGGCTTGAGCCCTGGCTCACCTGCGCCGGGGCCAGTGCTTGGGTGGATGCTGGACATACCAAAAGGTGAACAAAATAGACTTGGCCCAGCCTCCGCGGGGCTGGCATGCCTGGTGCGGGGGAGGGGAATGGGAGGGGTCAGTCATCAGGTCAAGGGGCAAGTAAACAAAAACCATTGCAAGACTTGCTACATTACCTGAAGGGCAGGCGAGGGCCAAGACTATAAAGCACAAAATGAATCTGCATGTGTTCTCGGAGTCGCCGCGGGGCCAGTGCGCCTGGAGCACAGGGAGCGAGGAGCAGGGGCGACCCAGGCAAGTCTGGGTTTCCTTCTGGGATGAGCGGAAAACCACTGGAGGGGTTGAAGCATGGAAGAGGTACGATGACCTTTGTATCTGACTAGATAGATGATGGATGGATGGATGGACGGACGGACGGATGGATAGGAGAGCAGGATGGATGGATGGTAGAGTTGTTAGCCACAGATGCAAGTGGCTGGTGGTTGGAAGAGGCAGGAGAAGAAGCAAAGAGGAAAGACATTGGGCTGTTGTGGATTCGGTTCTGATGAAACCCTGGTGGCTGAGGTTAGGGTGGCCATAGCGGGAACGGAGTAAAGTAGACACATGGAAGATTCCACCTGTAACTTCTGATGGGCGGGATGTGGGGACGTGGTAGCATCATGGCCGGGTTGCGCCACTGTCCACTTTGCCGAAGGGAAGGGTGGCGTTGGAGGGTGACGCGGTGTGTGTAGGTCCCTCGGAACATGGCGGTCGCAAGTCATCTTCCCGTCACTCCCATCGAGGTCCCTGGGAATTGCCGCTTTTCCTCTGGGCTGTGCTCAGCCAGCTCTGAGGACAGGAGGTCGCCGACGTGCCTGGCATTTCTGCTGCAAGTCTAGCCCTCCAGTCCCTATCTTCCCTAATAACCTTGTGTCTAAATTGTCGTGTCACACAAGGGCGTGTTTAGAAATTAGCATTTGAAAAGAAGCCTCCTTGCTTTCAGTTTGAGCTGACATGGTCCCTTTTCCTCTGTGGAAATGAAATTTATTAATCATAATAAAACCATCGGATCCTGAAGGTAGAGGTCACCCCGAGGAGAAAAGGAGCCTGCTCATTTACGAGGAATCGTTCAGTGCCGCTGTATTTTTCTTCTGCCTCAGAAAAGAATACTGCCAAATTGTTACCTTGGGTTTTCCACAAAGGTTGAAGCTCTGCCCAGGGTTAGAGGCAACGAAGAATTTACCGCTAAGGCACGCGGAGGGCAGAGGTGGGCATCATCCTCACTGAATACGTTCAGATTACCAGCACGGTCTCTCCTCCGAAGACAAAAATCTTGCCCCAGTAAAACCCTTCCCCCGAATTCTAAAAAAAAAAAAAAAAAAATTCCTCGAAACGGGCACTATCCTGCTCGTTTTGAAGGAATACCATCAAAGGGACACGCTGGCATCATTTACTAAGTTCCCGGGGATTTTCAGTTTATCTTTGCATTTTAAGACCAGCTTTGCCAGGTGGAAGTCCATTAACGTATTCCTATTAGTGGTCTCTCTTTCCCTCCAGACCACTGACAGACTGTTTTCTCACAAAATGAAAAGCAGCACCAAACTCCTAGATCAGGTCCTTTTTACCCCCATTCACATCTCCTTCGAGTGAGGTGGGCAGAGGTTCCACTTTCCTGGGTGTGACCTCTGTGACCTCCTCCCTCTGGAACATGCCCTTGGTCTTGAACTTAGAACGGTTTTTCCTCCCCAGAGAGAGGGAGTGTTGTTGCCCGAAAGCCATCTGAGGAAAACCAATCAATCAAGGGTGTCCCAGAGAATGGAGACCAAGAGGGGCTGGCTGGTCCTTAGCTTCCCTGAGAGGGTCACCTCGGAAAAGAAACGTCCCTTCGTGCCCTGGCTTTGCAGGATCAGGAGAACGCGGCGTGTTTCCGCAGGAAGCCTCATCAGAGCCCTTGGAAACACGCAAGCAGGCTTTAGGAGTAGGACACAGCCGAGGAGAACTTGGTCTCATCAAAAATTTCTTTTCCCTTTGGGGGTCTAACTCGGACCCTGAAAGTTAAAGAAGCTCTCTTGGGTCTCACCCAGGCTTCTTCCCACTGTCCCAGACTCTCTGGCGTGAGCTACCAACGGAGAGCCACCAGGGCATTCTTATCCTCCAGTTGTGAAAAAGAAGATGGGAAGGAAAGGAAAGGATAGAAATCTAGGCAACTGACACTTGACGAGAGGGGAGGGGAGCTAAAGGCTGACAGTGCAGACAAAGCATCTCTTCTTACCTCGTTCCTTCGTTCCCTAAAGTCAAGTCCAGGAGTCACAAGCCCTTGATAACGGACGTGCATCTCACGTAGTGGCCGGTACACGCATCCCCCAGCTGCCGTGCGCCTGGGCTGCTAACGGTGCAGAGCAGCTGCCTCCTCCAGAGAACTCCACCACCACCACCACCCCCCGCTGCCAGAGAGTGTCCACTGAACCCAGAAGTTATCCTCCGTTCCGTACAGAAGCCCACAACTCCTGCTTAACTTCCACGGGCATTAAAAAACGGACGTCCCTGTCTCCAGGCGGGGTCCTCTCTGGGGTGCAGCTCCCAGGGTCAGACAGAAGTTAGTCTCCAGCTCAGACCACATCCTTGCTTCTCTTCTTTCTCAATCCCCAACCCGCCTGCCCGTCCGCCGCCCCTCTGATGGGCTCCTCAACAAAGCATGTGCAGGATAAGGATCTCCGTTCCAGGGAACCTGACCTTGCGTAGCGCGCGCCTCAGATTGGATCGTTAGCAAGACCAGTGTGCAGACTCTCTCCAGGAAGGCAGCGGGGCAGGTCATTCGAGTCAGGGTTTAGACACCACGTCAGGAGCCTTCGGGTTGCCCTGAGAGATTCGAGGATCAGCTCGGACCCCGAGCAAGTAACGTAAACTCTCTGAACCTTCATTTCTGATTTGCTGTTGCGTTCAGCCCCTCAGAAAGGCATCCCTCTCTGTTTTTATTCCAAAGCCCGTCCTGAGAGGCATGGCAGTCCAGGGAGGGGGCTGGAGGAGGGGCATCGAAAAACCCAAAGATGAGCTCTCGTCCTCAAGAAATTTTGTTCCAAATGGGTCCCTTCTCCGAACCCGACCACTGACTGATGCGGCAGAAGTTCTGCGGTGATAGGATCGAAATCAGATCAGACTCATTCTTGAGTGGGGAGTGTGTGTGTGGGCGGAGGTGGGGGTGAAGGTCCTACAA